>NC_064931.1:449023090-449682018 GCF_023897955.1 Schistocerca gregaria | reverse complement strand
CCGTCCTGAGACAGCATCTGGAGGCGTGAGTGACTGGATCCCCCTTCATAGCAACCTGGAAGTAGTAGTGGTACAGATGTGAACGACCCCGGCATTCACTATTTACAATGTCTACCCCCCTCCTGGCAGGCCACTTCTATATGTTGAACTGCCTCCCTTAATACAGGGACTTTCAAAGCACACCACCCCCTGTGGGGGAGTGCCACTACGACAGACAGGGGTCTTGTAATTAACCACCTTATTACAGACGTTGATTTGTATCTCCTCACCGAGCGAGGTGGCGCAGTGGTTAGCACACTGGACTCGCATTCGAGAGGATGCTGGTTCAATCCCACGTCCAGCCATCCTGATTTATGTTTTCCGTTATTTCCCTAATTCGCTTCAGGCAAATGCCGGGATGGTTCCTTTAAAAGGGCACGGCCGGCTTCCTTCCCCATCCTTCCCTTATCAGATGAGTTTGATGACCTCGCAGTTTGGTCTCCTCACCAAACAAAATCATCCCAACCCAACCCCTTCCCCTGCAAGTGTGGATTAATTACATTGGTCACTGCATGATGATCTTTGTGACAGTGACCAATTCTGAGTGATTTTATCGTTCCCCTGCCACCGCCAGGCAGACAGGCCATCAAGCTGGGCAATTACAGAGAGCCAATTAGCCTTTATATACATCCGCTGTGCACTTCAACTGCTTCTCTCTCTCTCTCTCTCTCTCTCTCTCTCTCTCTCTCTCTCTCTCTCTCTCTCTCTCTCTCTCATATTGCATTGATGCAGTTACGCAAGACATCTCTGACACTATTCTTACTGCTGCTGGCACTGCTACGCCTGTATCCACACGTCGCTAGCGGCGTCGACCGGTAATGTGGCGGGCCAAGGACGTAGCAGTCGCTATCCAGTACTGCTGATGTGCGCTGCAACGATTTAAACAACACCCTTCACAGACCAACCTTATCGCTTTTAAGTGTCTCCATGCTATGGCTGGCTACCTTACTAAGCAGAGTGAAAAGGAATATTGGGACATACGCTTCTTCATCTCAGGTTTGGTCCAAGGCCTGTAGGCTTCTGGACGACCAGTGAAAATCAATTGTCAGGGGTGTTATCCTACCGGGTGCTCTGTGTACTGATCACTTGTTCGTTGCAGAACACCTCACAGCACAAACTGCATCAGCATTGACGCCCTCTTCCTATCCCGCTACCTTCCTTTGGCAGAAAATATGAGATGAAGAAACCCCCTTCTGCTTCAGCCCCCAACAATCAGAAGCCTATAATGAATGGGAATTCTTGCAGGCTCTTACCTCTTCACATGACTTGGCCTCAGGCCAGGATTTTACCAGATGATCCAACACTTGGACGTTAGCCAGAGGCAACATCTACTATATCTACTCAGGGCCTTCAACCACATATGTCTCACAGGTATCTTCCCCTCTCACAGGCGAGAAAGAGTAGTTATTGCCGTACTTAAGCCTGGGAAGAATCACCGAGTGGGGTCGCGCAGTGGTTAGCACACTGGACTCGCATTCGGGAAGACGACTGTTCAATCCCATGTCTGGCCATCTTGATTTAGGTTTTCTGTGATTTCCCTAAATAGTTTCAGGCAAATGCCGGGATGGTTCCTTTAAAAGGGTATGGCCGATTTCCTTCCCCATCCTTCCCTCATCTGAGCTTGTGCTCAGTCTCAAATGACCTCGTTGTCGACAGGACGTTAAACAATAATCTCCTCCTCCTGGGAAGAATCCAACGTCTCTTGAAAGCTACCGACTGATTAGCCTGACCAATGTACTCCGTAAACTACTCGAGAGGATTACTAGTTTTCAATTACGTTGGGTACTCGAATCTCGATGCCTTTTGTCCATGTATCAGTGTGATTTCTGGGAAGGACGATCTACAACCGACCATTTACTCGGATTCTAAACAGCTATTAGACAGGCTTCTTCTCAATGCTGACACCTTGTAGCGGTCTTCTTTGACCTACATAAGGCATACAACATGGCTTGATGCCGTCACATTTTAGTTACTCTCCATGACTTAATCCGCGAGTTCTTACCCCACCGGCTCTCTTTGGTTAGAGTTAGCATTCTTTCAGCACCCTTCAGATCCACGAGAACGGTATCCCACAGGGTTCTGTGTTATGTGTCACACACTTCCTTGTCGCCATCAATGGGCTTGTAGCCTCTGGTTACCCTGATGTTGTATTTCGACGATTTAGGAGTGTGGTACAGTTCCCACTTCGTAGCATCTGCTGAAGCCAGCAACAAGGCGCCATCCAACAGGCCTGTGTGTGGGCACTTTCCCATGGCTTCCAGTTTTCCCCCTCCAAAACGCAGATTATGCATTTTTTCTGGCGACCCACAGTACACCCCGATCCAGAAGTCTATTTAGGTAACCAGTGCGTAGCTGTTGCAGCACAGACTCGTTTCTTGGCCCTTATTTTTGATAAAAAGCTGATGAGGGTGCCCCAAATTCACCACCTGAAGACTACCTACATGCGGAAGCTGAATGCTCTACACCTCCTCGTGCACACTTCTTGGGACACAGATTGTGCTACTCTTCTACTAAGGTCTTTCTCACGTCTATGATAACTTGTACATTGAATCCTTGAAGAGTTCCAGGATGCTAACATCTTCTACACAGATGGATCTAAAAACGATAGATAAGGTGGGATACTCTTTTACGTCTCCTGGCACCATTTACTGCCAGGATCATGTAGTGTGTTCACAACAGAGCTGCTAGCCATTAACAGCCCCCCCCCCCCTCATTTTGTCACCCAGGCCTCCCTCCACAGTGTTTTAGTATGTACTGACTCAATGAGAAGCCTGCAGGCTAAAGACACTCTTGTCATCCGTTGGACTCTGCTGTCCATGACCTTATCTCTGCCCTTGGCTGTGCTGCCTGCTCAGTTGTCTTTCTCTGGGTCCTGAGTCATGTGGGCTGACCGTTTGGCTAGAGAGGCAGGTATTTGCCCCATTCCCGTTCATGATTCGAGGTGTAGATGTGTATGTCCACAGCAGATCCCTTTCCCCAAAAGTGGTATGACATCTGTTGCACAACTGCGCAACTCCACACAATCAGGGAGATTACTTTGGTTTGGCGCTCTTCCTTCTGCACCTCTCAGTAGTCTACTGTCTTGTGCAGTCTACATATTGGCCATACTAGACTCACTCATGGTTTTCTCTTGCATAGCGAACCACACTCACATTGTGGCTGTGGAGCCAGACAGGTGGTTTCCCAAATATGGATGGAACGACGTCCTCTTTCGGCCTTTTGTACAAAGTATAGCCTTCTAGATTCCTTGTCTTTAATATTAGCAGAGTATTCACGGACTGTTAAACTGGTTCTCAGTTTCCTACATGAAAGTGGTTTTTAATTTTTAGTTGTAAGGCTGTACTCCACTTCTGGAGCAGACCCCGGTGGCTGTGGTTGGGGCCTGTCTTCATGTTTTTTGGGTCTGGCACCCACGACCACTTCTCCTTGCAAAGACCGCTCTTTTATGCCTCTGCTGTTTCAGTTTTTAGATTTGTGCTACCCTTTTGTTACTTCTACTGTGTGTGTTTTTAGCTTCCGTGTTCTATAGTTTGACCCCTTTGACTGGATCCACCCACACTCCCCTCAATAAATCAACCACTGTGTATAATATTAGCATCTGTAAGACCATCGTACAACAAAGGATGCTAGACAATATTTTGAGTTGGAATACACCACCGTAAATTTACCGTTTCCATGCTACAGCCTTTTGAAAACATGTTTCCTAGGTAGGTATGCAACAGGGTAGACTTGGTGGCGGCTGCTTACGTCGGCAGCATCAGGATGGGTGAGGTGCTATTAAAGAAGCTCTGAGTTGTCTGAGTTGTGTAAGATGTGCTGTGTGTGATACAGAAGCCACGCTGTCTCATCGATAGCACGTAGGAGTGTTGGCACGGATCAGTGCTGTGTCAAGCAAGCGGTATCCTGAATCTAATGGAGCAACTGTTGACTCCATAACTAGGAAAGCTGAAGAAACTTACGTTCCAGTGAGGAAGGAGCCACGGTAGATGCAAAAGTGAGATCCATGACAAAAACATGGAAGGATCATAAGGTACCATCCATACATCACATTCCTCTTCCTTAGCAGAAAATGGTAGAGCCATCTCACTGTGTAGACTGACTGTGGTGAATACGACATCTAAAGGTACAGAATTCTTCTTCCCCATGGAAGAAAAAGCAAAACCATTTGGGAGATGTGGATTTGAAGGGAAAACATGTATCAGGCAAGGTCATCATTGAGAAAATGGACTGAGCCACCAAAGGTGGTATGACAAGGTGACGTCAAGCTTCTGGGAAAACTTCCAGTGCAAGAGAATAGTACTCTGCTGTGTAGCTTGTGGTTGGTATACATCAGTGGAACAAAATATGAAGCAACTGAAGTAGTGTAAAGTAAACAAATAATCGATGTCACATGAACAAGCTAAGTTGTCAAAACGGAATCTATTCTGTAGATCTAGTCTGAGAAAGGATACAGCCAGTGAGAAAGTTTGCAGCACAAGGAAGTATATAGTACTCCATGGGCTTGCAGCTTGGTGCTTGCGACACGTGTACCCACAGAATAGTTGCGAGTGGTATGGGGGATCCAAGTAAGAGCCGCCAGCGTGTTTCGACTTGTGATACAAGGCTAAGCTATCACTGTTCCCAAAACTAATAATTAATGCTCTGGACTCAAAAATGTACAACAGTGGTCTTTGATATACCATCTCCAATTGGTTTCCTAGCAACATCTGTTGATAATCTCTATGAATAAAAAATGGGATAAATCAATAGGCGAAGGATCACATAAAAATATCATACCACAGACTCAAATGTACTTCATTGGCTACAGTTAACTCTCACAAAATTTATATCATTCATTGAACACCATCTCCAGCTTGCTACTGCCTTCACAATCTGTTATGGAGCATCTATCTTTGAGCAAATATATGATGACTAGACTGTATCACTTATTTAGATAACTGGAAACTTAGAATTCTATGTTCATGAACAGAAACTTTCCATACTGAAAAAAGTGAGTTTATGAATAATGAAGGATCACTTACTTCTGACTTGATTAACACATCATCTCCGGCCCTGAAGGATTATGTCTTGCCTCTTACACCCATGAGGGTTGCCTATCAACTCCTCAACTTTGTGAGCTCCAAGCAGCTCCACGAAATTGTTTTTATCATTTAACCAATCAGTGTGTCAACCCAAGGAACAGAAATGCAGGCACTTCCATTGGCTAGTTCCTGCTCCTGATAAAAGAACTCCTCTACAAAATTCAGTTCCCTACCAAAACTTTTCAAACATTTATTTCCAGCAGGTGTTAGAAAAGTAATGCCACCATCAGAAGGTCACTAGCTGTCAAGCCAGCATAGTGGATTCCAACCACAACTTACTTAGAAAAATTGCAGAAAGGTTGACCTACGAGTAACGCAACACACTTTTATTAATTTTTTTTTCTGGACAATCTTGGTTGAAAAAATTGTGGAATTTTTTGTGGGGCATCGTAGGAATATTCACACTTCAGCCCCAATAGTTTAATGAAGTTCTGATAGGTGATGGCACTATACATAGCTTTCTAAATGGCATATGTAACGGAGGTGTCAGAGTTTTTTTTTGGCAGAAAAACAGGTAATTACAGAAATTCATAGGTGGTTGCAGAATGTCTACAGAGACTTAGCCATGGATAAAAACACTGTTAGTCATTGGGCAAGGCATCTGTCATCATCGTAACAAGGTTGCCCAGACATGTCCAGCCTCCCATGTGCTGGCCAGCCACACACAGCTGTGACTCCTGCAATGTTGGAACATGCAGACGCTATCATTTCAGATGATCAGTGGATCACAAAAAAACCTCTCTGCTCAACTGGACATCTGTTGGTACTGTTCACAAACTCATCCAGCAGTTGGGGTCTCGAAGGTGTATGCCCATTGGGTTCCTTGCCATTTAATAGAGGACCATGAAAAGCAATGAAGGACGATCTGTATGGAACTGTTTGCCATTGTGAGGCTGACCTTGACAAATTTTTGTCAAACATCATTACATGTGATGAAATGTGGGTTAATCACTTCAAACTGGAAACAGAATGGCAATTCAAGGAGTAGCGCCACACCACCTCCCCTCCAAAGAAAAATTTCAAAGCCACACCATCAGCCAATAAAATCATTGTGATGATCTTCTGGGATTTTGAAGGGGGTTATTTTTTTATCTGTCTTTCCCCATGACCTCTGAAGTGTCTTATGCTAACCTCAGGAAATTGAAGAAATGAAGGCAGTGTGTGTCTATGAACTTCTCCTTCTCCATGAAAATGCAAGGCCTCACACAAGTCTGCGCACCAGGAGGAGCTTACAAAACTTCATTCAGCTGATTTTCCTCCTCTAGCCCAGATCTCATACCTTCTGACTTTGGTCTGTTTGGCACAATGAATGATGTACTTCATTGGAAGCAGTGCATAAATGATAGGGAAGTTACTGACACAGCAAGATATCGGCTCTTACGTCACCTAGTAGAGTGGCACCATGTGGACATAAAGGCCATCACAGTGAGATGGCATAAGGCTATTGCATTGAACAGAGATTGTATAGCAACACATGATTTTGTACCTAAAAAGATGGGGAATAATATGGCACACTGGAATCCTGAATAAAACCAACCTGCTTTAAGCAAAAAAGTGTTGCAATACTTATTGAATGCCCCTCACATTATCTCCAGCATGAACGAAACCCATTTCCATCAAATATCAGCTTGTGCATCACAATAGTCAAGAGAGCAAGTCCAAAGGTGCAGTAAGAAATGTTCAGAGGTAACTAAAAATCTTTGTGTAACAAACTTCTTATTATGTGCATATTTTAACTTAAATATTTCATTATTGGTAAAATCTAAATTCTGGATCTTAATTACTGCTTTGCCCACCCCTGCTAAAGATTAGTGTTAAGACAATGTAATTATGTATCGAGTGCACATTTCCAGTTAATGAGCTGTCATTTGATTTTTATGATACACAGACTTTGAGATTCCTGTCACCATAGTTACTAAGATTTTTCTTTAAAACATTTCTGGCATTTACATGTTTCATAACAATTTGTTTTAGACAAGGGGTTCACTGTCACAAAAATAAAGTGTAAATAAAGATAAGCATTAATCTTTAAAGTAATGTGATGCACACACTTTTAGTTAAATGACTCTTTTCTGTTGCAAAATCGTTTCTAATTGAACATATATTGTACTAGTTATTGATTTTTGAGGAAAGAGGATCACAAAATATTAATGCTTATGTTATAGACTTCTAAAAAAAAATTCACAATATTTGTCAAGTATCCTATGTAAATCAGTAAGTCATAGCAGCTTGATCTTTTTGCATGTGACACATGAGGGAATTAATTCTAGCAATGCAGGATGCAGATGTGTTTGTAGCTTGTGTTGTTGTCAGTGTTACTCAGAGCTAAAGGTTGTACACTCCTGGAAATTGAAATAAGAACACCGTGAATTCATTGTCCCAGGAAGGGGAAACTTTATTGACACATTCCTAGGGTCAGATACATCACATGATCACACTGACAGAACAACAGGCACATAGACACAGGCTACAGAGCATGCACAATGTCGGCACTAGTACAGTGTATATCCACCTTTCGCAGCAATGCAGGCTGCTATTCTCCCATTGAGACGATCGTAGAGATGCTGGATGTAGTCCTGTGGAACAGCTTGCCATGCCATTTCCACCTGGCACCTCAGTTGGACCAGCGTTTGTGCTGGACGTGCAGACCGCATGAGACGACGCTTCATCCAGTCCCAAACATGCTCAATGGGGGACAGATCCGGAGATCTTGCTGGCCAGGGTAGTTGACTTACACCTTCTAGAGCACGTTGGGTGGCACGGGATACATGCGGACGTGCATTGTCCTGTTGGAACAGCAAGTTCCCTTGTCGGTCTAGGAATGGTAGAACGATGGGTTCAATGACGGTTTGGATGTACCGTGCACTATTCAGTGTCCCCTCGACGATCACCAGAGGTGTACGGCCAGTGTAGGAGATCGCTCCCCACACCATGATGCCGGGTGTAGGCCCTGTGTGCCTCGGTCGTATGCAGTCCTGATTGTGGCGCTCACCTGCACGGCGCCAAACACGTATACGACCATCATTGGCACCAAGGCAGAAGCGACTCTCATAGCTGAAGACGACACGTGCTGTCCCCTACGGTACTGCGTAGGATCCTACGGTCTTGGCGTGCATCCGTGCGTCACTGCGGTCCGGTCCCAGGTCGACGGGCACGTGCACCTTCCACCGACCACTGGCGACAACATCGATATACTGTGGAGACCTCACGCCCCACGTGTTGAGCAATTCGGCAATACGTCTACCCGGCCTCCCGCACGCCCACTATACGCCCTCGCTCAAAGTCCGTCAACTGCTCATACGGTTCACGTCCACGCTGTCGCGGCATGCTACCAGTGTTAAAGACTGCGATGGAGCTCCGTATGCCACGGCAAACTGGCTGACACTGACGGCGGCGGTGCACAAATGCTGCGCAGCTAGCGCCATTCGACGGCCAACACCGTGGTTCCTGGTGTGTCCGCTGTGCCGTGCGTGTGATCATTGCTTGTACAGCCCTCTCGCAGTGTCTGGAGAAAGTATGGTGGGTCTGACACACCGGTGTCAATGTGTTCTTTTTTCCATTTCCAGGAGTGTATGTTGCTGCTTTTTGAATCATTCTTTTGAATACAAATGTACATGCACAGATACTGATGCAAACCTCGAATTGAGTACATATCAGCAATTCAGTTGTTATACAAAATTTGGTAACAGTGTCAACAAGATCCATTAGATGTCCATACCCTTCTTCTTGTAAAGCAGCTGACATTACAATAGGGATCTGTGGAGGAGAACTGTAAGCAAGAACACACTTATCAAGCACATCCGCTATAGGCTATATGGGACTGAGGCTGATACATCAACTTGGCTATTTGTTACACTAAATTATTTGATACAGAACTGACATTATGCTTCTATGAAACAAAATAAATTATCCATTGACATTGTTTTGTGCAGCTGGTAGTAGATGGATATGTACAGAATATTTTTGACAATCTCCCCAATGAAACTTGGAAGTCTTCATTAACATGTTTAAATAAGTGTGTTAATGCTGTTACACTCTGTGTTCAAGAGGGGATGCACAAACAGTGTCAAGTGAAGGTTAGTAGAGATTCATCCATCTGTGAAAAAAGATATGCGTGAAGCATACAACAACAATCATCATCACACCTTAGCAAAAGATCTGGCAGAGTGTCCGAGAAAATTCTGGTCATGCGTGAATTCATTAAGCGGGTCTAAGCCTTCTGTTCGGTCCCATATTGACCAGTCTCGTGTGGCAGATGGAGACAGCAAAACAAAAGCCAATATTTTAAATTACATGTTCGAGAAATAATTCACACAGGAGAATCATCTTCGCCCATTGGACAGACTCCCATATGGACAATATAGTAATAAGCATCCCTGGCATAGAGAAGCAGCTGAGAGATTTGAAAGGAAATAAATTATCAGGTCCAGATGGAATGCCAGTTTGATGTTAGAGAGTACGGCATCGGCCTCTTACCTAGCTTGCATTCATCATGAATCTCTCACCCCACACAGTCACAAGTGACTGGAAAAAAGACCAGGTAGCTTCAGTATATATGAAAGGTAAAAGAATTGACCTTCAAAACTACAGACTTATAGACTTAACTTCTGTTTGCTGCAGAATCCTTGAACACATTCTCAGTTTGAATACAATAAACTTTCTACAGACTTAGAAGCTTACATCCATAAATCCGCATGATTTTAGACAGCATTACTCCAGCAAAACTCAGCTTGCCCCTCTCTCACATGTTATACTGAGCACTATGGATGACAGGCAACATGCACATTCCAGTTTCTAAGTTTCTGGAAAGCATATGACATGCTGCCCCATTGCAGGCTGCTAATGAAGGTACGAGCATATGGAATAAGTTCACAGATATTTGAGTGGCTCAAAGGCTTCTTAAACAATAGAACCCAGTATGTTGTCCTTTATGTTGAGTGTTCATCAGATACAAAGGTATCATCAGAAGTGCCCCAGGGAAGTGTGATAGGACCACTGTTGTTCTCTGTATACATAAATAATTTGACAAACAGGTTGGGCAACAGTCTGCGGTTGTTTGCTAATGATGTCTTGGTGTACAGTAAGGTGATGAATTTGAGTGACTGTAGGAAGACAGAAGATGACTTAGGCAAAATTTCCAGTTGGTCTGATGAATGGCCGCTAGACCTAAATGTGGAAAAATGTAAGTTAATGCATATGAGTAGGAAGAACAACCCTGTGATGTTCAGATACAATATTACTAGTGTTCACCTTGACACAGTCAAGGCATTTAAATATCTGGGCATAATGTTGCAAAGCAATAAGAGGTGGAATGAGCTTGTGAGAACTGTGGTAGGGAAGGCAAATGGTCAGCTTTGGTTTATTGGGAGAATTTTAGGAAAGAATGGTTCACCTGTAAAGGAGACCACATGTAGGACACTGGTGCAACCTGTTCTTGAGTACTCCTTCAGTGTTTGGGATCTGTACCCAGTCAGATTGAAGGAAGACATTGAAGCAATTCAGAGGAGGGCTGCTAGATTTGTTACTAGTAGGTTCGAACAAAACACAAGTGTAGGTGCTTCAGGAACTCAAATGTGAATTCCTAAAGAAAAGGCAGTGTTCTGTTCAGGAAACACTATTAAGAAAATTTAGGGAACCGGCATTTGAAGCTGACTGCCAAACAGTTCTGCTCCCACCAACAGGATAATGAAGATAAGATATGAGAAATTAGGCCTCATACAGAGGAATACAGGCACTCGTTTTTCCCATGCTCTATTTGTGAGTGGAACAGGAAGGTGAAATAACAGGTAGTAGTACAGGGTACCCTCCACCACACACCTTAAGATAGCTTGTGGAGTATCTACATAGATGTAGTTGTAGATGTAGAATGCTAAAAACTTCAAGGAACATTCAGAAAGTAATAATATCCATTTCCTTAGTGACAATAAGTTTATGAATTAGGCTAAAATCTAAGGCATATTTCTTTCACCAATGTTTGATTACCATATACAAGAGGTATTCTCAGAGCCTGTAAAGATGTAGTTTGTTATTTTCACTCACAAACTTGATTAGCAAGTCACACCTGCTGTACTGTTTATAGGTAACCACACAAGGGTCAACTTGTGACATCATCCAACAACTAACTGACATTGCTGAGTTACGCAGACATGTGATGTGGAGCTTGTACAGCAGAAGAGTTGGTGCTGTTTGTTTCATTTCATGCAACGACTCATGACAAGCTTCATTTCAGTCTTCGTTTTCTGTAATAGTTGTTCTTGTGAGGTTTAATTCTTGTGAGTTCTTTTCATCCTAGAATAGTAATGATCAGCCATTAATACAAGGAGAATCAAATTTGGGAATCCCTGCTCCAAGTGCATAGCATGCTACTGTTGACTTATCCATGTTTACCAGATGACAGTTGCTGTTCCCTTCTTATAGCTGGGCACTGATATTTTGTTTATTAGTTTGCTTGAAAATTTTACTGAAAGTTTAAGAGATTTCGTGTACACCTAACATGGAAAATGGTCAACAAAGGTCCTTTGCAGTTTTCAAATATCTTTGCATCTTTGTCACTTTAAACACTATGACAACCCCACCTCTTCCTCAAACTCTACTGATGTGGTCTAGGACTCTTTCTATGAATCAGAGGCAAAATTTCTCTTTCCTCTAAAAGACTCAGCTAAAGGATTCTGTTTTTTCTTAATGAAGAAAAACTCCGTAAGGTTCACTTTCTCTTAATAGTGTATTGGTGGATGATGATGCTGGGAAACTGTAGCAAAATACATGTTATTTATGTCTTACAGGGACAACACATACTTGCAAGATGTCTGTGGATGAACACAACACAAATTGTTAATTCATGTGTTTCTGTGTTTTGAAATTCAGAGAGGTCATTCGCAGTTCCTCAAAGGCATCATACTGCAGGGCACTCATAATTAAAAGTAAACATAGTTGCTAGTATTTGCAAAATTGTTGATGATAAAAAGTATAAACATTGCTGAATTAAATAATCTCACGAGAGAAACATGATGCCCTTTTATTATTTTACAAATCAGTTTGTTGTTATGCCATGTTTTCCTTTATTTCAGTACTGCAGTTTCACCTGCCCTATTAAAAATTTTACCTTTCATAACTGCAGTTGTTTCATTTACCTGTTTAGTTTCACTTGTTGTATCATACCTTCATGTAATTTTGGACCTTCTAAGGACAAAATTATCTTATTCAGTCACCCACTTCAAACATAACATCAAATTTTGCTGTAGGTTGTTCATCTTTTTTGGTTCCAGAAAATTTGTTATTTGTCATGTAATTCATTATTTAATTTATTACCCAATTCAATGCAATCTAAGAGGTCATGCAAGGTAAGAAGTTCACCACCACCAATGATGAACCTCATGCAATTGTCAACTAGTGTGGTCAGAATATACCTAGGGGATGGTTTGCTATGCAAAAATGGAAGCTGCCAGAACAATACCAAAAGCCCATAGGTAATGACAGGGAATACATGTAATATAATATGCATTCATTTGTTCAGTAAATGGTTGCTGTAAACACCAAAATAATTGTAGTGGCAATCATTTATGAATTCCATAAGTACATTGCTTGTGTTAAGTACATAAATGACAATGGTCACTTGGCTGTAATTTAGTTAGAAGTATACTCCATCCTACACAGTCAAAAGCCATGGTGAAGCCACAAATAATATCACTTTTTCCATCAAAGCAGTTTATTGCTTGTGATATGAAGGAATATATTGCCATATTAGCTCATGAGTCATGCCTGAAGTAAAACAGAAATACCATTAATATTGTATTGTTAATTGTATTTGGGATAAATGTGAAACAATCTGTGAAAAACAGCAAACATAATGTCACAACTGTCTGACAACTTAATAACAAATGTCTGTACACTAAATGTTATAAAAATGTGTGATTTGGCTATATGAAGGATGTGACAGCAGAGTAAACCCTAGTCCACCCATGGTGACAATGCTCTGGTAACTGGCATATGGCTGCACACTATCATATTAGTGCAGAACATCACAGTTCCATTTTCTGTGGTGGCATTGCTGAAAGCGTAAGCGTAAGTGGAGTTGGGGCTAAGAACTACAGTACCAACAACTATTGAGGATCTTATTGGAAGGTAGGTAATCCACCAGCAGTACCCGTTCCATATGCCAGAACAGTTTTCATTTGTTTCTGTACAAGTAATCCTGGCTGTTGACTTCTTGGGAGTCCTTGGAGTCTCATGGAAGAAAGATGACTTTTCAGTAGAGAGAAGGTGCTCAAAGAACTCCACTGGAACTGCACTGTACTGTTCCACAAACTGCTGGCATATTCTCATACACTTCAATTACTACACTGTGATGAGGGAATGGGCACCCATTGTGGACAGATCTTCATTATCTTCAAATCCTCATGGATGATGGTGTGGAGGGTTTCCCATGATACACCTGTTACCTTCTCTAGTTCATCAAACATGATTCACGTGTACCACATTATCAAGTCATTGAGTTTCTTGAGCATGGGGTTCCGGGTTTGATTCCTGGCGGGATCAAGGATTTTCACCTGCCTCAAGATGACTGGGTGTTTCTGTTCTCCTCATCATTTCATCATCATTCATGCAAGTGGCGAGATTGGACTGAGCAAAGGTTGGGAATTTTTATGGGCACTGATAACAGCACAGTTGAGGGCCCCACAAAATCATCATCATCATCATCATCATCATCATCATCATCATCAAGTCATTGACATGTTGGGCATTGTTTGGTTTGCATGCAGTTGCTGGACACCCAGAGGTTCCGCATTTTTAAGCACAGTCCCTGCTGTCTCCATATTCTGAAACCGAATGAAACACAGATCTGCAGCATGATGCTGTTTCCCCACAAGTCTACTGACCTCTTGCCTAAAGCAGTCATTCCTTCCATCCATAAAAATCAGACGGTTCACCATTGCCCTCACTTGTCTGCTTCCATGTTGTCTTATCTATGATCACCAGCATACTCAGAAACCAGAATAAGTGCTGCTGCAGTGTACCACCTATGGGAAGCAGCAACACAGTCTAGTGGTAGATAGTACTATAAGTGAATGTTGAATGTGCCAAAAAACAGACTGTTTATCACAATCATAAATGAAATCATTCTTAAAACATTTCATCAATCATTACAGTCTTCAAAATTACTTATTCCCTGTAAGTGTCTAGTCATTATAAACACTGATGAGAATATTGTGTATTCATAAAAAAACTGAGGGTATAAAACACACTGTTTGTATGTACAGTAAAATAATTTGATGAATGTCACACCACAGTCTGGGTTGAAATGTGAAATATTCGAATCAAGTATATGAAAGAAGATTAGATTGGGTTAGAATAGGTTAGGATAGATTAGGTTGGGTTAGATTAGATTAATACTTGTTCTGTTAATCATGAATATGATACTTTATAATGATGTGCAATGTGGCAGTTTAACAAAAGGTTTCTTTGCATGCCATAATTTAAGGCTTTATATTACATATATTATGCTAACCCTATTTTCTTAAAATTCTTATTACTTTATATTATGGGTGTGGCATTCAAATAATATTTTTATGCTGAAAGTGCAGTATACCAAAAGGGTGATTACTGGGTTCAATTTCACTTATGTTATTCATAAATTATAAATAATTTACAAAAAAAATGTTGTAATACTAGATAGCCACAGTAACTCCAAATCCTAATATTCACAGGGGAATCCACAGTTCAGATGAACTTAATGAAAATACTGAACAGTGTTGTGAACTACTTTAGCTGGAACCAAACAACACTAATGAGTGAGAGGTAGCAGGGGGAGGCAGGCTGCCCTCCTTTTTAACCTTAGTGTGTGTGTGTGTGTGTGTGGGGGGGGGGGGGGGGGGGGCGGCATGACTGCCACAGCACCAGTGTCCCCTTGTTCTTTCAGCTTTGTTCAACACATGTATTCAGTATGCCCTAAGCACTGAGCTACTTGGAATGCTTGCCAGAAGAAAGGTCACATCACCTCTGTGTTGTTCACAGAAGGTTGCTCAGGATATGGACATGGACATAAACTGTGTGACTCCAATGCTTGTGACTTCTCATAAGTTGTGTACCGAGTCGACACAGGTGCTGTGGTGGTATTATTGAATTCTCAAATATATGATAGTTTAGGCTCTCTGTGATTGACACTGGTCATGCGGAAGCTGTTCAGCTATAAAAAAACAAAATATTACACTACTGAGACAATTTTTGGCATCTGCCTCTTAAGTCAGTGGTTTGTTCCCTTACATTTTTGATGGTTACTGATGCCAGTTTTGACCACTTGTTTGGGATGGATGCATTTCAGGCATTTGTATTTTCTATCATCAATGTAATTCACCTTGTCAGATCAGGAACTGTATTTTGAATTGGAAACATTGTGTGAGGGTGTTTTTCTTTTGAGTTGTGTTCCTAAGGTATAGGATGTACTGCAATTTTTGTGCTCAAGTTTCTTTGAAATCCATAGCTTGGCCTCGTTTTTGTGATGTGTGTCCTATTCCTGTTACCCTGAAAGATCAAGTGAAAGCAGATTTGGACAGACTCCAATCACTGAGTGTGATGCAATTTGTTATGGCCAGTGAATAGTCATCTCCGCTTGCTGTAATTCATAAGCTGTCTGGGAAGTTTCACCTCTTCGATGACTCCAGTACTACTGTCAATTGGCAGTTGATCATGGATATTTATCCTCTCCCATGCAAAGAGTGCCTGTTGGCAAAAGTATTTCTTTTTCTAAATTTTCTAAAATTGATTTGTCTGAAGCATATTTGCGGGTTCCTGTGGATGAAGAGTCTTTGCAAGTTCAGGTTTTGAACACTCCTTTTGATCTCTATCAGTATTGGTGCCTTCCTTTTGGTGTGGCTAGCACTCCTGCTATTTTCCAATGATTTTTTAGAGCAACTGACCAGGCTTGTCCCAGGTTGTGTTAATTATCCAGATGATGTTGTTATCATGGGCTCCTACAAGGCTGATCACTTGAAAAACTTCTTCTCTGTCTTACAGCCTGCAGACTTAGGATGTAACCTCACAAAATCTCACTTATTCAACTTTTAATTGTTTATTTGGGGTTCAAGATCTTGTAGAATGGGGTTCACCCTGTGCTAGACCACATCTCTACTTTAAAGTCTATGCCTTGCCCCCTCATCCACAAAGGATCTTCAGACCTTCCTAGATAATATAGCCTACTACCATAAATTCCTGCTAGGAGCAGCCACATTGGGCCATCCATTGCATACATTCTGCTGGAGCCAGGACTGTGAATGTGATTTTCAAATGTTCAAATCCAGACTACACTTGGCCCCTTGTTTAGCTATGTTCTCTTCACACTAGCACATAGTTTTGACAACTGACACTTAACAGTGGGGCCTTGGTGCAGTCCTAGCACACCAACATACCAATATGCTGATGGCTCTGAGCGACCTGTTGCTTTTGCCTCTAAATCTGTCACTCTGAGCCAGAGTTTACCATAGTCTATGCTCTCCAGAAATTTCATGTTCCTTTAAATGGCTCAAAGTTTCACCTTATTACTGAACATAAACCCACCACCTACAATACTGGATTCTGTTCTTGTCTTGTTACAATCACAAAATCCAATTCCGACCTACATCCATACATGCCTTCCTGTGGATCCTGAGCCCAACTTTGATCATGAAGAACTGCTTTGCTTAAATCTTGATATTGAAATGCAGGTCATGGAGGAGGGTTTCTACATTACGAGCTTGAGCATAGCAGCTGCTGCTGTCAGTGACCTAGCTCTTCAACAGGTGATTGAGTTTGTTTAACAGGGCTGGCCAGATAAACTGCCAGGTCAGTGTTTGAACCTCCTGTAAAAACATTTTTCCATATGGCAACACCTCTGTTTTTGATGGTGTTTTCCTGTTGTCCACAGGAAACCTCTCTCCCAGAATAGTCATTCCTGCCACATAACAGCATGAGCTTCTACGTCTTCTCCACCAAGTCCATTGGAGACTTTTACATACTAAACTGTTAGCTAGGAAACATTTTTTGGCCAATGATTGATGGAAAAATTGTCCTTTTTGTCATGGTTGGTGAACAATGTGCCTGATAACAGGTGGCTCCCAGGGCATCCATGTCCCCCTGGCCTGCTCCACACTAGCCATGGGAATGCATTCCTGCAGGCTTTGCGCATTCCTACTTGGATTCCTATTGGTTCTTGTTTGTGGATGGAGTTGCCTTGCTTTGTCCGGCATGTGTTGACATTGGCTGAGGTCACAATTCATATTTTTGAGGTTTTTTTCCCTACTGATGGTTCTCTTGCACCTAAGTTTCCAATAATAGGCCCTAGTTTATTTCTCACACCTTTCAGTTGTTTTGTTCCCATCACAGAATTCATCATGTTATGGTTCCACCATTCAACCCTTAATCATTAATCAAATGGTGAGACAAAATGACTAAGGCTTATGCTCAATTCCCAAATGAAAAACTTTGTTGTGGGTTCTTCACCAGATGATACCCTTCTCTGTTTTCTCAACACCTATGGCTTCACATCTATAGAGGAGTAGAGACTAGCTGAGTGACTTCATGGCCGGCAGCCACGCATGCTCCTCCACCTTCTGAAGCCTGTGCACACCTGCCATGGTCAAGTTCATCCAGCTGCTTCATTTCAGGATCACTGATGTGGGTGCTGCAAGGGTTTGGTCAGCAGCTCAAGCGGATACTGTTCACTGTGGTCTGCACTGGGGATGCTGTCTTTGTGACGTCCGTACAGCTGATAGGTTGGTGGCATGCACTTTGATAAGTTTGCATGCTGAGTTGCTGTCGGAAGCTATTGTTTTGTGGGTGCATTCCCCATCACCACAGACTGTCATGCTGCTCTCTGCCTCAAGCCTGTCATTGCCTGCTGTGGAGGCACCCTTGTCTCTTCTTCTGTCTCCTCTATGTGCAGCACCCTGGGGTTCCAGATTTTTGGCACAGTGTAGGCCCACCTACCTCAGGTGTGTTCCTGTCTCCATGTGTTCTTTGCTCTATGCTCTGGTGCCTGTCTGGTGCATAGTCACAGTGCCACCATCGACATCAGCTGTCACCAGTCCAGATCCAATGGATGTGTCTGTCATCGGTCCACCAGCGTCTCCTCTGTCACCTGGACATGCTCTTCATATGAAGGAGAGGTACTAGCAGATGTGAGTGTGAGTGTTCAAAGTCTAGTGTCACCGGCAAAGTGTGAGCCAGCCATCAGAAGCCGCCTGTAGGAATCATGCATACGGCACAGTCTCTGCCACACCATCTACTGGAAACTCTTACATATATACCTGTGGTGTAACAATGACTCGTGCTCACTATATTCTTTTAATTTTTAGCTCTCACATCAGTTGTTCTGCATATCCCTTATGTTGGACCTTCTGCATGTTTCTCTTGTCTTGTTAAGTGTGAAGTGATTTATTTATCATGTCAAAAGTATGACCTAATTTTACACAAAGGAAGATAAAAAATTAGACACTTCAAGCGCATTTGGTGTAGCTCTCATAAGGTCTTGCATGGTGCAGGTGGTTGGTGATGAGGAACACTGAAGAAATGGCTGTTAGTCTGCTCAGCACCACACTGGTAAAGAACAGAGTCCACAGAGAAACCCCAAGTCTGCAGATTGGTCTTGCATAGTGTAGAGTGATGAGAGGCTTATTTCCATTATTGTTCAGAGAGTTATGAATAAAGCCATATTTGTGTTACTTGGAGAGCTTTCATGTCTTACTTGGTTACTTCAGAAATGAATAATCTAAACTCTCAAAAATCTCCGTTAATATGAAGTATCCCTGTGGCACATGGACATTGCCCTGCAAAAAATAAATTAATTTGGGTGTGTGTAGATCAAAGATATGTTAGCAACACCCAACTACTCTTGTGGAAGCATTTTGAGAATATTACTTAAAAAACAGTACTAAACTATGTGAAGTGCTCATTTTCTCAGCTACTTTAGCAGATTATATCCTCTTTGATTATCAGCTGCATAACAGTGTTGACTTGTATCAACATTTGGACAAGCCTGCTACTGTTTACATCCAGGAGGAGGACTTGATGCAGGACAGTACACCTCTTCATCTGAGGAAGTACTGGGAATGTCACACATTCTTCAGGAGGAGTTTGCCATAGATTGTGTAGGGGTAAATGCTGGTGGAGAAGCTGGGTACAAAGATCTCATGCCACCTGCCCATTCTGTCTGCCATTTTCACTGCTTCAAGCCAGGGGTATTTATGTTAAATTTGCACTAACACTGCATCATGTGTGGCGCTCACTTGGAAAATATTGGTCCTCTTTGATTAGAGTCACAGAACCCATTTGTGGGACACAACACCTGTGTTTGTTCAAAGTTGAATATAGTATTTCATTACAATGCACAACTGATACTGTAATCACAATACATAACATTCCCAAAAACTAACTTTGGCTACTGATTGTCATCAGATTCTATGAAATGAAAGAAGCTGACAAGCACATGAAGTAGACAGGGTGAAATAAAAAATACCAGTTTGTTGCTATCTTCCATTACAAAGCCTCTTGTCATATGTTACAGAAGTACTGATGCCATGATCTGATTGGAGCAATTTTGTGTGTGTCTATAGTTGCTAGTGTGTTGTATGTGAACAGTTATATATTGCATGAATATATTAATTAAAATTGTTGGCCTGTTTGTAGAAGTATTAAAAAGTCAAAGTTTCTTTTAAATTGGTATTTGAAAACACGTCTAAATCTTAAGTGACAAATTTCCATAAAAAATAATCATGACATTAAACTATAAATTAAACAGTAGTGTGTTCATAGCAGCTAGCCATTATCAGAAGATATGATCTGTAATCATTGTATGAAAGATGTTACAAAAGATTAAAAGTTCAAGACTACTCTTGTGTGTACTGAATCAATATGTGGATCTGCATGCTGGAACTGGCTTATAGTCCTTATATCATGTTTCCTTTGTGTTGGTGGATGTTCTTCATAGGAAAATAAGTGCCCATGTCATGCATTTGGATGTTGTGAAATTATTTTAAATAACTTACAGATCTTATGCAAAGAACTGAAACGACTTTCTAGATTTATTAGAGGGCAGTTGACGACAACAAGTGGATGAACAGTCAAATGAATAAACAGAAATTGTTCTTTGTAAAGTAATTAAATGCTTCAAAACAACTTCTGAGAAGGTTACAATGAGAGGTTGCGACCCATGTTGTTAATCAGAGTAAGACACAAGATTTATTTGTAAAAGATATTAACTACTTATGGTCATTTAGTGTGCAATGGAGGGATGTGTGCTGGGAAACACTATGAGTGACAGAGAAAAAAGAAATGGACCAAGAAACAGACATGAATGGGAAACAGAACTGCGACCATGATAAAAAAGAAGTGCAGCTGAGTAGAACATGTAATCAGGTGTTGGAATCCTAGAGATATGATAAAAACAGAGGTGATGATGTCATGAAATATAAGTAGATAATATTAGAACATGCTGGAGCAAATGCATAGATGAGGCTGAATACTGTAGCACATGGGAGAATCTCGACAGGACATTTGCCCAGTTGTGATTGTCATATGCATAATGATAGTGATCCAACAAAGGTTTGTAAAATAAATTGTGTTATTTATCTCTCTGGTGATAATAGTAGGTAATGTTTTCATCGTAAAGATATTTCAGCTTCTGCACATGTAATAAATTTGTTTTTCATGAGAATTTCCCATGTACTTTTGATTCCAAGAATCTAACAGTCTTTTTGCAAATTATGCCATCATTCCAAGTGACCAGAACAAGGGAAAGTTAATGAATGTACTTTATTGTATTTGTGATGTTTTATTGTAACTGAGGATCAAAAAGTTAACTGTCAACCATGAACCAATTCCACTGCACATATTATTAAGTGTAGTAAACAGTTTGTATCGTCTACAAAGGAAACAGTTTTGTTACTGTCAGTCACATTTAGAGGTTATTGACTAATACTTATTAGGAAAAGCTATGGTTAAAAAATTAAACACATAGCAAAAATTTAATTCCATTAAGATGCCAGTTCATTTCTTACTATACAAGGATAAGTCAACAAGTTTGTGCATTCTCATCCTGATCATATTTAGGATGACAATATGACTTAGTGTCTTTTAGTGGCTAGTGAGTGCACTATTTTCTTCAATAGTGGCAGGTTTCAGTGTTCTAACACAGATTTTCTGTGTATTCTTGTGAAGAAACAGGGCTGCAGCACTCACTGTTTAGACCAACGGAAAACGGCATCCTGTAATCAGTTTCTTGTGATCTGAGAATGTACCAGTGGCTGAAATCCATATAAGGCTTTCAGCATGATATGGTCAATGTTGTACCATTGCACACTGTTTACCAGTGGAGTGAACATTTCAACAGTGTTGAAACATGCATGAAGGATGATGAAAGAACAGGGACATCTAGCTGCATCCACTACTGAAATCAACATTGAGCAAGTTCATGCTTTTATTTTGAGTACCTGAAAAGTAATGGCTGATGCAGTGGCAAACCAAGTAAACATTAGTGATGATTCAGCATATGAAAACATCCATAACATGCTCAGTTTTCATGAATTCTGTGCAAGATGAGTTGTAAGCAAAGTCAATGAAGTGCACAATTGCAATCATGTGGGAATCTGTTAACAGCTGCTGGACAAATATGCTAATGAAGGTGAAATGTTTTCCAGTTATCAGTGGTGTTGAAATATTATTTCATCACTATGAAGTACCATGGATCTCCAGCTAAAAATAAATTCAGGAGTCAGCTCTCTACAGGAAAAGTGATGTTCACACATATTTAGGGATGTATAAGGGCCAGTTATGCAGGATTTTCTGGAAAATGAATCAATAGAAAAAATGTGAACATTACAGGAATATGCTGTGTAAGTGGTCGAAGACCACAATTCACCCCTCTGGAGGTCCTGGGGTTAGAATAGGCCCAAGGTATTTCTGCCTGTTGTAAGAGGTGACTAAAAAGAAGTCTCGAATGTTTCGGCCTTTGTGTTGGTCCCCTGTAAGGATTGATCTACATTTTTCAAAGTTTTCCTGAAGAGCATGCCAATTGTGGAAGGGCTTCTTACATGGTGCATCACGTCCATCATGCACCGAGACCTATCACATACTTTGTCAGCATGGATGTACTACAATTGTGCTCATTCTCCAATATTTGGGCGAGGTTGCCCTTCTGGGTGCATATTTTTCCATGAACTGTGCAGTACGGTTTTGTACACTCACAATGATAATGGCCTTGTTTGCTTGGTAGCACCTGATATCCAACATGGTAGCTAGTCCATTTTGGTGGGGCCACCATGTACCCTGTTGGTTGTAGCCCCCTGACCACACAGGGATTGCTCAGCTGATGCCTGCCCTGTTAACTCCTCACATATGCCAAGGGGTAGATGCCCATCCCCCTGGGGCATCGAGATTCCTGGCAATGGCCATACTGCCAGGTGGCCTTTGCTGTGGCTGGATGGCACCTGTGATGAGGGCTCCTGGTTGGAGTGGGTGGCATCAGGGTGGATGACATGCAATGAAGCATAGTACATCATCTCTTGTTGGTGGTCAAACACCAGCAGTCTCTAAGTGCTCACAGGCTCAATTCAATGCACAGAAGTACGACTCCAACTTGGTTCCCCTCACTGGCCACACCCTGGGAGGAATGTCAGGCTAAGGATGGTAGCAGCTCTTATTTGCCTTGGTGCCTTGTATGTTCAAAAGCTGATGGGAAATCTTTCATGACACTGAAGCCTCAGTTTTTTCTTGTGCATTTAGAGGACAAGTTCGGGGAGGTGGAGAGCTTGTCCTAAATGAGATCTGGGTCAGCCTTGATCAAAACAGCATCCTCTCCCCAGTCATGGGTGTTACTCACTTGTGACAAGCTGGGGGATGTTTCTGTAACCATCACGCCCCATAAGAGCTTAAATATGGTCCAGGGTATCATATTTCACAAAGCCTTCTTTTGCAGTCCAATGATGAGCTGCATGCCAATTTAGACTGCCAAGGAGTACATTTCATTCAGAGTGTCCACAGGGATCCGAGGGATAATCAGATTGCCACTGGTGCCTTCATCTTGGCCTTTGAGGGTGATACATTACCCGAGAAAGTAAAGGTGATGGTCTACTGCAGTGAAGTAAAACCCTATATCCTTCCCCTAATGTGGTGCTTTAAATGTTGGAAGTTGAGTCATATGTTTACCCGCTGTACTTACAGCATCACAAGTCGAGATTGCGGGTGCCCATCACATTCCAAAACTCGATTGCCCCGCCTCCCATCCATGTCGACTGTGGAGAGCACCATTCGCCTGGCTTGCTAGACTGCAGGATTCTCCAGAAACAAAGGAAAAACATGGAGTAAAAGACTCTGCACCAACTGACCTACACTGAGGCTAAGAGGGAATTTTAACACCTACATCCAGTACGCATGACATCGTCTTATGCTGCCACAACAACAGTTTTAGCCCCATCAGCTCCACCAACCCCAGTTACCTCTCAGAGCCAGAAGACTACACCTGCCCCCTTGATGGTGGGGTGCACTTACCTCCCTGTTGCTCCTGCACCATCTGTTTCAGGAGCAACATCCTCCAACCGTCGTGGAAGTCCGTCCCCACTTCTAAGCCAGAGAAGAGTACAAATTTTTAGCTGCTGTCGCTAGGAAGGGGTCCCTTGGGTCACTCCCTTCCCAGGTTTCTGATAGTGGGAAAGATGACACCCGCCAGTGGCTGAAGAGCCCAAAAGCAGCTGGTTGCAGTGCAGGATATTGAATCAGTGAAGTCCTCCTTGCCAGGGAGACTGAAGGAACAGTGAGAGAAATCCAAAAAGAAGGTCTCCAATACAAAGGCAATTTCGGTGGCACCCAAACCTCCACTACCTCCACCTCATATGCAGATGAGATGGAGATTGTGGTGTCTGCTGAGGACTTAGATCTTGCCAGACCTTGAGGCAAAATGGATATAGATCACTCGGGCATAAATTAGGTGGCAGCAGGTGACCCTGAGGCGTAAACTGCCTCATTGAATGTTCCATAAGGAACAAGCAGGAAATAACTGTTTGCGATGTATATCTTCTTCCAGATGGTGCAGTACCCCTAAATGTATAAGTTGTACTGATTGATCAACTCCCTAAACCTTTCCTACTGTTCGCAGATTTTAACACCCATAACCCCTTGAGGGTGACACCATGCTTACTGGCCGAGGCAGAGATGTCAAAACTTTGCTGTCTCAGTTCGACCTCTGAATCTTAATTATTGGGGCTGCCACACATTTCAGTGTGCCTCGAGGTAGTTACACGGCCATTGATTTATCAATTTTCAACCCAGGACTCCTCCCATCTATTCACTGGAGAGCACATGATGACCTGCATGGTAGCGACCACTTCCCCATCTTCCTATCACTGCCCCAGTGTCAATCCCATGGATGTCTGCCCAGATAGGCTTTAAATGAAGCAGACTGGAGAACTTTCACCTCTGCTGTCACTGTTGAATCTCCTCGACGCCGGAACATCGATGTGATTGTTGTAGTCAACTGCTCAACCATCATTTCTGTGGCAGAAAACACAATCTCCCTCTCTTTAGGGTGCCACTGGTGAATGACAAAAGGCTCCATGCTCGGATTCGCCAACTTCTCAAACGACGGAAGCAAGAGTGTTGGGAGAGATAGGTCTTGACCATTGGGTGCCCTACATCACCTTCCCAGGTGTGGGCAAAGATCAAACGTGTTTTCGGGTGCTAGACCCCAATAGGTGTTCCCGGTGTTAACATAAATGTCATGTTTTTTACCAAAACAAACACGATTGCTTTTCTGAGCACTTTTCTGAGCACTATGCTTGAGCCTCTGTGTCGGAGAATTACCCCCAAGCCTTTCGCACTCTCAAGTGGCGGCTGGATGGGAAACTCCTCTCATTTAGTACATGCAACAGTGAATCCTATAGCGCCCCATTTACAGAGTGGGAGCTCCTCAGTGCTCTTGCACATTGCCCCGACGCAGCTCCTGGGCCAGATAGATCCACAGTCAGATGATTTAACATCTCTCATCTGACTACAAGTGACATCTCCTCATCATCTTCAACCAGATCTGGTGCGATGGCATCTTTCCATAGCACTGGCGGGAGAGCACCATCATCCCACTGCTCAAACCTAGTGAAAACCCACTTGATGTGGATAGCTATTAGTCAGTCAGCTTCACCAGCATTCTTTTTAAGCTGCTGGAATGTATGGTGTGTTGGCGGTTGGCTGGGTCGCGGAGTTACGTGACCTACTGGCTCCACATTAGGGCAGCTTCCGCCATGGTTGCTCTACCACTGATAATCTTGTGTTGCTAGAGTCTATCATCTGAACAGTATTTTCCAGGCACCAACACTTGGTTACCGTCTCTTTTGATTTACAAAAAGCATATGACACGACCTGGTGACATCAAATCCTTATCACATTGTACGGGTGGGGTCTGCGAGGCCAGAATTTGCTGTCACATTGTACTTTCCATCTCCAAGTTGGTGGCTTCCATAGTTCCCCCCCCCCCCCCCCCCCCCCCCATATCCAGGAGAATGGGGTCCTGCAGGGCTCTATATTGAGTGTGTCTATTTTTGGTGGCTATTAATGGTCTAGCAGCAGCTGTAGGGCCGTCTGTCTAAACTTCTCTGTATGCAAACGACTTCTGTATTTCATACTGCTCCACCAGTACTGGTGTTGCTGAGCCATCCACAAGGTGCAGCCATGGGCCATAGCCCAGTTTTTGGCCTCAAACTCATACGTTATGCACTTCTGTTGATGACACACCATTCGTCCAGAACTTTAATGATGATCCGCTTACTGTAGTGGAGACATTGATTCTTAGGACAGGATTTTGCCACGCGACTGATTTGCCTTCCTCACCTTTGTCAGCTTAAGTGGAAGTGTTGGCAACACCTCAATACCCTGTACTGCCTGAGCAACACCAACTGGGGTGCAGATCGCTCTACACTGTTAAAGCTGTACAGAGCCCTTGTTCAAGCCCCCATTGATTATGGGAGTGTGGTTTATGGTTCGGTGGTGCCCTTGGTGTTGCGTTTATTCAATCCAGTGCACCACTGTGGCGTTTGCCTAGTGACAGGAGCTTTTAGGACAAGTCTGGTGACCAGTGTCGTCGTGGAAGCCGGAGTGCCTCGATTCCAGGTTAGGTATGCTCAACTGTTGTCCAGTTATGTAGCTAACGTTCATAGTTCTCCTGCACATCTGAATCACCATCAGCTCATCTCCCACACTGGCGGCCCAAGTCAGGGCTTCCAGTTGCAGTTTGTGTCTGATCCCTTCTTCCTGAACTGGAGTCCATGTGTTTACTACCTGTATTTGAGGTCCATTCACATACACCTCCATGGTGTACATCTAGACTGCAGCTTCGCCTGGACCTTTCACATGGCCCTAAGGACACAGTTAACCCTGTGGCTCTCCGCTGCCACTTCCTCTCGATTCTTGACATGTACCGAGGCAACAAAGTGGTTTACACTGAAGGCTCGATGGCTGATGCTGACAGCTTTGCATATGTCCATGGAGGACATACTGAACAGCATTCCTTGCCCGATGGCTGCAGTGTTTTCACTGTTGAGCTGGTGGCTATATCTCGTGCTGTTGAGCACATCTGTTGATGCCCTGGTGAGGCATTTCTCCTGTGTACTGACTCCTTGAGCAGCCTACAAGCTTTCAACCTGTGCTACCCTCATCATCCTTTGATAGTGACCATCGAGGAGTCCATCTATGCCCTGGAACAGTCTGGTCGTTCAGTGGTGTTTCTCTGTACCCCAGGTCTTGTTGTCATCCCAGGCAACGAACATGCTGACAGGCTGGGCAAACAGGCTAAGTAGTAAGCGCTTATGGAGATTAGCTTCTCTGCAACTGACATACATTCAGTGCTACACCGCATGGTTCTGTGGCTTTGGGAGACGAAATGGTATAACCTCAGTTGCACAACCAACTTGATGCCATTAAGGAGACTAAAAATGTGTGGCAGTCCTCTATGCAGGCCTCTCGCAGGGACTCTGTGATTCTCTGCTGGCTCTGCATTGGCCACACTTGGATGACACATGGCTTGCTCCTGTGCCCTGATGACCCACCTCAGTGTTGGTTCAGTGAACGGTTGATTGTGGCCCATATCTTGGTGAGCTGTCCTCCTGTGGCTGCCCTGTGATGGACTTTTCAGTTACTGGACTCATTGCCACTAATTTTAGCTGACAATGCCTCATCAGCTAGTTTAGTTTTACGATTTATATGCGACGGCGGGTTTTATAATTCTATGTATACTTTGGCACATGTCATTTGACCCTTTGTGTTCTCCACGATAATGCTTTTAGGGTGGATGTTTTAATGTGTTGCAGAGTGGAAGCCTTTTCCTTTTTATTCTGATAGTCAGTCAGCCGAGATCATCTGCTGTCTAGTTTTTACCCCTTTTACCTTATTCTGGCTTCTCTATATGGTTTTCTTTTCCTGTTTTTGTCCACAGCAGTGTTGGTTGTCCTTCTGTCATTCTTCTGGTACTTCATTTCTCTTGTTATTGTGCTGTACATCTCCTAACTTTTCTTCTTTCCGCCGGGAACAAGGGACCGATGACCTTGCAGTTTAGTCACCCCCCCTCCCCCCTCCTCTTTTAAAATAACCCACAATTCAGAAAAAATTGAGATGTATTGTCAAATGGTGTTCTTTTTTGCATGACAATGTATGTCCAGATATCACCATCCACACCATGCAGACTCCTCAAATATGCATTTCAAGATTTTGGGTAAACATGCATACAGCCCTGATGTCAGAAAGGTTGAATTTCTATTTGTTCAGTCTACTTAATGAAGGCTTAAGAGATGAAGGCTTAAAAGATGAAGGCTTAAGTGCTTATTTGGCTTGCTAGTGAACAGATAAACTTTCTTTCTGAGGTTCTTGGACAGCAAATGCAATGATAGACCAAATACATTAAAAAGCAGGGTGACAATGTTGAACAATGATGCCATTGTAAATTTTATACTGTTGTTGTAATAAATTTAAAGAAATGTTGTGAAGTTACTCACACTCGTATGACAGAATAAAATGACACAATTGTATTTGTTAAGAAAATCTACACAGTGTGTCTGGGATAGAAGTATACAAAAACATTTATATTTCAATACCTATAAAGATTTATAGCTTTATTTGTCCAACATTGTTCACAGGAATGCAAAAATTTTTATGCATGTTGGTACAGTTCTATGTGGACACTATTTATGGTTTGACAGGTACTGAAATGGTTCTCCATTTCTCACCACATGTTCCTAAGGATGACAGGTGTTGTGACCTCTATAGCATCTTATATCATACATCAGTTGTCTCAAATATGCTACATAAAGAATCTTTGTCCTGTAACAATGCTCTGAAATCCAGAAGAGTCAGATTGGGACACTGATGGGGACAGGCAATGTAACCCCCCACCCCTTCCTACTGATTCAATGCATATGAACCATCTCATTGAGGAATGTGGTAACATCCTCATGATAGTAGAATTGGCACCATCTTGTTGGAAAATGGCACTGGGAGGAATCTTTGGAAATTTATAGTTTGCCAACATGCCTGCAGAGGTGTATCCTGTCACTGTAGACTCCATAATAAAAAGTGGATCAATCGTATCATGTTTGTGTAATCCCAAACACACATTATCTTTTGGTGTGTCCCTTCTGGACTGTCACTTCTCCTGGAGTCTCACTTTCCCATATTTGACAGTTATGTTGGTTAACTTGTAAGGTAGATTCATCATTGAACAGCACTGCATTGAGGTAGCCATTGTTTTTGTCTGTATGTTGCAACATTTCAACAGCAAAATCACATCATCTGCAATGACCTGCAGGCTTAATGTGATGCAAAAGTTGGAATTTGTAAGCATGGAACTAGAGTCATTTGTGCACTATGTCAAGCACTGTTGAATACAAGACAGCTAGTTCCCTACTAGCTTGTCCAATGGATTTATGTGAGAGTCCAGCAAATGTTTTGTGCACATATTCCAAAGTCCCTTCATTGGCATGTGTTTTAGGATGTATTCCACATTTTAAATAAAACTTCCCATTTCTCAAAGAGTTCTGCTCCACTTTCAAATGGATTTACGTGTGGTAGGATTCATGTTCCATTCTGTTCTTGCACACTGCTGAATACGTGTTACAGATTTTAACTCTGCTAACCATAGCACACACTAGACGTTTTGTTGTGGTGTCAACATTTTGACTGTCAGGAGTATGTGTGGATGCTCCATATGACCCAGTGCTTAATGAAATGGTGAGGATCACATCTTGGAGAGTATGTCTATAGATAGCATATTTATCCAACAACATAAAATGTTGAGTTCTCTCATTATAAGCATTTGTTTGTGTATACCTCTAAGCCTGGACATCCTGTATATTGTTAGTTGATTGTAATTCCGAAAACAATTCAGATTTGTAGGTAACATATCACAATGATGATAGATTTATGAAGTTGACACTTTTTTCTGCTTCTTTTGCAGGGATGTTGACATACAGTGCTAAAGTCTACTAGGCTTCAATTAAGCACAGTGATGCAAACTGCTAAGAGACCGCTAATTACCCCACATATATTCATTTGCACCTTAATTCTATTGGTTTGTGTGCCACACCTTACTTTGAGTGTGCTCTAAGTGAGTATCACAGAGCTAGTGTTAGCAAACAGGATTCTCGCCTGAACATCCCTTAATGATATGATCATTCTCAGAGAGCTCAATTTTGAGGAAGGGAATCAAACTGTATTTTGCAGAATAATACTAGAATTCGCCTTAAGTGATTTTTCTAAATGACAAGAAAGATAAATATGGATGTCCTGATGGGAATTTGAACTGCTGTCCTCCCAAATGAGAGTCTAGTGTCTGACCAATGTGCCAACTCATTCTGCTCACAGAACTGAAACATTCACTGGTGTATCTGACATCCTTCAGTTACATTTTAATCTAATTATTATCAGAGGTGACACATAGTTTTGGGTGTTTTTCCTTCTCTAAATGTAGACATCATCACACTTACATTGTAATAAGTAAATTTTCTCTAAGAAAAGCTGAAGCCGAAAGGCATTTTACTCCATGTAAGGTGAGTGAATTAATATGATGATGGAAAATGCTGTGCAAAATACAAGCAATGGAATGAGTAAAGACAGTCACCCATCTTACAGTGGAGGTTCTCAGCAGCCAATGGACTTGCAAAAAAGAGGTGGAATATTGTGCCTCAGGTGTTTAATTTCATAGGTAGTGGTTGTTTAAATGTTCACAGTTCAATTTGATCAGCCAGTGCCAGAATAACCTGCATAAAAGACATTATCAGCTTCAGTGGTTCATGATAATTCCATCTGCATCCTTAAACTCTCTTATTATCCCCTTCCAGCACCAACTTCTGGGCTCATAAGGCTTGCTAGGCAAAATTCTGTGTTGCAGAGACAAGTCCATCATATGAAATTCAGTGTCTGTTAGTTCTTGTCTTATATCTGTATCCTGAAGATGCCTCCAGTGATTTAACTATTACTACATACTACTTCAATTTTCTAAAATTACTGTTGTCTACAAACAGCAATATTTCAATGTAGACAGGCAGAGAAGACTAGTATTCTTGCAAATGGGAGATCCATAACAATAACAATTGCATATATATATATATATATATATATATATATATATATATATATATATATATATATATATATATATATATATATATATATATATATATATATATATATATATATATAATAGAGTGAATATGTTAAACTTGGCCAACCCCTCTCTTCTTCCTTCTCTTACATAGTTAATAATAAGTATTGCAGCTCTAATGCAAGAGTCACCCTAACTACTTTGTCACTCTGTGCTGAAAGAAACCATGAATGCTCTATAAGAAACATAAAGTAGCAATTGTTTTACATGAATGTAATTCAAACTAATAAATGTAATTCAAAATATACTTACATACATTATTTAAATACCTTGAAAATAAAATAGAAAAAATTTTCTGTTTGCAGTTGACAGGAGATCTGCTGGAGATATTGTATTTCCTGATAAGGCCCTGAATTTCACTCCCAAAGAGGATGTTAAGAACTGTTCTGAAGATGGGACTAGTATATGTGACAAAAATGTGCGAGATTATCCCTAGTACGTATTAATTTGTTCACTCTTAATCATAGCATATTAGTTCGCAACTAACACTCTACGTGTAAGTTATACATCTATAAATGTTCCAATGGGGAGATCAGGGCATTTGGGGGGAGTAGGGAGATCAGCTGTAATTGTATCTCTGACTTGTTAAGAGATGAATCTTCAGATTTCATTGGTACTTCAGTATGAATGAAATTTTCAAAATTAATTTTGAAGTTAAGCATTCTTGGTCTGATTTTAATTTTCATGTGAAGAGGAACTTGTATCGGCCCATGCCAATTACAGTACTAGTTATTGTATAGCTGGTTTCCATATTTGCATCTGTATGTAACAATACTAAGTACAAATTTTTATGGTAATAAAAACTGCAGGTTTCAATTAGTCTTGAGTTCTTTGGACTAAAGCCTGTAGGTTCTTACAAACACACAGTTATGAGTGAATGCCACATGTGTCAATTAGGTAATTAAATTAAGGTTTCATTTATGAAATATATTTGGTCTTATTTTACTGTGTAAATTGAAGCAGCTGGTACAAACAGCCATTTGTTATTAAACTGTTGGTAGAAATTCAGATTATATTTCACAGAACTTGTGAACACACAAAAAAGTTGATTAGTTAAATTTTTCGTTAAAAAGTGTTTGTAGAAGCATAGGGTGTGACTCAGTGGCGCAGTGGGTAAATTCCAAACTACAAAACAAAATTCCACAGTCCAGTTCCCAGTTGTTTTTGTCATGTTTCTGTCATTTACCACTTCTTTCACCACTGACAATGATTTATTAATGTGAAAAATGATAAGCAGCATTGTAGTTTCATGTACACGGTAAATTGTATGGTCACTATAACTGGCAGGGTAAATCAATTCATATGTTGGGGAGAGACTATTGCATATCTCCTCCAGTTGGAACATGTCTGGTAAAACACCGTAGTGTTCAAACCAAGAGCTTCACTTCACTGGATTTCAGTTACACTTTTTTTTAAAAAAAAAATCTGTAAATTAAATCTAATTTGGAAGTTTTTTGATATAGTTGTCATCAGAGTAAACATCAAGAATGCAAAAAACAATAGAAAGAGGAAATCATTCATAATATAGTGGAGCCATTGCACAGTAGTTAGGTGCAACTTTTATAAAAGTTGGGGCTAATCACTAACATGACATTAAACTTGACTACTGTGACCATTATATGAATCCATCAATCTGCGCAAGCTGGCAAAATCTGTCAACTGTGGCAATTTTTCTTCACCAGTTCAGGCATTCCACTGCTGCATTCTGTAACTTCTGTATACAACATGGTGTTTGTATTTTATAAATTGGTCTCTAATCAAAGAGCAGTAATAATTTGTCATCTCCTAACATGCCAATGAAAAGAATTTCTTCTAAAAAATTTTCTCAGCTTGATTGTTGGGTGACTGCCAATTCCTGAAACACTTTTTTCTAGAATTCTCTGGGACCTATCCCCTATGCAGCATTGGCCACCTACTATCTGTTTGACTGTATGACAGTGATTGCCTCCAGTCAACAGGACTAACCTTCGTTCATCATTTGGTTGAGTATACAGTGTTTATCCTTCGTTGTCCAGTTTTTGACATTGAAAATGTCTACAGTCAACTGAATGAACGCCAGATAGGGACAGTTCGATGGAGTTGCAGAAATTCCATTTGCTTTTGAAACTGCTGAATAGGTTTAATGAAACTTCCTGGCAGATTAAAACTGTGTGCCCGACCGAGACTTGAACTCGGGACCTTTGCCTTTCGCGGGCAAGTGCTCTACCAACTGAGCTACCGAAGCACGACTCACGCCCGGTACTCACAGCTTTACTTCTGCCAGTATCCGTCTCCTACCTTCCAAACTTTACAGAAGCTCTTCTGCGAAACATGCAGAACTAGCACTCCTGAAAGAAAGGATACTGTGGAGACATGGCTTAGCCACAGCCCATAGCACATTTTGACCTATAAATCGAACAGCCTCATCCCCAATTCAGTACATTAGTCACTGCATGAAGACCTTTGTGACAATGGCCTTTTCCTGGTGATCCAGTCATTTCTCTGGCACACCCAGACAGACCAACTACAACACTGGGCACTTCACAGAGACAACTGGCCTTTGTATGCCTCTGCTGTTAACATTCACTGCCTTACTGTTGAAGTGCATTGATGAAATACTACAAGGCATTTCAGAAGTGATCATCAACACTGCTGAAACTGCTGTTCTCCTTCTAAAGCTCCCCCTTACCCCTTCCCCCTGCCCCTCTCCTTCCCCACTTCCCCTCCCCTTCCCCCTTCCCCTTCCCCTTCCTGCCACCCCCCTCCCTCCCACCATGACTTGGTGCCATGGTGGACCAAAGACATTGCAATAGCTATTCAGAATCATCGATGAGTCTTGCAGTGATTCAAACACTATTCTTCATAGACCAATCTTATAACGTCTAAGTTACTTCGGGCTAAGGCTTGCTATTTAATCAAACCCAGTAAGAAGGAATGCTGTGAGTGCTATGTCTCCTCTCTGGGGACAAATGCCTCTTAGTCTCAGCTGTGAGCCAAGCTCCATGGTATTCTGGTCAGCCAATATCAACAGCTTTTCTGGGTCTTGTACTAGAGGGTGGTCTTTGTACTGATTCATCAGTTTTGCAGTACACCCTGTGACCCCACCTTTGTGACAGTATCACCATTATCTTCCTGTCTGGCTACTTTTCTACTGTAGAATCAACAACTTGAAGACATTTCTTTGCATTTCACTCCCCACCAAGCTGAATTCCTTAATGGACCTTTCACTGACCAGGAACTACTTCAGCCTCAGACATCAGTCCACTACACAGCCCCAGGCCCTGATTCAATTCACAATCACATGATCCAACACCTGAATATTCCCCAAGGCAACATCTCCTCAGGATGTTGAACTGTCTTTGGCTGCACAGTGCCTTTACCTCACAATGGTGAGATAGCATAGTTGAACCAATGTGTAAGTGAGTCATGAACACACACTCTCTCAATAGCTTACATCCTGTTGTAATCTTTTTAGACCTGTATAAGGTGTATGACATTGTTTGGCATCATCACACTTTACTCACCCTTCATGACTGGGGCTTTCAACGCAACCTACCAGTTTTCATTCATCCCACCACTTTTTAAAAGTTAGATTCAGCCCTTCACTCAGTTCCCCATAGGGCTCTGTGTTGAGTGTCACTCTTTTCCTCATGGCCATTAATGAATTGCTGATCACTATGGGGCTGCTGGTCATCCCTGCATTGCATGCTGATGATTTTTGTGTTTGGCACAGCTCCCCCTCAGTAGACTTGGCTGAACACTAGCTCCAAGATGCCATTGATGTGCCTCTGCTTACACTCTTTCCCATGGTTTCCAATTCTCTTCTAGGAAAAACATGGGACATGCTTTTCTGCCTTCCTGACCCAACACTTTACTGAGGAGGTACACAGCAAGTGGAAGTTGGATCTCCTTCTTGATGAAAAGCTGACCTGGATACCTCATATTTGTTACCTGAAGACTAGTTGTATGTAGAAGCTTAATGCTCTCTGCTTCCTTACCCACACACCTTGGGGGTGTGGATCATGCTGCTCTTATCCATTTTTACCAGGTCCTGGCTTCATCCTGACTGAGCTATGGTTGCCAGATTTATGGCTTGGCAGCTCCAGCTTTTAAGCTGTTAGACCTAATCCACCATCATGATGTGTCTGGTCACTGGTAGCTTTCATACTAGTCCCACAGCCAGTTTCCATGCTGAAACAGGGATCTTGCCCTTAAAATTCAATAGTGTCAGCTCTTGGTCTCCTATTCAATCACCATTCAACAATTCCCTGATATTCCCAAGTATCCCATTCTCTTTACATACAAGGGGTAGCATCGTCCTGATACTTGCCCTGGGATGGTTCTACCAGTTGGAGTGTGCTTAGTTTACCTCTGCCAAGATATCAATCTCCACTTCCTCATTTGTTCTCTCTGTTTTCTCATGTACTCCTCCTTCAGTGGTGCCCAGACCATGGACTAGTACCACCATCTTCCCAGGTCCTGAAGTCCTTCACCTCCATGACCTTTCATCATCTGTTGTGCCCAATTCTTCAAGAGTTCCATATTGCCACTATCTTTTACACTGATAGCTCTAAAGTTGTGGATGACTTGGTATATGCTCTTACATCTCCTGGAGGTATAGAACATCATTCACCGCCAATAACAAGTAGTGTGTTTATGGTAGAGCTGGCAGCAGTTATAAGAACTCTACATTTTATTAAACATGTCTCCCTTGACTGTGTTCTAATACATCCTGTCTCAGTGAGTAGTGCCCCCTAGTGTTATGGGTAACTCTTAAATATTTCTGTTTGCTGATGACACCAGCTTGATAGTAAAGGTTGTTGTGTGCAGCATTGACTTGGTTTCAACTACTGCAGTTCATGACCTAAGTTCATGGCTTGTAGGAAAAAAACTAATGCTAAATCACAACAAGTCTCAGTCTTTACAGTTTCTAACACACAATTTAACAAAACCTGAAGTTTTGATTTCACAAAATGGGCATATGATTAGTGAAACTGGACAGTTCAAATTTCTAAGTGCCCAGATAGATAGCGCACTGTTGTAGAAAGCCAACATACAGGATCTTGTTCAAAGACTTAATGCTGCCATTTTTACTATTCAAATAGTATCTGAAGTGAGAAATTGTTTGACATTAAAATTAGTCTGCTTTGCTTATTTTCATTTGCTTATGCCATATAGTATTAGTATGGTATTGATTAATTAATTTTGTGACAGTGAAATAGAAAATTTAGGCTATGTAACAGCAGAAACTGGAACACAGGAGTTTTCTCATGATAATGTCACTGAATTTGATGTTAGTGGTTAGCAGCAGGACAGAAAGCAATCTTGACACAATGTAGTCCATGGAAATTATAAAAAGCAACTCTTGTGTCAGGAAATTAGTACTGCAGTATAAATCTAAGAAGATGCAATAATGCCGCATGGTGATTAAGGATGATGGTGCGTGTTACTTCCTTACTGTCACATCTTACATGACGATGAGGATTCCATCAAGAGTACAAGAGATGGTAATATAAATTTATTGAGTTAATTCAACATTACATCTGAAAAACCAGTGGTGTTCATAGAGTTGTCAACTGATTCCTGTGTTTCTTAGGAGATTCATCAACAGTGAAGCTGGATAAACATGGACTTGCTGAGAATCTCTTTGCTAATGAGACTCTCATGTCCCTCAGTTATGCAGAACCTACATATATTGCCATAAAAAAACATGGAATGGCCAGGCATTGATCTAAGCACACACCAGAGACCAGAATAATACATCTTGCTAACCTTAAATATAAGGTGCACTATGTTTGACCTTAAAATATAGGGAAGCGTATTAGGGTCTGCTGAAAAGCAATGACTCCAAATATTTTATTCTGTTCTTAATATTGGTTGTGGTATTACATGTAATGCACATTACTTGGCCAACTTTCTGGCTTTGCTGATAAAAGTTGCAACCCTTTTCCACTAGAACACTCTAAATTGTAGCTTGTAATTTGACAGCACAACTATATCAGTGCATTAGAAACGGCACACTGTAAAAAAGTTTTCTAACTGCAGAAAATGTGCCTCTGACTGAAATATGTAGATCACTGAAAGATGTGTATGGTGATGACTATCTCAATATCAATAATGTGTGACATTGAGATGTTCATGCTTATAGAAAAAAGGAAACAATGATGCTAACCACCAGATGTGTGACAAAGCTTTGATAGTTTCGAAATTTAAAGAATGTCTTCAAGGATTTTACTTTGATAGTGGAGCAGCAGGGCAAGTATAGATGAGGTTGTGGCTCTGTGAACAAATTCAAACATTCTACATTGAAGGTATCAACAAACTGATCACTCATTGGGAGAAATGAGTTTATCATCAGGGTGACTATTTTGAAAAATAAATATATAGAAATGAAGAATGAAGATGTATAATGTCAATAATGTTTGTTTTAATTTAAAAATCTTTAAGAGTTTGACATAAAAATTTGAGTCATTACACCTAAGCACACCTTTGTAGATGGTGCCATCTTGATAACAAAAGCAGAGCACCCCTGTGATATTTTTATGATGAATGTTGAAGGAACACTAGAGAAGATGTTGCACAGTGAAAGAAACAATGGTTGTCAGTCTTACCTCTTAACTCAGTATGCAGACAGTCATTATGTGCTCATTTTTTGACTAGTCAGATTGTGTGACGGTTGACAGTCCTGAAGGAACTAGTGAAGCCAGTGTTAAATGATAAGTTTTCAAAATATTTCCATATCTGCCAGCCTGACCACATTAATATCCACCATAATTAACAGGAATGCTCAGAAATGTGAGACTGAAATATAGTTTATGAAATCTGGAAAAAGAAACCAATTGCTATTCTGCAGTCTGAGTCATTTATATGATTTGAATAAATATGCAATTTTTTAGAATTCTACAGATTAATGTGGCATTGATTCTTTTGTAAATCTGTAAGTAAAAATGAAGAACTAAATGTGTTTCCATACTTCGACTGAAAGTTCACTGTCACACAAATCTTCATACTGCTTGCCATTCCATTTCCAAAAACAAAAACTTTTACATTAGGCTCTTTAGTAAAACTCTGTTGTAATTATTTTATTAATTCATGTAGCAAGTGACATAAAACATTCTCTTTTCTAGTTTTTATCCTGTCGTTTATGTTCCACATTTCACATGATGTGGTAAATTTGTTTTATTCTATCTTCCTGCTTGGATGCCCATTTTGTCATAAAACTTGTCAATTACTTAAGGAAGGGGTGCTGGGTGTGTTTTCTGTGTGCAAACTGAGTAAACTTTATTCTATATGTTATTGTATTTTAACCATTTGTGTATTGTATTTTGTGGGGTGGAGATTGGTCTCTAGTACAGAATTTGCCTCAAGAGGCATCAGAAACTCTTCAAAAGCTGCACTCAAAGCTGGTGTACCAGACAAACAGTTTTTAATCCATCACATGGATTCAGTCTGCATCTAGCTCACCTTCCTGTCTCACAAGACTAACACAGCTGCTTGAGGCATGTTTAGCACTGTCCTTTATGGCATAGTTTTTCATTAATGCATCTAAATATTGTTCCTATCTACACTTTAACTGCCTTACCTTAGTTGCAGAAACTGAAATAAAACTTGGTAGGTGCATTCTTCTGCTTCTTTTATGTACCCATTGGTAGGTGCCTAGCTATTCTACATCCCCTAAGGCCTGTCAATACAAGCTATACATGGCAGCATGAGACAGTTGCCTTACTTGACCAACAGTCTGTCAGTGAAAACACTCTCTTCATTCTTCCTTTGTAGGTGAGTCTGCAGAATCACACAGTGAACTGTTGGTAACTATAAGACTGTCAACTGCTTTAAGGTGCAATGTGGAATTATCTTGACTAACACTTTTTACATACTGACATACTGATTTAAATATTAATTAATTTTCTAGTAAAATTTGACATAGAAGTAGCAAATATATTTTTTTGATGACAGGATACTAATCCCAGGCAAGGCTGTTCTGATGTGAGGCAAGTTTGGCACTTATGAAGGTTGCAGGCACAGGGGCACAAAAATGCTCCCTCGCCCAAAAAAAGAGGTCTGTTTAAGAGTTAACTAGGAGAAGTATGAGTGTTCTCCCACCCCACATATACCTGTCTTGTGCCTACAAGGAGGAGGCCTTTCCTCAGCTTGACACTAAATGTCTCAATGTGATTTTGTCCAAGTAGCAACATAAATAAATGATTGCTACTGAGTGGAATTGCACACAACTTCCATATGGTATTGTAGGATCTGAAATGCTGGCAAGTGGGAACTGAAGCAAATATGCTATTCAACTGATGGCTTTAGATTTTTGCCTGTTTCTGTTTATAGAACAATAAGTGAAAAGTAAAAAAGTCTCACACACAACGTAATATTTCATCTCACTTTAATTTTCCATCTGGGACATCTATGGCTGCCATACATCTGGGTTTCACCAGATTTGTTCTAGTTGGAGGGTATCTGGGTGCATCATGAAGGGGTGGGAACTGGGAGGGGGAGTGGGTTGTAAAATTGCCCAGGATAAACTTGCATCTTATTTATGTCTGGACTCATTGTTCTTGGTGTTTCAGGGTTCAGAGGTAATCTAATGGCTTGATGGTTGCCGGACATGCTGGATTTGCTTGCATTCATGTGGGATGAAATGAACTCCACTCCTTGGCCTATGACTACAGTGTTATCACTGCAGAGTTGGTAGCTATCTCTTGTGCTCTTAGGCATACCTGTTACTGCACTGGCGAGTCCTTTCTCATCTGTAGCATCTCTTTGAGCAGTTTAGAACCTCTTAATCAGTATTACATTCACCATCCCTAGGCTGTGAACTTCCAGCATTCCCTTTTTGCCTTCAAACAATGTGGGTGCTTTCTGGACCCTGGTTTACATTGGGGTCCTGGGGAATGAAATTGACAGGTTGGCCAAACTGGCTACTGACAAGCAGTCTCTTGAGATCAGCATTCTGGAACCAGATCTTCAATCAATATAATGCCATCAAGTTCAAAGGATTTGGAATACAGAATGGCGTACTCTGACTTTGCCAAACAATTCTACACATGATGAAGGAGACCACAAATTGTAGGTCATCCTCCATGCGGACCTTTTGCAAGGACTCCATCATCCTTTGCCGGCTGTGCATTGGCGTACTTGGCTGACTAACAGTCACCACCTCTGTCACAAGGACCCACCCCACCTTTGTTATGGCGTCTGTCTGATGATAGTTCACATTTTGTTGGACTGTCTTATCCCAGCCACCCTGTGGCAGGCTCTTAATATTTCTGGTGTTAGCAGATGACACCTCAATGGCTGACCTGGATTTATGGTTTATTACTGAAGGTTTTTTTTAAATCAGTCTCTCCAAGGAAGGGCACCTCAGCCTTGTCAACCCATTGAGCGGTTGCCAGGGTAACTTGTTGCCTCCTCTACCCAAAACAGGCAGTGGCTATTTGTGATTGGTGGTCCGACTCAGCCCTCACCATACTTGTACCTTTGCTCTTATTCTCCCTTCTACATTTACATCTACATGAATACTCCGTAAATCACATTCAAGCGCCTGGCAGAGGGTTCATTGAGCCAGGTTCATAATTCTCCATTATTCCAATCTCATATAGAGTACGGAAAGAACAAACACTTTTATCTTTCCATACGAGCTCTGATTTTCCTTACTTTAGTGTGGTGAGCATTCCTCTATATGTAGGTCAGCGTCACTCAAAATATTTTCACATTTGAAGGAGAAAGTTGGTGATTGGAATTTCATGAGAAGGTTCTGCCGCAAAGAAAAACACCTTCTTTTTTAATGATGTCCACCAAAATCCTGTATCATTTCAGTGACACACTCTGCCCTATTTCACGATAATACAAAAAACTCTGCCCTTCTTTGAACTTTTTCAATGTACCAATGTACTCTGTCATTCCTATCTGGTAAGGAACCAACATCACACAGCAGTATCACACACTGACAGACAAGTGTAGTATATGTAGTTTCCTTATTAGGTTTGTTACATTTTATAAGTGTCCTGCCAATAAAATGCAGTCTTTGGTTAAATTTCCCTACAACATTTTCTGTGTGTTCCTACCAATTTAAGTTGTTTGTAGTTGTAATTCCTAGGTATTTAGTTGAATTTATGGGCTTTAGATTTGACTGATTTATTGTGTAACCGAAATTTAATGGATGACCTCACACTTCCCATTATTTAAGGTCAATAGCCAAATTCTGCACCATGCAGATACCTTTCCTAAGCTTTTTGCAATTTGTTTTTATCTTCTGATGACTTTACTTGTTGATAAATGACAGTGTCATCTGCAAACCACCTAAGACAGCTGCTCGGATTGTCTCCCAAATCGTTTGTGTAGATAAGGAACAGTAAAGGGCCTATAACACTTCCATTTTACTCAGTGACCTTCCATCAATTACCATGAACTGTGACCCCTCTGACAGGAAATCGAAAATCCAGTCACATAACTGAGTTGATACTCTATAAGCATGCAATTTCAATACAAAGTGCTTGCATGGTGCAGTGTCAAAAGCCTTTGGGAAATCCAGAAATGCAGAATCAATCTGAAATCCCTTGTTAGTAGCACTCAACATTTCATGTGAGTAAAGAGATAGTTGTGTTTCACAAGAACAATGTTACCTAAATCCATGTTGACAGTGTGTCAATAGACCTTTTCATTCAATGTAATTCATAATGTTCAGACATGATACATGTTCCAAAATCCTGCTTCATATTGACGTCAATGATGTGGGACTGTAATTTAGTGAATTACTCGTACTACCTTTTCCAATATTGGTGTGACCTGTGCAACTTTACAGTCATTGGGTACAGATCTTTCATCAAACGAACAGTTGTATATGATTGTTAAGTATGGAGCTATTGCATAAGCATACTCTGAAAGGAACTGAATTGGTATACCCATCTGGAACAGAAGATTTGCTTTTATTAAGTGATTTAAGTTGCTTCAGTACTCGGAGGATCTCTCTTTCTATGTTACTCATGTTGGCAGATGTTCTTGATTCGAATTCTGTAATATTTACTTTGTCTTCTTTTGTGAAAGCATTTTGGAAGGCTATGTTTAATAAGTATGCTTTGGCAGCACTGTCGTCAATAGTATCTCTGTTGCTATGGCATAGAGAAGGCATTGATTGTGTCTTGCCACTAGTATTCTCCACATATGCCCAGAACCTTTTTGGATTTTCTACCAGGTTTTGAGACCGAGTTTCATTGTGGAAACTATTATAACCATCTCACATTGAAGTCCGCACTAAATTTCAAACTTCTGTAAAAGATCACCAATCTTAGAATTTTGTGACTGTTTAAAGTTGGCATGTTTGTTTTGTTGTTTCTGCAACAGTGTTCTGACCTGTATTGTGTACCAAGGAGGATCAGCTCCATCATTTGTTAATTTATTTGGTATAAGTCTCTCAACTGCTGCTGATACTATTTCTTTGAATTGAAGCCACGTTTGGCCTATAATTACACTATGTGATCAAAAGTATTCCGCCGCCTGGCTGAAAATGACTTAAAAGTTCATGGCACTCTCCATCTGTAATGCTAGAATTCAACATGTTCGCCCGCCATTAGCCTTGATGACAGCTTCCACTCTCACAGGCATATGTTCAATTAGGTGTTGGATGGTTTCTTGGTGAATGGTAGCCCATTCTTCTTGGGGGTGCTGCACTGAGGAGAGATATCAATGTCGGTCGGTGAGGCCTGGCATGAAGTCAGCTTTGCAAAATATCCCAAATGTGTTCCATAGGATTCAGGTCAGGACTCTGTGCAGGTGAGCCCATTGCAGGGATATTCTTGTTGTGTAATCGCTCAGTTATGGGCTGTTCATTATGAACAGGTGCTTGATGATGTTGGAAGATGCAATTGCCTCCCTGAACAGCTCTTCAACAGCTCTTCAACAGTGGGAAGCAAAAAGGTGCTCAAAACATCAATGTAGGGCTGTGTTGTGTTAGTGCCATTCACATCAACAAGGCGTGCAAGCCCCCTCCATGAAAAACGTGACACACCGTAACACCACCATCTCCAAATTTTACTACTGGCACTACACACCCTGGCAGATGATGTTCGTTGGGCATTCCCCATACCCACACTCTGACATCGGATCGCCACACTGTGTACCATGGTTGATCACTCCACACGACATTTTTTCACTGTTCAGTTGTCCAATGTTTACTCTCCTAACACTAAGCAATGCGTCATTTGGCATTTACCAGCATAATGTGTGGATTATGAGCAGCCGCTTGACTGTGAAATACAAGTTTTCTCACCTCTCACCTGACTGTTATAGTACTTGCAGTGGATCCTGATGCAGTTTGGAATTCCTGTGTGATTGTCTGGACAGATATGTCTATTACACACTATGACCCTCTTCAATTGTCAGCAGTCTCTGTCAGTCAACAGCCTGTATGCTTTTGTGCTGTATGTGTCCCTTCACATTTCCACTTCACTATAACATCAGAAACAGTGGACCTAGGTATGTTTAGGAGTGTGGAAATCTTGCATACAGATGTATGATACAAGTGACATGGAATCACCTGACCACATTTGAAGTTTGTGAGTTCTGCTGAGCACCCCATTCTGCTCTCTCAAGATATCTAATGACTATTTAGTATGCTGATGTGGAGTACTTGGCACCTAATATATAAAAAGTATGTTTTTGGTGGTTTCCCCATACTTTTGATTACATAATGTAAATTGTTAATTTGGAAGGAGTGGAGGAGGAAAGGAATGGGTGGCTTTTAGAGATTAAATAGTTAAGGCAGCAGAGGATCAAATAGGTAAATAGCCAAGGACTGCTATAAATCCTTGGTTAATTTAATTGATGAAAGGAGATGATATAAAAATGTACTGAATGACGCAGGAGAAAAGGGATACACATGTCCAAAAACTATATATATATAAAAAAAAAAACACCAAAGGATTAAGCAAGGATAGAGAAGCACATATAACTAGAGGAAAGATAGGTCCTGCCTACACCAAAATTGAAAAAAGTTCTTAGGAGAAAAGAGAAGCAGCTTCATAAATATCAAAGAGGTCAGGTATAAAGCTGTCACTATGCAAAGAAGGGAGAACTTAAAAGTAGGAGAAATACATACAGGGCCTCTCCAAGGAAAATGAACTTGGTGACAGTGTTACAGAACGAGAAGAGGAATTAGGCAAACATGAGATGTGAGATATGACACTGAGAGAATAATTTGATAGAGCTCTGAAAAACCTAAGCCAAAATGAGGCCCCAGAAGTAGACTAGATTCCCCCAGAAACACTGGTATCCTTGGAAGAGCCAGTCATGACAAATCTGTCCCACCTGTTGGGCAAGGTATTTAAGACAAGGAAAATACCATCAGACTTCTAGGATAATGTAATATTTCCAATTCCAAAAAAAGCATGTGCTGACAGGTGGATTATTATCAAACCACCAGTAAATTCATGGTTGGAAAATACTAATGTGAACCATTTGCAGAAGAAGGGAAAAGCTGGTAGAAGCCAACACTTTGGGTTCCAGATAAGAGAAGGGACATACAAGGCAATACTGACCTCATAAATTTTCTCAGAGATTAGGTTAAAGAAAGGCAAACCTAAGTTTATAATATTTGTGGACTTAGAGAAAGGTCTTGACAATATTGACTGTAATATGCTTTGAAATTCTCAACGTAGCAGAGGTTCTTAAATCTGCAGTCTGAGACACATTGTAAAGAACCTTTCGGTCTCTGTAATTTATCACTGCTACATTTAAAATTTCAATGAGCATAGTTCAGTCAACGCTGTCAAAAGTTTTCTCAAAATGTACCAGTACTCTCCTACCCCCATGAACCATGGGCCTTGCTGTTGGTGGGGAGGCTTGCGTGCCTCAGCGATACAGCTGGCCCAACCACAGGTGCAACCACAACGGAGGGGATTCTGTTGAGAGGCCAGACAAATGTGTGGTTCCTGAAGAGGTGCAGCAGCCTTTTCAGTAGTTGCAGGGGCAACAGTCTGGATGATTGACTCATCTGGCCTTGTAACACTAACCAAAACGGCCTTGCTGTGCTGGTACTGCAAACGGCTGTAAGTAAGGGGAAACTACAGCCATAATTTTTCCCAAGGGCATGCAGCTTCACTGTATGATTAAATGATGATGGCGTCCTCTTGGGTAAAATATTCCAGAGGTAAAATAGTCCCCCATTCGGATCTCTGGGCGGGAACTACTCAAGAGGACGTTTTTATCAGGAGAAAGAAAACTGGCACTCTACAGATCGGAGCGTGGAATGTCAGATCCCTTAATTGGACAGGTAGCTTAGAAAATTTAAAAATGGAAATGGATAGTTTGAAGTCAGATATAGTGGGAATTAGTGAAGTTCGGTGGCAGGAGGAACAAGACTTTTGGTCAGGTGAATACAGAGTTATAAATACAAAATCAAATAGGGGTAATGCTGGAGTAGGTTTAATAATGAATAAGAAAATAGGAGTGTGGGTAAGCTACTACCAACAGCATAGTGAATGCATTATTGTGGCCAAGATAGACATGAAGCCCATGACTACTACAGTAGTACAAGTTTATATACCATATAGCTCTGCAGATGACGAAGAAATTGATGAAATGTATGATGAGATAAAAGAAATTATTCAGGTAGTGAAGGGAGATGAAAATTGAATAGTCATTGGTGACTGGAATTCGAGAGTAGGAAAAGGGAGAGATGGAAACATAGTGGGTGAATATGAATTGGGGGAGAGAAATGAAAGAGGAAGCCATCTGGTAGAATTTTGCACAGAGCATAACTTAATCATAGCTAACACTTGGTTCAAGAATTGTGAAAGAAGGCTGTATACATGGAAGAAGCCTGGAGATACTGACAGGTTTCAGATAGTTTATATAATGGTAAGACAGGGATTAAGGAACCTGGTTTTAAATTGTAAGACATTTATAGGGGCAAATGTGGACACTGACCACAATCTATTGGTTATGAACTGTAGATTTAAACTGAAGAAATATAAAAAAGGTGGGAATTTAAGGAGATGGGACCTTGGTAAACTGACTAAACCAGAGGTTGTACAGCATTTCAGGGAGAGCATAAGGGATCAATTGACAGGAATGGGGGGAAAGAAATACAGTAGAAGAAGAATGGGTAGCTCTGAGGGATGAAGTAGTGAAGGCAGCAGAGGATCAAGTAGGTAAAAAGACGAGGGCTTGTAGAAATCCTTGGGTAACAGAAGAAATATTGAATTTAATTGATGAAAGGAGAAAATATAAATATGCAGTAAATGAAGCAGGCAAAAGGGAATACAAATGTCTCAAAAATGAGATCGACAGGAAGTGCAAAATGGCTAAGCAGGGACAAATGTAAGGATGTAGAGGCTTATCTCACTAGGGGTAAGGTAGATACTGCCTACAGGAAAATTAGAGAGACCTTTGGAGATAAGAGAACCACTTGTATGAACATCAAGAGATCAGATGGAAACCCAGTTCCAAGCAAAGAAGGGAAAGCAGAAAGGTGGAAGGAGTATATAGAGGATCTATACAAGGGCGATGTACTTGAAGGCAATATTATGGAAATGGAAGAGGATGTAGATGAAGATGAAATGGGAGATACGATACTGCGTGAAGAGTTTGACAGAGCACTGAAAGACCTGAGTCGAAACAAGGCCCCTGGAGTAGACAACATTCCATTGGAACTACTGACGGCCTTGGGAAAGCCAGTCCAGACAAAACTCTACCATCTGGTGAGCAAGATGTACGAGACAGGCGAAATACCCTCAGACTTCAAGAAGAATTTAATAATTCCAATCCCAATGAAAGCAGGTGTTGGCAGATGTTAAAATTATCGAACTATCAGTTTAATAAGTCACACCTGCAAAATACTAATGCGAATTCTTTACAGGTGATTGAAAAAACTGGTAGAAGCCGACCTCGGGGAAGATCAGTTTGGATTCTGCAGAAATGTTAGAACATGTGAGGCAATACTGACCCTATGACTTATCTTAGAAAATAGATTAAGGAAAGGCAAACCTACATTTCTAGCATTTGTAGACTTACAGAAAGCTTTTGACAATGTTGACTGGAATACTCTCAAATTCTAAAGGTATCAGGGGTAAAATACAGGGAGCGAAAGGCTATTTACAATTTGTACAGAAACCAGATGGCAGTTATACGAGTCGAGGGGCATGAAAGGGAAGCACCGGTTGGGAAGGGAGTGAGACAGGTTTGTAGCCTGTCCCTGATGTTATTCAATCTTTATATTGAGCAAGCAGTAAAGGAAACAAAAGAAAAATTCAGAGTGGGTATTAAAGTCCATGGAGAAGAAATAAAAACTTTGAGGTTCGCCGGTGACATTGTAATTCCTTCAGAGACAGCACAGGGCCTTGGAGAGCTGTTGAATGGAATGGACAGTGTCTTGAAAGGAGGATATAAGATGAATATCAACAAAAGCAATATGAGGATAATGGAATGTAGTCGAATTAAATCGGATGATGCTGAGGGAATTAGATTAGGAAATGAGACACTTACAGTATTAAAGGAGTTTTGCTATTTGGGGTGCAAAATAACTGCTGATGGTCAAAGTAGAGAGGATATAAAATGTAGACTGGCAATGGCAAGGAAAGCATTTCTGAAGAAGAGAAATTTGTTAACATCGAGTATAGATTTAAGTGTCAGGAAGTTGTTTCTGAAAGTATTTGTATGGAGTGTAGCCATGTATGGAAGTGAAACATGGACGATAAATAGTTTGGACAAGAAGAGAATAGAAACTTTCGAAATGTGGTACTACAGAAGAATGCTGAAGATTAGATGGGTAGATCATATAACTAATGAGGAGGTATTGAATATAATTGGGGAGAAGAGGAGTTTGTGGCACAATTTGACAAGAAGAAGGGACCGGTTGGTAGGACATGTTCTGAGGCATCAAGGGATCACAAATTCAGCATTGGAGGGCAGCATGGAGGGTAAAAATCGTAGAGGGAGACCAAGAGATGAATACACTAAGCAGATTCAGAAGGATGTAGGCTGCAGTAAGTACTGGGAGATGAAGCAGCTTGCACAGTATAGAGTAGCATGGAGAGCTGCATCAAACCAGTCTCAGGACTGAAGATGACAACAACAAAAACAACAACAACAACCAGTACTATGAACATAGGTTTGCTTCTTAGTGTATCTTCTAAGATAAGCTGCAGAATCATTATTGCCCCATGTGTTCCTACATTTCTCCAGAATTGAAGCTGATCTTCCTCATGGTCAGACTCTACCAGGTTCCTGATTCTGCTGCATTCTTAGAAATTTGAATTAATAAATGTTTCCTGAAAGGCCGAGGGCATTATACTCTGTCTCACAGCTTTCACATTATGTAGAATATTCAGGTCGTGGCTGGCTATCCCAAGAATCTCAATAATTCTGAGAGAATATTATCTACTCAAGGGGCTTTGTTTCCACTTACATGTTTCAGTGCTCAGTCAAGTTCTTCTTGTTTATCTTATCTCCCATCTCATATTCATCTGATTCCTCCTTGCTTTCTATGATACAGCCATGAAGTTCATTTCCCTTGAAGAGGCCCAGTATGTATTTCTCCCATCTTTCAACTCTCCCTTGTTTGCAGAGTGATGGCTAGATACATGAGGTTTTCAATATTCTTATAGTTGCATCTCTTTCCTCCAAAGGTCTCTTTAATTTTGGTATAGGCAGCACCTATCTTTCCTTTAGTTATATATGTATTTACAAACTTGTATATGTTCCCTATCCATTCCTGCCCAATCTTTTTGTACTTTCTGTCAATCTCAGGTTTCAGACATCTGTATCCCCTTTCACTTGCTTCATCTTTACTTTCTTCTGTCATCAATTAAATTCAGTATGTCTTGAGTTGTCAAAGAATTTCTACTAGGTCTTTTCTTTCAATATATCTGATTATCTGCTGTCTTCATTATTTCATCTCCAAAAGCTATCTGTTCCTCCTTTACTGTGTTCCTTGTCTTTGTTCAGTCAGTTGATGCCTAATGATCCATTTGAAACCCTCAACAACTTCTGGATCTTTCAACTTATCCAGGTCCCATCATCTTAATGTCCTAACTTTTTTGGAAATTCTTTAGTTTTAATGCTATTGTTGTAGTAGTCTTAAGTCCAAAGATTGGTTTGCTGCAGCTCTCCATGCTACTCCATTGTATTCAACCTCCTCATCTCTTGTCAACTACTGCAACATACATCCTTCTCTATATGCATACTGTACATACTGTATATATCTCTTGGTCTCCCTCCATGATTCCCTCCCCCCCCCCCCCCCCCCCCCCTCCCAGACTTCCCACCAATTCTAAAGTTGTAGTCCATTGATATTTCAGAATGTGTCCTATCAACTGATTACTTCTCCTAATCAATTTGTGCCACAAATTTCTTTTCTCCCAAATTCTATTCAGAGCCTCCATATTAGTTACTTGATCTACCCATCTAATATTCAGCATTCTTCTGAGGCACCACATTTCAAATGCTTCTATTCTCTTCCAGTGTAAACTGTTTACCATCGATGTTACACTTCCATACACGGCTACACTTCATACCAACACTTTAAGAAAGGACTTCCCAACACTTAAATTTATATTCAATGCTAATAAATTTCTCTTCTTCAGAAATGCTTCTCTTGCCATTACCAGTCTACATTTCACATCCCCTATTTCAGCCATCATCAGTTATTTTGCTGCCCAAATAACAAAGCTCATCTGCTACTTCTAGTATCTAATTTCCTTATCTAATTCCTTCATCTAATTCCTTCAGCGTCACCTAATTTAATTTGACAACATTTCATTATCCTTGTTTTGTTCCAATTGATGTTCACCCTATATCCTCCTCTCAAGAAACTGTCAATTCCATTCAGCTGCCCTTCCAAGTCCCTTGAAATCTCTGATGGTATTCCAATGTCATCGGCAAACCTCGGGGTTTTTTATTTCTTCCCCTGAACTTTAATTCCTACTCCAAATTTTTCTTTGCTTTCTGTTTCTGTACAAGTTGTAAGTAGCATATGCTCCCTGTATTTTACTCTGCTGCCATTACAATTTCAAAGACAGTATTCCAGCTAACAGTGTCAAAATTTTTCTCTAAGTCTACAGTTGCTATAAATGTACATTCTCTTTCATTAATCTATGTTCTAAGGTACTTTGTACGATCAATATTGCCTCACTTGTTTCTAAATTTATCTAGAATACAAACTGATTTCCCCCAACATCAGCTTCTATCAGTTTTTCCATTCTTCTGTAAATAATTCATGTTAGTATTTTGCAGCCATGACCTATTCAACTGACAGTTTGGTAATATTCACACTTGTCAGTTCCTGCTTTCTTTGGAACTGGAATTGTTACATACTTCTTGAAGTCTGAGGGTATTTTGCCTGTCTCATACATCTTGCACACCAAATGTAAGTGCTTTGTTATGGCTGACTCTCCCAAGGCTATCAGAAGTTGTGACAGAATTTCATCTACTCCTTGTGCCCTGTTACTACTTAGGTCTTTTTGTGCTCTGTCAAAATCTTCTTGCGGTATCATGTCTCCCATTTCATATTCATCTACGTCCTCTTCCACTTCTATAGAACTGCTTTAAAGTTCATTTCCCTTGAATACACACTCTACATACTCCTTCCATCTTTCAGTTTTTCCTTCTTTCCTTAGGACCAGTTTTCCATCTGAGCTCTTCATATTTGTACTGCTAATTCTTTTTTCTCCAGAGGCCTCTTAATTTTCCTGTTGTGAGTATCAATCTTACCCTAGTGATATGTGCTTCTAAATCCTTAAATTAATGCTGTAACCATTTCTGATTAGCCATTTTGAATTTCCTGTCAATCTCATTTTTATATGTTTATATTTCTGTTCACCTGCTGCATTTCCCATAGTTTTATATTTTCCCCATTCATAAATTAAATTCAGTATCTGCTGTGCTATGCAAGAATTTCCCAGGCCTTGTCTTTTTATGTATTTGATCCTCTGCTGCCTTTACTATTTTGACTCTCAAAGCTACCATTTCATTTTCTGCTGTACTTGTTTCCCATGTTCTAGTCAGTTGTTGTGTAATGCTCACACAAAAACTCTCAAAAACCTCTTCTCCTTTCAAAATTCAAGGTCCCATGCTTTAATTTCCTACCTAATGCAATTTCTTCAGTTTTTATCTGCAGTTCATAACCAATAAATTGTGCTCAAAGTGCACATCTACCCCTGTAAATATCTTACAGTTTGAAATATGGTTTCTAAATCTGTCTTACCATTGTGCACACTCACCATCTATTTTCTATATCAACATGTAGTAAGAACTTGCAGATGGTAGGTGACAACAGTAACATTAGAAGTATATGAAGCGTGTCAGGGAGGTGCAAAAAACAATGCCTTTATTGTCATAATGTGGAAATGGGGCAATTTATCAGACATTGAAAAGGGTGCGATCATTGGCTTTCAGGCCAAGGATGGGAGCATTTCTGAAATGAAATGGCCAAGTCTTTAAACTGTTCACATATTGCTGTGGTTAAAATACAATGTGCATGGCTAAATGGCACTGTCCAAAACCAGCACTGAGGCAACTGCTGTGCACCACAGACCACAGACGATGGGGGTGAAACGTGGTTACAGAGACGTGTATGAGCAAACAGGTGTGCAACTGCTGAGCAACTGACCATCTGTATGAACCAAGGTGCTGCCCAACAGTGTCTCCTCAGTGACCATTCAGCAAACATCATTGGTTTATGGGCCGCTGCAACAGGTGCCTCATTTATGCACCTATGCTGACTGCTTTTCATCAGTGTCGAAGGCTGTAATTGCATGCCAGTATCACAACAGGATGTCCACAGAGTGGTGACAACTTTGGAAGTTCTCCCAAGGGCAAATGACCACCTTGGTATAGTTATGGTCTGGCTCCAAGCATACACTCATACTTTCGTGTTTAATTTGTGTGGAGCCCCATTATGACACTGTAAGAGCCTCAAGTGCAATAATCTCTCCTTACCATTGTGTTACAGCACTTGCTTCCTAATGTTCTTCTCATTCTCTCTTGGTGGTCTGTTCTCCTTTGTTCAGTCCACATGAGTCTTACTTTCTTTGAAACATCAGTCTTTACCTTTAGTGCCCATGAGTTCATCATATGAATGAACAGATTCCAGTGTACTACTCCCACTGCTTCTATTTGGGCTTTCTCAAGGTCCTTTCTAACTTTGGGAATCCATGGCATTTTTTTATTTTTTGTTTTTCCAATGTATATCATAATCTTGTGTGTAAGCTTTGTTGCTGGATATCTTTGAACATGTTCATAAAATTTTGATCTTTGTATTCTAATGTCAACTACTAGACCTGTTGATGTGTCTGCTGCTTTACATGATTTCAGTCTGTATCCTTTCTCTGTTTTTCCCCTCTCTCCAAGAATTTCCTCATAACCCTTTGTTCACATTACAGGATGTGTCTGTTGTGAATTAAAGTTTTGCATATGTACAGTGCTGTGAGATAGATCACCATATTGGAATGTCTAATCTTTGTAAGTGTGAACTTGCACTTTTCATTGTAGACATCATATTGTCCTCTACACACTCTTGAATTTCTATAATTGAACTTTGTGTGCTCCCTTTTCTATCCTTCTTGGTTCTGTGGCATCATTAAGATACTTAAACCAAAAGTCATCTGATGATATGTGGATGAAACTTTTGCAATGTGGCCCCTAGGTGAAGAAGAGCTTCCATGCTTTTTGCAGCATTTGAATTTCATCCATGAGAATATCAAATTTATGATGGAAGTGTAGAAGGACAACTGTCTCCATCTGACTGAGATGTCCACAAATGGCAAAGTGGATGGATCATTGAGGTGTTCCATCTACTGTAAGCCCCCATATACAGACCTGTATTTTCAGGCCTCTAGCAGCCACCAACCATCACAAACCATGGGTGTCCTCCAAACAGTGGTGCACTGGGCACTGTTGTATCTGATGAAGACAGCCTTGCAAAGGAATTAGAAAACCTACAACCAGTGTTCAAAGATAATGGACATTCTTCACATCAGATGAGCATAGCTGTAAGGAAGAAGAAACATGACCACCCACAAGAGCAAGAGGAGGAGGAGCGGTTTAAGTCCAGGGCATACTTGCTGTACATTAGCAGTATTTCATCAGAATTAGGCAGAATCATAAGAAAACATTGAGTCAAAATAATATTTCATCCACCTACAAAGAGTTGTGCTCTTCTTGATTCCACAAAGGTGGCTGGAATCTACAGAATACTTTGCCAGTGTGGCAAAGCCTACATTGGCCATGTCAGAATTACTGAGTGGTATGGTTTGGGAGAGAGGGATGACTGATACTGAAGCATGCAGAGAAACAGAGGTAAGTGTGTCATTGACTTTATTACATTGAAGATACACAGTGGGCCTTCTCTTGAACTTGGTGATGGCACTGCTCATACCAGTGCCATAATCTCCAGTGTCAACATCCAGTTGCCCAATCTTACAGACATGGTGTTCATATTCACACCACAGCTAAGTGACTGCCATGTGCATTAGCTGTGCTCTGTGGCCCAGAACACAGATGATTGTACTCTCTAGCATATTTGTGGACCCTATGTGGAGCAGTGAAGTGAAACACCCAACCACTGTCATTGGAGTGAGCCTTAGCAGCTCTGGCTGTCTGCCTAGGGCAGCTCATTCAGTAGCCACAGACAGCTCTGCACCCTGAAGGCCACAAGTTTGTGCCCAGTGCTTCCCCTGTGGTCCTCAGCTTGCAGTCCACTGGACGATGCCACCCAGGGAGCAGAGGCTAGCAGCCCTCTTGCTCCTCATGCCAGTGTAGCTCCAAGGTGTGATGCACCCCACCACAACAATGATGCATCCATCCAGTAGACGTTGGAGGTAGCTGCAGCTGGACACCAATATCCATCACCAAAAGGTTATCGTGGTTGGCCTGCAACTTAAACAATTGTCATTCTCTCCAGTTCTAGATACAGATTGGCAACATGACTACTCACTTCGAGCCTCTGGGCTCACTTACTTATATGTCTTTTCCTTATGCTTCTGACATAGTTACTCTGGATGGGACATGTGGAGTGCTCGTTGAAAATTATACATCAGTTTTCTTTGGACCACTTTGGCCCCTACACACAGGTCACTAGGTGCTGTTGTAACTGCAACATAGGGGTCCTCACAGCACATTGGTGCCCTACGCTGCCTTAATTACTTCACATTTGTATACAATGCCTGCTGGACCATGGCTTGTAGCCTGAGAGTGGTGTTGTAAAATTGCCTTGCAGAATCATTTGCAAGATACAAATATTGCCATTGCCTGCCATCTGATGTGCCAATCAGTTCATTAACTACTGCTTTCCAGCCACAGCTGCATGAGATTTACAAGAATTCTTCAAATACACACCTGCACTTATTCATGGCACAGCAGTCAGATGATGCACACAGTTCATGAAAGATGCATTGAACATTATTGCCACATTCACCTTTTGCAGCCCAATAAATCAGCCATAGCCAAGCATTGTTTTTCCACCAGACTTTCTGTGGATTACTCTGTCATGGAAAGCCTACCCTCAGTGACATCCTTCTCTGTTTCAGTTATTACGGAATCAGTGGGAAATACATTTAGCACAAGATCTTATTAATCATCATGGCAGATTTCATCTGGATGAAGTGTGAGACCTGGTGATTTCTTTAATTTCTTCAATTGATGAATGTGCATATGATTAGGATATTTTGGGTTGCCTTGCATTTCATTAATGCTTTTAGGTTGAACATCTGTTCTTTATAGGAGCACCCTGGTTAAAAGAGCGACTGTATTAACTAAATGTTTAGTTAATACAATATACAATTATTCACTGGGAACACATAGTTGACTTAGTTAAAATGGGAAAAAGTGAGTGATATTTTCTAGTCATATGTTGAAGCTGTGCTTGTATTCTTTGAAGTAAACATACTGAGAATATCTTGTATGTCACTTGGAGGAGAGAGAGCTCTCTGCATATCCACTACTGGGGATGAAGACATAGAGTGCAAATGGAAAAAAAAGTCAAAAGCATTATTCAGTATACTTACCAAACTATGTTCCAAGTAAGGTCTTGAGGAATGAGGAAGATCCTCTACTGTTTAATAGCCATGATAGAAAACTGCTGCATAAACAGAAAGAGCTTCGTAATGGATTCAGCAGAACTCAAAATCTACCTGACAAACAAATGGCATCATTGTAAAATTATTGAGGCATGCCCTGACAAACACACTTGAGGAATTTACATAAATCACTGTGAATATTTACCTCACCAAAAAACTGCCTGAAGATCAGAAATGTGAACTCATCTATCCACTCCACAAGAAAAGTGACATGACAGACATCAATAAATACACGTGGCCTGTAGTTTTTAAGCTTAAGAATGTTTTTGTAGATTTCAGTTTTGTAGATGGTTGAGACTCTTTGAGTGTGAACATGGTTCTAGATAGTTAAATAGCTTGGAGAAGGATCAATGGGCTTCTACAGCTATCATGATTTTTCATAGTGAGTTTTATCATCCTGCCTTCTGAAGCATACATCTTTTGGTGTGTATCCATGCATATTTCTTCTGAACATTCTGTAAAAATCACAACTGTTGTGTTCCTTAAAGTTCAGTTGGTTTAGCCACATGCTTTTTAATCTTCAAAAAGTGTCTTTTTAGTCTTGAGTAGCTTTTTACTGTCATATTTTCGGAAGGCTCTCCTTCATTCTTTCAAATTGTCTTCACGCATTAAGTCACAACAAAGATGTTTCATTTCCTTGTTTCATATTATTATTATTATTATTAGATTAGAAATACTACTACTACTACTTTGAGCTTTCACATGTGCTGCATTCACCAGTTGATATCAGTGGTTGATTTAGAAGAGGGGATGAACTGAATATTTGAAGCTGCATAATATCCACATTTACTTCAGCCATGCATCTTATCAAATGATGAAAAATATATTGAAAACAAAGATTCCAAGACTTTACCAAGTGGGAAAGCGCCGGTAGATAGGCAGAATAAATAAAACACACAAACATACACACAGAATTTCTAGCTTTCGCAACCGGTGGTTGCTTCTTCAGGAAAGAGGGAAGGAGAGGGAAAGACGAAACGATATGGGTTTTAAGGGAGAGGGTAAGGAGTCATTCCAATCCCGGGAGCAGAAAGACTTCCCTTAGGGGGAAAAAAGGACAGGTGTACACTCGCACGCGCGCACACACACACACATTCATCCGCACATACGTATGTGTGGCTGTGATGAGAGAGGACGTCACAACTGTGTGTTTTCTCTCCTTCCTCTTCCCCTCCTTCAGATTATCATCTAATACTTCTTGCAGAAGCTTCCATATTCCTTCTTGTTCTACTTCTTAAGGATCCATTGCTGAATTAACCATACAGAGTGACATCAGACAAGCAACTGCTTTCTCAGTGCACGATAACATGAAGAGTCATGCAGGGTGTTGAAAACACCCCATGGTTTATTGCTGCATATCTTCTTGGAACTCAGGCTTCCGTTGTAGATTCTATTTTTACTCGAGGCTTGCACATGACTTTTTAGAAAGGTACCAAAGGTCATGAAAGTTCACTCCTATCCATTATGAAAATAAACAGTTTATAAGAATGACTGGGCATTGTGAACCCTGCATGACCATTAAAGGGTTAACAAAAGATAATGTTTTCTTTACTCTCTTTTTCTGACTCATGTTGTCTTAACTTTGAATTATCTGTATATTCACTTTTAATTTGTTGTGTTCTGCAGACTTATTTAATATAGGGTGCCTAGGAAAGCTGTTTACTTGGATGACTAGACTACAGTTTAAACAAATCATATTATTGAAGTTCATTACTAAAGGAAAGATTGCAATACTTTGTGAGGTACAGATGTGTCACAAGCAAAGGATGGCTGACAAACATAAGCAAGCTCTTCAGTATATACAATTTCTACTACAAGTGAACCAATATAGTTTCTAAGTCACTGCTGTAGCATTCTTAGGTCAGCTCAACTTCAACCCAGGCCCTGGCTAGGTGGTACAACATTTATATTCTCTTCATGTAGAGGCTGCTCCTGTTTCGGTGTCATCCTGGAGAGGGGTCTGTCAGCATACTATTGGCTGATGTTGTCTCACAACCCTCTTTGCTGTAACATTCCTAGCCAACATGCCGGCACTTAACATTACACCAAAACATTCCTCCCCCACAAGGCAATGGACTGTCATCATGTAGGGAATGTGAAAATGGTGGGAGAGACAGAAATGTGGAAGCTTCACTGGACTGGAAACCTTGGCTGCAGGGGACATCAAGCTTCAGGTTGTATCCCATGATCCAGCCTTTGCTATGGTGGAAACATTCCCCAGAAAATAACCAGAAGGGTATGTGTCCACCTCCTGAGGCTCATAGCAAGATGTTGAAGAAGTCCACTGCTGTGTTGCAATCGGGTCCATCTAAATTGGTAGGACAAGAGGAGGTGGAGTAGGCGAAGGCTCCGTCTCCATGGGGTTGTCCTGCTGTTTTGTGATAACTCCCCCTGGTAGCTGCTGAGGCTGCGGTGTCCTCAGGATACATGAATCTGGAGGGAGAGATACAGAAGGATCATCATGCACATGACAGTGGTGAAATTGATCGTGATGTCGGGGCTGCAATCCGTTGAGACCTGACATAAGATACATGCAATTGCCAAGTCAAAGGACAATCTCGCCTCGCACCCACCATCTGCTGCCACTAAAAACCCTGTAAAACACAATAGCACACAGTGCAAAGCAATACTTGCAGCCTTCCTTTAGTGCTGGATGCTGAGGAGGGTGGAGCAGATGGAGCAGTGTCTGATAGTGGTAGCTGTCAAGCAGTTCTGATGACAATGGTCCATCCCATGGATGTGAACTATAGGTGGTGAGAAACAGTTGCAGAGCTTGAGCCCTGGTGTGTGTGATGCAAAGTTTGGCCATCTGCTGCTTGAAGGTTCTGACAAAACATTCGACTTTGCCATTTGACTGTGGATGGGATGATGCACTATTTAGATGCTGTATGCCTTTGTGTGCACAGTGTGTTTCAAATTGATTTGGTGGGAACTGAGGGCCATTGTCTGATACTATGGCTTAAGTTAAGCCTTTGAGTCAAGAAGTAGAGGACAACACCTGAATTATGCTAAGTAACACCGTCGAGTTAATTCTCACAGCAAAAGAAAATTTGCTATATGAGTCTACCACACTTTTTGAGATTCTTCATCGAGTGGTATTTGAAGATATGTGTAACACAAATCAGTTGTAGAAAATCAGTGACCAGTACCTAATCTGTACATGAGATTCTCTGAGCATGGCAATGGGAAAGTATCAATCACAGTTTGTGGGTCAACTGTCAACTTAAAATCAACACAGGCAAATGTGACCTGAGGGTTTCAAAAGCAAAGCTAATGGGCCTACCCACTGACTAGCTGTTATGGGCGCAATAGCTCTGCTATCTTGCATTTCTTTAAGTTCATCAGTGACCTTGTCCCGTAATGCAATGGGAGCAGTTCTGGCCAGGCAAAATTTTGGCTGAACATTGTCTTTCATGGTAATATGTGCAACAAAACTGTTAGCCTTTCCTTAACCTTCAAAAAAGAGTTCAGGGAATTCTTTCAGCAAGCTAGCTCCACTGTCTTTTGCATTGAATGCAAACTCTAATATCACATTGCCCTGAATGTAAAAGCCAAATAAATCAAGACCAAATATGTTCTCACAATCATGTGATTGTAGCACTCTAAAAGTCACAGTTCACATAGGCATGCAATACATAGCAGGCAAAGTACACTGTCCAGGAATGGGAATGTCTTGTCCATTAGGAAGCTGTCAGGTGTGTGCCAGTTTGAGACAGGTGTGGGAGCCTAACAGTTCATATGTGTGTGATTTAGCAGGCTGAGGCACCCATGTCCAACCGAAATTTCACATCTTTTCCACAAAGAACAATAAGTTTGTTGGATAAGTGTAGCACTGAAGAAACTGCTTGGATGCTAGTTTTGCTAATGCCTGTTTCATACTTTGAATACACTGCATTAATTACATGGGCCTTTTGATTAGATTTTTGTGGGTGGACCGAATTTTTATGTTTGTTCCATTGCAACATATGGATCGTACATTTCCTATCTTGCCACAAGTGTCACACTGTGCTTGTCAGGAGGAGCAGTCTTGGTATTTGTGCCATGAATAACACTGAGGGCATGACTTAATTCTATTTGACTGTGTAGCGAGCTGCTTACACAGCATGGGGAATTGGTCATGCAGTGTGGCATGCACAATCTGTTGCTTAGTGGGCTGGTCACTAGCAGGGTATGGCTCAACCCTACAAATTGCTGGCTGTTCAAATTTGTCGGCCAACAGGGCACATGAATCATACTGATACAGTATTTGCACTACTTGCTGAAATGATGGATTGGACCATTTCAAAATCTGATCTGAGTTTGACATCAGTTAAATGGTACACAATCAATCACACAGCATAACATCTGAGTAAGAACCACATTTGAATTTGCATATCCTCATCATACCCTGCAAATTTGTTACCCACTCATGATAAGTTTGTCCTGACAGTTTCTTGCAATTAAAGATTTGGTATCTAGCTGCTACCACATTCACTTGTTGGCCATAATAGTTAGTGAATCCATAACCTGATCATACAGAAGTTCACTCGGAGTTGTGTTACAAAATAGTTTCTGAATGAGGCAGAACATTCTACTGTGGACAATAAGTAAGGCAGTTTCCCAGTACCTGGTACATTATGGGCAAGTAAATAGATTTCAAACTGTTGCAACCACCCAAACCATACCACTTCTTGTTCACAAAACTGGCAAAAAGACGGAACAGCACTTGCAGCTATGGTAGGTTGGGCACACAGTGTTGGCCAGTAGCTGCTGCACTGTGTTTAACAGTTCAGCTATTTTCTGGATCTGGAACTGAAACATCTGCATTAGCTGCATTGAATGTACCAGTTGCAGCTGTGCCACCTGAGCAGGGGTGGGATAGGTGGGGTGGGCATGTTGGAAGAGACAAATGCAATAAACAGACAAGGCAAGCATGAAAAGTAAGTACAAAAGCAAAGAATTTTCTGCGACACCCTCAAAAACACTGATTAGCAAGAAACATAAGTGACTGTTAAAGGAAGTGAACACCCATGCAAAGAAAAGACAGAGAATTAAGGCACTAGCAAAACAATAGCCAACAAAAAGTCAAAATAGGGAAGCAGTGGTGGCTGTCGGCTCATGGTTTGTGGTACACCTTATTGCCAATGTGGTGTTCTGCCCACTCATATAATATAGGGTGCCTAGGAAACATGTTTTCTCTGATCACTAGACAACAATTCAAGAAAATTGTATTAATGGAATTTATTACTAAAGAAAATGATTACAATACTTAGCTTTATGAGATACAGACATGTCGCACGCAAGGGGCGAAAGACAAACATAAGCAGGCTCTTCGGTATATACAATTCGTACTAAAAGTTAACCAATACAGTTTCTAAGTTACTGCTGTATCATTCGTAGGTCAACTCAACTTCAACTTGGGCCCTGGCTAGAGGGCTGCTCCTGTCTCGGTGTCATCCTAGAGAGGGGTCTGTCAAAATACTATTGGCTGATGTTGTCTTACAGTTCTTGATGTTACACCAGAAAATAAACTATCAAAATTACAGCATTAACAGCTTATTCTTATAATTTTCTTGGTATTCTACAATTTAAATTTTTCAGAGCTTTAAACATAGTAAGGAAATTTCCTAGGAGGAAACCTCAAAGCTGACAGAGTATAACTGACTGAATACACTGATAATTGAGGTACTGAGTGGTTGCAAGCTACATAAAAAATACTTGGACATAGTATCTCAGCTTATATGCATATTGAGAAGAATAATTTCACATTCATGCTGTGCTGTAATGGATGAGTTGCTGGCTACACTAAGGTGAAGAGTTGCATCTACTGGTGCAGTTTCATTCTGTCTGTCAGATAGTGTACTGTAAATCTGAATCTCAGTTGATACTATAACAGTGGTGCACTAGCATGCCCACCACATACATATAGCATAAGAATGTAGGCAAACATACTTGAGTCACTGTGTGGTTGGTTTATTGCTGATAACTGGGCCACTTTTGAGTGCTGTCCTGGTTAATTTTGGTTATGTCATCAACTGTACGTCAAGGGCTAATGATGGCTCATTCATTTATGATTTGATGTCTGTGCAGAATAGTGTGGCCTAATGCACCTGGGAATGTGCACCTTGTGATCTGATAGCCAAAATGCCTGTGGTACCAGCAACCCAGGAAATGATGTTTCCTTTGTGCTGTTTGGCCATCCATTTGGTTCTGCCAACAGAATGAGTGACTGTCTTCTTTACTTTATGTGGTGTGGGTTCATTTGTTTTCTGGTAATATCAGTAACTGCTACTGAAGCACATCCATTTGACATTGCAGACTTTGAAGCTGTTCATTGATAAGTGTTCATTTCTCATGTATACCAGCTATTTGATCGGAGCTAATGTCATTAGTTGCTTGCATCACTAATGAAGTTTTTGGCTATTCCATCACAGCATTAACTTTGTCTGATACTGAGTTTAAAGAATTAATGTAACTTTTCCCACACATTGTCTTGGCAGTTTTTACTGGCAACAGTAGCTGTGCTAGCCAAATAAGACATAGCATTGCATAAAACATTTGTTCTTCCTTAACAATATTTTTTAGGTGTGCCAGAATAATGACGGTATTCTGTCACTGATGTGCTGAAACTCAAATACTTGCTGCAGGCATTGATCCAGTGATTGACACGTTTGGCTGACTAAGATGACTCTCAAGTGGAGATATTACTCTGGCAAGGGTGATTTTAATATAACATCTGAAACAATTGTGACTGCTTAGATATCTAAGCTGTTAACTGTTACTGCAAATTTTGTGTGATCACTAGTAACTTTGTTTTTTAACATCAAATCTAACATTGAAAACATTAGTTCCTGTAATCAGTTCTGCAATATGAACTTTTTTTCATTTTGTGGAAAATTTTTGATTTCATTGGGTGAATTATTTGACATATTTGAGGTCTGTGTCACCATTTTAGACAATAACGTAGTGTGACTGTGACTTGTAATTTGAGTTTCAAGATCACTAACATGCTTTTACATATCATCTTGTAGTTGTGAAAGCTGTTTTTGCTTTTGAACTCATTTGAAGCTGTGATGTAGAGTCACTGTTTGACTTTGTACATTGACTGGGATTTCTGTGTTCCTTTGTATTCCATGGGTGACAAATTTATAGGATTTTCCATAATATGAGCGGTAACAATTCAATAATACACACACAAACCAATAAAGTGATTTTATTTCTCTGATTTTGAAAAGATGCATTGACAGTGGAAAGTAAACAAGGAACATTTAGACACTACAAAACAAACAGGAAATATAATGTCAGCAATGTTAGTCATTGAGACCAAAGAACAATATATATCTACACTTTCAATCACTATCAAAGGTCAATGCTTTCCACACAGGTAAGATAAATGGAAAAAAAGATTTGTTGGAAGTGTTCTGCAAAAGTATTGTGCATGTGTAAAGGAAACTGCACAAATAACACTTGTGCAAGCAATTGTGGAGTAAATCTCAAGTGTGTGCCGTTTTGCTAGCATTATGAAAGGTTGATATAGCTTGTTATGAAGTGCAACATAGTTCCTCAGTGAGCTTAAATCAGATTCTTAAAAAAAAAAAAAAAAAAAGTGCTGCTGTTATGCTGGTTGGGTAAATTCAATGAAGGAATGTTGCAGGATCCAATAAAATATACTTCCAGAAACATCACATGGGTAAAATGCCTTAAGCATTTGACAAAATGCTCCTCAGCCATGTTCAAGGCTTATAAGAATGTCAGTGGAACACTTGGTCAAAAGATTGTGGTATTTTAACCTCTTGTCATGGTTTTTAGCCTGAAGAAATCTCATTGAATGCTGTCATTACAAGACACTACTTTCTCATGTTTGAGGATGAGTGAGAGACAACTATGTTGCCACCATCGTACACCTCTTGTAAGGACTGTGATAATATAGGAGAGTAAAGATACACAGACACTTTTATGGTCCCCCCTGCCCCCCCTCCCCCCCCCCCCCCCCCCCCATTGAAAAGATGGTTGGAACAGAACTAAATATTTCTAATATTGGTATGAAGTATCCTACACCATGCACTGTGTAGTGGCTTCAGAATATACACGTTGAATGTTCTGTGGGCAGACATTAATGACCCCAAATGGCTCAACACTCTTGTTACTACATTGCAGTAGGATAAACACACAATCTTGAATACAGACTGGGTTAAAGAAAATTTGAATCCCTCTGTAACTAATCTTTATTATTTTTGGTGTATTGAACTGTATGTTTATAAATACAAGTATCAAAGTGAAAATTTAAAAAGTACAACTTTTTTATATTAATAATGTGCCAAAATTATATATATATATATATATATATATATATATATATATATATATATATATATATATATATATATATAGCTATCAACATGAATAAGATCATTTTACCTCATACTAGAGTGAGTTATGTTTGTTAATCAATGTCTGATTTAAAACCATGATAGTTGTGACCAAAGAAATTTATTCAGAAATAGGAAACTATTTCTTAGAGAACATTCTACTATATGAAATAAGAATATTCAATAAATATTCTGTTATGCAGATCATGATTGCTTGGAAAAATGATGTGACATTCATCATATGATATAAAACAATTTTCTTCCTCTATGATTAGAAATTATTTAGTGAAATTCAACAAGTCTTCAGTGTTAACAAAAACACTGAGAAATTGAAACAAAAACATTGAGTACAAACCTTAGTTTATCAGGTAACCACTTGAGAGTGCAAGAGTTACCCTTATTTTCTTTTACCCTTAAACAATGGATGCTACATCATGAGATGTACAAATAATTCTCTTTCCTTTTAAGATATAGGACATATGATTTTCTTGTGCACAAGTAAACAAAATTGTTTCAGGTTCTAATTTAGACGTGTAAGGTCCTTCCACTATTTACACCTTCTATGTGTAAAAGTGATTGAAGAAAAATGAGCTTCCTCTGGTATCTTAGAACAGGTAAAGTTTTATGTCAGGCATAGTTCAATATTTGAATTCTTTCATCTCTAGTTTTTGTATCATATTATATTTTAAACCGAACATTGTGATCTCATTTATTGCATATTAGATGTGTTTTACATTCAGATTTGACTATTTTCAGTTAAATTTTTAAAATTTAAATATGATCTGGAAATTTGGTGGTCTTTAATTGCCGAGTTCACTAATTGATGGTTAGATAATTTTTCTGATACATTTTCTAGCCTGTAAGTGGAGAGGAGAGAGCTGCTTTCAGTTCTTTAGCAACAATTCATGCACAAGTTTCCTGGGGTAAATTTCAGACCTCTTTACAGTGCCCAGTGGATTCAGAAGTTTAGGTCCTTGTGCAGTAATCTGTTTGTCTGCATAGGCATGTGAGGATATGTGATTATCTTAATGAGAAGGTTTCCTGGGATCAGTTTCAATTTTTCAGATACATAGTGCCATACTAATATAAAACATCGATTCATGTGATGCAACATTTACATGTCAGTGGGAGGCAAACCATCATTACTGAGGAAGCACTAATATAATGTCACAGATAACTGAACTTAAATTCTTTATTGTTCCTACATATCTTTGTGAGTCTTTACCGCACACACATGCCTCTGCCGTACATGGTACCAGCTGGACTAACACTGAAAATCCTGTTTCTCAGCAGATGGGCTCATTGTGGTGAGGACAGTGTCAGGTGTGGTGGTTACAGGAACAGGGAGGCAAGAGGCAGGAAGGGGGATTGGTGGTGGGTGGCTACTGGTTCAGAGTAAGGCAGCCAGTTTACTGGCTGGGAATGTGGGAGGGAGCGGTGGCAGGTATATGAGCTGGCATGATTATAGTGGCTGGTAGGAAGCAGCACATGTTACAGGCAATGGGGATGTGAATTTGGAGGAGGTGACAGGATGGTGAAAGGGGAAATTGTTCAATGGGGGGCTGGAGGGTTACATTAGATTGAGGCCAGAACAATTACAAGAACATAGGATGTGCTGTAAGGATAACTCCAATCTGCATAATTCTCATCAAATGATAACTCTGAAAGGTAGCAATTTTTCTTTCTTTTGTGCATGCCTATCAACAACTAAATGCTTCTGCTTTTTTGTGAGTGGTCTCCTTTAATCCAAAAGTATTGATCTATTTCTCTTATTAATTAAAACATGCTACATTATTTAAGGTTTTGGCATTAAGTGGATGATGATCTCTGAACATATTTTACACTACAACACTGTTTTTCAGTGCCCTACTCATTACAATTTCACTTTGCACCCAGATTAATAGGAATCTTTTATTTGACTCAAAGAATTGATGTGGATCCTTAAAGTGCTGATGTATGCATCCATTTGTAACATAAATTCATCATGTTTTCAACCAAATTTGTCATCAGTTGCATAGAAATCAACAGCACAAATGTCTGAGTGCTATTTGTGTTAGATTTTCTGGATATTTTCTGCTTAAAACCTGTCGAAATTTGAGGCATGATCCATTGTGCTGATAACATGGGAGATCACTGGATTCATTTCAAAGCCTATCTAGGCAAGTGATACACTGGTCCGTTCTCTGTGCCACCCCTTCATGTCCATACACAAATACAATTGCAGTGCAAAGCTCTTCTGTAGTTTGTGTAATTATAGTTCAGCTCTCAATGTGGACCAGTAACTACAACAAAGCATACTTTTTTTAGATCATTGTATAGTTATCAGAAAAAAAACTATAATGTCTAGGAATGATATTGCAATATTCACATGACAGGATTTGTAAGATGTAAGACAAATACATAGTCATATAAATTTGTAGCATTCTCAGCTGGCCAAATGTAAAGTAGTCATCTGGGAAATAAATATAAACTAAATTTTTTCATGTTTTCTTGTGAGGAGGGTGTCTGGTGACATTGCTTTTCTTTCATTGTTTCCAAATGCTTGTTCAATTATTTTTCTCATTAAATGTTTGAAGAGCAGTGTTCTTCAAGTAACCAAGAGGGTAATATGATTTTGTCCCAAATTGCCAATTGGTCCCTCTGTCAGGTGTTCAGGAGGTGTGACCTGAGGTGTGAACTGTCACTTAAGGTGGGTGTGCCCCTTTGTGAAGTGGCCCCCAGTTGGAAGCGTAGTGCCATTGGAGACACTGGCAATTGCCGGGGATTTCCTCACAATGAGTCAATCATCTTCCTAATCAATGTCTACGAAATGTAAACGTAATGAGGCTTAGAATTCAAAGACACTTCCTGCTGCACCATGGTTCCTCATGGTCTTATGTACTGAAGATAGTCAGTTCTTTGCCATGGTAAATCCATTTATTATTCAGTGCCCTCCACCACACATTGTTGGGTGGCTTGCGGAGTATAAATATGATGTAGAAGGTGTTGATGCAATTGCCAGCCCTCTGAAATCATGCTCTCAGTTACAGAATGGCACTTTGCTTTTGGGGACTACTTCCAATTCTCAAGCACAGCAACTGCTTACCGTCTCGCTTCTCCATGGCTACCCTGTTAGCGCCGAGGCCCATAGAACTTTGAATTCTTCTAGTGGTGTTATTTACATTAGGCTGCTTTACAGTCTAACAGAGGCCAAAATCCAATCTTGACGCTCTGATCAGGATGTCATTGCTCTCCACCAAGTAATGAGAAAGGTAGATTGCTTCTTATTGCCCACCTCCACCCTTTTTCTCACCTTTGATAGAGTGGTGCGTCTGTCCAAATCAATGCAGACTATGGAATTATCACCACCAGGCCATACATTCTTAACCCAATGCACTGCTGCCAGTGTCATTGTTTCAACCACGCTAGAATGTCTTGTTGACACCCAACCAAGTGTGTCACCTGTGGTAGGGATGCACATGAGGGCAACAGTCTGCCTCTTTCTCCCCACTGTTTCAACTGCAATGGTGGCTATGCCACCTCTTCTTGGAATTGGCCCACATATCATGATGTGCAGGCTGTCCAGGAGATCTGGGTAAAGGAAAAAGTGCCTTCCCCAGTTGCTCACAAGTTATTGACTAGTTGCAAACCCTGTGTTCTCCTGTCTGGCATCTATAGTTCTGTTCTTGTTACCTTTGCTCCATGAAGGACAAGGCCACACAGACATGTGACCTCCAATTTAGCTCTGAGGTTGTGAAATCACCAAGTGTCAAGGTAGCATTGCCATACCCCCATCCAGCTGTGCAAAAAGCCATCAAACTCCCACCTGAAGGGGAGAAGCAACCAGCTACACAACCAGTAGGCTAGAAAGGTCAGAAGGAGTACTCCCGTGAAAACTTCCTACGTCACTCTAGCCAACCAACACCTGAGTCTTCCTCTAACCAGAAAGGCTCAAAGAAGTCCATCAAAGCCAAACAGTCTGCTCCTTTGCCAACTCGAAGATCCTCTTAGAGGGTGTCACCACGTGATACCTGAACCTGACTGGCCACCATGTCACCAGTGCCCACCAATAAACATTTTTCAGTGTTGAACTCCACAGACCAACCACCCAAGTAAGCCGATGCTTCTGTGGACCCCATGGAGCAGGCTGTCCCTGCTTCTGTGCTCTGTAGTAGTGACTCTCCACAGGCTATCACTCAGCAGCTGCCCAGTTGTCATCCCTGCATCTGTTCTCAATCGTGACTCTCTTCCAATGGAATGTTCATGGCCTTCAGTCCCACAAAGAGGATTTACAGCTGCTTTTAGCATCACAGTGTCCCCTTGCACTCTGCCTTCAGTAAATGAAATTGTGTCCTCATGACCACTTTGAGCTTTCACATATCTTACCGGTTTGTTTTGACCTTCCCCCGAGGTTGGTGTTCCATCTCATGGGGGCGTCATGCTGCTCATATGTGATGATGTTCATAGTCAACCCATCTCCCTGACTACCAATCTTCAAGTGGTTGCAGTTCACCTTTTTCTTACCCACCTGACTTTTTCCCTCTTCACAATTTATGTCCCTCCATCATTCGATGTCACCAGGACAGACTTCCTTCAGCTTATTGGGCAGCTACATCCCCCATTCTTGCTACTCAGTTACTTTAATGCACATAATCCCCTTTGGGGTTCTCCCAGGACCTGGCAGAGAGGTGCCCTCTTGGCTGACCTTCTTAACCAACCTAACCACTTCTGCCTTAACACTAGGGCACCCAGTTTTCTTTCTGACTCCTCAAACACCTATTCCCATTTGGACCTATTCTCTGTACTGCCCAGCTTGCTCATTGTCTTGAGCGTTCCATTCTTTCTGACATCTACTCGAGAGACCACTTCCTGTGTGCTACCCATTTGCTGACCTCTACCCCACCTGTGTGCACACACACATGGTAGCTTACTAAGGCTGACTGGCAGCTTTACTCCTCTGTGGCAACTTTCATAGGACAAGATTTCTCCAGTTATCATGACCAGGTGGAATATCTCACCAACATTATCCTTACTGCTACAGAACGTTCCATTCCTTGCATTTCCACTTAACCACTCTGTGTCCCAGTTTCTTGGTGGACTGAGGCATACCACGATGCAATTCATGCATGGAGATGTGCTCTCCACGTTATTAACCACCATCCTTTGATGGCAAACTGCATTCATTATAAACAGTTACGTGCAAAGTGTTGTTGTTCTTCGGGATAGCAAAAGGGCTAGCTGGATTTCATTCACTAGTTCTTTTAACAGTTCCATCACTTCCTCTATCATGTGGGGCAACCTCTGATGGCTCTCTGGGACCAAGATCCATTCCCCAATTTCCAGCCTGACAGTAGCAGACAATGTCATCGTGGACCCTATTGCTATCACTAACACCTTAGGCCGCCATTTTGTGGACATTTTGAGCTCTTCCCACTATCACCCTGTCTTCCTTCATCAGAAACAAGAGGAGGCGGCTTGGACAGTACCCTTCTCTTCTAAGAATTGTGAGTGCTACAATGCTGCCTTTACTATGAGGGAGCTAGGTCATGCTCTCAGTTCATCCTGATCCTCCACCCCAAGGCCAGACATCATCCACATTCATATGCTGCAGCACCTTTCTCTTGCGGTCAAGCACTTTCTGCTTAAAACGTACAACTGCATCCGGGCAAAGGGCACATTTCCCAGATGCTAGCATGAAGCCACCATCAAATTCACACCTAAGCCTGGTATGGACAAAAACCTTCATACTAGCTCTCTTACCAGCTGTGTCTGCAAGGTGATGGAACGTATGATTCCTGCCCAGCTGATATGGTGGCTCGAATCTCTCGATTTACTGTTGAATGCATAGTGTGGATTTTGAGTGCAGTGTTCTGCAGTTAACCATCTTGTTACTTTGTCTCCCCATGTCGGTTTTCTTTGGAAATCCCAGACTGTGGCTGTTTTTTTCAATTTGGAGAAGGCCTAAGTCACCTTCTGGGGAACTGGTATCCTCCATGCTCTTTACACATGGGGATTCTGTGGTCGCCTGCCTTGTTTCCTTCAGTAATTTTTAAAAGATAGAGTTTTCAAGGTTTGTATGGGTTCTGCCTTGTGAAACACCTTTATCAAGGAAAACTGTGTGCGTCAGAGTTCTGTCTTGAGCATCATTCTCTTTGATATCGCCATTAATCCTGTAACATGCTGTCTCCTGCTGGCCATCTCTGGCTCCTTTTTTGTTCTCCATGGACCTGTTTCACTGAGCGACATTTTCAGTGATGTCTTGATTGTCTTTACACTTGGAGCATTGACAATGGCTTTTGCTTTTCCAGTGACAAAACCATCTGTATGAATTTCTGGCAATGCAATTCGTTTCCCTCACCATCTTTACATTTTATGCCTCTTGCCCTTCCATTCATTGAAACTGTGAAATTATTGGGGCTCGCGCTCAATAGGAAACACTCTTGGTTCTCCCATGTGTCTTACCTGGCAGCTGACTGTACTCACTTCCTTAATACCCTATGTGTCCTCAATGGTGCTTCCTAGAGTGCCAATCGAACTTCCCTCCTCTGTTTGTACCAGTCCCTAGTCCATTCAAAACTCGACTATGGGTGCTTCTTTTATGCGTCTGCACATCCATCCCCCTCAGCAGGTATGCAAGCCATTTGTATGCCATGAGTGGCCACTCATCATATGCCTCCTCCTTCAATGATTCCTTTGATCTCCAGTATGGGGTGCATCCCTCTTCTTTGTTACCCCTGGAGCCACCTTTGGCACATGCTACGGTGGCTTAACTTCACACTACCTGCAACTTTCCTGGTGGGTGTGAACCCTTCATCACCTTGGCTTCGTGAAGTCTCTCATGTTTACCTCAACCTTTGTTTGCTTCCTAAGGACACTACTCCAGCCTCACTCTATCACCTTCAGTTTCATGATGTTCGCATGGAACTTTGTGAAAGTACCTTGGTATACACCAATGGCTCTCGAACTGTCCATGGAGCTGGGTGTGCCTTCGTCATTGACACCTATATGTTTTGATATTGGCTTCCAGCACACTGCTCAGTATTTACAGCCAAGCTGTTCACCATACATCAGGCCATGCAGTACATCTGGGACACAGACTTTTCAATTGTGTCCTCTGGTCAGACTCGCTCAGCGCCCTTCAATGGGCAGTATGGTGAAGGCCATGTAATTTTTAGTTTCGGATCTCTGTTTCTGTATGGTGTCTCTTTCAACCCTTTCTCCGCATGCCTGTTGTTTAGCTGTCTTCTCTTATATCAGTTGGGACTGATGTAGAGTCATTTTCTAACTCCTCTCTGTCTTTGTGTTCTATAGTTTTAATTTGGGCATATATGACCCCTGTTGTTTCTTGTGCCCTGAAGCAAACAAAACCAAACCCAACTAGAGGGCTCAGAATTTTAGCAAGTAACATGCAGATGTGTAGCACAACTGTATTAGAGTGTGAGAAACAGCATGCTGTAATCAAGTTTTGAATTCGGAGAGTTTCTCCATACATGGAGCACCCCCCTCTTCAGCATGACATTGCCAGACCATATGCAAGTAATGCGATATCTTCAACAGTCTGAAGCCTTGGGTTCACTGTCATTGATCATCCTCCATACAGTCCCAACTTCATATCATCTTATTCTCATCTGTTTACAAAACTTAAAGGACACCTTTGAGGACTTCACTTAAGATTGATGAAGCAGTACAAGCACAGATGAATTTGTGACTCCATCAATGAAATCAAACATTTTACAGTTACAATGTCTACAAACTGGTCTCTCAGAGGGAGTACAGTGTTCATTGCCAGAGAGACTATGTTAAGAAATAGGTATGTAGACATGAGGAATACAGATGAAGAATGTTAGTAATGTTTGTTCTCAAAAAGCTTTCAGGGTTTTCACATAAAAATTTCAGAGGTATTACTTTTTAGCATGCACTCATACTTCCCTGTGGACATTAATGTCATCATCTGCAGCTCATGGTCTAGTGGCTAGCATTGCTGCCTGTGGATCACGGGGTCCTGGGTTCGATTCCCGGCCAGATTGCGTATTTTCTCTGCCCGGGGACTGGGTGTTTGTGTTGTCGTCATCATAATCACCACCACCCCATCATCATCATCATCATCATCATCATCATCATCATCACCCCATCACCATCATCATCAACAAACAATCTAATAGTATTGCTTACTATATCTGAAAAAATTTTATATGCATGTTTGGAACATTAGTAGTTCTATAAAAATTTCTTGGACCGCAGTCAATGTTACTTTCCCTTCTGTCAAACGTAAAGGAAGTAGGTTACAGTACACTCGTTTGCCTATTGCTTGAATATTGCTCACCAGTGTGGGATCCATGCCAGACAGGGTTGATAGAAGAGAGAGAGAAGATCCAATGGAGAGCAGTGCGCTCCGTTACAGGATCATTTAGTAATCGCGAAAGCATTACAGAGATGATAGATAAACTTCAATGGAAGACTCTGCAGGAGACACGCCCAGTAGCTCGGTACGGGCTTTTGTTGAAGTTTCGAGAACATACCTTCACTGAGGAGTCAGGCAGTATATTGCTCCCTCCTACGTGTATCTTGCGAAGAGACCATGAGGATCAAATCAGAGAGATTAGAGCCCACACAGAGGCATAATGACAATCTTTCTTTCCATGAACAGTAAGAGACTGGAATAGGAGGGAGAACCAATAGAGGTACTCAAGGTACCCTCCACCACACACCGTCAGGTGGCTTGCGGAGTTTGGATGTAGGTGTCTGCTGTTCACTATAATACATTGAATTCTAGCAATCAGTAAGTCTACCAGCTACTCGCACAGGTATGAAGGTACTCCATGTCACTGAATCATCTACATACACATTCTGCAAGCAACCATATGATCCATACTAGAGGATGCCTTGTGCTACTACCAATCATCCCCTTTCCTATTCCACTTGTAAATAGTGTTAGGGAAAAGATAGACTATATGCCTCTGTACAAACCCTAATCTCCTTTAACTTGTCTTCCTGTAAACATGCAAGATGTGTGTTGGTGGCAGTAGAATTGTTCTGCAGTCAGCTGCAAAAGCTGATTCTGTGAACTTCGTCAACAGTGTTTTGGAAAAGGACTGTCATCATACCTCTAGGGATTCAGACTTGGGTTCATGGAGCAATTGTGTCGTACTTGTGTGATGATAAAGCCTACTAGTAACTCATCTAACAGCATCTCTCCGAATTGATTTGATGTCTTGCTTTAATCCAAGCTGGTGGAATAACAAACATACAAGCACTACTCAAAATCAGGTTTCACAAGTGTTCCATACAAGGTATCTCTTATAGTTGAACTACACTTGCCTAGAATAAACCAAATTTGACCGTTTAGCTTCCCTACTACTGGCCATTACATACTAATTCCATTTCATATCACTTTGCAACATTATGCTTAGATTTTTTTGAATGACTTCATGATGCCTTCAGCTGCCATTCTCTTCATTTCCTGTATGAATGTGCAATTTTGGCGTTAGGTCCTTTCCAAGTATCTATAGCAGAAGCATTATACATTGGCACTTGCAGTTGTGAAATGGGAACAAGTCATATCTGTAAATAAACTAAGAATATTATAGCTTACTGTACAGATGATTCTGTAGCAGTATGTTATGCCATGTATGTCCTTGTCCCTATGACTGCATGTAATGTTCACAAAATAAATTAGAAAGGTTTTCATTATGTTAGGAGCACATTACTTTTGAGCAGTTGTTGCAAAGCATTATATATAAGATCCATGTTGTAACATGCTTAACACTAGAAAGAGGAAGAGGATAATTATTTTACAGAAACTTGGTAATTAACCTACATATGCCTTTGTTCTCAATTATGTTTAATTATTGTTCATCACTGGTGTAAATGTAACTGTATGTAATTTCTTTAAAGTAACTTGTAATTATTTTTTTCTCTTCTTGTGGGAGCACATCGTTTTTGAATAGTTGTTACAAAGGTCTTATACATAAAATCAGTCACCTTACACTAATGAAACTATATTGACAACCATTTGGAACTTAATGATTTTCATTAATAGTCTAAGTTGGACATCAACAAGTGGTTGTCTGCTTTTTCCAGCATAAAAGCTCTACTAGCTTTATTTATGCATTTCCTAACTTTAGCAACCATTATCACTATGATTACTAATTATTATCCTATATTGGCACTTCTGACAAGGCCAGGCCTATATGTAACTACAAGATGTTAACCTGAGCTGGTGAAGCATATCACTTGACAGCTCCCATGTAGTTGGCTATATTGAAATTGCAAGGTTGCAATAGCTGCCATCGCACATGCCCACAACGCCGAAGTACATTTTGTAAATGTAAGGTACAATCAACATTCATACGTAAGTGCAACAAGATGGAGAGAACAACAATGGAGACGAAGTGTTTGATAGTATATGAAAACAGGAAATGAAAACACCTGAAGCTAATGACAATATCTGTGAAAAGTCATTCCAAGTTGTTACCGCAATAGCTGCACATAAAACATCATCTAATAATGTAAACCTAAACATACCAAAGAATATGCTATCCACACTTGTAGAAAGAAATAGAGCAAAACTTGCATAGCCTACCTGGTTGCAGAGAGAGAGAGAGAGAGAGAGAGAGAGAGAGAGAGAGAGAGAGAGAGAGAATGAGAATTAATACTGTATACATTTACACTTGCCAATTTACAATGTCAGTTCTCCTTCACTATCATCAGAATTGGCACCAAAACGGTTGTCTTTGTGATTATCATCATCATCATAATCAAGATAAATCATTAATTGTTCATTTTCTTGTATAATGCCATCTATAGTCCATGCTCCTCTTATGAATTTAACATCATCATCTACTTTCTTCCTCCATAAGGTAGCATCTACAGTAGCAAAACCTTCATTTAGCAATCTTCCCACTTCTGTTATAGCAAAAGTCTTGATGTTACTTCTAATATATGCCTTGACTTCACTCCAAACCTAAATGGATTAAATTTGCAGTGATAAGGTGGTAGCCTGACTACCAAATGACCCTGTTTACTTGCAATTTCATCTACAATATATTTAGGCATCACAGGCTTATTTTGTTACAAGCGAGTATAACAGCAGCTTTGTCATGCTCATGTCTGGAAAAATGTGTCTTGCCTGCAACCGCTGCACCATAGTTTCTTTATAGTCACTAGTGGTGAGAGTTTTATCTGAAATCAAATCACAGAATGGTATGGTGCATCGTCCATCACAAACACTGTCAGGACACTAAACTGCAGCAACAAATTTTTAAACCACTGTAGAAACCATGGGTGGTCCATGTCCTCATGATTGTAACTGTTTTTTTCTCTTTTCTTTTTTTTCTTTTGTTTTGATCAAAAAACTAAAAGTCCTTCAGGCACAAAACTGCTTGAAGATCCTGCATGTGTCACAATTAATCAGGATCCTCTTACTGTTGACAGATGATACTCTGAATAGCAGTGGTAATCAGCCAAGTATTTCACAACTGTTACTCCAGCATTGACCCAGGTTTTGTCTAACCATATGATGGAGTGTATGTCCTTTCCTACAATTTTGTATAAGAAAATGGTATGAGCTGCAATGACATGAACTTTTTCAAGTAACAGTTTTTATCCATCTAACTTTTTAAAATGGAACCCCATACTCTTCAGTATCATCTTAAGTGACATTTTCCCCCGTGAGAAAAGTTCACTTTCTTTTAAAGAAATTAGCAACTTCATTATTGTGGGGAATTCTTTCTTTTATAGTATCTGTATATGTGCTGATGAAGAATCAATATCTGTAACAGGACAAGACTGCTTTTTTTTCCTTCCTGGAGTACTTGAAAACACACAAGCTTGCTGGGGCTTTCTTCCATATTGTTTACTTTAGTGTCTTGTAAGTCTTGAAGTAGCACCTGCTTCCTTATAATTGTTCTTTGACTGAGTCTTAGAGTTTTTGAGGTATGCTCTAAAACTTTATTGGCTGGAATCTACGCATTCATTGTAAGAGTATGAGATGTGTCTGTTGAGGTTGAGTTTTAGCTCGGATGCTATTATGCTTATGTCATACACAAACAATATAATTTTGGAATTGCCAACAAAGACAGTTGTATAAGTCAGAAATAAGAGATGTCCCAAATCTTGGATTGAGTTCTGTATAAACAGAAGATGAATTGGCACCTGTGATCTGATGTCATATGGCAGGGGTAGCCAAATTGCATAACACAGTTGCTGGTCAACAACATGGCAAACATTTCATTGGAAATGTCCAGGATGGGGAAAGCTACTGGCCAGTGTGTAGGCTGGTATGTATTATTGTGAGAAGATAGTGGCAACCATCCAAGGGTTGTTGGGGACCCAACAATATTGATGTAAACATGGGAGAACTGGTGCTTGACAGGGGAAATAAGGCAACAGATGTATGAAAATGACACCTCACTGTAAAACACTGACATGGAATGCAGGCACAAACCCAAGTGTGACAGTGCTGTTGGATGCCACACCAGAAGAAATGTTCCTGGAAGAGATCAGTAGAGGTGCACATGCTGGGTTGTGCCAGGCTTTGCAGGTGGTCAAAAGTGGGTTTTTCAGAAAGTGGTGGCAGGCAGGGGGGGGGGGGGGGGAGGTAGGGGTGGATGGGTGGAGTAGTGGATGTGGTCTTTGGTGCAATCGGTGTGTATGGGGATGGAAAGGAGGTCACACCATATGTGCAGATCTGTGCCAGGAACCTGCAGGAGCTGGAGGATGAGGTTGGAACATGGATGCTGATGTAACTGAGCTCTAGTGTGGGGTCAGTGGACTGGGAATTTGCAATGGCCTCATAATCTAATGGAGGGCAGAGGGTGCAAGACGAGCTGCAATAGTCTATGGTGATGTTATCATTACCAGGTATGTGGCAAATATAGATGGAAAACTGAGCCACATACTTCTGGTTGTAGAATTGGTGGGGCAAAATTTGGGCACCATCTTTCTGACAAAACCCTATCATGAAAAGTCAGTGGTTAATGAAGATGGCAAAATACTTCACTGCGTCATAGATGGTAATCAATTCCCAATTTACATTGCCCATTTATGATGAGTGTCAGATAACTGAGCCAGAAAGAATGCCAGCAGTTGTCAAGTGCCCTCTACATGCTATTCAAGGACGATGATGATCTCAGAGCAACTCATGTTGGTTAGATCACACTTAGTAGTCTCAAAACTGTCATAGCTATAGTCCTGGCATGGATTTGTTACCCTTTTTCTGGTCACCTTGCAGTGCAGCAGGTAAGGCTCCTGAATGGAGGCTGTGTTTTTGAGGAAGTGATGAAACAAATTAACTGTGGCTAGCAACCTGCAAAGTTCATTATATGTAATGTGTTGTGGAAATTATGTGATTGTGTGGACTTCATCAGGCAGCGGTCATGAATCAGAAATGGAAATGGTGTGCCCTAAGAATTCAGTCTTGGCTACCCCCCCTGAGGTGCTGGTGGTTAGTGGTGTTTGTCCACATCCAAGGAGTAAGTAAGAATGTCATCCAGATAAGCTAAACAACCCGGTGCTCAGTGGAGGAAATCATCTGAGAAAAATTGCCAAGTTTGCATTGTGTTCAGTAGGCTTTTGAAGAGTCCAAATTGTGTAATAATGGCCATCCTATCAATGCACTCCAGTGTGATCAGGCTTGGTGCAAAACTTTTTGCATAATCTATTTTACTAAAAATGGTGGATCCAGAAATGTCACACTATAAGTGCATAACAGTTGAGAAGAATAATGGTTGGGAATGGTTCTTGCATTGAGCTACAGATAATCACTTAAAGGTCACTAGGCCTCATTCTTCTTAAGTGCCAAATGGAATGTGGAGGACCGAGTACTTTTAGATGGGCAGAGGATTCTAGTGGCAATAGAGGCCTCAGTTTTTGCCTCCACAAACTGCCATAGCTTAGTGGAAGAGCACAAGTACAGCAGTGGACCCGGAGTAGTACTGATAAAGTGCACAGTGTCATGGTACACCTCATGGGGTTGTTGGGGGATATGGGGAATGGGGAGTGAGGGGCCATATAAGGAGCAGGAAATGGGTGAACAGATCGGCAAATGAACCAGAATAAGAAAGTTGTTTATTGGTAAACTGGGTGGTCAGGTGGAAATTGCAGGAGGCGGAATGACCTGATGAGATGTCGAACAGCTATTGCTGAGCAAGGTTTTGGAGAAGACTGAAGTGGGAGATATAGTCTGCAGCCACAGTGAAGGTCCAAAGAAACTTATCACTTGTGTTTTGGGCATCATTAGCTTGGTGGCCTGCAAGTGGTGGAGTCACTGCTGAAGCAGTCATGATACCAGCACACAGACTTTTTATCATGTGGGTCCAGAAGGCTGTGGATTAATGTGCCTGTGCAATCATGCACTCTGGTGGTCACCGTCAAGGAAGACATCATGGTTGCGGTTGTGGTCACAGTTACGGTCACATGAGCAAGCCATGTTGGTTGTGTGGTTGGTGGGGGCTGGGGTGCAGAATTTCAAAGTGCAGAAATGTAGGAGTTGACAGGTGAGAATATGTAGGGACAGTGGTTAATTTTTCCACCTCACTGTTCAAATGTGACATGATTTGCACTAGGTCTGACTGAACATCCTGAGGCATGGGTTATGGGAGTGCCACTGCCAGTTTGCTGGTTATGCTTCAGGGCAACTGGGAGACTCGTTGCTATAGTAGTAGAAGGAAGCCAGTCAGGGCCAAGGGTTTTGAGCACATAGTCTGCTACTATGGTGGCGTGTGCTGTGAGTGCCGTGTGGATATCAGTATGCAGGAGAGAATTCCATTTCACTAAAAGCTTGTCCATCTAGACATAAGATTCAGCTAAGGCACTGAGGTGTTGTGGGAGCTGTATGGGCCTCATGTCAGAACATTCCTCTGAAGAAAATGTCTGGGAAGGCTGTGTTTCAGATTAAGTCAATCCCATGATGAGGTACCCCTTTAATTTACAGTATGGTTGGTGCTGATGTCACAAGTCTCTGCAGTGACAGTGGACTTGGGTTTAAAAATGGCGAGGGCAAACTTTGTTGTGTCACTCATAATTACAGGCCTGGCAAACATCACCTCAGCAGAGGAAAACCATAGGCTGGGGTTACACGTATTGTGTTCAGGGAGGTGGACAGAAGCTCTGCTATGCTGATGAGCAGGCAGTAGGACCTGCGCTTGAGGTGTATCAGTGCTCATGTTTTGTGCAAACTAGGTACGGAACTAACTAACTTAAGGTGGCTGCCTGTGCCAGCTGGTTGGATGGTCTAGGCAAAGGGGTTTGACCAGAATAAGCACTCCCCACTGTGGATGACATTGTGGGAGTGTGCTCAGTAGAACTGCTTCCTAGTGTAGGCTGCAAAACAAGTGCTTCATGTAGGGGTGGCATGTGTGGATATATTGTGCAGTGCCATGTGTGTTTCTGTGAACAACATACCATATTGCTATAGAGTGAGGGAACTTAAGAGAAACCAAACGAGAAGGTGGGAAGCAATACATGGAAATGCATGTTTCAGTGAAGCAATGGAAAAATTGTGGGAATGAATTTTCAGTAATAAAATCTATTTGTTAGGTCAAACAAACAACTACACATTATTTACAAAAACATACAGAGAAAAAATGATTAGTACACCAATTTGAGATGTAATTTGCATAGCCAAAGTTCTTAGTTCTTCAGTTCTGGCACAGAAAAACACACATGTCAAATTTGTAATTGGGAGCCTTCACTAAAATTAACATACAGTAGAAAATTCAGCATAAACACTGAAAGTTCATCCCTCATAGAGACTGTGGGAAAACAACAAATGAAAAGAAGAGACACTGACTGGGCACCGTAGCACATGAAGGAAGATTCAGAACTGTGTGAGAACTAAATGGAATGATTCATGTGGATTCTCAGCACTCTCAAAAAGCAATACATGAAACATTTGTTACTGCACATGGAATTAATGGCTTCCAGAATTGGAAGGACACTTCTTTTCTGGAAAAAAATCATCATGGGTGATGGAACTTGGTGTTATCAATACAAACATACCAAAGAGTGACAAGTGCAAAAATTCACATGAAGAGTCAATGATCTGATGACACACTAGCATTCCAGCAAACATGACGCACAAGTTGAACACAATCCAAAGAAGGGCTTCTGTGATGTGTAAAACACACACAAGAACCAACCATATTCAACCAAGTGAACCGAAGTGGGGGCAGACTGTGTAGAACACCTGAAACATTAAAACCACTGTCCTAACTTTTCCCCATGTTTATAATTTGAGTCTTTAAACGTTTTGGATTGTTGGGTAGTGTTGATCTGGAAGAATAAAATATGGTTAGTCAAACATTTTATAGACATAGCACATAGTTGAAATTTTCACTCTGGTGCATGAAGACTCGTCTAAGTATATTGCCACCTGAAGATGAAGCTGTAGGCTACAAAACCTGTTGTGAAATAAATGGAAATTACTGGCAGATGATGAATTTCTTTTGTTATATTAGTATGGTCATCAGTTGCAGCTGTTCACCTAGCCAAACATTTTGTCTGCCTAAGTAAATTGCAGAGAACTTTGATATCTGTGCAGAGGTTATTGTATTTAAGCAAAACTCTGACAGCTTCGTGGTCACTGGCAAAGTAACTGTCACTTTTTTGGAATACAACATGCATTAAAACTCTCATGCTCTCCTGGACAATGATTAAATCCTCCAACCTACTCATTTGTGATGCAGAATTTTATATATTCATATACATGGTTTGGTTTTTTTCAGTTGTACACACAGTTTTCTTAGTATTTTGCATTTGTTGTTAGTAGAGTATGTTGAATCTTCCTGGCAGATTAAAACTTTGTGCCAGACCGAGACTTGAGCTTGGGACCTTTGCCTTTTGTGGGCCAGTGCTCTACCATCTGAGCTACCCAAGCATGACTCATGCCCAGTCCTCACAGCTTTACTTCCATCAGTACCTCATTTCCTACCTTTCAAACTTCACAGAAGCTCTCCTGCAAAACTTGCAGGACTAGCACTCTTGGAAGAAAGGATTGTGCAGAGACAAGGCTTTGCCACAGCCTGGAGGATGTTTCCAGTTCATGTTTACGGCAGTGTTTCACTACCATGAGAGACTGATTGCTCAACTCACACCTTGGGGAACTGTTATTCTATTAGTGACAATCTTTCATCAGATCAGGACGATCTTCACGCAATCTTCACTCAGATACTGTTTCAGTTGCTCAACATTATCCTGTACTTAGTGTGTTCTTATAAAGTTCTATTGTTCTTGGCTACCTGGGCACCTTTACCTTCTTGTGTATGTATTAACCACAAATCATACTACAGTGGTGACAAAAGTTCCCACTGTGTTGTACTCAGCCAGGTAGTCTTCCTCTCTGTGTTCTTCTGCCAGGACTGCTAGTTCTGCTAGGTTCGCAGAAGAGCCTCTATGAAGTTTGGATGGTAGGAGACAAGGTACTGGCTGAAGTAAGGCTGTGAGGATGGGGCATGAGTTGTGCTTGGGTAGCTTAGATGGTAGAGCACTTGCCTGTGAAAGGCAAAGGTCCCAAGTTCAAGTCTCGGTCCAGTACACAGTTTTAATCTGCCAGGAAGTATCATATCAGTGCACATTCTGCTGCAGAGCGAAAATTCTATTCTTGAGTAGAGTATTTTGTTTGCCACATTATGTGCCAAGAATTTACCTCTTATGGACACCCATGTATTTTCCATTTGTTAAGAGAGACTATTTCTATACTTGCCGGAGGGATCTGGTAATTCCAATCCACTAATATGCTTACAAACTGCAGAGTCCACAACCAAAATTCTGGAAGAATCACAGATAAATCAGTGCCATCTCGAACATTTCAGTTGAATCAGATACACATTTATTGGGAAGCTGGTAATCACCCATTTCAAAGGCATTCACTCCTCTGTGTTCAGAGGATATTGCATGGTAGAAAAGAATGACCTTTTTAGGTGAGGACTTAAAATGGGACACCTACCTCAGTTAGTGACCTGCATGACATCTCGCACCACGTCCTTAATATCAACTATTGGACGGTCCCTGATATAGTGTGTGTTTTACAGGTTAATGATATGTTCCCTGTATCTACTGTTGAAACACAGTCAAGACATCCTGATTGAAGTTATTGCACAACCTCCTGTTCCAGTCATCCTCTGTGAAGAATTTTTACATGTGACATGTTGTGCAGCTCCAATACTAACAGTCTCAGAGGTCAATCTGTTGAAAGTCTCAAATCTGTTTGTTTTGTGTGTTCTGAGCACACCATAGGGCATACACTTAAATACTGATTATGGGCTCATTCTCAGCTCTAGATTTCCCAGTAAGCTTTCCAACTCTGACAGGCTTTATTTAATGGAACATAGACAATGGCTTTCATGTCAGTGTTCATTTCCTGATATGGATACATTAGAAGATTGAACAGTGCCCGAAATATAGGCACTGAAATGGACCCTTGCAAGGGGAACTGGGTGATGTACTGCAGTAAGGTTGTATACAAACACTGCAACATCATCTTGGGCTAAGTAAATAAAAACGTTGAAGAGATTCCCGGGCCACTAGGGCATCCATTGTAAAGCTATCAAATGAACCATACAAATGAAGAAAGGCATATATCTCTGAAAGGTTGAAAAACTGTCACATCACATTGAACTTTTCAAACTTTGACTGCTATGGCAACCATCTAGTAAACTATCTGTGAGACTAAAAAGGGCTTATCAACCATTCCAGTATCTCAATACCAGAGCCATCAGCAGAATTTTCAGAAAACACAGATCATCACCTACAGTTGATGTACTGTTCAAGGAGCTGGGGATACTAACTAAATCTTCCCGATATATTACTTAATGAAAACTTGTCATAAACAGTCAGTCAGTTGTGACTTTTCATCCTTTCCTGATGGATCTGTTGCAACTATGCTTCTTTGGTTTGTAGCTGCATCGTATTGTGTAACCCGCACAATATTTAATCGATGCGACTGCTCAACATTATCAGGTGGTGGTAGCTACTGCCATCACTGCTGCAAGGTGCAATTGATGATAATCACATGGCAACATTGAATTTTATCATGTCGGGAGCAGTCAATACGAGTTCATGTGAAGACACTTGTAGTTGGAGGAAAGCAGCATTCCTGGTGCCCCCCTGCTGGGAGCCGCGGAAAGGCCATCTGCGCATGTGCTATGGGCAATGACTGTGCTGCTGGATGCTCCTGTGGTTAAAGGCTGAACTAAACCTCAGTAGCGTGTTGTCTCACATGATGAATCAGAAGGTCTTATTTTCCCTGTTTCAATTTAATGGCAGCCAGTGCTGGATTCCAGGTGGCGCTTAGTTGAAAACCTGCATCCCTGTTGATAAGATTGTCCACCTTACGAATATGTATGGCCTCATTAACACACTGTCCCAGAATGATGAAGCTGGGGATAAAATTTCCATCTGTTCATAAAGCATATGATGTCCCGCGTCCAGGCAATTCTCCACTACCACTGTTTTATCAGGTTGCCCCAGACATGTATAATAATGGTCTTTGACACAATGTTCTTGCATGATACAGCATGTCTGTGCAATAAAAGATTTTCCAATTGTCATGGGATACACTATGTCATTGTCATACACACCTGGGGCTGTGTGATAAATCAGCGCTAATGGAGCATTGCCTGGTCACAGGACATCATATGCTTTACGAACAGACAGAAATTTTATCCACAGTGTCATGTTTCTGGGACTGTGTTGTTAAGAAGACCATACGTATGCATAAGGGGGATAATCGTATCAACAGGGATGCAGGTTTTCAACTGAGTGCCGCCTGGAATCCAGCACTAGCTGCCATTAAATCAAAACAGGGAAAATAAGAACATTCAGTTCATCACTTGATGCATCGTGCTGCTGAGATTTAGTTCAGCTCTTAACCACAGGAGTGTCTGGCAGCACAGTCAGTGCTCACAGTGCATGCATGGGTGACCTTTGCACAGCTCCCAGCAGGGGGCACCAGGAGCATCAATTTCCTCCAACTACAAGCATATTCCCATGAACACCTATTGCCTGTTCCCAGCAAGATAAATTTTACCACTGCTGTGCGATTATCATCAGTCGTGCCTTGGAGCAGTGACAACAGCCACTACCACCACCTGAAGATGTCAAGCAGCTGCATCGATGAAATATTGTGTGAATTACACAATATGATCCGGCGGCAAACCCGAGAAGCATATTTGCAATCAGCTACTTTTTCAAATCACCCATTAAGTTCATAGTATCTCAATACTAAAACTAAGAACAATCACCTATTTTGATCCAGAAAGGTGACGATTATTCAGGAACACACATTTTCAGTAGCCTACAAGCAGCCGTAATATATTGACCTGCTAATAAATTACTGTTAAGTTGGAGCCTAAATAATTTATTGCTGACCAATTCCTTCTAACCTGTCAAAAAATTTACTAGCGGTAATAGTGGATGTATATATTTCTATTACTATCAAATAACATGTTACATAAAATCTGATTTCTGCACGTCTCCAGTGTAGTAATGTGATTAATGTAAATATGTGTTGCAAATTGCTATGAGTTTGGTGTTACATCGCCACAATTATCTTAAGCAACTTTACCTATTTTGTTAAGTTCATTATTATCTTTTAAATGAAAATCTTTGTTTCTTTTGTTTTACTTATTTCACATTCATGAGGACCATTTCATTTTGTCTGTGGCAGGAATTGGAAGCAATATTAGCAGGCCCACATGCAGTGTGATCCCAGGTGTCCTGTGGTCCCCCCCCCCCTACCACCCCCATCAAAACTGCTTGGACTTACAGTAGACAAAGAATGAAAAGAAGCAAATCAATTCTTGTCCACCTGTCTGATGTATTAAAATGTTCAATCGAATCTGTATTTACATTGTGGTATAAAAAGTCTCATTAGGTAAAATTGACTCTCCGACTTGGCCCCCCACCCCACCGCCCTCAAAACAATAATCCTGTATGTGTACTTGAATATCAGCTTGCCTTTTCTGAATATGTATTGTGTATTCTTATCTCATGACATAGAACATGTCCTTAAGTATCTCCTCACTAAGGAACAAAAAGTGTATCTAATCTGACACAATCTGATGAAAGGGTGTTCCAAACACCTAGATATGTCACTCATGGGAGCAGAATTTCTCCCTTCAGTGGATTAACAGTACCTAATATAACAGTTATACATCTCATCCATAGTCTGCAAACAACAGCAGAATCCATGGAAGAAGGTACAGGTGATGACCAAAGATATGGAAACACCAAAAACAAAACACAATACCATGCCTAGTACAGTTAATAAAACCATGTACATGATTTTTTAGAAAGGTACCAATGGTCTTGAAGGTACACTCCTATCCATTATGAAAACCATCAGTTGCTATGGCTTCTAAATTATATGAGGTGTAGAGATTTAACAACTGATCCTTGTGTGCATTACCATAACTTCTAAAATTGACGTTGAAATCACGTAGTACAACTGTTGATTGTCACCTATTTCTCAATTCATTCATTAGGTCCTTAGGATTTTTTTTAAAAGTAAAAGAATATTCCCAGAAAGTGACCTATATATACAGACAATCTCCAAACCGCAGTCAGTCGGTTCACAGACACAGTATTCAAATTCTTTTTCTATACACTTCACATTGCTTAAGTTTAATTCTTTAGAATTAAGATTGTCTTTAACATAAATAAATACACCTCCACATCTGTACTTCTGTCTACAAAAATTTTATGATTTTAAATTTAGGAAGAGCTGCTGTACATATTTTTGTAACCAGTGTTCACTGACAAGTAAAACAGATGCTTTGTTAAAATTGTCACTTAACAAGAGTTCAAGTTCACCTAACTTATTACATAAACCTTGTACATTTTGATATAAGACTAAAAACTGATTGAGATGCAAAGTTAAATAAATTATTACTTATCTTATAAGGTCAAGAATGAAAACAGTGACCTACTTTTTGAATTAGAGGATGTATGTGAAAGATGGAAAGAGTATATTGAGGAACTATATCAAGGAGAAGGTATTGCCAATGAGGGGGGCAGTCCTGGAAGAAGAGAGCAGTGTGGATATTGACATGATAGGGCCACCTATATCTACAGAATATTTCAACAGTGTCTTGAATGATCTAAGTAATGGCAAAGCGACAGGCACAGATAACATTCCAGCAGAGATACTGAAAGAAATTGGAGAATCAACAAAAGAGTACTTGTGTAAACTTATTAAGGATTACTATGAAGATGGAAAAAGAACCACCTACAGATTTGGTTAACAGCAAAACAGTAATAATCCCAAAGAAAAGGAAATGCTCTGGACTGTGAGAACTATAGAACTGTCTCCTTACTATCACACACTTCCAAAATAATATTAAACATAATAAAAAATCGAATAAAAAAGAAAATTGAGGCAAACCCAGGAGAAGACCAATTTGGTTTCAGAATCGGAAAAGGAACTAGAGGGGCAATACTAGCTCTGAGTATGGTATTAGAAAGACAAATTGGAATAAATAGGAAAACCTACTTGACCTTTATAGATTTACAAACAGCATTTGACATGGTTAATTGGAAATTGTTACTCCGAACAATGAAAGAAATAAATCTTGGAGGGATAGAAGATTAATCTGGAAACTGTATAAAAGGCAGGAAGCAGAGATAGAAGTGAATGTTGTGAAGAAGAAGAAGAAGAAGAAAAAAGCAAAAATAAGGATGGGAGTAAGACAAGGATGCCTATTTTCACCATATTTGTTCAACTTATTTACTGAAAAAAAAGATTGAAAAATTGAAAAGAATAACCAAAGGAATTAAAATTAATGGGGAATGAATATACTGTATCCATTTTGCAGATGATATAGTAGTACCTGCTGACTCAGTAAAGGAAATGGAGTTTATGTGGCTAAAATTTGCCAAAATCCTGAGAGAATTTAATCTAAAAATAAATAAGAAGAAAACAAAAACTATGGTAGTAGGGAACACAAAAGAAAATGGTAAAGTTAATATTACACTAAGAGATGATGATCTAGAACAGGTTGAGAATATCTGTTATTTGGGGAGCACAATCACTGATGACAATAAATGTATCACAGATATAAAGAGTATAGCCTTGGCAAAGCAAGCTTTCCCAAATCAAAGGAATTTACTAGCAGACAATCATATAACCCTATAAAGCAGGAAAAAGTTTGCCAAAACTTTTGTCTGGAGTTTCTTAACATATGGATGTGAAGTGTGTGTTGTTTTGTATTTCTGCACATTTGTTTATATTATTTGCAGTCATTTCTGTACATAGTTCATCAGCTACACTGAATGGATTATGTATCTCTGAAGGCACTAATGTTTTTACATTTTCTGATGTACAACCTTCTTTGGCTTCCCAAAATCATGTCTGATTTCCTCAATAACCTTGTTTGAAATACCTGTGACACTTTTCAAGGCTTTTTTAAGTACATGTAAATATTACTCACATGTCTCCATATTGTGTTGAAGAGAAGTCAACACACATTCTTTCAGTTCAGCAGCATACACGTCTACTGCTGACTGATGGCTGTTACACATATGTACTCCACAGTCACAAAATGAGTTACAAAAATCTGCAACACTCAAGTACTCTGTGAGATACCATTTTAGAAAAACAGAACATATCCTTATTCCATTTTCAACTATTTAATGACAACATTATTTCTATCTCTGGCAAGAAAGTGAGCAAGCATTTTCAATAAGATAGCTCCTATCTTGCAATGGAACACAAATGAGTTCAGCCTCCAAGAGCAAGTACTTGAACTTTTAGTGCAGATCGTACCAGATAAGGTTGGTAGAAGAGATAGAGAAGATCCAATGGAGAGCAGCACGCTTCATTACCAGATCATTTAGTAATCACGAAAGTGTTACAGAGGTGATAGATAAACTCCAGTGGAAGACTCTGCAGGAGAGACACTCAGTAGCTCGGTACGGGCTTTTGTTAAAGTTTCGAGAACATACCTTCAGTGAAGAGTCAAGCATTATATTGCTCCGTCCTACGTATATTTCGCAAAGAGACCATGAGGATAAAATCATAGAGATTAGAGCCCACACAGAAGCATACCGACAATCCTTCTTTCCACGAACAATACGAGACAGGAATAGAAGGGAGAACCAATAGAGGTACTCAAGGTACCCTCCACCACACACCATCAGATGGCTTGCGGAGTATGGATGTAGATGTAGACTCATCTTTGAGCATGTAGTTATAAGAATTCTGTTTTAAATTATCGCACATCTGTTCATTAACAAACAAATTGTATTAATTAACTTTATTCATTAAGGTGATGTAACTTCATTAAGGAGATGTAACTTCCGCATGACAGGTGATCTCAGAGGGAGACTCTAATGGACAGATAACCATATTTGTACACAACACATCCTACTCCTACTCCTACTCCTACTCCTACTCCTTCTACTTCTACTACTCTTTTCACCTTTACCACCAGTCTACAGTCAGTTGCTGTGACAGAACAAGTGCATCAGAAGATAATTTAATGTTCTCTTATTTGCCCCATCAGGAAACAATTGACCAAGGGGCTGTCTCTAATACCATCACATGTATTCTTTGTCTGTTGCCATTTCCCAAGTACTTTAGACATAGGTTTTAATACAAATTTAAGATTTTCATTACATATATATTTAGTAGTGCCATAGCCACTTGGAGAAATAAAGGTTTTATGTTCTATATTTTATTTCTTTTCAAAATAAATAAAGTCTGCCTCTCATGTGCAATCTTAGGCCTAATTTTTGGGGTATATAGGTTTTCAGTTTTAACATTAAGTGCATTACATGTGTTCCACATAGCTTTAGTGACTCTTGTTATTACATCCAGCCTCATCATCAGATATGTGGTGTCTGGGAATCCTGAATACTCGGTTCTCTAGACAAACATCCAAACAAATTGTATTAATTAACTTTATTACAAATGAACATTACAATAATTAACTTCTGTGACTACACAGATGTGCCACAAGCAATGGGTGACATACAAAGTAATAAATCTTCTTCAGTGTAAACAATTCCAAGTCTGTGCAACATAGAGAGTACAATCAAAGTGAACAGAGTGGACGCTGCTATGCAAGTCACTAATCTTGAAGCTGTTATTGAACTGGGTGACCACCAGTCAGTCACAGTGCCTATGTCCTCTTCACATAGGGACTGCTGCTGTTGCATGGTCATCCTGGTGAGGGGTCAGTCAGCATGTGATTGCCTGACACATTCTCACAGCCATCTCTTCTCTATTGTTCTTGACTGGCATGCCGGTGCTTGACTTTATGCCATAACACTTGTCATCTGTAGTTAATAGAATGTTACTGTTAGTTCCTAGATAAATTTTGTAAAAGGATTGTAAACAACCAAGTAAAAGGATTGTAAACAACCAAGTAAAAGGATTGTAAACAACCATGAGCAAGAAGTGTTTGAGCTGCTGTAGGGAATTTAGTTGTGGGGTTCAATGCAGCTCTTGTGACTGATGATTAAATTAGGGGGAATGTAATGTACTGGGAACTGGGAAAGTAAATGGGTCTCTTCCATGGTATTGCAAAGTATGGTCAAGGTATAGGAAAACAGCTGAAAAGGAAGGAAAGGTTAGAGCTCTTAAGGATTAACTGAATAGTTTTAGGGAGGAAATGATAAGGGCAAGGGGGGGAGAAGGGTGAAGACAGGTGTGAAGTGATAACAAGAAACAGGACACACAGGAAGGCAACAGTATCTGACAGTTTCATCATGGGCACAAACAATAAATTTGCCTTGCTAACTCAGTCAACTAAGGAAGAGGCTTAAGTATATGTAAGTGGAGTTAATACTCAACAGACTTTCACCAGGAAACCAATTGCTTAAAAAAAGTAGAAAGTAGGACAAAAGTTGTGTTGTTAGGAAGTACCCATGGAAAAAATGTGGGCCATATCTTGCAGGAAAAATTAGGTGATAAGTACCAGGTCACAAGATTTTTCGAGTCCAGTGCATGTCTTAGCCAAGTGACAGAGCCTGTAGGATCATTGGAAAGGGTTTTACAAATGAGGATCATGTTGTGATAGTGAGTGGAGCAGGAAACAGTATTGATAGGTACCAGGGCTATAAAATTGAGTGTGATCTGATAAAAATAGAATCTGCAATGAACCATACAAATGTTGGCTTGGTACCTGCTTTCATGCAATATGATTGGCTGCAATTGAACAGGTGTGTTAAGAGTGTCAGATCAGCTGCTTTGGGTCGCTACTTTGACAAGCATGGGTTTGGTTCCTGTTGATAATATTGGTAGGTGGGACTCAACAAGGCATGGCCTGCATCACAATAGGAAAGGTATTTGTAAATTGGCTGGGATGATAGATGGGAGCATCTGTTTTTTAGGCTAAGATCAGTGTCCAGAGATTCAACATTGAATGAAGTTATACTTAATGAAAAGCTCAGATGGCAGATACTAGAGATATTAAAAGATCACAAGATTCCCATAAAAGTACAGTGTAAAATAATGTTACTAAATTGCATAAGAATATCAGGGGGTTAAGAAAAAAGCATTTGAGCTTCTTGTTTCTTCAGAAGATTTAGAAACTGAGGGTGGAACAAGTGTACTATGCCTGTCCAATTGCCATATAGTCGCAGACCTGGGACAGTGAGTGTGGGTTGAGGGAGAGGACGAGTAGCTACACATGTTAAAAATTTAACATAGCATAAAAAATTTAGAAACTAAAAACTTGCATGTGGAGCAACATATAGCAGCATGTGCCTTTGAGCTGCAACTAAATAATGGCACTTTTATAATTATAGCTGAGTATAGGACCCCACTGGGGAATTTTCAGCTATTTTTGAAAAACTTGCATTCCTTGTTGTGCTGTCTGTTGGACAGAGAGAAACAAATTATTGTTTATGGGGGTTTCAATCTAGTTTTTCTGAAACAGTCTGATAGGAAGAATGATGTTGAAGTATTAACTGGTTCTTTCAGTTATTCATTTCCTTACTTTAATAGTGCAGGAAAGCAGCACACTGATAACAACATTTTTATAGACCAAGAAAAATTGTTTTTATGGATAAAGATAAATTTAATAAAATAAAATCTTTTCTGTTAAGAACGGTCTTTCTGGTCATGACACACAACTGGTTACAATATGTGGCATAGCTCCATACAGTAATGCAAAACAGCCCTACAAAAAAGTGCATTCAATTAACAATTTAACAACTGCAAGGTTTAGGGAAAACTTGAACCATCTACACTGAGATAAGGCATATATGGAACCTGACGTTAATTTAAAATTTAACCTACACTACTGGCCATTAAAATTGCTACACCACACAAAAATGACATGCTACAGACGCAAAATTTAACCAACAGGAAGATGATGCTGCAATATGCAAATAATTAGCTTTTCAGAGCATTCACACCAGGCTATTACTGGTGACAACACCTACAACTTGCTGACATGAGGAACGTTTCCAACTGATTACTCATACACAAACAACAGCTGACCAGCGTTGCCTGGTGAAACGTTGTTGTCATGCCTTGTGTAAGGAGGAGAAATGCGTACCATCACATTTCTGACTTTGATAAAGGCAGGTTTTAGCCTATCGTTATTGCGGTTTATCATATCGCAACATTGCTGCTCGCATTGGTCGAGATCCAATGACTGTTAGCAGAATATGGAATCGGTGGGTTCAGGAGGGTAATACGGAAAGCCGTGCTGGATCCCAACGGCCTCGTATCTCCAGCAGTCGAGATGACAGGCATCTTATCCGCACGGCTATAACGGATTGTGCAGGCATGTCTCGATCCCTGAGTCAATAGATGGGGATGTTTGCAAGGCAACAACCATCTGCACGAACAGTTCAACGATGTTTGCAGCAGCATAGACTATCAGCTTGGAGACCGTGGCTGCAGTTACCCTTGATGCTGCATCAGAGGCAGAAGCGCCTGTGACGGTGTACTCGATGACGAACCTGGGTGCATGAATGGCAAAATGTCATTTTTTCAGATGACTCCAGCTTCTGTTTACAGCATTGTGATGGTCGCATCCATATTTGGCGACATTGTGGTGAACGCACAAAGGAAGCATGTATTCGTCATCGCCATACTGGCATATCACCTGGCATGATGGTATGGGGTGCCATTGGTTACACGTTTTGGTCACCTCTTGTTCGCATTGATGGCACTTCGATTTTCAGATGTGTTATGACCCATGGCTCTACCCTCCATTTGATCCCTGCAAAACACTACATTTTAGCAGGATAATGCATGACCGCATGTTGCAGGTCCTTTATGGGCCTTTCCGGATACAGAATATGTTTGCCTAGTGCCCTGTCCAGCACATTCTCCAGATCTCTCACCAATTGAAAACGTCTGGTCAATGGTGGTCGAGCAACTGGCTCATCACAATGTGCCAGTCTCTACTCTTGATGAACTGTGGTATCGTGTTGAAGCTGCATGGACAGCTGTGCCTGTACACGCCATCCAAGCTCTGTTTGACTCAATGCCAAGGTGTATCAAGGCCGTTATTATGGTCAGAGGTGGTTGTTCTGGGTACTGATTTCTAAAGATCTATGCACTCAAATTGCGTGAAAATATAATCACATGTCAGTTCTAGTATAATATATCTGTCCAATGAATACCCGTTTATCATCTGCATTTCTTCTTGGTGTAGCAATTTTAATGGCCAGTAGTTTATTCATGATACCTTTGTCAGTATATTGAAAACTGTTTACCTAAGAAAGCAGTGAAACATAATTGTAAGAAACCATCTAAAAATCTGTGGCTTACTAAGGGGATAAAAATACATTGTAAACAAAAAAGGGCAATGTATCTTATAGCTATAAGGAGTAATGGTCCAGAAATAGTCATACATTATAAAAGCTACTGCACTATATTAAGAAACGTTATTAAAAGTTCCAGAAAAATGTGTATTATGTCTGAGATTAGAACCTCTGACAGTAAAATTAAAACAATTTGGGATATTGTTAAAAGTGAAACAGGAGCACAGGAAACTGTTTGTTAATAAAAAGTCATGAGTAGAAAATATTTTCAATACTCATTTTTATGTGCTGTGCAGCAAACAGGATCCTCGCGTTCATTAGAAAATGCAAGGCTGTATGTGGAGGATACAATACTTATGTAATTTGATAAAACTGGAATTCAACCTGCCTCTCTCGCTAAAAGTAGGAAAATAATAAGTTTACTCAAAAGTGAAAGCTCATATGGATTGATGGCATTTCCAACAGAATACTAAAAGCTTGTACCCAACAGGTAAGTAGAATTCTCAGCCACATTTTCAGTAGCTCACTGAAACAAGGCACTTTCTACATCTACATCCACATCCACATCCATACTCCGCAAGCCACATGACGGTGTGTGGCGGAGGGTACCTTGAGTACCTCTGTTGGTTCTCCCTTCTATTCCAGTCTTGTATTGTTCGTGGAAAGGAAGATTGTCGGTATGCCTCTGTGTTTGCTCTAATCTCTGATTTTATCCTCATGGTCTCTTTGCGAAATACACATAGAAGGAAGCAATATACTGCTTGGCTCCTCGGTGAAGCTATGTTCTCGAAACTTCAACAAAAGCCTGTATCGAGCTACTGAGCTTCTCTCCTGCAGAGTCTTCCACTGGAGTTTATCTATCATCTCTGTAACACTTTCGCGATCACTAAATGATCCTGTAATGAAGCGCGCTGCTCTCCATTGGATCTTCTCTATCTCTTCTATCAACCCTCTCTGGTACGGATCCCACACTGCTGAGCAGTATTCAAGTAGTGGGCGAACAGTCCTACTTTAACCTACTTCCTTTGTTTTAGGATTGCATTTCCTTAGGATTCTTCCAATGAATCTCAGTCTAGCATCTGCTTTACCGATGATCAACTTTATATGACCATTCCATTTTAAATCACTCCTACTGAGTACTCCCAGATAATTTATGGAATTAACTGCTTCCAGATATGTAGCTAAATGATAAGGGATCTTTCTTTCTATGTATTCGCAGCACATTACACTTGTCTACATTGAGATTCAATTGCCATTCCCTGCACTGTATGTCAATTCGGTGCAGATCCTCCTGCATTTCAGTACAATTTTCCATTGTTACAACCTCTCAATATACCACATCATCATCCGCAAAATGCCTCAATGGACTTCTGATGTCATCCACAAGGTCATTTATGTATATTGTGAATAGCAACCATCCTATGACACTCCCCTGCGGCACACCTTCAATCACTCTTACTTCTGAAGACTTCTCTCCACTGAGAATGACATGCTGCGTTCTGTTATCTAGGAACTCTTCAATCCAATCACACAATTGGTATGATAGTGCATATGCTCGTACTTTGTTCATGAAACGACTGTGGGGAACTTGCGGAAGTCAAGAAACACGGCATATACCTGGGAACTCATGTCTATGGCCCTCTGAATCTCGTGGATGAATAGCCCGAGCTGGGTTTCACACGGTTGTCTTTTTTGAAACCCATGCTGATTCCTACAGAGTATATTTCTAGTCTCCAAAAATGTCTTTATACTCTAACATAATATGTGTTCCAAAATTCTACAACAGATAGACGTTAGAGATATAGGTCTATAGTTCTGCACATCTGTTCAACGTCCCTTCTTGAAAACAGGGATGACCTATGCCCTTTTCCAATCCTTTGGAATGCTACGCTTTTCTAGGGACCTACAGTACACCACTGCAAGAAGGGGGGCAAGTTCCTTTGCATATTCTGTGTAAAATCGAACTGGTGTAGCATCAGGTAAAGCGGCCTTTCCTCTTTTGCGCAATTTTAATTGTTTCTCTATCCCTCTGTCGTCTATTTCGATATCTACCATTTTGTCATCTGTGTGACAATTTAGAGAAGGAACTACAGTGCAGTCTTCCTCTGTGAAACAGCTTTGGAAAAAGACATTTAGTATTTTGGCCTTTAGCCTGTCATCCTCTGTTTCAGTACCATTTTGGTCACAGAGTGTCTGGACATTTTTTTTGATCCACCTACCACTTTGACATAAGACCAAAATTTCTTAGGATTTTCTGCCAAGTCATTACATAGAACTTTACTTTAGAATTCATTGAATGCCTCTTGCATAGCTCTCCTCACACTACATTTCGCTTCATGTAATTTTTGTTGGTCTGCAAGGCTTTGGCTATGTTTATGTTTGCTGTGAAGTTCCCTTTGCTTCCACAGCAGTTTTCTAACTTGGTTGTTGTACCAAAGTGGCTCTTTTCCATCTCTTACCATTTTGCTTGGCACATACTCATCTAACACATATTGTACAATGGTTTTGAACTTTGTCCACTGATCCTCAACACCATCTGTACTTGAGACAAAACTTTTGTGTTAAGACATCAGGTACTCTGAAATCTGGTTATTGTAACTTTTGCTAAACCGAAAAATCTTCCTATCTCTTTCAATATTTCTATTTATGGCTGACATCATCGATGCAGTAGCTGCTTTCCCTGTTCTGCGTTAACTGTTTCAAATAGTTCGGGTCTGTTTGCCACCAGAAGGTATAATATGTTATCACCACGAGTCGGTTTTCTGTTTAACTGCTCAAGGTAGTTTTGGGATAATGCACTTAAAAAAATTTAACTGGATTCTTTGTGCCTACCACCCGTTATGAATGTTTGAGTCTCTCAGTCTATATCCGGCAAATTGAAATCTCCACCCAGAACTTACCTTGATAGAGTGAAATACACCATTGTGAAACCATTGCACCAAAAAGGGGGATAAGTCTGATGCTAACAACTGCTACCCAGTCTCACTTCTGACAGCTTTACCTAAAATAGTAATATATTCAATATTAGCTTCACATACTTGAAAAAATGATGTACTAACAAAACGTTAATTTGGTTCTCAGAAAGTCTATTCAACAGGCTAGATATGCTTTTATGGTTCAAAAATTATATACTCTGAATAACCAAACATCAACCTTTGAAAGAATTTTATCCATAGTGGATGCTGTCACACTCCGTGACTGTTCCTTTATATGGTGTAGAAAAATATCCACTACCAGTCACAATAAAAGGTTATTTATTTGCCACATGACTGGTTTCAGACTTGCACCCATCCTCATGTGTTTATACATTCATGTACATGTTTATACTGCTGGAGATCACTGTATAAATACAAAAAAAAATATTAAATACCAAAAAATTGGGTGCTGGTGACTAAACAGATACTAGTGGGACAATTGTAAGTGGCAGGGCAGCATTTGTTGCAAATATATCTGTACTTACATTAAGATGAAGCACTATTATTATAGTTACACTGCATTACAACAGTGGTGCACTAGCTTGCTTCAGGAGGGAGTACAGAGGCTTTATGACACCATTTCCAATGGAATCAGTGCCTGCATGCATCCAGGTCAGAGTAGTGCAACATCTTACTGATAAGTAGGTTCATACAGACAAATTCTTTGTTAATTTGACTTTCTCTTTTAATCACTGAAGTAGCATCATATAACCTCTCAGCTCATGAAGTTTTATTTCATTTCCTCCTTCCTTTCCAAGTAATTTAGCTCTTTATTTTCACTTCACTTTTTTGCCAGGCAGTGTATATTCCTTCATTTATTTTACAATGGGGAGCCATATATTTGTTCATTATTTGCAACACATGCAGCAAGCACCACTAAGCACTGCTTAGGCCACATTTATCTCTGCAGGAAACCAACTGAGAATACACTGACACCTAGCTAAGTGAAGTAGTGGGATGCAGTGGCATATCTCATGAGAAAGCCTTTAAGTAAGGAGATAAACATATTCTATAAAATGAGGATGAATATAATGTTCCTATGGCAAACTGTTCATATAGAAGAATTCAGTTACTTATTAAAATGTGATGGAAAGGCTAGATAAGCACAAGAGAACTTTATAAGAAGTACAGATTTAGATAATGTATTTTTGTAATATAAATCGTGCCCAGTTAGTGAAACAAGTGAAACATGAAAAGTTTCATGAGGCAGGTTATTTGTGGCAGAACCTGTGTGAATATTCATAAATGTATCTGCCACTGAAGGTGGTGACTAAATCTTGATTCAGGAACAGGACTGTAACTGAATAATTGTGTGTGTAAGAAAAATATAATAATTTCACTTGAACTGAAAATTTCTTTTTAGCAACAGGTGCAGAGAGTATTTTAATAGCAATACAGATCCTAGTAAATTCATGTTATGATTGAATTACAATGAAACCCATCACATACACATTAGATATCCCCACTAAGTACTTATTATTAGTTAATGCACTGTCCTCTGCAGGGCAAATCAGAAACTGTCACTGATGAGTGGAAATAGTTGAGACAAGAGCATATTTGTGAGATTCTAATGTGAAGTCAATTTTTTGGTTTCAGTCCCTCACAATTGGTGCACTGTGAGTCAGTGACATATGTCTAAGTATGGCTGTAAGAAGATAGATACAGGAATTACTGAAGGAGTGAATGATATGGAAATTGGCATTCGGCATTGAGAAACAGTTGAAGACGTTAATATTGAACAATGCTCAATGGCCTGATGGACCCCTGTCAGATGCTCTACAGACTTTGCAGTTGATATTATCATGCACTTTAATATAATACAGTGCAGATTCTTTGAGCAAAAAATGCTGTGCCATATCATTGCAAGAAATCACGAGTCACACTCAACTACAAGGAACATAGAGAAGTGAACCACAGAACTACCATCTTACATCATTTACACCCACAGATTGTAGTACCTTATAACAAATCTTGCGCTCAAGCATAACATATTATCTCAAACAGAGTGGCCACGTCCATGCTAACAGGTATGGATTCCATAAAAATCTATCACACAAAGCCCAACCTTCAATTACCTTACATGACAACCAGATTGATATAGTATTTCTTGATTTCTGAAAAGAATTGGAGTTCGGTAACACACCAATGATAATTAACAAAGCTATGATCATATGTGTGGTACCAGGTAACATGAGATGGACTGCTTACATATGCTCAGTTGTAAAGAAAGCAAGTGGCAGGCTTTGTTTCATTGGTAGAGAACTGGGAAAATACTGACTTTCTACAAAGGAGATGGCTTACAGAACACTCATGTGACTCAACCTATAGTGTTGATGACGGGGTGTGGTTCATACAGAATAGGACTAACGGTAGATACTGAATGTACACATAGAAGAGGAGCATGAATAGTATTCCAGTTTGTTTAACTAACAGGTGGGTGTCATAAAAACAATGAAAAATCTGACCTGGAAGATACCAGAGTATACTTGTCACCTATCCCACAAAAGCCTAGTTACATTTCAGGAGTCAGTAATAAGGTAGGAATCAGAAATGTACTACAGCCACTTCTGTATTGATACAGTAGGGACAATACAGACAAGATTATGCTAATCAGAGAACACACAGGGGCATTTAAACAATCATTCTTCTCATGTGCTATACACTAACAGAACAGGATAAAATGCTAATACATGGAACAAGGAGAAGTACAGGATCTGGACAAAAATATGGAAACATAGTGACAAACTCGTGCCTAAACATAAATGCAGACACTAACAAAGCATTTAGGTTTCACCATTGTACTTCTCTGTGAAAGGCACCTTTGTGTTGTCCTCAACACCGTGTGAGAATGAGGCATTGTCAGAACAGTGTTTTAAGTAGTTGTGAGTTCATTGTGATGGACCTAGGTGAAATCAAATGAGGGCACATTATTTGTGCTCATATGATGGGTGCTTCCATAATCAAGATAGCCAAAGCTTTTGGTGTTTCAAGAGCCAACATATCAAAGATTTATACTGCATAGATTGAAAATGGAAAATCAACAGCTCAGGCACAATATGGACAAAAGTGTGTTGAGGGACCATGGCAGGTTATCACTGAAACCAAGTGCGATAAAAAATAAAGAGGACAACAACTGCCAAAGTCAATGCAGAACTGAATGTCTCACAGGTGAATCCTGTGAGCACCAAAACAACATGAAGTGATTTCCATAAGCTGGGAGTTCCAGGATAAGCTGGAATTCCATAACACCTCATCAGTGATGAAAACTCCCATAATGGGAAAACTTTCAGTTGAAGACATAAAATCTGGGTTACAGTGCAGTGGAAGTAAGACACCTAGTAGGATGAGTCTTGTTGCACATTGTTTCCAATTTCTAGTCAAGTTTACACCCGAGGAGTGAAATGTGTGGTATTCCATGGGCCCCATGGCTACTTTGGAAAGTTGTATGAGTGAAATGAGCTTTTTGGGTGATCAGATCCATCCAACAGCACTATGTTTATTCCCCAATGGTATGTTCCAAGACGACATGGCTCTTGTTAAAACTGCTTGAATCATCCAGGAGTAGTTTTGTGAGTGCAAGGAGGAATTGTCACATCTTCTGTGGCCACCATAGTTGCTATATCTAAATATTATTGAGCCTTTGTAGTCAGTTTTGGTGAGAATCGTGTGGAATCGCTATCCACCTTCATTGTGGTTACCTGTACTTGCCACTGCAGGAAAAATGGTATGAGATTCCATTGAAAACCATACAGGACCTTGGTTATTCATTCTGAGATGACTGGAAGCTGCTTTGGATGCAAATGGTTTTTATAAACTGTATTAGACATGGTACTGTGTTTTGTTTTTGGTGTTTCCATGTCTTGGTATATCCCTTGTACCTTCTTCCATGCACTCTGCTGTGGCTGAGATTGAAACTGTTATTTTAGGAACTGCTAATTCATTGAAGGGAAATTGACAGTCTCCATTTGGGATTCCTCAAGGCACTACTATATATTTTTATTGTCATTCATCTTTCCACATTAATTCAGATGATGACTCAGTAATGTCCTATCAGTTCATTGTATGAAAGAGAGCTGTATCCACCAGGATTGTGCTTTTAAGTGTATTGCCATCTTTAACTGCTATAAAAAGTATAGCATCTGAACCAAGGAGCCCCATTCTGTGCTTTTTTAGTTGCTGATAGGTTTTCAAATTTATACCTTTGCTCTTTTCATCATAAAAACGTTCTTGGTTGTGGTTACATGGTGAATATACCTGTCATCATTATATCTGTCGGCCTTATATGCAGTCCAATGTAAGGAAATCAGTCTTGCATTGCAAAATTACAATTTTGTCACACACAACAGTGATAATTGAGACAAGAATTCTAGAACAATGAGAGTTTTCTAGATCTGTAAATACTTATATTTTAGAAACTGACACAACAAATACATATATGAATGTTACAGATTTTATTAAAACATTTATTTGGTCAACATTGCTATATAGAAAAGACTGATAACTAGTTTCAATAGCTAAAAATGGTCACCTTCAGATATAGGAATTGCTATAAAAGGTAAAAAGTCAAAAATATTTTGAAATACAATATAGTGAAGAACAACAATCACACAAAAGCTGTTAGGAGTACCAGTACATATTAGAAAACAAATACATGATGATAAATCAAGAGAATAAGTAAGATAGTTTGTCATTACAGTATTAACATCATCAAGGAAATGAAAGTTGTAGAGCAGAAAGAATAAAATCACATTAATATGATACAAGCCCAATAGCACAAAGCTATTTGCAACAAAATTCCAATGAAAACATACCTTATTGTTGTATTTACAAGTGTAAAACATATTGTAAAAACATCACTGCAGTGTTTTGAACATAACATTGACTCACAATGCCTGGTCACATTGTCAGTCAAAGGGAAAAATTCTAATACAGCAGAACTTAAAATACATAATGAAACAATAGTGTGTGTGTGTGTGTGTGTGTGTGTGTGTGTGTGTGTGTGTGTGTGTGTGTGTGTGTGTGTGTAGCTGGTACAAAATTTGTAGATTTGTATGTATATTGCTCAACAATTAAAATGGGATGAACATACCAGTGTATTTGGTTAAAGCATTAGCACAGCATGCTGTTCCCTATGAATACTAGCCACAGTGTGTAATAGCTCGTGTCTAAAGGCAACATACTATGCACACATACATTCTAACATCAGTTTTTGCATAATATTCTGGGGTGAAAATGCACAAATTGTAGAAAATGTGTTCAGATTGCAAAAACAATCCATCAGAATAATGAGCAAGAGCCACAAAAAAGCCCACTGCATTGAGTTATTCAAAAAATTGTGTATTGTTTTCAGTTCCAAATGAACATGTATTCATAAGTACAGTTTCTATTTTAAAAAATGGAAAAAAGAGCAGTATGCAGCAAAAAATTCCATACATGAAACTTCCCGGCAGATTAAAACTGTATGCTGGACCAAGACTCGAACTCGGGATCTTTGGCTTTCATGCAAGTGCTCTACCATCTGAGCCACCCAAGCACAACTCGCACCCCGTCCTCACAGCTTTACTTCTGTCGGTACCTAGTCTCCTACCTTCCAAACTTTACAGAAGCTCTCCTGCGAACCTAGTAGAACTAGCACTCCTGAAAGAAAGGGGGATGTTTCCAGAAAGAGGTTTTCACTCTGAGGTGGAGTGTGCACTGATATGAAACTTCCTGGCAAATTAAAACTGTGTGCCAGACCAAGACTCGAACTCAGGACCTTTGCCTTTCACAGGCCATTGCTCTACCATCTGAAAGGCAAAGGTCCTGAGTTCCAGTCTCGGTCCAGTACATGGTTTTAATCTGGCAGGAAGTTTCATATCAGCACACACTCCTCTGCAGAGTAAAAATCTCATTCTGAATTCCATACATGATCATTAAACCAGATATAAACTGCCAAAAGAGATAGAAGACATAAAGGGAGTCCATAAATTTAAAACATAACTTAAAGAATATTCACTAAAATATTTTTTACTGCATTACAGAGTTCATGCAACATAAAATTATTACAAATAAATAAGTAACTTGATCAATTACAAAGCAGATCAAGAGGGTGGAGCATGCTTGTAAATAACACAGTTGCTGGCAGTCTGTAATTTACTCCATGCAATACAAAACCAAGGTGAATTACTCGAAGAGTCTTGCAATTCATTTCTCTTTTTTTGAAGCAGGCTCCTGCCTAACATAATGAAATGACAAATTGCTTACGTGTATATTTGTATTATGAATCTCTTATGTATAGCCTGTTTTTTTCCATGTACCTCATATTATAATTTATGAATGTATATGTGTGTGTAATGACGACATCCATGCAAAGAATTTTATCAATGCATCGATAAATAAATACATAAATAAATAAATATATAAATAAATGAAAGGTAGTAAAGTAACTGATTGGCACTGCACACATGGGCTAACAAGTTAGTGAAAATGCCACTAAGTGGTAGTACAGTGTAATGAAATGGGATGTAGTCTGATACAATAATTAAAAGGGAAAAAATAACAAAGTAGTGATTTCAAAATAAATGACATAACCAATAGATGTAGCTATAAAATTAGTAAAATCTGTGTAATGAAACTGAAGCAAAATGGCCTAATATTATGAAAAGCTAATGATGTCACAGAGAGAGAATTAACACAAATAACATTTTAATCTTTACATTTTTAACTATAAAATCACCAACTACTGTATAACCAGATGCTAAATGAAATTACACGGGAACTCTTTGAACAATATGAAAGCCAGGAAAAAGACAACCTCTAGATATGACAGCAACCTTGTAAAAGGCAATGCTGTTCAACTAATGTTGTTGTAAGTAATATAAACTATAATACAATACATAAAAAATTCATCTGCAGCTTGTTGTAGGAAGTTAAATAACTTGAATAATTGGCTGGTAGTGGAAGTCTTACATGGCTTCATGTATATGTGAAACATGAACTAATGTTGAAGAAATGTACTGGTTGCCCTTATCATTACTACTAATTACATGTAAAATGTGCCCATATTATGATACATTGAACAGAATAACAATCAAAGCAGAAAAACAAGTAGTGTGAACAACTTCCAAGTGAGTTCATCTTAGATAGCCAATGACTAATTACGAAGCTATACATAAATATCAACATTATATTTATAAAATGTAGCTTAACATTATGATGTCCTCAAAAATAAACTCTCACCAAACACCATGCAAGTCAAAAGACAGCAGCATTCACTAGAAGTAAATAGTGGTGGCTTCATTAACACAAGAATGAAGATCTTGAACTAATGTCACTGTGCAAGGTAGTGTAGTGTAATATATACAGTATTTATAGAACTTTTAGTGTGGATATAGAAGATTATAAGTAGAAATATTTGTTAATATAGATCCAAGGTTATTGGAATGTATGATGGGTAGACCTATATCCATGTCTGAATAAACGGTAAACCTTAATGTGAAGCCAGTGCTGTTACTTTTGGTGAACTCAGGCAGAACTCTATTCTGTTTCATTCTACATCTGGCCAATGGCCTTGCTGCAATGGTAACATCGGTTCCTGTCAGATCACCAAAGTTAAGCGCTGTCGGGCTGGGTTAGCACTTGGATGGGTGACCACCCGTTCTGCCAAGTGCTGTTGACAAGTGTGGTGCACTCAGTCCTTGTGAGGCAAACTGAGGAGCTACTTGATTGAGAAGTAGTGGCTCCAGTCTTGGAAACTGACATATGGCCGGGAGAGTGGTGTGCTGACCACATACCCCTTCATACCCACATCCAGTGACGCCTATGGGCTGAGGTTGTTGTTGTTGTTGTTGTTGTTGTTGTTGTTGTTCTATGTCTGACCTGGCCTCAAGGATATTAACACCATAATGACCTACAGCTTTTACATAATTATTCTTGTTAATGCTACTGTACTGTGAAATATTTGTGACCTTCTATAACAATTTCCAGATCTGAAGATTACCACTTAAGTTGTTGCAACTATTAATCACTGTTTTCTACATTGCAATTTTGGACAAATAAAGGTTTTAATAAAATTTTCAACATTGAAGTTTATAGGTTGCTGTCTCCATGCTGACAGTAAGGTGATTCAAATACTTATGCTTATTTGTTTTCCTGAAGGCTATGAAGCAGATATGGTGTGAAAATTTTTCTCAACTGCTTCAGTCCCTTTGGTGCCCCCCACCTGATTAAAAAGATATTCATAAGAAACTTCCTGGCAGATTAAAACTGTGTGCCCGACCGAGACTCGAACTCGGGACCTTTGCCTTTCGCGGGCAAGTGCTCTACCATCTGAGCTACCGAAGCACGACTGACGCCCGGTACTCACAGCTTTACTTCTGCCAGTATCCGTCTCCTCATTCTGGAAGATATTCATAGCTGAGAAAATGATCCATATGATTCAGTACTCCTATACCCTGCTAGCAAAAAGAGGAGAGAGGAAAACATTCGACTGTGCACCTGGATGCATTGTGTTGTTGTTTTTAGTGTATTGCAAGAGTTGCTTAATTTCTCAGAATTTTATTAGTATATGCACTAGAGATCATGATGTCAAACACTCAAGAAGCCATGCACATCATCATCATCATCATCATCATCATCATCATCATCATCATCATCATCATCATCATCATCAACCATCAATCAACAACAACAACAACTCCATGTAGTGACTAAGCTATCACCTGAGTCTAGTGATGTAAGCTGAAATGTTTCACTTGTAAGAAGTGAAAATTTTTACTCACTCTCACTCTCACACATGTATCTACCATTCACATATTCCAAAAAATCATGGAAAGTAATTTATTTTGTTAACTGACTGGGATTGATTGAATTGGTTCATGACACTCAAGGAGGAAAGAATAATTGTAAAAGACATAAGAAAATTTGAATATTTCTGTTGAAATGAATTTTTAATTGTGTCAGCATTTGTAAACTTGCAGGGTACCCAACTAATAGACGAATATTTGTTTTTCAGTCATTATATTGAAGAGGTTATAGCAAACTCAGCTTATGACTTCAGTAGCTACTTTCAAGATGATCATATTGTGAGTATACATTGTATATACTATTCTGAAGCTTATCAGAATGAAATTCTGTCTAAAGTAGTCCAGTTTCAAAATCAAACAAGCAATGAGCCGTATATGATAAGTTTAAATCTTCAGTAATACTAACTGACTTCTGTTCACTGTTACCATGTCAGTTGATCTAGTTTTTGAGAGTAGACTGCTCCTTAACAGAATTTCATCTACCTTATGGATTTAGCTTGTAATATTCCTTGATATTGTTTTAAAATGACCAGTCATAGTGGAGATGCCTGCAATATGCCTTACCATGCTATTTGAATAAGTATAACGTTGCCTTTCTGATCTCACAATTGTTTAATATCTTTACCATAAAAGTGTTACCTAAACATTACAATAAACAATTGAAATTGTTTTTAGTCAAGACCAAATTATGTAGGTCAGCACATTATTCTCATTTACTTCTGCTGAACAAACAAAAACCAATTTAATACAGATACATTTATGAAGAAATGAGAGACTGTTATAGTTAAATCCACCACACACAATATATTGACAACAATTATTGAAGTATGATATAATGAATAGTAATTGTTCAGTTTGGACACATGCTAATGTTAATCAGTTGGACTATTAGCTTTACATAAATAATGCAAATACACAATATGAATTTAATGAATTTCTATACCTGTAAATCTGGTTAGACAGAAACAGCAGTGTCTGATGTCATTGAAGTACTTGCAACTGAAAACATTGATCAACCATCTCCTCATAGTAAAGTGCCTTAATTAAAACCATTAAATCCTTGGCAGTACAGTTTCTAACAGTATTCCAGGAGTATAATTGTAACAGAATTACAACAGTAAATTAGAGCAGCTACATACACACATGTACAGTAGCATTATATAGAACACAGATATAATAGGTCCTAATTGAAGACAGTTAAGCATACATTCCAGTGTTGTAAATTAAAAACTTAGCTATTTTGATGATTCTGTTTGAAATTGAAACAAAGTTAAAATTCGAAAAAATGTACTTGTAATACCAGTTACAATTCTGAAAACTTCATTTGGAGGATGTTATAAATAGTAAGCAATAATTAATTTTCATCACTGACTGTTCATTTCAATATGTACTTCTGATCCTTCAATATTGTTATGATACTATAGTACACTAATAGGACATGGAGGAGGTGTCTATTCCAGGTGATATAGAACATTCTTAGGCTACACACAGTTAGAATTTCATTTTTGATTTATTCAGTTGAGAAAGAATTAAGGTTCTATGTGTCTCTGCAGTCCTACAGAGTACTATGCCTGGAGAAGTTTTTCTCAGCTATACGAAGTCTGTTCAAAACATTCTGGAACAATCACAGTTTTGCACCAATGATGTGTAGGAGTGAAATGCAGTTGGCATCCCTGCATACACCTATGTTTAATGTGTAACTACCAGAAGTTCCATTGTTCACAAAGCAGGATCATGTGATGATAGTGGGTGAAGTGGGAAACAGTATTGATAAAGATCAGGGCTGCAGTATTGAGTGTGACCTGATGAAAATAGCCTCAGCAATGACCCATACCAGTGTTGGGCTGGTGCCTGCTTTTGTGCTGCATGATCAGCCCCAGTTGAACCGCTCTGTCAGGAGGGTAAATGTGGAGTTGGTCCAGTTGCGTAGGGCAGCCTCTCTGTCAGACATAGGATTGGTTCCTGTCAAGGCTATTGATAGGGGGGATTTCACATGGCGTGGCCTACACTTTAATATGGAAGGGTAGGGTAAACTGGCAGGGTTGTTAGCGAAATCCATAAGGGGGGACACTAGTACTCAGGGATATACCTCTTTTTTAGACTAACATCAGTGTCCAATGAGAAGTTCAGGCAGGCAATTGCTAAAGAGATCCAAAACTCACAAAGTTCTCACAACAGGAAAGTAAAAAATAGTGTAACCATATGTAACCAAAATATTGGTGGATTAAAGAAAAAAGTAGATTCTCACAAAAGTAAAGTAAAAAAATAATTTTTTCCATTTTTCACCAAAATATTCTGGGATTGAAGAATAAAGTAGATGAGCTCCTGGTTTATTTAGATGACATTGAAACTGATAATGTAATAGATATACTATGCCTGTCTGAGCATCACATTGTGTCTATTATGGAAACAGTAAATATCAGTGGTTATAAAGTAGCTGCACACTTGAGTAGAGAGAATAAGGTGAGAGGAAGAGTTAACATATATGTCAAAAGTTATCACTGTGTAGAAAGCTTAGGTACAAAAAGTTTTGTCTAGAGCAACATATAGAAGCAGGTGCCTGGCAACTTAAACTGAAGGAGGGCTCTTTTATAATTGTAACAGTATATAGGTCCCCTTCAGGAAACTTTCATTTATTCCTGGAAAACTGGGATGCCTTGTTGTGCAATCTGTCGAATTGGGGAAAGCAAATTATTATTTGTGGGGACTTCAATGTTGATTCACTGGAGGAGTGTAATAGGAAGAATGACCTGGAAAGTCTTGCTTGGTTCTTTCAATTTGACATCTGTCATTAATTTTCCTACCCGGGTAGTACAGGACAGCAGCACATTGATAGATAACACTTCTATAGACCAAGAAAGGTTTAAAAACATAAATTCTTGTCTTGTTGAGAATGGGCTTTCTGATCATGATGCTCAGCTAGTTACAGTATATGACATAGCTCCAGTCAGTAATTGAAAACTACCCTCCAAAGTTGTGTGTTCAATTAATGATTCAACAATTAGAAATTTCAGAGAAAATCTTCAGCATTTAGACTGGGATGAGGTGTACAAGAAACCCAATGCTAATTTAAAATATCTTATTTCATGATACACTTGTAAGAGAATTTGAAAACTCTTTCCCCAAGAAAGTAGTTAAATCTAATTATAAGAAACCATGCAAAAAAACCTTGGCTTACTAAAGGAATAAAAATATCTTGTAACCACACAACAAGAAAGAGTAATGAACTAGAAACAGCCAAATATTATAAAAACTACTGTGCTAAATTAAGAAAGGTTATGAAAAAGTCCAGGACCATGTGCATCATGTTTGAGATTAATACCTCTGATAACAAAATCAAAACAATTTAGAATATTATTGCAAGGCAGACAGGGTAACCAAGAGTATAGGATGACAGCAGCACCATCAAAGTGAATGTAAACTTGATAAACAAGAAGCTGGAAATTTAAAACATTTTGAATAATCATTTTTTAAGTGTTGTAGAGAAAATAGGATCTAAATGTTCATTAGAAGGAGCAAAGCAGTTAATGGAAGAGGCCTTACCTACACCATTTGATACAATTGAAATTCCACCCACCTCTCCTTCTGAAATTAGGAAAATAATAAACTCTCTCAAGAATAAAACCTCACATGGAATTGATGGCATTTCCAGCAGGATAATAAAAGCTTGTTCCCAAGAAATAAGTGGGATTCTTAGCCACATATGTAATAGCTCTCTGAAGCAGGGTATTTTCCCAGATATACTAAAGTATGCCATTGTTAAACCACTGCATAAAAAAGGGGATACGTCTGATGTCAACAACTACTGCCCAATCTCTCTTCTGACTGCCTTATCCAAAATTCTTAAAAAAGTAATGTATCGAACAGTAGCTTCACACCTTTGTAAAATGAAGTTTTAACAAAATGTCAGTTTGGTTTCCAGAATGGTTTTTCAATGGAAAATGCTATATGTACTTTCACTAATGAAATATTAAATACTCTGAGTAACTGGAAGTCACCCGTTGGGATTTTTTGTGATCTCTCAAAGGCTTTTGAGTGTGTAAATCATGGAATACTTCTAGATAAGCTCAAGTACTGTGGTATAAATAGGACAGTGCTCAAGTGGTTTAAAACATACCTAACTGGAAGAGTGCAGAAAGTTGAAATAAGCAGTTCACATAATATAGGAAGAACTGGTGGTTTCTCAAACTGGGGAACAATCAAGAATGGGGTGCTGCCAGGTTCGGCCTTTGGTCCTCTGCGGTCCTTAATATATATTAATGACTTGCCATTCTATAGCCACAAAGATGCAAAGCTGGTACTTTTTGCCAATGATAAAAGTATAGCTATCACATCCTACAGACAAGAATTAACTGATGAAATTGTAAACAATGTTTTTCAGAAAATCATTAAGTGGTTCTCTGCAAATGGGTTCTCATTAAACTGTGACAAAACACAGTATATACAGTTCCACACAATAAATGGAATGACACCATTAATAAATATACAGGGTGTCCCAGCTATCTTGTCCACCCAAAATATCTCTGGAACAATAACAGCTATTGGAAAATGGCTTTCACTGGTATCAATGTAGGGCTGGGGCCCATGGATGTACATATTTGGAAACATTCTAAAACGAAAGTGTATGTGTTTTTTAACACAAACTTATGTTTTTTTAATGGGCCTCCTATATTTTTTCTTCAGCAATCCATAGCATGATAAAGCAAATACACAATGGCGTTGATTGCATCACAATATTCCCATCACATCCGGAGATATTGAGATGCGAAGTTGACACTTGAAACACCCGACATGCGCTGCTAGCACATGTCCTGAGATACAGGCGTGAACTCCATGCTGCCCGTAATCACGATGTGGTTCACAAGTAAGTGTCCCTCTTGATAAGTATGGAGGTGTGATTACACATGCTGAAGAAAAAATATAGGAGGTCCATTTATAAAAAACATAAGTTTGTGTTAAAAAACACACATGCTTTCATTTTAGAATGTTTCCAAATATGTACATTCATGGGCCCCAGCCCTACATTGATACTGGTGAAAGTCGTTTTCCAATAGCTGTTATTGTTCCAGAGATATTTTGGGTGGACAAGATAGCTGAGACACCGTGCAGACTTCGATCAGAAATCGGTAGCTAAGGTAGAATATTCAAAACTTCAATGTGTATGCATTGATGAGGGGTTGAACTGGAAAAAAATACACTGAAGACCCACTGAAACGTTTTACTTCAGCTAGTTATGCTATTAGGGCCATTGCAAATTTTGGTGATATACATCTCAGCAGAAAAGCTTACCACGTCTATTTTCATTCTCTGCTTTTCTATGGCATCATATTCTGGGGCAACTCATCATTTACTAAAAGAGTGTTCATTGCACAAAAGCATGTAAATCAGAATAATTGCTGTAGCTCATCCAAGATCATCCTGCCGACACTTATTTAAAGAGCCTGGTATCTTCACTGTAGCCTCCCAATATATGAATTCACTTATGAAATTTGTTATTAACAATCTGGACGAATTCAAAAGTAATAGCAGTGTACATGGATACAACACTAGAAGAAAGGATAATCTTCACTACTCGAGGTTAAATCTAACTTTGGCTCAGAAGGGGGTAAATTATGCTGCCACAAAAGTCTTTGGTCACTTGCCTATTAGCATCAAAAGTCTGACAGATAGCCATATAGCATGTAAAAGGAAATAAAAAGAATTTATTAATGGCAACTCCTTCTACTCATTAGATGAATTTCTGGATACAGCAAGAGGTTAATTTCCCCAACCCCCACAAAAAAAATTAAAAATATTAAGTCTCATGTAATATTTTGTGTCATGTAATATCTTGTATAGACACCTTTTATTAACCTGACATGTACCACATCATTACGAAGTGTCGTATCATGATCTATGGAACAAGTACTAATCTAATCTAATCTGTATGTCTGTCTGTTAGTTATTGTTCAGTGCTGTATTAAGTAGAAAATTATGTCGCACAGTCTGCAAATTTTGAGATGGCAGCGTTAGGGGAGCAACATGACTGCATTAAATTTTGCATGAAACTCAAGGAAACCTTTAGAGACAAACCAAATGATGTAGGAGGCCTATGGTGAAGAGTACTTAAATCATACTCTGTGTTAAAAATGGTTCATATGGTTTAAAAATGGCCAGATATAAATTAAAGATGACCCTCATTCAGGATACCCTTCAATATCTGCCAACAAAACTCATGTCAGGAATATCAACACAATTGTGCATGCCAATCAAAGACTGATTGTACAAGAGATTGCAGAAGAATTTAACATTTAATCATGTCATGAACTCCTGAACAGCATGTTCGAATGCATTGTGTGGCCACCAAATTCATGCCACGGCTCATGAGCCAAGACCAGAAAGTCTGTGAAGTATAGCATTGTGAAAATGAGAATGAGTTGCTCCTTAAGAGAATCGTAACTGGTTATGAGACATGGGACTATGGTTATGATGTTGAGACTGAGGTTCAGTATCCACAATGGGTCTGGAAAGGTTCTCCAAGACAAGAAATAGCTTGTCAGGTCAGGTCAAATGTCAAAGCCATGCTGACAGTTTTCTTTGACTTTGAAGGATTAGTTCACCATGAATTCATGTTACAGAAACAAACTGTTAATTGATGACATTATCAGGGCGTATTTTGATGTCTGTGAGACACTGTGACCTGTTGGTGAAGGACTATTGCACAAACAATGAAATCACTGTGCTGATTCATCATCTGTACCCTCCATACCTATCCCCTGGGGACTTTTTTTTTTTTTTTTCAAAGTCGAAAACCCCATTGAAAGGACAATGATTTGCAATGATAGGTAAGAGGCATACCAAACCTGCTTCTGGAAGTGGAAATGGTGGTGGGAGCAGTGTATCAATTGTGGAGGAGAGTATTGCAAAGGAGGCCATGTACAATAAGTGAAAGGTATGTGCAGAAAATTTTTGTGGACAAAGTTCTGAATTTTTTGAACAGACCTCATATGTTTGACATTTTAGTGTGTACAAGTCCTATTACCCATTTATTAAACACAGTAACTGCAATTTTAATAGAAACTTTCAAGGCAGTTTTTACTTGAAGTGACTGGATTAGTCACAATATATTAATAGATATTTCATCATTATATCTTTGTACCATACACCATAATATTAATTAATGTTTACCACAGCTTTTAGATCTAATGTTTATTCAGTTGCTTCTTTATGTTCAGATATTTGGGTGAAAAATTCTTTTGTATACAAAGTTCTATATATAATTTCTTTGTTATTGCTAGCTAATTTTATGGGATATGGAATATTGTAAAGTAATGTTATTGGTTCATAGAATAGGCACGCGCGCACACACACACACACACACACACACACACACACACACACACACAATCTCTCTCTCTCTCTCTCTCTCCTCTCTCTCTCTCTCTCTCTCTCTCTCTCTCTCTCTCTCTCTCTCTCCCCTTTTTTCCCTCTCATAAATTATTCTTCAGAAATCTACTCAGGGACAGTTAAAAGGTAAAACAATACTCTCTTTTCTTTCTTTCTTTTTTTTCTTTCTTCTTAGAAAAAAGTACTTCCATTTATATAGTAAACTCTGCAGGTTAATAAAAGTAACATCAAGTTTAAAATCATAGCAGTAGGCATATTAAAAAAATGTTACTCTGAAGTGCAGTAATGTCATGCCATAAGATTATGCTTATATCTGAAAGTCAGACAACTGATTATCAAACACTGAGTGAGTGAAGTGGCACATTAGTAAGACACTGGACTAACATTCAATAAGGTAGCTATTCAAGTCCTCTCTGGGATATCCAGATTTATGGTTCCTGTGGTTTCTCAGAATTCCATAAGCAAATGCAGAGGTACTTACTTTTGAAAAGGTTAGGGTCAGTTTCCTTCTCTGTCTTCCTCTTATCCTAGCTCATGTACCATTTCTACTGTCTTCTTCATCAACTGAGCATTAAAACATAAGATATTATGCATTATCAAACATATAATCAAAGAGTGTAGTTTTCAATGCATTTTTACTTATAGTCTCAGTGATTTATCTATAAAGAGCCTCAACAATAAAATAGACCTGTTGTGCAAATATATGAAGAGTACATTTTGTATTTCATAGACATATTTGTTGTCACTTGATAGTAAAAAAGAAGTTTCACAAAATTTTGTGTTTAATCATATGAATATTGTGTTTCTTAACTGACAGTAATGAAATGTTAATCGGATGTTTTTCTTTTCCCCTCCTGGGAGTATGAGGACGTTGCAACAAGAATTGATGCAGATGCCAATGATGACTCAGTATGTGACTCTGATGTGAGTATCACATTTAACAAACTAAAACATTAATTTTGAAGCATACTGTACAACTAACTTTAGAAAAAAAGAAGACATGGCTATTTAAGTGATTAAGATTTTCTGTCACCAGGAGACTGTGCTGTACCCTAAGGTTGGCCAGAATGCAGATGATCGAACATTATTCATTGTTAATAATGATGGAAACTACAAGCAAGGAGTCAGGGTAGAGAAATGCAGGTGAGGTAACAAAATAGATCCTAATGAATAGAAAATACATAGACTTTCATGAGAATTTTTAATAATGCTTAATATTCAGTACTTCGTTGTATAATATTTCAGTCATATACAAGGCAGCCATATCCCAGCCGATTGAAAGAATCTGGTCTGAATGTAATTTATCCATTACATTCATCTACATATAAGACTGATTCATTTAAATTGATAGTAATATAAAAGAAAGTTTTCTCTCTAAGACTAGTGTATGCTCAAATGAACAGCTGAGGAGTCTTTTGGATTGCCAAAAAAATTGTACAGCAGTTGTTGACACTCTGAGAGCAAAGGTACTAGTACATGCAGGCATTATCCAATTGAAAGATATTGTGTTACTTACCCAAATAGTTTGCTAGAGTTGTTTCAACACAATATTTCATTAACAAACCCCAAAAAGATGAAACCAATGTCAGGATATAAACACTGATGTTTTCTATCAGAAAAATGGTATATATTAAGTGTAACTTCTTCAGATTTAGGGCACTCTAGAAGAAATTTAAAACAGTGTTGCTTTATGTTTAACCACTTTGAATGATGTAACACTTGCTATGTTGGAACAAAAAGTTTTATAAATTACCACATGGTGTAATGTAAGTTGTTCTTTCATTGTTACGTTACAGCCTTGTCCTGAACTGTAACCTACCATCTTATGAAGATTACGTTCAGTTTTAAGAACACTGCAGCCACAATAACAACAAAGACTACTAAGGTATTCTTGTGTTCTTTCAGTTTGTGTCGAATGATCTCATCTGCTTTCATGTTATAGAAATTATTGTAATTTATCAAGCACCAGAACAACAGGTCTTGCATGTTATATAATCAATTAAGCAATCTAAAAATAAAATTTTAATTATGTGGGCAGTGGATAGAAGGGAAACAGGGAAGTCTGTTAATGAAAAAGATGATTTCATAATTGGTCAATGATCAAAGGGTCCATGACTACAAAGGTTAAGCAAGCCTCTTTAAATATCATTCCCTGAACAGAGTACAGGAACTTAGTCATGTGATTTGTGAAGAAAAAGCTTTGTGGTGTACTTGAGATTCAGTACCAAAACAATTCACTCAGCTTGTTGCTGTTCTAACTAATTATTAATTAGGGAAAAAATTCACTCTCTTAAACGAAAAACTATCATGGAGGTGTTAATATTACAGGCCAAATGTTAAAAGCATATGTTCTTCACATAACTATTGTACTTGCCCATATTATTTATGGTCGAATATTTAATTGTCACTATATATTTTCTAGACAGGCTTAAGTATGTCATTGTTACACTGCTCTTTAAGAATGGTGTCTGGGCAGATATTAATAGCTATCACCATTTTAAGACATAGCATCCCTCTCAAAAGTTAAGGGGAAAAATAGAACAGCTAAGCAAATCTGCAAAGATGAGATTCTGTGTTACTCACAATTTGTATTCTAAAAGGAAATCTCCACTTCCATCTGCCATTTCACTGGCCATAAATTACAATGTCTTAATGACAAAATTTCACCCAGTGGGAATTTTGTGATCTGACAGACATTTAACTACACAAATGAAAACATTATTTTGGACAGACTTGGGGTTTATGACTTTCAAGGCGCAAGGAGTAAGTATATTTGACTGATATTAAACATAAAGTGTCATGTTAGACAGATTATGCCATTCTCCCAATGATTCTCCTTCAGAGTAGGAACAAATTACTACTGGTGTTCCTTAACATTCAATTTATAAATGACCTATAACAGAATTTGTTGCTGATGATGCAAGTATCATAATAAAGCATAATAGAACTGCAATAACAGGTACAATGCTTATGTGCCAAGCAGTATTTATCATTATCAAAAATATAGCATGGAGGAAAGAAAATGTGTTAAAGTAAGTGTTCAGTTTCCTGTATGACTGTACATATTAATCAGAATCTAAATTGAGAATCATGTATTATAGACCTAATCATAATGTATAGTTCAGCAACAGTTCATGTACACACATTAACTGATTTTTGTGATGAAAGCAACACTTTACATACTTTCATTAATTAATATTTCATGGAACAATATTCTGTTGCAAGTCTGCAAAAGCATCCACTGTACAAAAACATTCTCTAAGGATAGTAACTGGTATCCATCCTCAGACCTCATGTAGGCAGTTGTTTAAGAACTATATATGCTACTGCCAGCCTCACAATTAATTTCCTCTCTTATATAGTGTGTTGTGAGGAACCAGTCACAAATTGAAAATCAGAGTAACATTTATAAATTCAGGACCACTATGCAATTAAAACAACATATGACTTTTGACAGTTCTGTGAGGATTTAGTGGAGGGTAGTATTGCTGGCAGCATGTGTTGGGCATGCCATACCAATTGTCAGTACATGGCTGTTAGCTGACCATATGTGAAGCATTGTTAAGTAATAAGGAAATGATGGTATTGTATGTGGTGCTTACACCAATAAATATTTCATAGATGTTCAAAATCATGGCGTAAACAGAACAATTCCAAAGGATGACTCTCTTAGTGTCCTCTTCCTCAGCCCCACAATTCATTCTGGAGCTGACAAAAATTATCATCTGTTTGATCTGTTCCATCAGCAACCCTTAACTGATCAAAGTTTCCTCAAGTACCACCATAATATGGCTCACAACTTGACACCAGTCCTCTGGTTAACTTTGGTGACAACTAGTTCTGTCAACATTTCCACTTCTTTGAATAAACTTTTTATTGTTTCTTGTTATGTTACAGTTCACCTAGTTACATATAAGTTCAGTTGGACTGAAATGGGTGTGAGATGGAGGAAGCCTGGTAACAATATGCTCTTAGCCACAGCCAGTCCATTGACATGAAAGTGTGGGATGTTTGGTTTGCACAGCTTTAAAAGATTCATTACCTTCTTATTTTTGCCAGGTTCAAGGTTTTTTTCAACTACACATTTCTCTTTACCCCAAACAAAATAGTGACTTTCCTTCAAAGTGCAGATGAAGCATTCCTTAAGGCAGTGGAGTTACCTGGTGCATTTTCTATTATTATAATTGAATCCAGGGGAATGTTTTGGTGCCAAAAATTAGAAAACTATTTCCTGAAAATTGTAGCATTCAGTTCTTCTTGATAATCATTATTTTTCTGGACCAAAACACAAATAAACACTTTGGAATAAAGTGACAAGCCAGGCCAGCATGAAGGACAGCTCTTCCCTACTAGTGCTCTCACAAATAGCATGACAATAGGGTGCCATTTACTTGTAGACCAGTTGGTATGAGAGAGGGGAACTGGGCTTGTCAATAATGTTAACTGGGCAGTGACATCATATCCTCACCACTGGACTGAACTGTCAATGGTCACACACTTAGTCGGATTACAGGAACAATATCAGTTACATTACCTACAGTGTAGTCATTCTAATGTCCATGAATGAGAAAAAGAGGTACTCTAAAAACATGTTACCACCTTCCCTGGGAATTAAATGTTTTAACAGACAATGAAAACAATTTTAAGAAACAAACCAAAATAATAGTGCTTAACAACTCCACTACACCACATGAATTCCCAAATATATCTATATCATCTGTGTAAGGAAAGGGCACTCACATCCAGGGCCAAGGGGCGCCACAGCCTGCCACTCCCCTCTCCTCATACCTTTGAGGCCAATGAAACAATATACTTTAATTAGGCATTTTTCCTTCAAGAAAATGATTTAAATGTTCTGCAAGTTCTTAAGGTGGTCAGCATTGGAACCTTTTAACGGCTATTTGCAAGGCACCACTTGGCTTCTAAAATATTAAAAATTCTCCAGACTCCCAGGTCTGCCCCCCCCCTCCTCTGCCCCCCCTCCTCTCCCCTCCCCCCCCCCCCCCCCCCCCACCACCACCACTACAGATTATCATACGGGGACCACTGATGTAAAGTTGGACAGTGTTTATTAGATTTCATTGTAGGTTAAGCTAAAGTAAAAATACAGTTATCTAAATGACCTGGATGTGACCATGGTTCTGTTGAGAAAAAGTATGTCATTTGTAAACCTGCTCATTCATGACCATACAGATGTTTGTTGTGTAGGGGGCTAGACCGGTCTGATAGCAAAAGATGAACAACTGGTAACATTTATTGAGTAAATGTATAAATGTCAAACAGGCAGCTCTTCTGAATTAAAACTGTGGTGACTTACTTAGTTCATTTTAACTTAAATATTACAGTAATAGGAAGCTCAATGCTTTCTCGAATATTTTGAGAAAAGTTATTAGTAAGAGAATTGCATGATAGCTACTAAAATATTTCCTACCAGCCTTCTTGTAAAGAGGTTTGATGCCATATTTTAATTTGTATCTGAATCTATTTATTAAAGCTCCTGTTAAAAGTTCCATCAGCCCTTTGAGAGATTTAGTTCTTGAGCACTTTTAAATTGTCTTAATTTCAATGAAGGATGTTAGAGCTGCATCTAAAAGTTGTTTAAACTTTGTGGATAACATTTTCAGTACACATGACACTTCTTCAGCTGAAATAACATATTTCACTCTACATTTACTGCTATATTTAAAAAGTGATGAAAACTTCTTCAGAAAGGCTACTGTAAAATATAGGCACATATTTATTATGAAATGAATTTATTTTTGCTTTAATGTCTATTTCAATGTATGCCTCATTCCTTCCACCTATTTTTTGTTGCTCTTGTAGTTCTGTGTCCTGATATAATTAATAAGCTTCACTGTTTCACCAGTATATTTCCCAGAGATGTATAGTGCTATACTGCTCATTTTTACTAGTTATCTCATGTACCTTCACTCATGGTGCATGCAGTTTCAGAGATCTGTACAGTTCACAGGCCCACTTACAGGTGCCACCTGAGTCAACCCCCTGGTGTGCTCTGGTGAGCCACCAAACAAACAGTATTATTTAAGCAATCTCAAATGAGTGCTCAGCCTATTCTGTAACCTTTGTTACTGTTGTCCAGTCAATGTGTTCAGTGTTACACACAACCTGTACTTGTACTTTATGTGTTGAAAGTACTATGTTCTGTAAATTGTGTTTGTTGTTGCTATTGCAATACGTATCCAGATATTAAATGAACAGGTTGTTAAATGTTCAACTTTTTCAGCTTCATCAATTTCATGAAAATGATATCAATTGTGGTTTTGCTATCTGGTGACACAAGAGATGGGAAATTCATTAATAAAGTCAGTTTGTAACAGCTGACTAAGGTTTCCAGATTTTTTTGTCTAAATCATTCAGCAGCAATTCATTAAAATGTCAGGGTACATTGCTGACAGCAGTGTTAAATGGGGCTGATCAAGGTGTTACATAACCTTCACAAAAACCCATACTTGTGTGGGTTGTTGCTGCAGCAGCAGCAGCAGCAGCAGCAGCAGCAGCAGCAGCTGCTGCTGCTGCTCCTACAGCCAGACCTTTTTTAATCCTATAGAATAAGTTGCTGGACAGGCTGTTTCCTGCCCAACTACTCTGAGTACTTTCATTTATTTTTCACCAAATCCTCTGCATAAATCCTCCATGTTTTCTGTAACCTGGATGAAGTCCACAACATTATTTTCATTGTACTTGCGAGATACAAGACGTAGTCATAAGACTTTAAATATTATAACAAAAAACTCTAGCTGTGACTGTGAGACTAGGTGATGATAATAGTCCTGGTCTACACAATCAGCCTTACAGAGCAATACATTTACCCCAATGTTAGTTGTCTTGGCAGAGACCTTGGTTGAAGTAGTCTGAATTTTGTCTGTTCAAGAAATGTTTCACCTCAAAAATCATCTTGTCATCATCCTGAAAACACCTGTAACAGAATTGTTTCTTCATTTGAGAAAAGGGAAAGAAATCACTGGAAGCCATGTTAGGAGAATACAGGCACTGAGGAAAAATTTGGTAGACCAGAGAAGTACCGTGTGCAACCTCGTCCTGTTCAGAATGAGTTAGTATATTGTCAGGGATTAAAAACGCCCCTTTGGATAGTTCCCACAACACTTCATCTTGAGAGCCTGTCATAACCTCTCCTGGAATTTTTGACTGTATTCTCCTGAGATGGTTTTCCCCCTTAAAAGCATAATTTGTTAACACCATTTCATAACAGTCCCAAAAACCACTCAGCATTTTGACTGATGATGGCTGGGTATTCACCTGTTTTGGTGCTGGTGCTTGCTTTTCCCATTTGTCTGAGGCACAATGCTACACCTAGCACTTGTCCATGGTGAATAAGCAGACAGTGACATTATCTAGATTGGCTTCTTAGAGCTGCAACACTTCCACTGCTGCCTCAGATTGCTGGGGTTTTTGAATGGGTGTAAGCAGCTGTGGAACCGAGTAGGTGGTCATCTCTATCATGCTTAAAATATGATGCAAGATCAAAATCTGTACATGACAGATCTGCACTTTCTGCACTATCTTGTTATGATACATTGGTCTAAAAGCACCAGGGTCTCCTTTTCTCTTAAGATTTCTTGTTTTTAGCACATTGATGGTCTTCCACTAAATTTGTCATTCAGACTTGTTAGACCACACTGGATGCATCTGTTCTACCTAACCACTGCATCATGTGTTGGTTCATTGGTATCATGAACTCAGCATGATTTGTTTTGGTGTTGTTATCCTTCAAATGCAAAAAATAAATTACTGTATGATACAGCACTTAACAAATATGTTGCACCATTTTGCTTTGGTTTCTGAAACAGTTTGCAGTGGTGAAATAAATGTGATAGGACTACTCCTATTCTCTGTATACACAAATAATCTGTCAGATGGGGTGAACAGCAATTTACAGCTGTCAGTTGATGGCACTGCGGTGTATGGGAAGGTGTCTTCACTGAATGAAAGTAGGAGAGTACAAGGTGACTTATGCAAAATTTCTGATTGATTTGATGAATGATAGCTTGCTCTAAATCGAGAAAAATGTAAGTTAATGTGTATGTGTAGGAAAAATAATCCTGTAACTTTCTGTTACAGCATTAGTAGTGATCTGTGTGACACATTCACATCAGTGATATTAAATGGGATGAACATGTCAGGTTATTAGTAGAGAAGGTAAATTGTTGACTTCATTTTATTGTGAGAATTTTGGGAAAGTGTAGCACACCAATAAAGGAGACGGCATATAGAATCCTGGTGCAACACATTGTTGAATACTGTTCAAGAATTTGGGATCCCCATAAGTTAAGATTAATTCTCTCAATGGGCATGACAGCTATGTGTGTTCACAATCTACTAATTCACTGTGAATTGGATGGATATATTCAGTCACTACATTCTGTGGCTATTAGGTGTTGGGAATGATGAGTTATCAGTCTGCTGTTGAAAGGGTAGTATTAATTGAGCTTCGTCCACTAGATGGCAACTCTCTTCAGGTAACATGGCATATTTTGGGCTAGTTATAACATTTTCCACTGAAGTATGTGTCAACAGTGTGTGTCCTGTGAAGCAGCAGAAAAAGTGTGCATTTTTTGTGTGTGTTTACCACCATGTTAGTGAGTGATCTTTTGCAATAGTGAAAGAAAATTATTTTTTAGATTCAGAAACAGAGCTACTACTTTTAGAAAGTGATGATAATTTCAGTGACATTTTTCAAAATATGGATGTTGAGGCTTGTGAAAGTGTCATCAGTTCAGAAACATTTGGTGACGACACTATTGCAGCAGATGGTACCTAGAGCATTTGTGGACTTTAGCTCAGTTTGTGATCAATATTTGTTATGGTACAGTTGGGCCTCTAAAACAATATGATGTGATCAGTTATTTTGTAAGTTTTGTGGATGTTGCTTTGTACAAAATATAAGCTGAACAGATGAAATTACATATACAACAATCCATAGCTTCTCATCACAATTTAGCAGCATGCTCCAGGGTTCACAGCGGGCAGGATACTACAATGGATGAGGTGAAAAACACTTACTGGCATGCTCATACTTCAAAGAATTCTTCACAAACCAGAACACTAGATGCACTTTCAAAAAGAGTGAATCAGCTGACACACCCTTCTTCAGGATACTGACAAGTAAAAAATGGTTTAATCTTTTATTGAAATTCCTCCACTTTGTTGAAATCACCACATATGATCCAATAGCCACTATCAGCAGAAACTATTTAAAATTAACTCAGTTAGGGAGCAGCTGTGATGTAAATTCAGAGCAGTATACATGCCACAATGAAACATCACCAATGATGAATCATTGTTGCTCTGAAAAGGACAGCTTGGATGAAGACAATTTATTCCATCAAATCACACCAGATTGAGCATCAAATTTTATTAACTCTGTGAAAACAGTTCTGGGCATGAGTGGGACTTTATCATTTACACCAGAAAGCACACTAATTATGGTGAGCCAATATCCAGAAGAAATCATAAATTCTCAAATTGTTTCATAGCTGGCACATGATCTACTCAGGAAAGGTCACTGCATTTATCTTGACAACTGGTACACCAGTCCCAATCTGGTGCACAAAATAACCAGCAATAGCACATACATTCTCGGCACAATGCAGCTAGGGATAAGAGGGAATGGAGGCAGGCAGATGATGATGAAATGGAAGGAAAAAAGAGATGTTGTTGTGATTTGCACCTTCCATAGCAGTACATTTTTAAATGTAAATTCGAAGAGAATTGCTCAAAAGCCATATGTTGTTTTTGATTACAACATCAATATGGGAGGTATTCTGTGATTGTGATAGGCCAAGCATGATGGAAGTGGCAGCTCAGCACTCAATCCCCACCACATGATGTGCACATGCAATCTTTCTCATGTGTAGCAATATGGGGTTAAGTGACATTCCGTGTAAAATTCATACATTCCAGCAGGTGTTCATTGGTGAGGCTAGGGTTAATGTTATTCTGTAACATATTGATGTACCACACACCCATCATGTCGACAGTTTGAGAAAATTTGAGGTGTAGCTTTTCAAAGAGAGATATGATATGATATAAATTCAAATGACACCATGACTTTCTCATCATGCAAGAGGGTTTTCATGACAGGTCTAGGATTTTCAGTAACTCAGTAGCCCAAAGTCTGCAGGCATGGGTGCTGACATACCCTTGGAGTGTGAAATGGGCTTAATTGGCCCACAACACATTACACAACAAATTGTCATCTTCCCCAATTTTCTGAACTACAACACTGCAAATGATCTCAGTGTCACAAGATTGGTGGCTGACAGTTCATGATGATGTCAGATTTTTCATGGATATCATTGGAGGGTACACTTTAAAGCTCTCCAAACAATAGTGTGTGGAATACCACTGCAATGTGCAACTTTGTAAGGGCTGACTTCACCATTCATTGATGAACCCACTAAAGTCTCTATTTCTTCATCAACTGGCCAAGCAGAAGTAGCAATTGGACGTGGTTGTCCACAATGGGGCCAATCATGTAAACTACTCATTGCTTTGAACTTTGTGATCATTTTCTTTACAGCATTAGTCATCAGAGGACCTTAACCCATTTAAAAATGCTCCCTACAGCAATAGGACTGTAAAGCTGCAGTAGTGGATTCTCCATTTTGATAGTAAAACTTAGCTAGCAGTGCCTTTTATGGTAAAGTGAACATGCTGCAGTTGCCTGAGCATCTGACTCCCTCTTTCACTACAACTCATTTTGTACATGATTCTCATGAGGTCACTGAAGTGTTGCTGTCCAACACCATCTGTTGACCAGTCCTTGCATACTTTTTCTGGTATCAATAAAATCCAACGTCATTTCATGCATGTGTGTTAAGTTTTACGTATTTCTCTACATTACTCTGTGAATTAATGCATTTTCAAATGTTAACAGTCTTTTGGGTCATTCTGTCTAACACAAAATAAGCGGAATTTGTTCTTTTTGTAAGTCCGGAACCATGCAACTGCTACGATCGCAGGTTCGAATCCTGCCTCAGGCATGGATGTGTGTGATGTCCTTAGGATAGTTAGGTTTAAGTAGTTCTAAGTTCTAGGGGACTGATGACCACAGCAATTGAGTCCCATAGTGCTCAGAGCCATTGTTTTGTTCTTTTTGTAAATGACACTAATATTGTTATCAATCCAAATATACATACAGCAACAGAAGAAATGGTAAAAAAAGTATTATCGCATGATTTTCTCCAAACAGCCTCTCTCTCAATTTATAAGAGACACAACATGTTCAGTTCTGCTTATCTAGAGGTAGCACGTAAATGATAAGTTTCACATGTGATGAGGGAATAACGACTGCAGAGGGAACTTCAAATGTTAAGGTGTCCATATTGATGACAATATAAATAAAAAAAGAAAACAAACACATCTTAGAACTTGTAAAACAACTTAGTTCAACCACACTTACATTTAGACTAATTGCAAATCTTGATAGGAGTCAAATCAGTAAGTTTGCATAGTTCACACATTTTCATTCAATATTGTCATACTAAATAATATTCTGGGCCAGCTCGTCTTTAAAAATGAAAGTCTCTACTGCTCAAACACATGCTTCAAGAATGAAATGGGCTGCTCATCTGTGATCACCTTTGAGACATCTCTTTAGAGAATTACATATTTTGACTACTACTTCACAATATATTTATTCCATTAAGAAGCATGTTGTAAATAAGCCATACAGCTGAGAAGGGAGCAGTGATGCCCATAATTACAATATCAGAAAAAATAAATGACATTCATTATTTCACATTAAGGTTGTCTTTACTGCGAAAAGGGGAGCACGTTCTGTCACTAAAATTTTTGATGACTTACTGAGTGATATAAAACATCTGACAGGTAAAAAGGTTAAATCTGAAAACAAACTAAAAAAAAGATTCTCCTTCACAATTTGTTCTATTCTGTCGATGAATTTCTGTTTCTGTAATATGTAAAAGATAATGAGTGCAAATAACTTATTCATACTTGTATTTAAGAAATGTAATTTTTAATTGGTCTCGATGTAGCTTTATTTACAACTGAATGTGTACTGTGGCCTCATTCCACATCATTATGATTAATTGTACAAATGGTCCATGCAACATGACACAAACTAATGAACTAACCTACCAACCAACCAACTCCATTATTGTGTCACTTCAGTGAAAGTGTAATCCACACTACTCCAAGTCTACTCCAAGACTTAGTAATTGATAGCAAGATCCATTTTTTCCAAGATGGTATTAATTTTACAATAACCTGAAAACACTAATGCATAATTGAACTACTGAATGTAAAAAGCAACTGAACACTTGAAAATAAATGGTGCTTATTTTCTGACAGTTAGAGTAGCAGAGTGATGCGTACTATGGTTTGTGGGTGCAAGTAAACATGAGGAAGTAAACAGTACCTAAATATTCATTTAATCAGAATTCACCTCACAAAAAGCACAAAATTGTGTGATAACTGACTGCCACAATACTTTTGCAAAAATATTAGGCATTAGGCAGATAAAAATTGAAGAATTTAGCAGTATTAAAATTACTGAAAATAACAAACTGCAATCTTCTGATACCACATGAAAAACAATTCTAATCCCTTGACTTGTACATGATTTACATCACATTGCCTGGCCATTCTACAATAATGTTAATGAAATCAGAAGACAAAGAAATTGTGAAATGTTTGTTTCTATATCTCTCATGTATATTTGATACAATTTCTCATGAGCAGCACCTTAAAAAAATTGGAACTTATATTGTGAGAGGAATAGTTAAGTCTCTCTCAGTAATAACTGCAAGGCAGTTGTCAGGTTACACAAATTGAATGCAAAGAGGGTAGTATTGTTAAGAAGTACAGTTATAGTCAAACTCTGCTAAATTAAGATGTGCCTCAACAATCAATTCTGTGGGCTTTGTATTCATGATATACATGGAGTGCACAATAGCAACAGTTACTAGCTGTTCAGTATGAATGTGTCACTGCACTGTTCTTAAATGGCTTGAGGAATTACTCTCTTAAACAACCAATCCTGTAGGAGGAAAAACTGCAACTGAGCATAATACCAGTGGTTGAAAATACCACTACAGTTGTAAAGTTCTTTTATTATCACACGACTGGTTTCAGGCTCTTATACTTCCATCTTCAGGTGTCATGCTAAAACTAGCATGAGTTGGGAAATACTTCTTACACATAGCAATACACATAAAAAACCAAAACATTTCATAAAAAAATTAAAAAAACATTTCAAAATTGCCACTCGGGCTAGGTGTTGTGAAATCTAGGTTAATGCAAAAGTGACACCAGACAGTGCTGTGGACAACTGCTTCTGTAGAGAAATATTCAAAGACTACCAGGACACTTAAAACTTGGTGCTGTGACCCCCGAGTGCAGGGATGGTATGAGGTGTGGTGTGCTACCTACGAGCACAGAGTATGGAGTAGTGGGTGTGAAGGAGGAAGCAAATTAGTAAACCAGAGTGGCAAAAGTGCTGCCATCTGTTGATGGGGAGAAGAATGTAGGGCCACTAGCCTGGCTGTTTACAATTTTAATTAGTGGTTAACGTTTAAAGTGAAGAAAAACAGAAAGGAAAAAAAAAATATATATATATATATGAAAGTACATGAAATACTTTAAAAGTGAATTATGCAAGGTAAGGAACATGCTAAACAGGGCAGTAAAGAACTGTGTATTGCTACATGAAATAAGTGTTTCCCATCTCTTGCTGTTTTCAGTACAGCACCTGAAGATTGGTGTATAAGATCTCAAAACAGGTTGTGCGATAATAAAAGAACTTCACAACTGTAGCATTATTTTCAACCTCTGGTACTCTACTAAACTTAAATCTCAGTGAATCAAGTCTAATGTATTTTCAGACAAACCCAAAACTGATGGAGTGTAATGGAATGTTGTGTCTGATGATGACAGAAATAAAACTGGATGACACAACTGTCATCCTTGGTGTAATGTTGAATGGGCATCTGGTGTGGGAACACCATATAATTCTTTCTCCAGAAAATAGGAAAGTCAGTTTATGCATGAGGACAATATCTTAAGTTCTGAATTTAAGAACAAAGGCATTGGCGTATTTTTTCCGCCAGTTTATCTCTACACCACCTGTGAATTTGAAGTATGGGAGTGTGCTGTAAGCATATAAATAGTGTATTATAAATACAGTATTCATCTTTCAAAAACAGTTAAGATTTTACATAATTTTTGATTTGAGTAATAATTTAAAGGTGTGCTTAAGAGTGGGAAATTATCTACACTACTGACACTATGTATTTCTGTAAGGTCTACAACTTTACTTCCACCGTTTTGCAAGAGATGGCATTAGTGGAAAGTAGTGGTGCAAGTCATTCATCATAAGTGTTATACAGTAAGTTTAGGCATTTGAGAACATAACGCCATCAAAATATCAGTCAATTTTTGATTGTATCATGATGTTATTCTTGACTGAATACATCAAATTATGAGCCCAATTCTGGTCATCTGCAGGAGGTTTTAATTTTCTGCTTTGATACAAATAAATCTGTGGCTGAGGCTCATAAAAAGCTGGGTAAGACCTATGATGAGACGCCTGTTAGTGACAGAACTTCACAGAAAATGGTTTCTATGCTTGAAGAATGGTAATTTTGACGTTTAAGACCAGCATGGTTGTGAAAGAGAGAGCGCTTTCAATGCTACTGCAACTGATGGGAACAATCACAGGAGATTATTATCGAAAGTAATTGATGTGTTTGAGCTGAACACTGAAACACAAAAGGCCTCACTACAGTGATAGACATGAGAAAAAGATTGTGCAGAATGACAATGCATGACCCCATATCAAAAATCCCACCAAAATATATTTGGAAGCATTGAAATGGGAAGTTCTACCCCACCCACTGTATTCTCCAGATACTCCTCCCTCTGACTGCCACCTTTCTCGATCTATGACACTTGACCTAGCTAACTAGCACTTGCTGTCATATGGACAAGTGCAAAATTGGATCGATTCATGGTTCCTCTAAAAAGATGCCCAATTTATATACTGTGGGATACTTTTGCTGCCCTAAAGCTAGGAGAAAGCAGTGACCAATGATGGCCAATAATTGAAATCATAAATTTTTTGTAAGTTTTTCACAATAAAGTCTTGAACTTCAAGAAAAAATGGCAGAAGCAAAATTGTAGACCTTGTAAAACATTAATACTAAAAGCACTACAAGAATATAAGCAAAAATGTACATGTTTATAACAGTAGAACAGCAGGTATTTGTCACCTGGGAGGCAAAGGAGGATTCAGTCAACAGGCTCTATCACATGGGGATCAAATTATTGAGCAAAGTTCAAAAAATCTAGATAAAGAAGACTACTTACTGAAAAGTGGAAGTGTTCAGTCATGGATAGGGATACACAAAATAGAAAGAAACCTTATTAGTTTTTGGGGTACTACATCATAACAGCCCTTTTCTACATCATCATCATCATCATCATCATCATCATCATCATCATCATCTCCTCAGAATACCTAAAATTTTAAAGGGAAGCTGTTTCATAGTGCTTGGAGGTGACAAGCTTCTGTAAATACAGTGTGGAAGTTTGGAAGGCAGTGATGTGGCCCTGAGCTGAGGCATAACTGGTGGTGGTGGTGGTGGTGGTGGTGGTGGTGGTGGTGGTGGTGGTGGTGTCAAGAAGCAATCTGAGTCCTAATGAGGTTATACAGAGGGTATTAGGTCATTTAGTTGTCATGTCCAGATCAAATTTTGATGTCATTAGTAGGTCTTTCATCCAGCCAGTGCCAACCACCTGACATCAACCCAATGTATGGCAGAATGTGCAGTTCCAGACAGAAGAAACCATAAATTAGTATGGACCTGACTGGAATGACTTAACTCATTGGGTTGGGCACATGAGATGGAAAAAGTTAGAATGCCCATGTCACTGCAGCATCTAGTTTATGGCCATTCATAAAGGTGGTTCGATGCATAGCAAGAAAAGATGTTAGGACTTCCACAGAGGTTGCTGTTTTCATAATCTCGTTCACATGATCCTTAAGCCTTCTGACTGACCACACTGCCCCTGACTTACACACAGATAAAAGGGAACAGTGGTGAGATGTGTTATGCTATTCCTCTGGTAAAAGGAATTAATCTCAGTTGATGTGAGCTGTTGGCCATTGCAAGATATGATAGTGTGTGGCACTCCTGTTACTGTGAAGATTGTTGTTTGTGCTCATATGGTAGCTGACAACATCCAGGCAACCTGTGAGAAGGTAGAGAGAGCATCACTGCAATACACCACATGGAAATTTTGAATGAGCCTGCATAGCCAATATGCATGCTGATATGGGGTAGTATATATGGAAAGAAATATCATCCAGGATCCACCATGTTGCATGTAAACATTATCAGGCCATGATAATGCATTCAGGTACCAGTCCATATAGATTGTACCATAATTAGTAGTGAAAACTAATGCAGATGAAAGTATATATAAAAAATATACCTTTCAATTAAATTTCTACTTACAGAGACAATAATTCCTACTGAAGTCGATAGTGTCTTGTAATCAAACATTCTTAAGTCTCACAAATGGCTCATTTGTGGATTCATTTTTTTGCTTCTGGTATAGTGTATTTCCATTTGTGTCAGTTTTCACTATTAATTATGATGCGTTGGGTATGTTCCATGCCATCACAGATAATGCTACTTATGACTGGCTTGATCCATTGATGCTTTTCATCTATTGTTCACAATGAACAGCCCATACATGTGGTAATGTCTTACCTTTTGGTATAAGTGTCTAGCAATATTTGTAATCTTAAGGCTTATTTTCTTCTTTAAATACATGGTGTGGTGCTTTATAGATGAATGGTACACAAGTCAGAATGCTTTTGATGTTTGATGGTACATTTTATATCACTATGTTATAGCAACACTATCTTGTTTTACTGTCATGAGTAGTAGATATGACAGTTACTGTACAGAAATCAATTACATGCAACTTTATGATGAGAAACGAATGTGTGTGACTGTTATAGCTGACAAGAGAGCAAAATTTTAGGTTGATTGATTTCTTGGTAGTTCACATAATGAGGAGAGTGTAATATCATCCAGTTACAATCCTACATAAGCTGAGTTAGTCTGTGATGTTTCCCAACACATGACCTTGTCATTCACTTATTTTCATAAAAAGAAAATAAATAAATAATAATTTTGTAGGTTTTTTTGGCTACATACTTTTGTGATGACACTTACTGCATTGGTGCATTGTAATGAGATTATATTCACTACTGTTATATGTTCTGTTTATACAACACATAAGGATAAAATTGAATACATTCAAAATTTATTGTGACAGTTGAATACCACCAATAAAACAACTGAATGGAATGTCAAAAAACAGCAAAACAGCTGACAGATATGATGTCAACTGAATCTAGTTTTTGAAAACTACAGTGAGTAAGTGTGCCTAAAAGAAAAAATGTTAGTTGCTAGTGGTGAAGAAACTACAAAAGAATGTTGTTTGCTTATACACATGTTTACACATGACTCTCACTGTTAGTTGGGCTTCAAAAGCAATAGATTGATTACTGTGCGTTACCAGTGTATATTAGCTTTTTCCAAAGATGGAGAGTGATATGCCAGTAGGTTTAAGTGTTAATTAGGTGTACAGTCTCCAGTATCCACTTGGAAATTAACATCCATGTTTTTGATGGCCAGTGAGACTGTCAGTTTAATTAGAATTTTGGCACTGGCTGACAGCACCACTGTGAAAGACGTGGAAGAGCTTGACAGACAGCAGCCTGCAATTTTGTCATGTTTATGTCAATGTCAGACACATGTGCAATTCATGAGTGAACACTGAAGGCATGTTGTGCTGCTGATGCAATTTCAAATGACTGAACCTTGCTTAAATTATGAGCAGACTTTCTAAGAACACTAACCTGAACTTCCTGGTGGGAAACTAGGCTCAATACCACATCCATAACTGAAGATTTGGCATAAGATGTATTACATTCTGTATGCAGAAAACTAAACTGTGAAGTAAGACCCTAAGGGTCTGCCAACCTAGATTTATTTAACTGATTCCCTTTTTTTATTATACCAATTGAAATTAAGCCTAGCACCTAATACATGCATTTGCATCTTGAAAGGAATTAACAAAAAAACAACACAGACCTTAAATGACAAATTTTTAGGTTCTTTGAGGGAGACGTTGTATGTTTTAAACCAGCTCATAAATGTGGCTACAAGAGGAAAATAACAGAAGAGGAAAAACATGAGTATCAAAAATGTTATTAGTTTTGCAAAACAATAGAAATTGTTGTAGAAATTTATTCACAGTTCCTTTGAATCATCATGTAGTATAAACTCAGAGCTGACAACAGTGACATAGATACCTCTAGTGTTGGTGCTCTTCACTGCACAATGTCCTGCTCTGATATGCATTTCAGTCACATTAATATCTTAGTGTCTTCGTATTTGCTGCAGCTGTTCCTGGTGTAGTTACAATTATAACTGTTACGTCATGACCACCACCACCACCACCACCACCATCAGCTGCTGCTGCTGCTGCTGCTGCTGCTGCCACAATCCGATAAACTTTGTCTCTATGAAGCTTCAGTAACATGCATCGTTTTGAATTCCTTACTGTCATTTACCTGTCTTAAAATGAGACAAATTAAACTGGTCAGAGCAGCAAACTACATAGGTTGTGGAAACGAAGCTTAGCTCTAAGTTGATGGCAAGGAATGTAGTAGAGAATGAATTCTTCAATTGCAAGTTACATGAGCCCAAATCAGTACCAGTGAATACAAGCTCAATTATCTTAAAAACCACCACACACAATCAGAGTCCTCAAATCAAAGTCCAGGCCAACATAGCAAGGTACACTTGCATTTGATGCTCAGCATCCAGAGGCCACAGGATTTACTACGTCAAACATGAAAAAAAAAAGAGTGTCTTTATTGTTTAAATAGAATTTAATAGTTCCCCTGGGATCATGATTTTTATTGTGTTGATAATTGCATTTTACTGTGAATTTTTGAAGTTTTATGTAGTGTAAAGTCTTTGGACACAATGTTTAGACCTGATTACATGCACTATGATCTTCAATAAATGAATTTGGTAACTTGAGCCCCATACTCAGCGCTCAGCTAAGGTCATGTTAAGGCTGATCAGAGTATCATTTCATGGTAACATTAGATTAGATTCTGACCCTTTTGTATGTGGAACTTGAAGGCAGGCAACCAACAAGGAATAACAAACTGAGTGTTAATAAGGTTATGTAATAAGGTAATGTTGACTGAAATATGCCATTGTAAAACCATTGCATTAAAAGGGGGATGCGACGGATGTCAACAACTATCACCCAATCTCTCTTCTGACAGCTCTATCAAACATTTTTGAGAAAGTAATGTATTCAAGAGTAGCCTCCCATATTTGTAAAAATAAAGTACTAACAAAATGTCAGTTTGGTTTTCAGAAAGGCTTTTCAACAGAAAATGCTATATACACTTTCAGTGATCAAATATTAAATGCTCTGAATAACCAGACATCCCCCATTGGTATCTTTTGTGATCTCTCAAAGGCCTTTGATTGTGTAAATCGTGGGATTCTTTTAGATAAGCTAAATCATTATGGTTTGAGGGGGGCAGTGCACAAATTGTTTAATTCATACTTAACTGGAAGAATGCAGAAAGTTGAAATAAGTGATTCATGTAATGTTAAAACAACAGCTGATTCCTCAAACTGAGGGGGGGGGGGGGGGGGGGCACGCGCGCCTATAAAGTATGGGGTGGCACAAGGTTCGGTCTTAGGTCCTTTACTGTTGTTGATATATATTAATGACTTACCATTCCACAGTGATAAAGATGCAAAGTTCGTTCTTTTTGCTGATGATACAAGTATTGTAATAACATTCAAAAACCAAGAACTAAGTGATGTAATTGTAAATGATGTCTTTCACAAAATTATTAAGTGGTTCTCAGCAAATGGACTATCTTTAAATTTTGATAAAATACAGTATACACAGTTCCGTACAGTAAATTGCACAACTCTAGTAATAAATATGGAATTTAAACATAAGTCTGTAGCTAAGGTAGAATTTTCAAAATTTTTAGGTGTGTCCATTGATGAGAGGTTAAACTGGAAGCAACACACTGATGGTCTGCTGAAACGTCTGAGTTCGGCTACGTATGCTATTAGGGTTATTGCAAATTTTGGTGATAAGAATCTCAGTAAATTAGCTTACTATGCCTACTTTCATTCACTGTTTTCGATAGTAACATATTCTGGGGTAATTCATCGTTGAGTAGAAAAGTATTCATAGCTCAAAAATGTGTAATCAGAATAATTGCTGGAGTCCACCCACAGTCATCCTGCAGACATCTATTTAAGGATCTAGGGATCCTCACAGTAACCTCACAGTATATATATTCACTTATGAAATTTGTTGTTAATAATCCTACCCAGTTCAAAAGTAATAGCCGTGTGCATAGCTATAACACCAGGAGAAAGGATGATATTCACTATGCAGGGTTAAATCTGATTTTGGCACCGAAAGGGGTAAATTATGCTGCCACAAAAGTCTTTGGTCACCTACCAAACAGCATCAAAAGCCTGACAGATAGTCAACCAACGTTTAAAAATAAATTAAAAGAACTAGATGACAACACCTTCTACTCACTGGCAGAATTTTTAGATATAAATTAAGGGAGGAGAAAAAAGAAAGAAAACTAGCTTAAACATTAGTGTCATGCAATATTTTGTGTAATGCAATATCTTGTACAGACATCTTTTATTAACCTGACACATTCCACATCATTACGAAGTGTCGTATTCATGATCTATGGAACAAGTATTAATCTAATCTAATCTTTGCTTAACAGGAGATTGAGTTGTTCTATCTTTTGGATGTGGGCCTGTTTGTCCTCCTCATCTGCTTTTACTAGTTATATCACTGAAAACATCAAACACCAATATTCCTTTTTTCTTTTCAAAGTAGTCTAACACCTAACCATATCTGTGATCAGTCTGTTTGCACAGTGACAGAATGCCGATGGTGGTTGGACTGTAATATATGCATGGAAGTAAACAGTATTTCAGAAATTTAAGCTGTTTGCTTTCTTATTGTGGCTATTAGATTTTTGAGTATGTGGCTTCAAAATTGTATTGAATTCTATACCATTAAATTCAAATAATTAGGTATTTCACATGAATTTCACAGTAAACCTATATTATAGCCAGAAAGAGTAAAAATATTCTTCATTCTTGGTAGTTCAGCATTGAATTATCTTTTCCTGAACTTACACTGTATACATCAACAGTACTCTTCTTTACCTTTTCTCATTAAAAATGATCTGTATACTGAACTACATATTTTGTTTGTGTCCAACACACCAGCTCACAATATTTTGCTCTTTGTACATGCACCAGTATTAATTATTATTTTACAGTTGCTAAGAGAAATCAAAATTTGTTTCAGGAGGAAGGAGCAGTCACCTTGTGATCCAAAGCTTGTGGTTCCAACAGGTTTCAAAACACATTGCAAACAGAAATACATATATAGGAAACTCCTAGCTTTGCAACCAAATGGTGAACCAGTACCTGACAATTTCAGGATTCCTTCGTGTTGTAGTTGCTATATTTCAAAGGACTTAGCAACTTTTAGAGGTTTATTTGGCCCCAAGGACCAACAGCAAACACCATCTGTAAGGCAGTGAGAAAATCAAATGGTATTATGCACTGCAATGTAATTGTTACTGGAAGGAGAATCCATCTCCTTGCATTAGTGTCTGCATTCTTTACAGCCAGTCTGCCCATTCTTCAATGAATTTGAAGTTATAAAGAACCAAAATGTTACTGTGGAATTCACAATTTTCTATAGGAAATCTTAATTATGTGTCGGCAGTGTTTCCAAAAACATCACAATGGATTCAAAACAGATGCAATAAAGTTCTGCTAAGAAGAAAATGAATGTTACATTCACTCATGTTGTCCAGTACTTGAGCTGTGATTCAGAGGATATTCAAGTAAACAGAGTTCAGAAAATGTCATCAAAACATTTCAGGTCAAGATCCATTTTCTTTTATACAAAAACAACTTGAACAGTATAGCTGGTGATACTGTGTTACTGTCATGTGTTCAATCTTGTGTAAAACCATTACACATTTCATTAAGGACGGGTGTCATCATAGACATTTGAGAATAAATAATGTTGAAAAACAATTATCTTGACGTTATTAATGTGGGAAAAAATCTAAGAACTGATGCTTCCAGGCAGACTGTAAGTAGACTGATACAAGCGAATTTAGTGAATTAGGAGTGAAACCATATGTGATAAACCATAATTTAAAATTGAATTATAATCACAAAATGTTGAAAGCAACTGTGGAATGGATAATATTAGATTGTTATTCAAGTTGATCATTTGGTCTTATGGAACATTTGTTGTTACGAAACTCACGTACTATTGTTTATTTTTCTCTCTGTAACACTATCCACTGAAACACTATCAGTTTTACTTCTGTTTGCTCAGCTTCCCACTGGAATACATTTACTTTTTTTTTACTAGTTTCCCCCCAAGCTCTAGCTGTTAGTATGTACTTATATATTTCTTGTTACATTTATATAACTTTTACTATTGTAATGTAAGAGGAAGCTATTTGTAATCTCATCAGAGCTTCACTTCCAAAGTTCTTCATCCTTGAGGTTATTACAATATAGTATTTTCTGTGCACAGTGTCAATTTTTACTATGTTAAAAACCATTTTTTCCTGAGGCAAAAGAGAAAAAATGTGAGTAAAAGAAACTGTTTAACGTAGACATCACATTTCATGTTAAATTGTTCATAATCAATAATAAAGGAAATTGTCAGTTGTATTGCTCCTTCAGATTTGCAATGTATGTGCTGAACCCAAGACAAAATAATGAACTAGTCAGAGTGAGATGGTATATTTAACTTTCATCAAAATGCTGAGTATTTTTCAAATGTTTTGAGTGTACTATTGCGTGTGATTCCAGTTAAGAGCATCCGCATTGATATGTTACTGAAAGTTACAGTTGAAAGTGTTTGACCTTCATCAGCCTGAGTAAAGTACAATTAATTTTAGATTGTAGATGGAGGTGAAACTTTTCTTTATAAAATGTAATTTTAACCTGTATCATTCTTATAGCTTTTGTGATAAATATTGTCGTTGTCTGCCACTTTAGTTTTAATAATTTTATTTAATGTAAATATTTATTAAAATGATTGATTGATGCTTGTATTGTAGGAAATATGTTGAAGTATTGGAGTATGAGAGAAGTGTCTGAAGAATAAAAGATTTCAGTGAAAGCCCTGCAATTTAATACAGCATGTAATGTATACCATCTTAAGAAAGAAGATATAGGAATTTTGAGAGTAATATAAGTATACTTTTATCAAGCAACTTTAATACAATAATTTCAAAATAGTTGTTAGAGAAACAAAGGTATAAAAATTTTACATTCGAGGGAATGAATGATGAAATAATTTCATGTATTTACATAATCTGTGGTTTTCAGTACACACTTTTCTTCTTCATTATCACCTGAATATTATAACACGGAGACAGTTCCGCTGTCTTTTGTAAGATGAAAAGAAACAGTGAAAATATTTAACAAGATGACTGCCATGAGGACACCGACTGCCACAGCAGAGCCTCACAACTGACTGTGGCCTGGCAGTGAAACATCTGTTACTATATGTGTGAAAGTCAGCATGTTCATCTGTTGTTCATGAGATTTGTGGACATTGATATAAGCCCCTACAGTTATTCCCAGCAGCAGTGATGTACAAAATACATACACTTAAAACATTTTAAACATTAAGTGTTACTGCATTGGTTAAATAATCTTCCTCAATAATCTTCCTCAATAATATGATGCATTTATGTAATTAGATTGAGTAATGTGCGGAACGAAGACTCCATTATTCTCTGATGAGTGAATGGAATATACGCACATCACTATGAAAATAATTCTTAGATACACCTTTGATATCCAAGTTAGGCTTTACTTTGTACAGTGGCTCAGACTTTGATTTCAGATTCATACTTGGAAGGGCTTCAAAGTAAGTTATGTTTCCGTGATTAACAGTGGTGTTTAACCATTTGCTTTTAGTGAGATATAGGTAAATACTGAAATATTCTTAATGTATGTTCACTCTGTATTCTATTTATAATATGAAAATGATGTGGTTGTTTGGTATGTGCAATTGTTTAAGTGAGAGAGCATAATCAAAGCACATACACAAATTTATTTTAAGGTTCGTTTAGTAGGATTCAATATATTCCCTATCTATATGGAAAGATAAATATAATGCATGAACATTTCTGCAAGGAATACAAATAATGAAATGAACTTGGGTAACCTCAACCGCAGGGGAGTAGTTACCTTTACCCCTTCAATCATAAAATCAAAGATTGACATCTAGAATAGGTTTAATAAGATACAAGTGTCATGTTTTTTTCCAGCCTCCTACAGGCCAAAAATGAAGGACAAGTGTACATAAAAATAACTTTGGCAATGAAAGCTGATTTTTAGCCTACAATTAGTTTTTGACATAATCACCATGATGATTGAGCTATTTGCCATACCTGTTTTACAGTTTTCCAGTACCCTATTCCTAAACTGTTGTCACCACCGGTTTGAATTAAGTTTTGATGTTGTCTTGAAGCTGCTTGTTAGTTTGCATGTGCTGCCATCCTAGTAACTTCTTCAGTGCAGGTTATTGGAGGAAGTCACTTGGTGATAGATTAGGCTATACAGTGGGCGATCAAAAAATGTCCCATTCAAATTGCTCAAAGAGCTATTGGGTTGCAGCAGCACTGGGAGTAAGTTCATTGTCATGGATGAGAAAAAATCCAGAAATAAGCATGATACTTCTGTTTTTAATGACCCTCAAATCATTCTGCAATGACTGTCTACTGCATAATCCCATCTGGTTGCATGGAAAGAATGACATATCTCATTTGTGCTAAGAATTCATTGATAGTAACATTTTATGAAGAGAGTGTTGGAAAACTTGTCCACAGGTACGACAAATGCCTCAGTGGTTATCGTGATTGGGCTGAAAAGTAGCTCTAAGTGCATGCTGGGAAAAAAGCAAAGACATTCCACAAAAAATAAAATTATGCCAGAATGTTTGTATTTAAATTCTGATTAAATTAATCATCTGTCTAAGATAAATTAGTGTAAAAAATAAAAGTTGCAGGCATTTAAACCTATATAGCATACATCATCTTTAAAGGAAACTAGTCTGTGTATGTAGTAAGCATTACTTCATTTTCACAAGAAGATAAATCTGAGTCAAGTACACAGACACAAGCCAATAAAATAAATATACATTATAGCTATGTCCTGAAGTGATATCTTCAAATAGATTTTCCCTGTTACCTCAAAATTTATTCATGTGCATGAAACACACAAAAATGTTATGGATAATTCATCTGTTATTGTTTTTTTAATATGCAACCTGTAGTTCATGGACATGCTAGAGATGTTAATGAGTATTCATAGACCAAGGTAATACAATGAGAAAAGTGGGTTCCCATGCTACCTTGTGACCAGAAATAATTAACCTCATTCTTAATTAAACATTGAAACAAATATCCTGCAAATAACACTCCTCTCAGGTTAAAAGTTTATCAGGAAGTGCACAAGGAGACCAGTGAAAAATACTGTTAAAACATGATATTACCACTGGAAACCAGGCTGTATAATAGCTCATTTATGAAGGCTATCATCTAAGATACAACCCCCGTGAACCCTACCATTCGTCAGTTCCATAAGGCTTATCAAGGCAAGTGGGGCTCTATCTGGATGGAATCTGTTTCCGTATCTGTTCATGGGGACGCTGTGACATCTATGACTTCCAGACAATTAATACTAACTGTCTGGGTGGTACATTTGGCAGCAAAAATATTCGTCCTATAAAGAAAGCATGGGAGAGTAGCTGTCCATAGCAAGCTTAATCTAAAGTGTTTTAACAGTGATATGCCTAGTGTGTCAAAATGTTTTTGTGTGATATAAAAAGATGATGGTATTTGTGAGAAGGCCTCTTATATGTAAAATATGTCCCAAAGAGAACAAAGCTTTTAGACTGCATGGCATCTCTGTTCTAATAATTTGGCAACTCTAAACATCGCACAGTTTTCATAAATTTTCGTTGTGGTAAGTAATGGAGCACTGGCAAAACAGAGCAGACAACAAATTCATCAAGAAAATAATGTTAACCAATCGGATGCGCTTTCTGTTGAATGACTAAATGTACAAACGAAATGGTGGGTCTTGGGGCACAGAAAACCCTTGAGTAATTATGAAGATGCCATTACAGCCTCTGTGAGTGTGTGTTGTGTTGTGTGGCATTTAGGCTGAGGGTATAACTGGGCCGTACTACTTCAGAGATGGTGCCAGAAACGTATTAACAATGGACGGCAAATGTTACCATATTATGTTAAGAGAGGTTTTGTGGACTGAACAAGATGTTATGAATGCTAAACAAGTTTCGTTTCAACAAGATGGCACAACCTGTCATACACTGATTACAACAACGACCTTTTTACGAGAGAGGTTTCCTGGGCAGATGATTTCCTGCAGTGTTGAATGAATTTACCAAGCAGATCTTGTAATTTGACACCATTGTGATTTCTTTCTGTGGGGTATTTGAAATCTCATGTGTAAGCGAACACACCACGATCTCTCCAAAGCTCAAGGGCGAGATTCAGCATGTAATTTAAGAACTAGAGGTACAAGAATGTAGAAAATATATCGAAAATTCCGTCGAAAGAACGAGTGTGTGCTTGCAGGGACGCGGATGGGATTTGAGTAACATTATATTTCATGCATAATCACAGGTAACATACACTGCAATAATATGCCAGTTGCCTAATTCCATTAATAAATTAGTGTATTCCTATACACTCGAAAGTTAGGTTCTTTATGGGACGCCCTTCAAAACAAGTTCTCGAAAGTTTGGCTGGAACTCTAAAGAAAGTTAAGCGGCTACACAATGGAACATTGCTGACAGAAAAAAAAACGGTTCAAATGGCTCTGAGCATTATGGGACCTATCTATGGTCATCAGTCCCCTAAAACTTAGAGCTATTTAAACCTAACTAACCTAAGGACAGCACACAACACCCAGTCATCACGAGGCAGAGAAAATCCCTGACCCCGCCGGGAATCGAACCCGGGAACGGGAAGCGAGAACGCTACCGCACGACCACGAGCTGCAGACTGGCAGAAGTAATGACATCACAGCAACACACTGTAGTGACCTGAGGATCGACCAATCGTTGCAAACAGAGAAGTGACTGCATGTGTGAAGAAGCCCATACCCCCCCCCCCCCCCCCCCGCCCAAAAAAAAAAAAAAAGAAAATAAAATTTCAGAAAAACTGAACTTATTTTGGAGAAGTCAGTAACGTGTTGGTCCTCCTCTGATCCTCATGCAAGCAGTTATTCGGTTCAATATTGATTGACAGGGCTGCTGGATTTCTTTCTGAGAGATATTGTGCCAGATTCTATCGAATTGAGGCATTAGATTTTGAAAATCGTGAGATGCTAGGAGGGCTTTGTCCATAATGCTCCAACCGTTCCCAACATGGGAGAGATCTGGTGATCTTTGTGACTACGATAGGTTTGGCAAGTACGAACACAAGCATTACAAACTCTCGCCGTGTGTTGGTGGGCGTTGTCTTGCTGAAATGTAAGCTCAGGGTGGCTTGCCACGAAAGGCAACAAAACGAGGCGTAGAATATCGTTGACGTGCCGCTGTGCTGCAAGGATGCCGCGTATGACAACCAAAGGGGTCTTGCTGTGAACAGAAATGACACACCATTCTGCTAACACAGCCGCGCCTTGTCACGGTCCGTGCGGCTCCCCATTCAGAGGTTCGAGTCTCCCTCGGGCATGGGTGTGTGTGTTGTCCATAGTGTAAGTTAGTTTAAGTTAGACTCAGTAGGGTGTAGGCTTAGGGACCGATGACCTAAGTAGTTTGGTCCCATAAGACCTTACCACAATTTTCCAATTTCTAAAGTATCACTCCCGTCCAACAAGCCGTATGACAAGGCAACAGTCATAGTGATACCCACAGCTGTCCGGTGCCCTCCAGACTTGTCTTCGCCAAGGACTCTCATTGACTGGAGTAGAACTGTCTTTAGTGACGAGTCGCGCTTCACAGTGAGCCCCTGTGAGCAGAAATATATTAGGAGATGTCCTGGACAATAGTGGGATACCAACCAGACTGTCGCTCGTCATACAGCGCGACAACCAGAAGTGATGGTTCCAAATACACACACACTTATTCGCAATTCTCATAGAGGAGTGGATGTACTAACTTTTGCAGAATTTGAAATGCAAAACCATCTAATGATTCGCAATGATCAAATTTAGAAATACTTATGCATTGCAGTGAATAGTCTCTCACCTTACTGGACAAATTTTCCAAAATTAGCCACCATTTAGCAGAATATGATGTAGAATCACTTAACAAAGGCAAGGCTTCTGGTCCAGATTGTATACCAGTCAGGTTCCTCTAAGAGTATGCTGATACCACAGCTCCATATTTAGCAATTATATACAACCGCTCGCTCACAGAAAGATCCGTACCTAAAGACTCGGAAATTGCTGAAGTCACTGCAACACCCAAAAAGGGAAGTAGGAGTAATCTGTTGAATTACAGGCTCGTATCACTGATGTCGGTTTGCTGCAGGGTTTGAAACATTATGACGTACCTCGAAGGAAACGATTTATTGATACACACCACGGATCCAGAAAGTATCGTTCTTGCGAAACACAGCAAGCTCTTTATAATCCTGAAGTAATGAGTTCTATCGACAGGAGATGTCAAATCGATTTCATATTTTTAGATTTCAAAAATGGTTCAAATGGCTCTGAGCACAATGGGACTTAACAGCTGAGGTCATCAGTTCCCTAGAACTTAGAACTACTTAAACCTAACTAACCTAAGGACATCACACACATCCATGCTCGAGGCAGGATTCGAACCTGCGACCGAAGCGGTCGCGCGGTTCCGGGCTGAAGAGCCTAGAACCGCTCGGCCACCCCGGCCGGCTTTTAGATTTCCAGAAGGCTTCCGACACCTTTCCTAACAAGCGTCTTCTAACCAAACTGCGTGCCTATGGAATATCGCTTCAGTTTTGCGATTGGATTAGTGATTTCCTGTCGGAAAGGTGATAGATCGTAGTAATCGACGGAAAGTCATCGAGTAAAACAGAAGTAATGTAGTATCCGGCGTTCCCAAGGAAGTGTTATAGGCACACTATTGTTCCTGATCTATATTAACGATGTAGCCGTCTTAGATTGTTTGCAGATGACGCTGTCATTTACCATCTTGTAAAGTCATCAAATGACCAAACCGATTTTCAAAATGAACTAGATAAGATACCTGTATGGGGCGAAAAAAGGCAATTGAGTCTGAATAAACGATAGTGTGACGTTATTCACGTGAGTATTAAAAGAAATCCACTAAATTTCGGTTACGCGGTAAGTCACACAAATCTGAAGGCCGTTAAATTCATCTAAATACTTATAAATAACCTAAATTGGAACTACTACATAGATAATGTTGTGGGTAGAGCAAACTAAAGACTGCGATTCATTGGAAGAACACGTAGAAGGTGCAACAGGTCTACTAAAGTGACTGCTTACACCACGCTTGTCCGCCCTATTCAGGAGTAATGTTATGCGGTGTGAGATCTGCATCTGGTGGGACTGACGGATGACATCGAAAAAGTAAAAAGAAGGGCGGCTCGTTTTATATTATCGCGAAATAGGGGAGATAGTGCCACAGACATCCTCTCATGAAATTTCAGTTGCTAGTTTTCTCCTCCGATTGCGGAAACATTCTGTCACCCACCTACATAAGGAGAAATGATCATCACGATAAAATAAGAGAAATCAGGGCTCACACAGAAAAATTTAAATCTCGTTTTTCCCTCGAGCCGTTAGAGAGTGGAACGGTAGAGTTGCATCTTGAAGGTGGTTCATTGAAATCTCTGCCAGGCACTTTATTATGAATAGCAGAGTAATCATGTAGATGTAGATGTGCGCAGTAGGCTGCATGACGAGAAACTTTACTCCTGATGTCCATGGCAAGGTCCATCTTTGCAACCACGACACAATGCAGCGCGGTACAGATGGGAACAACAACATGACGAATGGACCGCTCAGGATTGGCATCACGTTCTCTTCACCGATGAGTGTCGCATATGCCTTCAACCAGACAATCGCCGGAGGCGTGTTTGGAGGCAACCTGGTCAGGCTGAACGCCTTAGACACACTGTTCAGCGAGTGCAGCAAGGTGGAAGTTCCCTTCTGTTATGGGGTGGTATTATGTGGGGCCGACGTACGCCGCTGGTGGTCATAGAAAGCGCCGTAACGGCTGTACAATACGTGAATGCCATCCTCCGATCGATAGTGCAACCATATCGGGTGCATACTGGCGAGGAATTCTTCTTCATGGACGACAATTCGCGCCCCCGTGGTGCATATCTAGTGAATGACTTCCTTCAGGACAACGACATCGCTCGGCTAGAATGTCCACCATCTTCTCCAGACATGAACCGTATCGAACATGCTTGGAATAGATTGAAAAGGGCTGTTCATGGACAACGTGACCCACCAAACACTCTGAGGTATCTACGCCGAATCGCCGTTGAGGAGTGGGACAATCTGAACCAACATTGCCTTGAAGAACATGTGGATAGTATGCCACGACGAATATAGGCATGCATCAATGCAAGAGGATGTGTTACTGGGTATTAGATATGCCAGTGTGTACAGCAATCTGGGCCACCACCTATGAAGGTCTCGCTGTATGGTGGTACAACATGCAATGTGTGGTTTTCATGAGCAATAAAAAGGTCGGAAATAATGTTTATGTTTATCTCTGTTCCAGTTTTCTGTACAAGTTCCGGAACTCTCGGAACCGAGGTGATGCAAAACTTTTTTGATGTGTGTATTAAAGTGACTCCGGCCCTCCAGGCACACACTTAATTGTCAAAGTGCCTTACGTCATAAACTTTTTAATAATTAAAAAATTTCGCACAATGTGCTGTGCCATCATTAAATTACAGTATGTCTGTCAATAAGACAATGCACTCATTTTAAGGTGACGTAGATTTGCTAAAATTGTAGTAACTAAGCCACACACTACACTACCAAAATACCTTACATCATAAATAACGTGATGTTAATCGCCATACGCTATAACCTCATTACTTTATATACACATTGCAATCTAAAAGTGTGTTAACTCGTAAATTATGGTAAAATCCTCATCTATTTTTAAGCTGAGTAGCTCTGGTGCTGACACTCCTCTCACTATAGCATACAGATCTCGAATAACTAAACTCACGTAATTGGAATGATGATAAAATTAATTTATTATTCTTTATAACATAACAAAACTCATGTAATCGGGATAGTAATAATTTTTTTATTATAATTACATATAACAAATATCCACACCCTGATCCAAACAAGTCTAACCTTCTCCCTACAGTGGACATAATAAGAGTGATGAAATTCAGTTTCAGTAATGATAAATTAAATTGTCATTATTAATATTTATTACAAGTACTCATGCCCTCGTCTCAAACAAACTTAATCCTCTCACAATACCACACACAACAGCAATTATAAAACTAATGTAATTGGGATAAAAATAATTTGTTATTATTACGATCTACAACAAATAACTTCACCCTGATCCCAAACTAACTTGATCGTCCCACTATGGTAAACAGACCCTGAATGACGAGACCAGCGTAACTGCCCTACTTATAAAGGATGCAGAGGCAGGAGGGTGAGGGAGGGAATGGGGCTGATGGTGCCCCTGGAGGGAAGGGGAAGGAGTGTCTGGGAAGGAGAGTGTTTCCTGGTGGGTGACATTGAATATAACTCACCCAATTGCTTCAGGTGTAACATGACACCTCAGAAGTCTTTATCTTATCAAAAGAAAGGTTGAGACGGTCCCAGAACACAAACAGCATAACAAATCCACTTTAGTATTTTTTAAGTGTACTCGACGCCGAGGAGGTTCATTAAGTACTTAAGTCTTTTACGAAGCGCTGGTGATCCGGATGACAGTGAACTCGGGTGGGACTTTGGGGTGGAAAAAGAAGATGGTGCTTCAAAATCATCAGCTGGCTGTTACTCATGACGGTGACAGACTACTTTTGAAACTTGAATTTCGTTGGTGAAGGTATGCTGAGTGCTGATAGCTACCTCAAAAGATCTAGGAGTAAGACTACAGTCGGATGTAGCTAAGCTGTAACTCTTTTTTGGGGGCCATGTGCACAGTCATATTACGAATCACTGATTGCGCATAGAAAAAATTTACAGTCCCATCAAGTGAAATTGCAATGCTGTGGAAGACTTTCGTTGTTATTTATGACACAGACTAAATTGTAGTCTAGCTACAACAAGGTCCATCTGGTGATCGTAGTATTCGGTTAACAGAGTACATTCTCAGAATCACCACGAGAGGTCAGCACTAGTGCATCGAGTTGTTCACGTGATATTCATTGGACTGTTACCTGTAAACATATGCCATGTCAGTGTTCTTGGAAGAGCTGTGGCAGTACGAGGCTCTGTTGTTGTTACCATGAAGTGATTTGCGAAGACAGAAAAAGTCGAAATTCGAGCAGTGATTAAGTACTTCGGAAAGAAAGGTATGAAAGCAAAAGACATTTATGCTAATTTCCAGAATACACTGGGGGACTCTGCTCCTTCATGTTCCACTGTTGACAAGTGGACAAGTGATGATCTGCGCAGTGGTTGGCCAAGATGTGTGACTACTCCAGAAATCGTTGCAAAATTGCACAAAATGGTTATGAAGGACCGCAGATTGAAAGTGCATGAAATTGCTCGCGCTTGCCAGACATCATCTCAAAGGGTATATCACATTTTAAGTGAAGAATTAGAAATGAAAAAAAAAAAAATCTACAAGATGGGTGGCACGACACTGGATCAAAATCATGTGCCGTCGCCATGGCAAACTTACACGAACTAAGGTATGTACTGTTGCCACACCCGCCTTATTCACCTGATATAGCTCCGTCAGATTTCCATCTCTTCCCAAAACTGAAAATTTTTCTTGGTGGACGAAGATTCACTTCAAACGAAGAACTGATAGCCGGAGTTGACAACCATTTTGCAGGCCTGGAGGAAACTAATTTTCGTGATGAGATCAAGGCACTGGGACATTGTTAGACCAACTGCATTAATCTACAAGGAGACTACACTGAAAAATAAAAAAGTTTCAATGGTGTAAATACTTTTTTCAATTTCGTTTGGGGAACTTTTCCAACCACCCCCGTAGTTCATTGAAAGACAAATCACTTGGGGGTTGAGAGTGATCGTAGCTTTTGTGCTACTTCATACAAACGACTACTAGAAGACAGAAATAAATCAGAATTGAAGTAAGCAAGACAAGGCAGTTCTAAACATCAGAAGTACCGTTCAGTTCTCTGAAGCGTCGTCAAAGCGAGCGACCAGCAGCGAGGGTGTAGCCATGACCGCCGACTGATGTTGCTGTTGAGTCGAGAGTTGTAGGAGAATAGCATGCTGTTCTTGTTGGAGTTTCTCTTGCTCCCGGTGTTATTCCTCTTGCTGCTGCTGCAGTGACAGCTGCAGTTGCCGAAGTCACATAAACTTCGGGTCCATGGTACCGACACAGGTTGCGAATGTGTGGCAGACTGCATGATAGGGTAAGTCCTCATCGCCACTTTTTGCCCACGTCTGCTGCGAAAGGGTAAACTTGCGATAGGTTTCTTAATCCAGTCGCACAGTATTGTACTGCTATCTAACAGTCATTTTTTCTCTCTTATCTTTGGATTGCGTTCCTTGGCATGCATTGGTACTCACCGAACTACGTTAGGAATCTCTTTCCTTTTTCTGTTTTAAATTCTTAATATCCCCACTGTTTTTTAGCGGTAAGGGCAACATTTTCGTAGCCATACTCACGGTCGGCAAACAATATGAGAAAACTGCTCGTTGACCTCATAAGCAGATGGTTGAGATTGACGATGTGTGTGGCTTTCTCGTGTCCACGTGTAGCATGCCGACGTTGTTTGCATTTCAGACGAAGACTGTAAATGGACCATTTCTGCCAAGGTATCTTTGATTAAATTACACTAAATCCATCGGTAAATAAAAATTTGATGGCAGATCTTCGATCACACTCTTGTCTTCAAACATGAGATACGTTCGGATTCAACGCTTCTCAGTAACATACAAATTTGAACATAAGCTGAGTAACAGTATATATCACTGCCAGGATTCGATACATGAAGAGAGTAATATTTGTTAAAAATTTTCTCTTGTAGGGTCTAGTTCTGGCTTTGTGACAAAGGCTTGTGTGGTGCTGTGCCGCGTTTGCGTGAAAGGCACATAGTTTATCGGTCTTGAATAGCCTCCACTCTTACAGTACAGTCCGCAGCTCGTGGTCGTTCGGTAGCGTTCTCGACCTCCCTCCCCCCCCTCTCCGTACGGGTTCGATTGCCCGCGGTGTCAGGGATTTTCTCTGCCTCGTGATGACTGGGTGTTGTGTGATGTCCGTAGGTTAGTTAGGTTTAAGTAGTTCTAAGCTCTAGGGGACTTATGACCATGGATGTTAAGTCCCATAGTGCTCAGAGCCATCTTACAGTACTCATCATAACCAGTGACACAAGTTACCATTCGCAACGCACCACACTTGGACTTGGAATCCATCACCAGACACAGTATTAGACAAGAAATGTTCGTCACCGCCTCTCCTTTTCATACTCGTTACTACTGTTGAATATATATCAGCTTTCAATCCAGCAACCTCTCTGTAAGCACCACCTCACCAAAATACCTGAGCTGACGCGGCAGCGGAATGAACGTAAACCACTTAGGGCCTACAAGGTAGAGGCAGGAAAATGAAGGAGCATTGTATGTGTTGTATTGTATGTTAACCGTGGACCCAGAAACGACGGAGAGGCTCTGTGCCCGCCGCAGCCACAGTGGTCCACAACCCCTCGACAACTACCGCAGTCCTCTTCACCTCTCCGGCGCGGTTCGGCCCCCAGTGGATCTCCTTCCCCCCTCCCCCCGCCCCACGACCCCTGTCCCAGGGAACGTCTCACACCAGATGACTGTAACCCCTATGTTTGCGTGGGAGAGTAATGGTGCTGTACGCGTACGTGGAGAACTTGTTTGCACAGCAATCGCAGACATAGTGCAGCTGAGGCGGAATAAGGGGAACAAGCCCGAATTCGCCGAGGCAGATGGAAAACCGCCTACAAACCATCCACAGACTGGCCGGCTCAACGGAGCTCGACACAAGTCCGCCGGGCTGATTCGTGCCGAGGACCAGGCTCTCCTTCCCACTCCGGAAAGCCGTGCGTTAGATCGCTCGGCTAACTGGGCGGGTGAAGGAGCATTACTCGCATAAAGAAGTTATTGAAGATTTAATCTCTCGAAGTAACAGCATTCCAGCTAATGTTGCACACAGTACAATGAATTTGTTAAGAGTAATGGTAGTAGACAGATATTCAGCTTCACTCACTTCCTGATGTTGATCAAGCACAACTGTATAGGCCCAGTCCTCGTCTGATAAAAAAATATTGAATGTGTGCGGTCGAGTTCGATTATGTAACTCTCCTTCCTAATGCATGCCAGGATCGATATTGAGCAGAAATTTTAACAATTTTGGCACAATCAGTTCTTCATGTGGCGATGCGTTTTTGTATCTGACGCTAATAAGATGGGAAACAAAGATACAATCAAACAAGAGCTAAAACCGCTGCCTAAACAGTACATATATTGCTATCAGATGTAATTTGTCTGAAGGAATTTACATTTTTGGACACACAGTTTCGACACTTTCTATATGTATTTATTTTCCTTTGTTCTTACTTTCAATCCATTACATGGAAGGAATGACAGGAAAATTCAGCAACCGTGTCCCGTATCCTTCATTACATGTAATTTTGGAAATGTCCTAAGGAGTAGATGAGCAGGCTGTGTGGTAATAATTTTCAGTCTACAATAGCTCAAATAGCGAAAATTTAATTGAAACTGTTATGCCTTCCTTGCACGGTGGTCGGTTCTTTAGTGGCTACAGGAGTGAGGAACAGATGCTGTTCACCAACAGGGAATTCAAGTATTAATTTATTCTACATCTAATGGCAAATAGTAAAAATAATACATAATTCGTTGCTGTGAATATAGCGTCAGTTGGTAACAGTAGGTGTGAATGCAGAAATATATATGCAGACAACAAAAGATTCATAAATCTGTCATTCTTCAATACAATGTCTATTCAGAAGATGTCGAGCCCTGGCCACTGTGAAAGTCTTTAAATGTTATTCAGCCGGCATATACACATAATGGCCTCAGAGCATGAATGCTCGAACTTAAGTACACCCGCCGCTGGAGCTCCGGACAGCAAATGCTTACGTCTCATTAGCAGCGGCGTTATCTTTCAAGGCCCCTCGTGCCGCGGTGGCGGATAAAGGAAACGCGGCGGCGTTAACTGACGGCGCGGGTATTTGAAGGTGCGGCCGATACTTTAATAACCACCATGCATATGCTCATATTGCGAATTAGAACAACGAATTATTTAACATCAGATACGCTGTTGAAGAGGCTTTAAGTGGTATGCAAATACCACAGACAGATTTATAAACAAATTATGCAGTGTTTAACAACTAATTCGCCATTGCAGACAGTGAAGATAAACAAATACCACAGTGAGATAGATAAACAAAATAAACTCTTGATAATGCACCCCCACATTTCTTGGATGCCTATGTGTGGAAACTAGTTCGTCTTCCTATTGGTAAAAATGATTTCAAGCAAAATCTCGGTAAATATAAGAAAAATTGTGCAAATGGCTCTGAGCACAATGGGACTTAACATCTGAGGTCATCAGTCCCCTAGAACTTAGAACTACTTAAACCTAACTAACCTAAGGACGTCACATACATCCATACCCGAGGCAGGATTCGAACCTGCGACCGTAGCGTTCGCGCGGTTCCAGACTGAAGCACCTAGAACCGCTCGGTCACACCAGCCTGCCGGTAAATATAAACTAAATTTATGAAGACACGCTAAAAATTCTGAAGTTTAGCGATTTCGGAGACGCAAGTAAATACGGCAGGTATAACAAATGCTGCCTTGCTACAAATACACAGCTAGGTTACGAGGAACACGCCGGATAATTGCGAGTCGTACGCTGCCAGCGAATTGCTCGGGTAGGCTACACTTCGAGCGGCCGCAGCTGTCACCACCGACACCGTCGACGACTCCAGGCCGCGACAAGAGAGCACCACATATCTGCCCAACAGCGCACCAGTCCGCCTCCACCAGGAATTTGCAATATTTTAACAATGTACTCGTAACTGTCGCTGACTCTACCGACGTGGTTGCTGGCGGAAAAAGACACTGGAACCATAGCAGGAATCCAGGACGAGCCATCCCGCCCACGTAAATAGCGACTAATAGGTCCTGGCACACCAGTGGAAATATGTGGGCGACTTCGCAGACAAGCACCATCCCCCCATCCATTTCATTCTTTACCAATAAAAACAAGCTCCCCGATACATGATGCTTTTAATACTAGAGAAACAGTATGGGTGAAGTCAGTCCGGGTCAGCTAGCGCTCTAGGGGGAATAAAAGAGAGCAGGAAGGCAATTAAACTGCCGTAGCTTTATATTTTAAACAAATAAACCGTGCGTTATCAGTGCGGGTCGTTACTATGTCTCTTGAATAACTACAGTAAAATGGTAGGTATATGCACGTCCCAACCACTCAAATGAGACTGAACAATGGCCACAGTGCAGCAGAAATAAACTATTTCTACATGCCAAGTCATCGACTTTCTGAGGTTACCGCACCTTTGCCTCTATATGATAACTGCGACCGTAGAGATATGCAGAGTTCGCCCGTCGTCTGTCGATAAGCTCTCACGGCCCACAATGCACATAAAACGTCATGACTGTGTCACGTACAGAATGCTCTCCACTACCTATCTGAGAAGACGAACGTCTCTTTCCATTGATAGTAACCGGGCCAAATATCTCACGGAATAAGCATCAAACGAAAAAACTACAAAGAACAAAACTCGTCTAGCTTGAAGGGGGAAACCACATGGAGCTATGGTTGGCCCGCTAGATGGCGCTGACATAGGTCAAACGGATATCAAGAGCGTATTTTTTTTTTTTTTTTTTAAATAGGTACCCCCATATTTTATTACATATTCGTGTAGTACGTAAAGAAACATGAATGTTTTAGTTGGACCACTTTTTTCGCTTTGTAATAGATCTACATCTACATGACTACTCTGCAATTCACATTTAAGTGTTTGGCAGAGCGTTCATCGAACGACAATCATACTATCTCCCTGCCATTCCACTCCCGAACAGCGCGCGGGAAAAACGAACACCTAAACCTTTCTGTTCGAGCTCTGATTTCTGTTATTTTATTTTGATTATCATTCCTATCTATGTAGGTTGGGCTCAACAAAATATTTTCGCATTCGGAAGAGAAAGTTGGTGACTGAAATTTCGTAAATAGATCTCACCGCGACGAAAAACGTCTTTGCTTTAATGACTTCCATCGCAATTCGCGTATCATATCTGCCACACTCTCTCCCCTATTACGTGATAATACAAAACGAGCTGTCCTTTTTTTTGCACCCTTTCGATGTCCTCCGTCAATCCCACCTGGTAAGGATCCCACACCGCGCAGCAATATTCTAACAGAGGACGAACGAGTGTACTGTAAGCTGTCTCTTTAGTGGACTTGTTGCATCTTCTAAGTGTCCTGCCAATGAAACGAAACCTTTGGCTCGCCTTCCCCACAATATTATCTATGTGGTCCTTCCAAACGAAGTTGTTCGTAATTTTTACACCCAGGTACTTAGTTGAATTGACAGCCTTGAGAATTGTACTATTTATCGAGTAATCGAATTCCAACGGATTTCTTTTGGAACTCATGTGGATCACCTGACTCTTTTCGTTACTTATCGTCAACTGCCACCTGCCACACCATACAGCAATCTTTTCTAAATCGCTTTGCAACTGATACTGGTCTTCGGATGACCTTACTAGACGGTAAATTACAGCATCATCTGCGAACAACCTAAGAGAACTGCTCAGATTGTCACCCAGGTCGTTTATATACACTCCTGGAAATTGAAATAAGTACACCGTGAATGCATTGTCCCAGGAAGGGGAAACTTTATTGACACATTCCTGGGGTCAGATACATCACATGATCACACTGACAGAACCACAGGCACATAGACACAGGCAACAGAGCATGCACAATGTCGGCACTAGTACAGTGTATATCCACCTTTCGCAGCAATGCAGGCTGCTATTCTCCCATGGAGACGATCGTAGAGATGCTGGATGTAGTCCTGTGGAACGGCGTGCCATACCATTTCCACCTGGCGCCTCAGTTGGACCAGCGTTCGTGCTGGACGTGCAGACCGCGTGAGACGACGCTTCATCCAGTCTCAAACATGCTCAATGGGGGACAGATCCGGAGATCTTGCCGGCCAGGGTAGTTGACTTACACCTTCTAGATCACGTTGGGTGGCACGGGATACATGCGGACGTGCATTGTCCTGTTGGAGCAGCAAGTTCCTTTGCCGGTCTAGGAATGGTAGAACGATGGGTTCGATGACGGTTTGGATGTACCGTGCACTATTCAGTGTCCCCTCGACGATCACCAGAGGTGTACGGCCAGTGTAGGAGATCGCTCCCCACACCATGATGCCGGGTGTTGGCTCGGTGTGCCTCGGTCGAATGCAGTCCTGATTGTGGCGCTCACCTGCACGGCGCCAAACACGCATACGACCATCATTGGCACCAAGGCAGAAGCGACTCTCATCGCTGAAGACGACACGTCTCCATTCGTCCCTCCATTCACGCCTGTCGCGACACCACTGGAGGCGGGCTGCACGATGTTGGGGCGTGAGCGGAAGACGGCCTAACGGTGTGCGGGACCGTAGCCCTGCTTCATGGAGACGGTTGCGAATGGTCCTCGCCGATACCCCAGGAGCAGCAGTGTCCCTAATTTGCTGGGAAGTGGCGGTGCGGTCCCCTACGGCACTGCGTAGGATCCTACGGTCTCGGCGTGCATCCGTGCGTGGCTGCGGTCCGGTCCCAGGTCGACGGGCACGTGCACCTTCCGCCGACCACTAGCGACAACATCGATGTACTGTGGAGACCTCACGCCCCACGTGTTGAGCAATTCGGCGGTACGTCCACCCGGCCTCCCGCATGCCCACTATACGCCCACGCTCAAAGTCCGTCAACTGCACATACGGTTCATGTCCACGCTGTCGCGGCATGCTACCAGTGTTAAAGACTGCGATGGAGCTCCGTATGCCACGGCAAACTGGCTGACACTGACGGCGGCGGTGCACAAATGCTGCGCAGCTAGCGCCATTCGACGGCCAACACCGCGGTTCCTGGTGTGTCCGCTGTGCCGTGCGTGTGATCATTGCTTGTACAGCCGTCTCGCAGTGTCCGGAGCAAGTATGGTGGGTCTGACACACCGGTGTCAATGTGTTCTCTTTTCCATTTCCAGGAGTGTTGATCAGGAACAGCTGAGGCCCCAGGACGCTTCCCTGGGGAACACCTGATATCACTTCAGTTTTACTCGATGATTTGCCGTCTATTACTACGAACTGCTCCACAGACTTTGAGGCCAGGAGCAACACTGATGTGCCCCTTAAAGGCATTGAAAGAATGGGATCTCTTCCCAGGTCGCCGTCATACACGCCAACGATGGTCATCTTGGGAAATGCAGAACCGCGACTTATCGCTGAACAGAGTGCGACATAATTCATCAACAGTTCATGCTTCCTGGTCGCGGCATCACTCAAAACGTAGTCATTTACATTAGTCCTGTTGCTGCTAGTCAGGGGTGAGATGACATAGAATGTGGCAGGGAGTCCATTACTTGTTTTTGGATGGTAGGCACAGATGCGAAGGGGTTACGAAGTGGTTGGTGCACAATATGGCGATCCTCCGTTGTGACAGGCAGAAGTGGCCTACTGGAAACTTGAAGACGAGTGTACCTACACTCATTTTCTCATACAGTGGAACTTTGTGCTACTGTCACATCCATATCTCCTACACATCTGGGCATTGCACTATTCCGCAAATCGACCAAATTAAGGCTGTGAGTTGCTAATAACTCAATCTCACATAGTTATACGGTGTCTTTGTGTCCTATGCAGTGATTACACATTATCTGACGTTGTAAACGTCCCATATGTACCCTGCTACTCCTTAAAGCAACCCTAAATCGGAACAACAGTAATGCAGCTGATGTCTGTTGTACCAGTCAAAGAATACTGCATTTCCCTCAGTTAAATACCCGCTGATGGTGTGTACCCAAACAAAGTAACACAAACATCCTATCAAGCCTTCTGGCTACGTCACTTTTCTTGTTAGGTAGCGTATTTCTACCTCTGGATTTTCTAATTTTATGTAGTGTCTTATGTTCTATCACTCAGCGTGCTACAGCGAAATGTTACAGTGCTCATTCCAGTTAGCATTCCCTGCTTTAGTCTGATAGTTGTTACCCAGTTCTAAGCGACCGGAGATCAGGTTGGATGACGATTTTACCTTTGGAATATTTCACGCGTAAAGAAACCAACATGTAATTTTTAGCTAAGAGATGCCCATACAAGGGAAATGTAATTGATGTGTTTCTGTTACCTTCTTACGAGCAGTCTTTAAAGTCATCATGACCACGAGTGCAGGTAGCATCACAATTGCCACACAAGTCTTCTGGATTTTCGCCAACTGTGACTATTGGAGGAATTGATGCCATCTTCCATTCAGTCTGCTACTTCCAGCTTGTGAGCTGTTTTGGTGATCTTCTGGGCCTTTCGCTTAACATAAGTTGCAGTCTTCATCGTCATTTTCGAGAGACGCTCTTACTACGGTACTATCAGCCGGGTCATCTGGACCAAGATTTTTGAGGTTCTGCTCTTCCTCCATCTTTCTGCCTTTATCGTGGCTTTTGGTAGGCAGAACCAGCCCTCCCAAGAAAGTTTTCTGATTCGTGAAGCTTATAATTACTCCCTCAGGTTGTTGGATCGATGCAGATGTAATACTATCTTCCAATTACCTATCGAATGAGGTTAGTAAAGGTTTCACATATGTTTGTCATAAATCCGTCAGTTTATAACATCAATGGCTAATGATACTTTTCTCAAAATATCACCTGAGATGCGTGATGCCTTTTAGTGAATGAATGGAATTAACGTGTGCTTCCCCATGGCCTGTTAATTAGAAACGAATTACATTTAACTAAAACTGGTTGGAAGTAAACAACACATTAACCAAGCCACGAACATTCTGCATGCAGTTCAAATATATCATGGAAATACAGCCAGCCAGTATTGGTACATGTAGCCCACGAGTGCTGAAGATCTAGTAGGGTGTTCAGAAACTGGACGTCCACATGTTGAAAATACAACTCAACGTAATGCACTGGTGAACACCAAGGCACTGAATCTACAACGAGCTACTGGGTTTACTGTATAGGTAGATGCAATGTGGCATATAGTTTAGGAGATCAGGCTATAACGCAAAAAGTGTAACGTTCATGAATGGAGAACAGGTGCCATGATGAACATCGATTGTACTGAGCAGAGCTTATCAACAATAGGAGAATCATTTTGTAGGTTCTGGCCCAATAGCTCAGTTGTATAGAAAACCAAAAAAACACTCGTGACTGCGTCACTCTTATTTTTCTTATTTTTCACAAAATTGACCTAGTTATCCAGAACCTACAAAATGATACTACTTTCCCTTTCACCTAATAATAATATTATATACTATAATAATAACTATAGTAAAAAAATCATTTATTTTACATACATTTCCAATAGGTAAATGTAATGCAATTAAATAAATTAGAGAATTAACTATTATTTCAAAAAACAATTAAAAAAACATTTTTAGATAATTTTCTTAGCCCCAAAAATTACCCTATTTTTGACTTCTGTGAAAAACGGTTTTTTAAAAGAATAAGTATAAAAAGCATTATTTACAACTTAATTCTTAGCCCTAAAAATTGTCCTATTTTTGATTTTTGTAAAAAAAGTGTTAAAATTAATGAGAAAAATAAGTTTTAAAAATTTCACATTGTGATTTCTATATCATGAAATTCATTATTTCTATTTTTTAATTTCTTCATCCATTTATATTTCAGTTTCATTTGCTCTTTTCTAATTATTTCAAGTTCCCAAGGATCAATTAGTTTGTAATATCAATTTGGCAAAATAACTTTAAAATCATTATTAGGCTGCATAGAAATTTTTTCTCCATAAGTAGTATTTAAATATTCACAGTCAGAAACATTATATAAGACATTTATTCAGTTTATTAAATATCTTTCCAGACACTAACATCATTGAGCTTGTTGATTATAGTCTCTATTTATACAGAATAAATTTTATCAGATTTATATATATTAATTTTTTTATTAGATTTTCAATAATGAGACGACCATATGGTAATGTATCTACTTTATCTTCCAATACATATCTTTTATTATCATGAGGACTTAGTGTTTTTTTGTTCACATTAATGGCATATATTCTCACTAATTAAATTAAATTTTCTCTATTGTTCTATATTGTTAAATAAGCAATCTTTATAATCTTCTAAGCGTATTTTGTTTCTAAGAACACATTTTTAATTCCTTTAGATTTACTTTCTATTTTGCCACCAAATTTGGAAGCATACATTTTTGCTCTTAAACCATAAAATTCTTCCACTATTTTTGCATCACATTCATCTTTCATTTTACCGACAACTTTTTTGTTTACTTGCAGAATATTATATATATTACATGTTAGATAATCACTTGTATCAAAATAATCAATCATTGATATCATATCTTCATAGAAATGTTCTGTTTTAATATTATAAATATAACTATCTGTATCTTGATAACATAATTCAATATTTTCACCATATTTAGGTTACATATCTCTATAGTGAAAATCTTACATCAGTTCTTCAGATAAATCAAGTATAGTTAATCCAACATAAATAGGTTTATTAAATACTATTTTACTTTTATTCATATGCATTGCAGCAAGATTTTCAATAAATATGGTTCTATGTGCAAAGTTTGGTTTAGGTACAAGTTTATCACATAGTTTACTATTTGCAACTAATTTTATATCTTGTCTGATTCTTATATCCTCCATTGTTTTACCAAATACAAAATTATTCATTAATTTATAGAAATCATCTTCAAAATCATTTTTATCTTTAGTACTTAATTGTGTGTTGGGACCTATCTACTTCTTTAACCTATGAGACTGTTTAAATTTTAAAACTTTACCTATTTTTGTAAGTTTCATTCCTAAAGATAAATATTGTGTAAGATTTGTATGATGTACTACATAATTACACTTTTTATATAAAGCAGTTGATAATTTACTTTCATTTGTACCCAGAACAAGTTTCGATTCAGGAGCTAATGGTAAATCTTTATGTAAATCATGTAACTCTTTTGGATATTCTAGATCTACTTCAATTATATAACTATATTGACTATTAGTTGACGCTTAATTAAAATTATTTAGTTCCCCCATTTAAATCCAACATATGGCAAATATTGGTTCATAGCTTAACCAAATAATTTATTTGCATCTCGATACATTATATAATTTGATATTTCTTTATTATTATAGTCTTTTAAATATTTATTATTTGCTTTTACATTTCTTTTACAACATTGTTTAATTCCACCTGTTATTCCTTTTTCAACCATTACAAGAATCTCATAATCATGTAATAAATCATGATTTTGATTAGTAATTTTTAACATTGCATCCTTAAGATAATCCTGGTACTGTAAAATACCAAGAAGGATCTAGATGTTATTTTTGGATAGATGTTTTTCTAAGATTTTCAAAAACATCACTTAATAATAATACCTCAGTTTTGAGATATAACTCATAATCCACAATGAGATTTTCACTCTGCAGCAGAGTGTGCACTGATATGAAATTTCTTCGCTGATTAAAACTGTGTGTCGGTCCGCTCCTCGGACTCAGGACCTTTGCCTTTCACAGGCAAGTGCTCTACCAAATGAGCTAATGAAGCACTACTTACACTGTATCCTCACAGCTTTACTTCCGATACTACCTTGTCTCCTACATTCCAAACTTTACCGAACCCCTCCTGTGAACCTTACCCGCAGAAGGCAAAGGTCCCTAGTTCGAGTCTTGGTCGGGCACACAGTTTTAATCTGCCAGGAAGTTTAATAAATCATTATATTCACGAGGATTTTTTTTATTGAATTTTTCCCAAACTAATTTTGCCTTTTCATAATCTTCATCACAAATGTAACAATCATTTCATTCACTATAAAATTTATCTTTTGTTGGTAATTGCGTTTCTTCAAATTTATTCCAAGAGTATATGTAATATATGGATATACACCATTTCTAATTACTAAGTTAAATAAATTTGGAGAATTTTAATATTTTTAATTGATTTTTCTTTAAATTTGAAAAAAGTTTATCAATTAAAGAAGCCATATATCTGAATGTGTCAACAGATCTCATTTTTAATTATTTTATTTGTTTACCAAAACTAATATATATGTTTTCATTCTTTGATATTACTTCTATTTCTTTATTATCACAAACTAGTTGTTTTACAAAAAGATGTGAATCAATACCAGATAAAATATGTAAATAAATATGTACAAAACCAGGTTCTTTTTGTTAAAAAATTACACATATTACATAATAGAGATATATATTTCCCTGTTAAATGATTATGACTGCATACTTTTTTTATTCTTTTTTGTACAAGGACATTTAAATAGTGTACAAAATCTAGATTTAGGAAACATTTTGTATACATAAAATGTAAGTGGTTTAATTTCTTCAATTTCCGAATAAATTTTTCCAATTCCTTCAACTTCTTGTTTTATATATTCTATAAATTTTTATGACAATTTGGTCCTCTATAAACAACAGGATGTTTATAATTTCCATATATATATATATATATATATATATATAATTACAAAATCCATTTGTTTCACGTTTTTGATATTTCATTGTATATGGTGTTTCTGGATTTGGTTCACAATTATCCATTTTTACAAGTAAACTTTCAAAATCGGCATAAATAACAAGTGGAACTTTCTGTGTAAATTGATAATTTTTAAAATAAACAGATTCTCCTTTGTCTGGCATTCTACTATGAATGGTTTATTAGTTAAAAATTTTTTTAATGTCTCTCTATTTTGACTTTGCTATTAAAATGTAGTAATTACAAATCAAAATTATTTTTACTGTTTCATGTTTGGTAACTTGACTTGATACAAGTCAAGGTGAATTTTTTATGTAACAATAGTGTGAATTATTATCTTCCTTGAAATAAAGTAGATTTATACCATTTCCCTTTTTAGATTCTGTTATCTTCATGATCAAATGAATAAACATTAATAGATACATTCATTATTTTTTGTGTTTTTGGAACATGATCAACTAGTACAGGAAATTCAATATTTTCTAGTTTTGTTCAAAATCAAGACCAACATTTATATTTTTTGTTATTCTTTCAGCATTGCTATCTACAGGAAACAAAGCCGATTTTATAGACCACAGAAAACACTCTTGCTCGGCATTTTTCACATTAATACAAGCTTTTTTGTTTTTTATTACTTTGGGTACATCCTCATGGTGGAACATATTTGTTAATTGCTAGTTTTGAAACCAACAATTCTATTAAATGACCATCCTAATCCTTGTGCTTTTTTTAAAAAATATCTTTTACCATAATTGATTTTTGTAATTTAATCTTTTTCTGTTAAAACTGTATAGTTTGGTGTTTGTTATCCAAATTGGTGAACTTTTTGATTTATTTCACTTGTTTGTAGTTAATATTCACAATATAAATTAAAATTTATCTTTACACCATTATGTACTTTCAAATAGTCTTTAACAATCTTAAAATTTTTTGTTTTTACTGCATTTAAGAAATGATTAGGATCAAGTACATCAATGCTATTTCAAAATTTATAGTTTGTAATCTGTCTGCAAATGCTTTTTCTACTAAGTAATCTTTAATTGTTTTTCTATCTCTTGATTTCTGAAATATATTTGTAGAAAATGGAAATATTCTTTTTAATATTTAGCTTCTTTAGTTAGAAAAACATAATAAATTTTACAAAATGGTAACTTTTTTACGATCAGGTCTATTATTTACAAAAATAATTGGATAATATCTAACAATAATTGTACTATTACTAATCATAAATCTAATTAAATCAGTTTTACATAAATTGGAATACCTGGTAAATTATTTATTTTACAACATTCACTAAGTCTTACAACAGTATATCATTGTAGTTGATTAGCAATTTGTTCTAGTTAAACAGCAGTGTATCTTTCCATTTTGCTCTTCTATATAGTACAAAAAAATTGAATACATTTGTAAAAAAAAATTATTAATAAAATAATTATTAGTAGATTTGTAAATATTATAATATAATAGATAATTAATGCTAAAGGATTATTATTTAAAATTAAAAAAAATAATATTCTAAATATATTCTAAGGTACATTTCATACATTTATTATTATGTTTATCTTTATGTAATGTATTTATACAAAATTCTAAATCTTTAATTACTTGGCAAATTTTTCATTTCTTTTATTCTTCAGTTATAACTTCTTCATTATTCATTGTAGATTCATTTTCCATTTTCGTGTGTTCTTCACTTGGATTACGTCTTACACATTCCTTGAAATACTATGTAGCAACACTTTATCCCCATACACAAGGAATTCGATTTTTATTATAATTTTCTACATATTTATTTAAACATGGCCTACATATAGTTCTATAATCATCTTTTGTGAATTTTTGTGAAGTAAAATTTTCAATCGATTCTCTGTATTACAATATTTACAAAATTTAGTTTTCACAGAACAATCTTGTTGCACTTGCTTCATTTATATAGAAAAAAAATTTATTAGAATGGTAAAAATGTAAGTTTTAAAATTTTAAATTATTTATATAATATATTTTAAAAATAATCATTACCAACAATCATCAGAATCACAATAATATTCTGGTTCAGCTTGAGCATCAAACATGATATTTATATAAATCATTTAAGTTTTTTCTGGTATTTTATTGTAAATAATACTTCTACATATTGGACAATATTCTTTTTCCTTTAACCATTCTTTATGAAAAACATGTTATTATTTTCATCACTTAAACTAATAGGATAATCAACATCTTTTTTGCATACCTTAATTGGTACATAAGTTTCTTTTAGTTTAGTTCACATTTAGTTTTGGTACTCCATTTTTAAGAATTAATTTTTATTAGGTTTATAAAAATTAAAAAATTAATTAATAATTTAGCTATAATTATTACAAATTTCCACTACTACTGATTTTTTTGCAAAACTAATAAAATATTTCTCTTAAATGGAATTGATGGTAGATATAATCAACAACAAGCTTACTTAAACAGTCACCAAGTGTTCATTATTATTGATGAGTAAAATAATCCATGGTTCAAAGCTAAAGATGTTGGTGAGCTTTTAGAGCCCAAAAACACAAATGATGCAATGATTATGTATGTTGGTTCAGAAGATAATGCGAATTTTGCTAATATTTTTAGCATCGTGTTTTGCAAGCTCAAAGCAAGAATTTTTAAACAAACTATTTTCATCAATGAATCTGGAGTATATTCTGTAATTTTAAAATAAAAAAGAAGTTAAACAATTTCAATGATGGGTTACTCATGACGTTTTACTATCAATTAGAAAACATTGTGAATATAATTTCATAAAGAGATTATTGTTTCCTATAAATACCAAATAAAATACAAAGATAATTGAATGCAAAACCTATAAAAATTGAATAAATTAAACACAGTAATAATTCAATTAAAAGATGATAGAATTAAAATGAAAGGTGATTATATACAAAATTTGAGAGAAACAGTTAATACTTCTACAGAAATAATTGGTAAAAGAAATGAAGAAATAAATAGTTTATTACCACATATAGTTCCTAAAACAATTGATGACACTTTAAGACCAACTTTCTTTTAAAATTATTTGATGATGAATGTGAATATAATTATTATGTCATTTGAACACAATGAAAACAACTATATAAAATGGAAGATAGTCATCCAAATTGTGAAGAAATATTAGTATTGAATTATAATCCTAATTCAATAAATCTGTATCAAATAATAAAAGAAAATTTGAATATAAGTCAAAAGAACTATTTTAATATTTTGGGTAACTATACACAAGTACAATTGATTAATGACATTAAAATGCATCGCCTTACAGAACTGCTATAAAATAACTTCATCTTTATTTATCTAAATCTTATGTGAATTATCAAAACATAACCATTTAACATAAACTTTATTATCTTTCTTTTTTTAAAACTTTTTCACTAAGTATACATATGGATATTTCGTTTTCTGTAGTTCTTGTTCATAAAAATTTATTTTTATATCTTTTAATATATGTGTAATTGGATTGGAATATATAACATTCAGTTTCAAATATTTCTGTTGACCAGTTATCTGTATATCCTTTAAGTTTACAAATTCTAACTTTGTCACCTTTTTTAAATTTAGCTTACTCACTAGATACAATGTTACTTATTTTTAAATTTTTTCCGTTTACTACTATTGGTTTCATTCTTATTGTAGAATTATTTGTATTACTATATTCATGAAGTATATCTTTAACTAGATCGATCTATTTATAATGTCCTTGTAATGCAAATTTCATCCACATCTTTTCTTTTGTGTTCTTGTAAATCGTTCGACAACAGATGATTTTAATTCTGAAAAAGTTGAATAATGATTAATCTTACATTTTTTCATTAATTCTTTATCATTATCTGTTTGTAAATTTATTGGCTTTCTATCTATAAATTTTTTTGAAAACATAAATTATTTTTTAGCTGTTTTATCTTTAATACGAACAGCAAATGCATATTTTGAAGAAGCATCAATTATTGTTAATAATTATTTATAACCTTTGTTTATTTTAGAAATTCCATTTAAATTGCCCAAATCCATTTCAAGTTAATCAGCTTTCCATAAATCATCTGTACTAATAGAAGCAACATTTCTTATTTTAAAATTGTTTCTCATTTGTTTCTGTAAATCATTAATTATATTTTCACGAACATTATTATTATTTTAACCGTCACCAGCACTTTCAAAATTTTTTTAACAAATTTACTCCTTTTTCTTTTACATACAGTGCATAGAAAATAAATTTTTTTCTCTATCATTTTTAGTTGTCACTCTATGTAGATTATGTGTATCACTAAGCTTTTTACATTTTACATTATAAACAATAAATACGATAATCATGCGAAATACGATTTTCCATTTATATAGATAGATTTAAATATTTAATAAAGTCAAAATTAATATAATTTTTCCAATACTTCTAGATCTTTACTTACATTTTTGTCTAAGCTATTGTTAGTTTCGGATTCTAATGATTTAATATAACTTTTTACTGAATCAATTTTATTTAAATGCGGTAAAAATATTTCTTTTCATATCGTTTATTTTTTGTCTAATGATTCATAATATATAACATATCTATAATACCTTTTCTTTCCCTTGAGTCTAAAAGAAACTGGTTATATTCTTCTTTATTAACATAGTTATTAAATTGTGTTAAAATAATTGTGTATTCTGGTTTTGTAGCAATGTTTAATAGCTCATTAACAAAATAATGTTTGTTAACTACGTCTTGTGCATCAATTAGATCATTTACATTAGCAAGTCTTCTAACTTTAAAACCAATATATTCTTTAGTTACTTTAAAAATAGTATTAAATTCTTTTTGAAATTGTTTAGTTACCTTAGATATCTATCGATCTATTGATGATTGTAGTTGTTTAATACTATTAATATTTTCAATATTTTCTAAATTTAATGTCATTTATTAACTACTTGTTCATTTTCATTAACTACATGTATCTTATTTCAAAAATGTCCAATTATTAAATCTAATATATTAAAATTATAATTTTCACAAGGAAATTTTAAAACAAAGATACACAAATGACCACATGCTATTTCATCAAAATTTTGTATCCATTGTGTATTGCAATATAATTCGTCTTTTCCTAAATAATTAATTAGTTGTTTTGGTTTATTACCACCAAGTGAATTAAAAACAGCTTTTTTATTTTTATAAAACTAACTCAGTGTGTTTCAGGATCATCAGATGTATCTAAATTAACTATACTACATTCTCTTTTAAATGGTTCATTTTTAATTAATCAATCATGTATACACCATGAAAGTTTTTAAAAATTTAATTGTTTAGTAAGTTGTTCTATATCAGAATTACATAATGCAGTAGGATCTTTGTCAATTACTTTTTCGAAATTTTTTCGTTTTCTGTATTCCATTAATAGCTTTCTTATTCATTTCTAAGTTATATCTTTTTTGTTCTTCTAATTCTTTATCAGCTTTCTTCCTTCTTATAACTGGATTTGCAATTGCTGCAGATCCAGCAGCTAAAGAACCAATTGTTGCTAAATAAGGTAATGCAGTTGATAATAATGGTAAAAGTCCACCTTCATGTTTTGTTAGTCCTCTTCCATTTTTCCTATTTGTTAAATATGGTATAATTTATCAAGAACAACAATACCTAATGGTGTAAGTAAATTTCCACTATCTTCTCTTTTTTCCTGTTTTGAATATCTCTTAAAATGGTTCAAATGCAATTAATTGTTTATTATTTAACTTTAATTTCCGTTTGTTTTGCCACTAGGTAACAAAGTATCATCAATGGTAAAGTTGTTCATTTATGTAATTAAATATTTTATAAAGATTTTTTAAATTTATAGTTCCCAACCATTTTCATCAATGTGAATTCCCTTTACCTAATTTTCATTTTCGGTACTTATTCCTCTAACTGTTGAAATTTTCTCTTCAAACTGGCATCACTTGCCAGCATTCTTTCTTTTGCGGCTAACTGAAGTTGTTTGTCTGCTTCATGTTTAGACTGCAAATCATTATGATCTCTGTATGCATTGTCATGTTGTTTGCAAGTGTCATCTAATGGATTAATTCCCAGATCACCAAGTGTTAATCTTTTTTCAAGTTTAGTGAACAGTCCACAGTAATTATATCCTGGTAGATGCATCTGAGGCATTGGAACTTTTTAAATAATGTTAAATTTATCATATTTTTGACTTTTCCAAAATTTATGTGCAAAATTATTCAAAAATATAATTAAATATGCAATTCCTTTTGGATTATCATTTATAAAATCACTAAATTTATTTGTTAACATTTGTTCTATACCAACTTTTTCATTGTGATATTTCTTATTTCCAGCTAGTTCTTCACCATGAATTACTACTAATCTATCAATTAATTACCTAATATCATTTAGCCAAATATATTCTGTTTTTTTCTGTATATTATTTAGTTAAACTTTCGCCAGTTTTTTTCAGGAGAACTTCGTCCTGAATTATCTATAGTATGTCTTCTTAAGTTTCGGAAATAGTCATCAACAATTAGTTTATCAAATACTTATATTTATTACCTCTACTTGATCTTATTTTATTTGGATTATTATCAGAATTCAATGCTCGTGAATAATATAATCTATTTGCATAATTTGATAAATTTATGCCATCGAATGTTTCATTCATATCATCTATAGTAATTTGTTTTTCAGTTAAAAGTCTCATTAATCCATCCGTACCTTCATATGTTTTTTCGCCAATTTATAATTTATCTTCACTGAATTCAACAGGTGAATTGCCAACATATTTAAACATGCCAACAGGTTTTAAACCTGACTACTTGACTCTTTTCCTTCTTGGTATTTATTAAATTTATCCTGAATTTCTGATTCCCTCAATGTATAATCATATTTTCCTGGAATATCGTCAGACGAATCTTTTAATGGTTCAATTGGTGATAAGTCTACAAAATCTTCTATATGATGATTATATGGAATCATTTGTTTTTCAACTTTTATATTTTCTTCAATTGCTTTTAAAACTTTATCACCTAAACCTTCAAAACCTTGTTATACTTTTTCAATAGCATCAATAACAGGTTGATCTTTCTTTTTATATTTTTCATATTGTGTTCTTGGATGCTTTTTCCAATGTTTAAATTCTTCTTCCAACTCTTCAGTTTTCTTTCTATTTTGTTTAGCTTGTTTAAAATCTTTTTCATTGTACTTTTCAAACATTTATTTAGGAAGAAAAACATTAATTATGTTTACATTTATTTTTAATGTTTATGTTTAATGTTTATGTTTAACATTTATGTTTAAGGTTAATGTTTATGTTTTTATTTAATGTTTATTATGTGAAGAAATGTTGTGTTTTATATCTAAACATCATTTTGTTTTCTAGTCATGTCTATTGTGAAAAATCCAAACCCATCATTCAACATTTACTACACACTTCTTTAAAATTATCAAACTTAAAATCTCCACCATCAAATTCATGATAAATATGACTTAAATTTGTATTATCTTGTCTAAATATATTTCAAAAAATTAAATTATCTCTATCAAACTGTTTTGGTATAAGTTTGAGCTAAATAAAAGCATTGTATGCCTTTGTGTCTCTAACTATATCTAAATTTTCTAGAATAAAATCATGGAATACCACAACTGAAATATTTTCGCATTCATCTACAGGAATAATTTCTTCATTATTTCCAACAAAAGTAACAATATTTTTAATTAATTTTAATTTTAAATTTATTACATTGTTTTATAAATTCTTGATACTTCGGCTGGTCTAAGCTTTTTGAAATAAACATATGAATGTTTAATGTTATTCCAATTTAAACATCCTATAGCTAAAATATAACTATCAATCATTAATGTTCTTTTTCCACAATCACTTGGTGAAATTTTCACACATCTTATAGAAATTGGTAAAAGATTACCATGTTTGTTTTTTAACTTATTTTCTGGAATTTTTACTTTAGTTTCCCATTCTGTTATGTTCATTTATTAATAATTTTTTCTGTAATAAATGAGCAGATTGATTCAACTTAGTGATAAATCATCTCTACTTAAGAAAAAGATTGACTGTTCCAGAACATGATAGTTATAGTAATGTTTCACTAGTTAGTTCTTAACTCCAAATATTACAACAAAAAATAATAAACTTTATGGTGATCATGAAAAGACAGAAATTCCTGTAGGTCCAAATAGTTTTAAATATGTAAATATATTTATTCATTCTAAAGAACCTAATATACTCAATAAAGCAGATGAAATTTCAAACAGAATTATTATTGAAAATGATGTAAAGTTGTATATGGATACAGAAGATAGTTTTGGAAGTTTATTTGGTTTTAATAATGTAGTTGTTTTACCTAATGAAAAACCTGTAGCTAAAAATGTTCCTAAAATAATTTCTTTTGAATTAATAAATATAAATTTTAATCTTGCTTATGGAATGTATGTAAAAGATAATGATCATTTTCTTAAAGAGACAGATATAATTGCTTAATTTAAACATAATGCAGAATTTGGTGGAGCAATATTTTATGAATCAAATTATCCTGTAAATGTTCCTATTTTTGGATACTATTCAAGATTTAGAAATTTTTATAACTGATCAAAATGATAATTCTATTATCTTTAATGGTGCTATTTTAACAGTTATTATAATCTTCATATCTTAATAAATTTTTTCCTTAATAAATCATGAATAAAATTGAAAGTTATCAGTTTTACTCATTCCCTTATTCCTTTGAAAATGAGAAAACTAAAAATAATTTGCATGTTCCTAACAAAGATACAGAAATAACAATAAATTTTGGTGATGCTTGGTTTTTTTCCAAAGCATGCACAATTGTACTTGAATTTTAGTATTATTGGAAAAGATGGTATGGATTATCCAATTATAATGGGTTAATCAAACAAAAAATTAATTGTTAAGAATGTAGGTAAACTATTTGATTTTATAACGATTAAGAAAGGAAATAATATTTTATTTAGAATTGAGCATCCTTTTATTTGTTCATCTGTTTTACTTCGTCTATCTTCATCTGTTACTGATAAAATAAGTTTAGAAGGACATATAATTAATACACGAGAAATAAATAGTAAAAGAAATGAAGTACTTTATCCATTATCATTACTTGGTGGATTTTTTATTTATTATACAGAAATTAGGTGGGAAGGAGATTTAACTGTAATTTTTACACGTAGTTCATCTTCTTAATTGGGCTCATAAAAATGATGCTGGAATTGAAATAAAAGATATTCTTCCTAAAGAAGGTAAAATTGTAGGAGAATCTATAGAAATTCGTGTGCCTCTTGTTAAATATGAACCAAATTATGAACTTTAACAATGTGAAATTATTCTTAAAAATCTAAAAAATCCTATTTGAACTACAAACACAAGAAGTTTGTGGATTATCTGGTAAAAACTGTTTTGAACTAGATATAACAAATTACTGTAACTCTACAGAATTTGATATGCCATAATTCATATTTTTTACATTTCAGTCAAATCATAAAAATAATTAATTAGTTGATTCATCATTATTTGATCATGTTAAACTACAGAATATTTATTTAAAATGTAGAAATTAAGTTTTTCCTCAAAAAATGTGAAATATTAATCCGCCAAATAATTTTCTTAAAGCATATACTGCATTTCTAGATTTTAAACGAATTACGTTACTAAATTCAGATATTGATATTAATCCATGTAGTTTTTCAACTAATTATACAATTTTTTGTAATCAATATAACATGCAGAAAGAGTGTTGTAACTACACAGAAAACTACTATGAAATTTTGTGAAAATTATAATAATCAATTTCCGAATGATACACTTGCTTGTGTAATTATGTATGGTAAAAAGAATCCTACATATGATGCACAACATAGATTGTTTACTGAAAATTTTTAATTATTAACACTTTCTTCTTTATAAATGAATGAAGAACTTAAAAAATTATAAAAGTGTTAACTTCATGCTTATATACATTTGTGAAACATTTTAAGAAAGACAGAAAAAATAAACAAATAAAAATTTTAATATAATTTACTTTTGTTAACTAATTTATTTTAATTACTTTACTTACATTCACAATGCAAATTTTTTGAAGTAATTCACTTTTGTTTTAATTAATTTACTTAAATTCTAAAAGTAACTGAAAGTAAAGTAATTTTCATACCTTCCTGATTTAGATTTTATAACAAACCAGAGTCTAAAAATTTAGACCCTGAAGTCATATTTACTTCATATATTCAATATCATGGCTGCTAAAGCAGAAAGTAAATAACTTTATATACCTATTCCTTAATACACTCCTGGAAATTGAAATAAGAACACCATGAATTCATTGTCCCAGGAAGAGGAAACTTTATTGACACATTCCTGGGGTCAGATACATCACATGATCACACTGACAGAACCACAGGCACATAGACACAGGCAACAGAGCATGCACAATGTCGGCACTAGTACAGTGTATATCCACCTTTCGCAGCAATGCAGGCTGCTATTCTCCCATGGAGACGATCGTAGAGATGCTGGATGTAGTCCTGTGGAACGGCTTGCCCTGCCATTTCCACCTGGCGCCTCAGTTGGACCAGCGTTCGTGCTGGACGTGCAGACCGCGTGAGACGACGCTTCATCCAGTCCCAAACATGCTCAATGGGGGACAGATTCGGAGAACTTGCTGGCCAGGGTAGTTGACTTACACCTTCTAGAGCACGTTGGGTGGCACGGGATACATGCGGACGTGCATTGTCCTGTTGGAACAGCAAGTTCCCTTGCTGGTCTAGGAATGGTAGAATGATGGGTTCGATGACGGTTTGGATGTACCGTGCACTATTCAGTGTCCCCTCGACGATCACCAGAGGTGTACGGCCAGTGTAGGAGATCGCTCCCCACACCATGATGCCAGGTGTTGGCCCTGTGTGCCTCGGTCGTATGCAGTCCTGATTGTGGCGCTCACCTACACGGCGCCAAACACGCATACGACCATCATTGGCACCACGGCAGAAGCGACTCTCATCGCTGAAGACGACACGTCTCCATTCGTCCCTCCATTCACGCCTGTCGCGACACCACTGGAGGCGGGCTGCACGATGTTGGGGCGTGAGTGGAAGACGGCCTAACGGTGAGCGGGACCGTAGCCCAGCTTCATGGAGACGGTTGCGAATGGTCCTCGCCGATACCCCAGGAGCAACAGTGTCCCTAATTTGCTGGGAAGTGGCGGTGCGGTCCCCTACGGCACTGCGTAAGATCTTACGGTCTTGGCGTGCATCCGTGCGTCGCTGCGGTCCGGTCCCAGGTCGACGGGCACGTGCACCTTCCGCCGACCACTGGCGACAATATCGATGTACTGTGGAGACCTCACGCCCCATGTGTTGAGCAATTCGGCGATACGTCCACCCGGCCTCCCGCATGCCCACTATACGCCCTCGCTCAAAGTCCGTCAGCTGCACATACGGTTCACGTCCACGCTGTCGCGGCATGCTACCAGTGTTAAAGACTGCGATGGAGCTCCGTATGCCACGGCAAACTGGCTGACACTGACGGCGGCGGTGCACAAATGCTGCGCAGCTAGCGCCATTCGACGGCCAACACCGCGGTTCCTGGTGTGTCCGCTGTGCCGTGCGTGTGATCATTGCTTGTACAGCCCTCTCGCAGTATCCGGAGCAAGTATGGTGGGTCTGACACACCGGTGTCAATGTGTTCTTTTTTTCATTTCCAGGAGTGTATAATTTCACAAAACACGATTTTCAGAGAAGTCACATGTAGGTCAATTTCTTGGTCTAAGAAAAAGTTATAAAAATGCATTTTTAAAAATATGATTCGAAAAGGTTTTTAAAAAACACGTTTTTCACAGAAGTCAAAAATAGGATAATTTTTTAGGCTAAGAAGATGATGTAAAAATGTCTTTTTAAAAACTGCTTTTTAAAATAATAGTGAATGCTCTAATTTATTTAATTACATTACACTCACCTATGAGAATGTATGTAAAATAAATGATTTTGATTATAGTTATTATCATATTATATTATATTTTTTATATTATATTATATTGTATTATATTATATTATATTATTACGTAAAAGGGGTAGTTGAATGGTTCTGTATGTTCTGGATAACTAGGTCAATTTTTTGAAAAATTAAAAATTGTGAGTGTTAATGAAGAATTTTTTATAAAATGGAGCTAGTGATCCAGAACCTACAGAATCGTTCTACTGACGGTATTGTCTATTATACTTCATGAAACATAATATCAGCAGACAATCTTTCTTCTAAGGGATGGTTCGATAGGAGCATACAGGCTGTCAGAAGCACGTTCCGACACAGCATCAGCAAGTCATATCACAGTGACCATCACCTGGGGCAGCGTAGTGATAGGTGTTTTCCCCTTATTTTGAATGGTACGTGGAATAAACAAGCTCATATTATAAGTTGTTTTCTATGTTGACCGTTGCTTAATCTTCAAAGCTAACTCACATTTACGACATGCTCTGCAAGTACACCATGGCACGTATTATAAATCGAAACTTTTTGTATTCTTCATGCAGTCGTCATCTGAATCCCCGAAAGTACTTATCAATAACCCTGAAATTGAAACATTTACTCTTATTATTGTTATCATTAACACTTCAAATGTACAAATGTAATCTCAGGGCCAATTTGACTTACCATAGACATAACTCAGTAACTGTGTAAGTAGAAGGGGTACTGGCCACTGCATTTCACTACTTGATGGAATTGGTGTTACTTGCATGTTCATACAACTGATGCGACGTTGGAACAACATGCTGATCCCTTTTTGTATCATATGATTGCTTGTTTCCAGCTGTCAGTCTTCATCTTTCATCTTCAAGCTCATACTATATGTTAGATTATGATCATTTTAGTGTGGCCATGATAACCAGAGCAAGAAACGTTTCCAGCCAGGAAAGCTGGAATACATGTTTCAGAGATTGAGTTGGGATGGTTTTCAGACCAGAATTAAATAGTTCTTTCCGATAAAATTAATTCTGATAGATAAACGCCTCCTGCGGCTATGTGACTGACTTTACTTTTCAGCATCAAACTAATATCAGGTTAAGAGACCATCTTCAGTCATATCAGCAAAGCAGAGATTAGGAGATCCACACATGGCTAAGAGCATTTCAACATGGTACCAAGCAATATCATATCAAAGTATATCTCTTACATATAAAGATTCTGGTATTGTAACTATACCAAACACATACATAAGTCTATAAATGTATAAAAATTGAGTTTATTGTGGTATTGGTGTGCTAATAAGGTCACCCTTCGCTGGCAGCAAAATGTAATGAAATAATTCATAAATTAAGTTATTAATGAGGTCGCCCCACTTCGGTTGCCAAGAATGTAATTAATGAAATTAAAAAATAATAAATACAGAGTTATTTATAAGTACCACCAGGATTTCAGAAAACTACATTGCGTAATTTGCAGGAAACGCACAAAATATACAGATATCGGTGCGTAGAGCATCTCTCCAAGGTTTTTACTCACGTTTACGTTCTCACTACAGGTACCGTTTGTGACATGTCAAACTACAGTACGATACTCCAACTCTTGCCGTACATGTCCCAGCACATCATGGTCGATATCAGCAACCACTTTAATTATCGTTCTTTGAATTTCTTCCAGATTAAGTGGCAGTGGGGGCAGAAACAAGTGAAGCATGATGTGAAGCACTTCCAATAAACCATGGGGCACTTCGAAATTTTGGTAATCATGAATGTCTGAAAGAAATTGTGGTGAAGAGCACATGGCACAAAAGACTTTAACTTTTGGTGAACCACGAATGTGTTCCACTTATCTAGTGTGGTTGTTCTGCACCCCGAAGACGCGTGTTGTGACGATTCACCTTCCCAAGCACATAAAGTGTGGCTTCGTCATTGAAAAACCACTTCTGTTGAAAACCATGTTCTTCGAAAAGTCATTACAAACCTCAACCGAAAAGCATTGGAGTTGATTGGATTGTTTGGGGGAAGAAACCAAACAGTGAGGTCATCAGTCTCATCGGATTAGGTAAGAACAGGGAAGGAAGTCGGCCGTGCCCTTTCAAAGGAACCTTCCCAGCATTTGCCTGGAGCGATTTAGGGAAATCACGAAAACCTAAATCCGGATGGCCGGAGGCGGGATTGAACCGTCGGCCTCCCGAGTGCGACACTAGTGTGCCAACCACTGCGCCGCCTCGCTCGGTCCGAAGGTCATTGATCCAGGAAGTAAGCATGTGTAAAAACTGCAGCCCATATGATTTTACATGCAGAAGCTTGCGTAGCATGCACCAGACAGTTGAATGCGATATCTTCAGTTCTGTACTCTAGTCTCAACGTAGGTGTTGTGCCACTCACAGGTTGTTTTGTATGTTGGAGTCTTTAGCTGATATTTGGTACGAAATCCTCGCTGAATATTCACAGCTAACTCACATTTATGGCATGCTCTGCAAGTACGCCATGGCGGGTATTACAAATCGAAACTTGGAGAGATGCTCCATCACTGATACGTCATTTTCCTGCATTTTTTGTATTCTTCACGCAGTCGTCTGCCGAATCCCCGAAAGTACTTATAAATCACGCTGAGATGGAAACATTTACGCTTATTATTGTTATCATTAACACATCAACAGTACAAATGTAATCTCAGGGCCGATTTAACTTATCATAGACATGACTCAGTAGTCGAGTAAGCAGGAGGGGGACTGGCCACTGTATTTCACCACTTGATGGAATTGGTGTTACTTGCTTGTACACGAAACTGACGCGATGTCCGAGCAACACGCTGATCCCCTTTTGTATCACGAGATTGCTTGTATTCAGCTGCCAGTCTTCATCTTCCGCAGCTCTGAGACGATTCTCTTGGTGTCTTAACTCTAGACGTCAGGCCTAATCGGTCTAGAGGAAGAGACTGAACAGACGGCCGAGCCTGTGTTATTGCCCAAACACAGCATCTGTTTTCTGTGCCATTGTCAACAGTGTCAGTGTAGTATTTGAAAGCTTAAGTCAGTTAAAGGATACACGGTGGGCTACTTCAAGGTTCAATCATTGGACAATAAGAAAGTCCATACATTATGGATTGGAAAATGAAGGGGTCCCAAAGTGCGATAGACAGTGGAATTAATGTAAGAGTCTTACACAATGTCTGACGTTGACGACAGACTGACATGTCCCCAGAATGCAAAATTTGAACGTTTTGTACGAAGCAGCATCTACAATATGATTCTCACTGAGATGACATGATCCACATTACAGCCCGCATCTTTGGAGTGCATAGAAATGTAGCTGATGTGTCTTAACTGGTGCACACTGAGACGACAGTGTTACAACTCCGATATGATTGCCTGTCGTATTGTGCAGCACAAGATGGTGTACTGGTTGTTCCAAGCAACTATGTGACACGATACATGAAAAAGAAATTTCAGGGTATTTGATGTGCCTCAAAAAATTCCTTTATGCAGACGAATCTGTGCTACATCCGCCTCTGTATTCAGCTTCTCAGGAAAACACAGTCCCTTTGACTGTTCAGAGATGACACTAAACATGCCCAAAGATGTAAACAAGCACGCATGATCAGTGCCCATTAGACAGAGGGGAGTAGTAGGGCTACAGGGGTGTGAGCACATTTTGTTAGTGCGAGTTGCCTACATTAGGGGCAGGTATGCCCTCAGGGGCAAGCATATTGTTCTCCTTTCATTGACAGGTACCTAATCTATTGTTCTCCTTTGATTGACTGGTATGTAACCTATTGTTTTGTTAAGTGCTTTCCCATGTTACTCCCATTTCCTTTTTATTGACAGGCATATAACCTATTGCTTTTCCTGCCCCCTCCTCCTCCCCGAACCCCCTCCCCCCTCTTTGGTGCAGATACACTTTCAGGTCTGAGTTATTGGAATAGACTCTTATCGATTTGATTGACTACTTAATTAAACTGATCAATTAATTAATCTCTCAACCACTGGTAAATACCCTCTTCCCCTCCCCTAGAAAATGGTGGGAAGTTCAAGTTCCATGAGGATAATGCAACACATCTTCACTAACCTAAAAAAATGGCGGGAAAAAAGGCACTTGGGTTACCTCCACTAACCTAAGTCATCCGACCGCCACCTCATCCTAGGGATTAGCTGGCAAAGGACTCAGCCTGTGCTGGATAGGATGGACATAAGTCTTACTTATCATATCGTTCTGATAAGTGATCTTCCATGTCACCACACTTAACCTGTTGTTCCCACACTCCCTCCCACTCTGCTCTCTCCTCAGGAAACCTCCTCCTCACTGCTAGAGGTATTTCAGGTCTGAGTTATTGGAATAGACCCTGTCACTACTATCAATTTGATTGACTACTTAATTAATATCTCCCCCTCTTCTAACCCCCCCCCCCCCCCCCCCACCCTCACCCACCCTTCCTCCCTCCCAGAAATTGGTGGGAGAAAAGACTCAGTTGGTCTGATGATTTGGAGGGAAATCGATTGCTGTGCATAGAATAGTCTTTATTTCAACAATTTAGAGGATTCAAGGCAGTATTTGGAATTTATAGACAGGGTATATTGTTTATTTATAAAAAATTCAGTTTGTGGGGGGGGGGGGGGTTGCATTTCTCTTACTCATCATTCTCTGCTGTTTAGAAACATGTAGGTCTTGCAAGAAGCAATTACATGGGGCAAACATCTTGTATAACCCAATGTTTGGCACTGTACTCTGGGTGTCATAACCTAATGCTTGGGTCTTTCTCGGCACTTAACCAGTTGTTCTTTTAAGTGGTTTTCCATGTCACCCCCATTTCCGTAAACTATTGTGCAACCTTTCATCCCAAATTAAGAAATCAGTTATGCCCTCTCACCGTTTTGTGCTACACTTTTCGAATTTCACATCCTTTTGAACGGCATTTCTAGCGCATCCTTCTCTGTCATGCACTCCCTTTAACTATTGTACTTTGTTTTACATAAAAATTATTCAAATTGCCTTAGTGTTCTGCACTTAACCCGCAGATAAGGGTGAGGGTGAGGAAATAAATCGGCCATGCCATCCTGGCAGCTGCCTGAAACTATTAGGGAAATGACGGAAAACCTAAATCACGATGTCCGGACTCGGATTTAAGCCTTTATTCCCCCGAAAGCTAGTCCAGTGTGCTAATCACTGCGCCACCTCGCTCGCTTCAGTCATTAGTTTATGTGTTTGCAGTTTATTCAACAACACCTTCATGAGGAGTGCGCCTTGTGTACTGCCTCACTTGAAACAGTATTCACCAATAATTGCAGTATACCCTTCACCCATGTATGGTACCACTTCCATTTACTACTGATAATGTCTAGATCCGATATTGAAACTGATCAATGTCATACCTAATGACTCTGCATAATTACAAGCCACTCCACGCAATTTATAATGGGGGGCACCAGTCTCCTCCTGCCTATGAGGTTCAGACTGACGACTGACACATGCCCACCTGTTTCCACCATACATTTACGGTCTTTGCCTTTTATACAGCCTCACGAGCAGCATTCTTTCTGTGCATCTATCTATGGCGTGTTACGTCCTGTTGGAAATGCCTTCCGACAGTAAAGCACTCCCGTTTGCGTTTAACAGCTGCTTTTAGTGATGTTTTCCCTTCCTATAGTTCCCTCAATCCTATACTCGATGTCCAACTTTGTCATATTTACAGCTTTCAGCTTATTGACACTCTTGCCGTAGGTGACCTTTACGTCCTGATCTATAACACTTCACTTCTGCAGAAAAAACACGGTGGTCCGTACATTTTCTAGTGGCTATGTCGATCTCCTATGATTGCGTCGCGACCCTAAGAGCCGCCGCTGAACACCCAGGATTTTACATCCATACCCTATGTTACTTCCATACAGGAATACCATCCAGAGAAACGTTCAAAGTTCTGTTCTCGGCTTCACGCAGCAAGACTATCCGCTTCCACATTTTACGCCAGCTGGTGTGTCTGCACTGATCCTCTGGATGCTATGCGGAAAGGTTTCTACCGATTCCTAATGTTTCTGTATCAAGTATGCGATTTTTCCCAACAAAATCTATTTTGCTTGTAATGTTTCCATAACCAGTCACCTAACTGCTAGAATGTTTCTGATTTACTGAGAACTTTATTGTGCAACACATACGTCTCTGCTTCGCCTGCCAGTCGCAAATTAGGCCCACAGAGGGTAATCCCGTCTGACTAACCACTCATTGCTGCGGTAGCCTTAATGTTGTCAACGAGCGCACTTACGTCCTCTGTTGACTTGGCAGGAAAAGGTGTTACTAACGTAGCTACCGAATGATCGAAAGAATAAAGGGAGGGTACCAAATTACTGTCTTGGCTTCCTTAGATCTTGATTGTAATTGCTGAACCATAGCTTGTAAATCTTCTACCTGTCTAGTAAAGATCGGAATCGGAGCGACTGCGAGTCAAATATTCCGAGTGCATACTTCAGAAATCAAGGCGCCGCTGTTACATCACTGCTAACGGGCTTCCTTTGTTCCTGCTGTAGTTCCTCGAGTATGACGAGTGTGAGAACTGTGGTTCTGCGGTCGCTTCATGCTCGTCGACTAGGTCAGTCTCACTGAGGTATAAAGGAGTGTAAGGCTAGTCGTGACGTATTGTTAGTAGGGAAGAAGAGTACATGACGTTGCTCCTGTAAAGTAGCAGTGACAAGACGACATGACCGATTCTCGGGATCATGATTGTGTGAAATTAATGAACAGTAATTTACAATTCAGTGGCGAAAATTCCTTTCAAAACAGTTGCATATGTAGCGGGAATGCCGCGTGTTTACGTCTATGGGATTAGAGAGTGTTGTGTGGGTTGTCATTCATTTCTGAAATCTATTTCAATAATTAATCACTATTTTCTCATATTTTTTGGTACTGTCGTTTCAGACTCGATAACGTCTCGAATGTGTGTATATGTCAATGTAATTGTTAGACAGTCTGAAAAGATATTAGGTATTAAAATAAATTTATAGCAGTCTTCCAAAAAGCTTTATTTATATAAACGTATGTATAAACTGAACAATATTCACTGCTAACTGGTTAGTTGTTATACTGCTCGCGAACTTGTGCACCCGCTCTCCTGAGCGAGTCGAGTCCATTCGCGCCCAGAAACAGACTCAGGTGACGAGGGGACAGTGGCGGAGACTCAATAATCGAGCCTATGGGCACAGCGAAACGGCGAGTTCGGATACCACATCACATGACTCACTGGTGAGTTTAAAGCGAGTATACCGAACTCATTTCTGACCTCTACTGTCCACGTAGGCACTTCTTTTCCTACTGTTCGTCGACATTAATACCCAGACGGTACTTGTAGCTGCTACATCAAAGCGGCAACAGTCTCAGCCATAGTAACAGACCATGTGTCTGACATTTTACGTAATTTACTACTAGCCATTAAAAGTCACAATAATTCAAAACAGAAAAATTACACCTCTAACACTTAAACAATAATTACACTGTAAACTTTCCGGCGTATCATCGCCCAACGAGATTTAGAAGAATCTTGTGGCACATGTCAAAATCATTTACAAGTATTACACGTGAATGACAGAGCCTTCGTAAATTGTAACTCGTGCCCTTATAGGTTACAGAACTTAAACAGAAGCGGTGTTAAGTAAGTTTCCCTAACATTCCCCATAAACAGTGATAAATCCACAGTCTCATGTGGTTTAACGAACCAACATTTAAGGGTCTACTAATGGGTGTGCCACATGAAGCGGCTCAAATTAGATACACATACACAGCGAAAACGCCACCTACAAGAAAAATCTCACGCGTAGCATCGCACTTTGCTGATAGTGCTAGACGAAGGTCGATCCTGGTGATGCACTTCACTGCTACCGAAGTCTTGAGGTGAGAGCCAAATCTCACACCAATGTTGCTGTGTCAGAAGGCGACTTCCTCACGTCATCGTTGTGACATGAGTGCTGCAGTCACGTTGTGAACAGAAGGTCGAACATAGAGAGTAGATGAATGGTCCAGTTCACGCCCGGAGGCGTCTGTGACACAGTAGCATCTGTAATAACATTTATTTATCGTGCAAAGTCTACAGAGTCACAAGTGTCTTCAGGGCTCCACTTGGGGGCCATGCCGTGAAGGAGTACCGACGAATTGTCAGTGAGTCGTGAAGACTGCCGCGGATGAGTGTCATGTCTGCGTGCTGTGCTAACAACGGGGACGGGGCAAGGAAGATGCTGACCACTCAACTGCTACGCGTTGACCGAGTGTGTCTTCCACCTAAGCGCTCTCAAAGACAGCTTTTCACGTACTCAGAAGGGGACTGTTGACTGTGGTGCAGGATTTTGGTTTTCGTGAAGACTAGATCCTGGTCATCCACCATTGGTTGACCAAGAGGCCAACAGGTGCTCATGAATCAGCCAGTAGGCTGTGCAGACGTGCCGTGCCCGGTCGGTGTGATGACTACAGCTTGCATATCATCCGCGATGATCCGTAGTGAAAGAGGGCTCGCCGCACAACAGTCCTCTTATCCACGATGACCCTGTAGGCAGCATCAGCAGACCATAGTTGTGAGATGCTTCAGATTGGCTGCACTCGGTGTTGAAGTCAATAAGTAGGTAGCAGGATGGCCGTTATCGATAAGCTAATCATGGTTTTACTGTAAATCAATAGACCCTGTCATTCTCTCTGGCTGTAATGACATAGGCAGAATGGTAGCACGACAGGCTATGTTTTGAGTTCCGAAAGCCTCGCTATTTAAATGGCCGAGCCTGTGATGTATTTGCTATAAGTTTATGAATGCATTTGCCCTCATTTATCCGACCCGTCAGCGCTCCTTGCTTCGCTCTGGTAATTCATCAACTATTATGGGTCACTGAACTCAGTTTTTTCCCCATATGTTTGATTTTGTAATCGCCCTCAAGCAGTGAAGTTACATAGCACTGCCACAAAACGTCTTGTTATGTAGCACAGCATCTCTTGCGTTTCTGCCTGATTAACTCTGAGGTCTGTATCATTGGTGGTACGTCTTGTTGCCTAGTGACTGGCACTCCAGCACAGCGCTAACATACTCTGTTCTGAGCTCGCCTGATAAAACTTTCAAAAAAATCAGCATGTACAATAAAATTATTCTGATGCGTAGCAATACAATCAGATACCACTCCTCCACATGAGGGAGCTCAGAATATCAGAACGCTAATCGAACCCACACCGATTAAATATTTCCACCAATCAAAAATCATGAAGAGACAGTTAATTCGTATTGTGTACGGCCCATTCACTACGCAATCACTATGGTTTCAATTATTTATTTGTCCCCTATTAACCCCAGTGAGTGGTTTAAGATCTGTCTTTTGATTTAGTACTGAGTAAAACTCGTAATTGTCCCACACATCTTTACATCCAAGAAATTACCACCAAAATCCCTACCGGCTTAACTTTCGATGATAATTCAACACACTCGCTGACTTACCCAGTGAACTAGTCAAAAAAATGTTCAAATGTGTGTGAAATCTAATGGGACTTAACTGATAATGTCATCAGTCCCTAAGCTTACACACTACTTAATCTAAATTATCCTAAGGACAAACACATACACCCATGCCCGACGGAGGACTCAAACCTCCGCCGGGATCAGCCGTACAGTCCATGACTGCAGCGCCTAAGACCGCTCGGCTAATCCCGTGAACTTGTCCATGCAAGGCCAGATCTTTCACCTGCTTGAGCCAAGCCGTTCCACTTTCAAAACTGCACTGCCTATTCGAACCATCATAACCATTGAGGACACAATAAGAAAGAATACACGAGGAGTATTATCAGCACTTTTAACGATACCAAATTTTGCGGTAGGCCGTCGTGATATGAGATAGCGGCCAGCCGCAGCTTCTAATATAATCTATGCCATTCAGGATGCTGCTTAGCTGGAACACTCGTCACCACCGAACAGCGGCGTCCTTTGCACCCGTCCTTTGCACCCCTATCTCTTTTCCACAACAATATAAGCACAGTGTCTGATAAACATAACCAAACGTTTTACAGTGACAACCTTTCTTTACACCTACATCGTTCTGTAAATTAAAAAAATATATTATGGCACGTTATAGATTTGACTTCTTGAAGTTTTGCAGAAGAGTACTGTACCTGAAACAAAGATATGCATTGGTGTGCTTGAGCTAAAACGAAACTAAATTAACCTTCAGTGACTATTTGGACTGCTTGGCTGATAAGAACTTTGATATGTTAGGGATTACACATTTGTCGATGGAAAATTGCTACCAGAAATTTAGGACGTGCAATTAATGGGCATAGCTGAGGAGGAGTTAGACCAAGAAAAGGAGAGAGTAACGAAGCTGATTCTTCTGATGTTCCGACGTCAGCCGCAGCGACAGAGTTAGTGGCAGAAGAAGAGACGTCATGTTATGAAATATGCTGCGAAGATGTTGACGACATGGAAGATGTTTGGTCTAGCGACGAGTGGACGAAGTACTACGAGTGCAATGCTTTAGATATCGCTGATAGGACCTTTGAAATATGTCTTCAAGCGAGGGAGTGGATCGATGCGGTGCTAGACGTGGCAAGAGAAAATAATGATTCGAGTGGAAATAAGTACGAAAGCGTGAACGAAGAATGCATGATGAAATCCTGCAAGGAAAAATATGTTAAGGACCCAGGGAGTCCAGCTGTTGTGATCGTTGAAACAGGGAGGAAACAAGTAGGAGCACTGAACAGTAGAGATAAGAATGACCCATGGGGCATGTTATTCTAGAAAAGAGACGAGCGTAGATAGTAAGTACTAAAAGTATGGGAATATACCTTATAAGGTATTTAATTACTTGGCTATGTTCACGAATTAAATGTGTGTTTTATAAATTGACCAGAAAGGCACGATAAGGCGGATTAAGTCCCGTAGAATGGGATAAGGTCCTACGAAAAACGAGGAAGAGATCACGGGAAAGTAAGCCACAATTTTTTCTGTATCTATTGCACACCATACTGAGTAATGAAAATTCTTCACGACAATGTCGTAGAGGTCAAAACCACCACGAGTCTCAAATCGACGGGATGGCAACACATTTCCCACCTGAAACGATTTACAAAATAATGAGCGTGTGAGATCATTTAGTAAGTCTCACATAGAGGAGGTACACTTGAAGAGCATGAAAAGTAAACTAATCAGTGTTTGAATAGGAAGTAATTTTGGCAAGTTAACATTTGGATAACTTTCCACGAACTCTGAACCGCTATAGAAGTGTGGAAGATGACACGGAGGAAAGCACCAGACGAGCTACTGTATGAATTTGCCCAATGAGGATGGTTAGGAGCTCGTAGCACGATGACCAGTAGCATGCATGCACAAAACACTGATCTGGCGGTCGCGATGCAGTGACGTGCCAGTAGGGATTTTTTTTTCTGTATTAGTGTTTAAGACAGCCAGTAGCGGGATGCCCTGGGCCAGTAACAGCGAGCAGTAGAGTACAGACCAGCTACTTCACGATCAGCTGAAGTTGCAAAATTTTTGGTGTTCTTGTTATACTGTTCACGCGATGTACAACTGAAGTCTGGAGGAAATCTACGCCTTTAATTATAAGTGTAATGGAAAAAGAGAGATACAGCCCACGGAAAAAACGACTAAGAATAATACAGTGAGTTGACAAAAGTCATGCAATAGCGAAATACACATATACAGATGGCGGTAGTATAGCGTATAGAAGGTATAAAAGGGTAGTGCACTGTTGGAGCTATCATTTTTAATCAGGTGATTAATATGAAACGGTTTCCGACGTGATCATGGTCGCACATCGGCTCAAAATGGCTCTGACCACTATGGGACTCAACTGCTGTGGTCATGAGTCCCCTATAACTTAGAACTACTTAAACGTAACTAACCTAAGGACATCACACACATCCATGCCCGAGGCAGGATTCGAACCTGCGACCGTAGCAGTCGCACGGTTCCGGACTGCGCGCCTAGAACCACGAGACCACCGCGGCCGGCCGGTCGCACGTCGGAATTTCACAGATACTGAACGCAGAATGATGGTTGGAGCTAGAAGCATGACACATTCCATTTCTGAAATCGTTAGGGAATTCAATATTCCGAGATTCACAGTGTCAAGAGTGTACCGAGAATATCAGATTTAGGCATTATCTCTCTCCACGGACAACGCAGTGACCGAAGGCCCTCCCTCAACGACCGAGAGCAGTGGCGTTTGTGTGAAGTTATCAGTGCTAATAGACAAGTAACACTGTGTGAAATAACTGCGGAAATCAATGGGAAACATACGACGGACGTATCCATTAGGACAGTGCAGCGAAACGTGTCGTTAATGGGTAATGGCAGCAGACAGCCGACGCGCGTGCCTCTACGCTAATAGCACGATAACGCCTGCAGCGCCTCTCCTGGGTTTTTGGCCATACCGGTTGACCCTAGGTGACTGGAAAACCGTGGCCTGCTAAGTTAAGTCCTGGTTTCAGTTGGTTAGAGCTGATGGTATAGTTCGATTGTGGTGTCGACGACACAAAGATATGGACATAAGTTGTCAACAAGGCACAACGCAAGCCGGTGGTGGCTCCATAATTGTATGTGCTGTGTTTACATGGATGGACTGGGTCCTCCTGTACAGCTGAACCGATCATTGACTGCAAATGGTAATGTTCCTCTACTTGGCGACCATCTGCAGCCATTCATGGACTTCATGTTCAAATGGCTCTGAGCACAATGGGACTTAACATATGCATCTATAGAACTTAGAACTACTTAAAGCTAACTAACCTAAGGACATCACACATATCCATCCCCGAGGCAGGATTCGAACCTGCGTCCGTAGCGGTCAAGCGGTTCCGGACTGAAGCGCCTAGAACCGCACGGCCATACCGGCCGGCTTTTAAACCTAACTAACCTAAGAACAGCACACACATACATGCCCGAGGCAAGATTCGAACCTGCAACCGTAGCAGCTGCGCGGTTTCGGACTGAAGCGCCTAGAACCTCTCGGCCACAATGGCCCCGAAAAAACGAAGAAATTTTTATGGATGACAATGAACCATGTCACTGGGTGACAAATGCTCGTGACTGGTTTGAAGAACATTCTGGACAATTCGTGTAAATGATTTGGCCACCCAGATCGCCAGACATGAATCCCACCAAACATTTATGGGACATATTTGAGATGTTATTCGTGCACAAAATCCTGTACCGGCAACACTTTCGCGATTATGGATGGCAATAGAAGCAGCATAACTTTATATTTCTGCAGGGGATTTCTAGCGACGTGTTGATCCATGCACTTTGAGTTGCTGCACTACGCTGGGAAAGAGGAGGTCCGACCCAGTGTTAGGTGCGTTCCCATGACTTTTGTAACCTCAGTGTATAACTTTAAGAGTGGGAAAGGTAATATTCCAAGTTCACAGATATGAAGACTAATTTGTTAAAGATATGTTTACTGAGCTGAGGACCATTATGGAGTGATACGTGTTCTTTCGCCTTGTATACAGGGTGTTACAAAGAGGTACGGCCAAACTTTCAGGAAACACTCCCCTCACACAAAGAAAGAACATATGTTATGTGGACATGTGTCCGGAAACGCTTACTTTCCATGTTAGAGCTCATTTTATTACTTCTCTTCAAATCACATTAATCATGGAATGGAAACACACAACAACAGAACGCACCAGCGTGACTTCAAACACTTTGTTACAGGAAATGTTCAAAATGTCCTCCGGTAGTGAGGATACATGCATCCACCCTCCGTCGCATGGAATCCCTGATGCGGTGATGCAGCCCTGGAGAATGGCGTATTGTATCACAGCCGTCCACAATACGAGCACGAAGAGTCTCTACATTTGGTATCGGGGTTGCGTAGACAAGAGCTTTCAAATGCCCCCATAAATGAAAGTCCGGAGGGTTGATGTCAGGAGAGCGTGGAGGCCATGGAATTTGTCTGCCTCTACCAATCCATCGGTCACCGAACCTGTTGTTGAGAAGCGTACGAACACTTCGATTGAAATGTGCAGGAGGTCCATGTGCATGAACCACATGTTGTGTCGTACTTGTAAAGGCACATGTTCTAGCAGCACAGGTGGAGTATCCCGTATGAAATCATGATAACGTGCTCCATTGAGCGTAGGTGGAAGAACATGGGGCCCAATCAAGACATCACCAACAATGCCTGCCCAAACGTTCACAGAAAATCTGTGTTGGAGACGTGATTGCACAATTGCGTGCGGGTTCTCGTCAGCCCACACATGTTGATTGTGAAAATTTGCAATTTGGTCACGTTGGAATGAAGCCTCATCCGTAAAGAGAACATTTGCACTGAAATGAGGATTGACACATTGTTGGATGAACCATTCGCAGAAGTGTACCCGTGGAGGTCAATCAGCTGCTGATAGTGCCTGCACACGCTGTACATGGTACGGAAACAACTGGTTCTCCCGTAGCACTCTCCATACAGTGACGTGGTCAACGTTACCTTGTACAGCAGCAACTTCTCTGACGCTGACATTAGGATTATCGTCAACTGCACGAAGAATTGCCTCGTCCATTGCAGGTGTCCTCGTCGTCCTAGGACTTCCCCAGTCGCGAGTCATAGGCTGGAATGTTCCGTGCTCCCTAAGACGCCGATCAATTGCTGCGAACGTCTTCCTGTCGGGACACCTTCGTTCTGGAAATATGTTTCGATACAAACGTACCGCGCCACGGCTGTTACACCGTGCTAATCCATACATCAAATGGGCATCTGCCAACTCCGCATTTGTAAACATTGCACTGACTGCAAAACCACGTTCGTGATGAACACTAACCTGTTGATGCTAGTACTGTAGAGCAATGGGTCGCATGTCAACAGAAGCACCGAAGTCAACATTACCTTCCTTCAATTGGGCAACTGGCGGTGAATCGAGGAAGTACGGTACATACTGAAGAAACTAAAATGAGCTCTAACATCGAAATTAAGCGTTTCCGGACAAATGTCCACATAACATCTTTTCTTTATTTGCGTGTGAAGAATGTTTCATGAAAGTTTGGCCGTACGTTTTTGTAACATCCTGTATAATGTGTTATGCATGTATGGGTTGTAGGGGTCAGAGTAAATAACCATCATTTAACGAATAGGGCGAGCGCCTTGCCGTCGCACCGCTTGCCACAGTTTCCCGTCGCGACCGCCGGCGGCGCATGGCGTTGCCGCCGACCGAAGACGTCGCGCCATTGCTGAACTGGGGCCTACAGCGCCCTCTGGCTACACGATATAACAGGAGCGCTGGCCCCGAGTCAGGGAGTCTTGCAGACAGCTCGTTGCAGTCGTCAGTGCCGTTGTTCGTTGTCTGGTTAGCTAGCTCGCTGTGTGATTCAGTATTGTATAACGACTTAGGCCACGAAGCAGGAATATTCATTGGACACTAACTGGAACTGTATCTACGGTACACTCTTCGCTGTCAATAAAGCTAAGTAACTGTTTTATACTAGCTGGCGCTTATTTAAAACTAATCGTTTTCGTGCCACCAGATTTTAGTCACAACCTGGTCACATGCTACTCCATATCCAAATTATGGTTGCCACGCCCGGACAGCCATAAAAGAAACCTTTAACTTCTTCTCAGAAATTAGTATAGCTTGCAAAAATCAAAATAAGGATAATGCAGCATAACTGTACAAAAGGTTCGGGAAACTGAAACTTAAGAATAATAATACAGAATTAGAAAGCATCCATGTAAATCAGCACCCACCGGCAAAAAGTTTGGTGTAATGTGCACAATGTACTCGACAATTATATAAGTAGATTTACGAGATTAATGCAGAGGATAATCAAAGGCAAATTTCGGGACCAGTTGTTCGGAACAGGGGAGGAGTGGTGCGCAGCAGGGTAATTTTATTGTATATATTTAAATTTTTTTAAATTTCTGCCAGGTATGCTCAAAAAGGGGAGGTTAGCTCTGGTCTTGTCCTCAAATCCGCATCTGAACAAGGCATACCGCCAGTGCTACAGATCCCAGTGCTAGGCACACAGAAACGCAAGCGTTGTTGTGCTATATAAAAAAAAACCTTTGTGGTAACGCTACACAAACTCACTGCCACAGCGCCACTAACAAAATCGTGCATTGACAGAAATAATCGAGCTCAGCGACTCAGAATAGTTATTAAATAACCACAGCGAGGCAAGATGCGCTGACCGGTCCGATGAACGGGTGCAAACGTGTTCATACACTCAGAGACACTCCCTCCTAAGCGCGGGGTTGGCCCTCAAACACCGAGGCTTTCGGAGCTATAGAATACACACTGTCGTGCTGCCACTCTATCCGTATCGCTAGAACCAGAGGGAATGACAGTTGACTGAGTTTCAGTGAAGCCACGACAAACTGATCGATGATGGTCAGCCTACTACCTATTTGCTCACTTGAGCACCCAGATGCGCCTCTCCTGAATCATGCTACAGCGATGGTCTGGGGTTGCTGCCTGCTGGGTCGTTGCAGATCAGAAGAATGGTGGTGGAGAACTTGAAATAATAACAAGAATAATTAAGGTTTAAAACACATTGATTCATTGAACGGCGCACATAAGGTGCACCTAGGGAAAGGGAAGTCATGTGGCTGATAGCTTGATGGAGTCATTTGCGTTAGAAAGTCAAGGTGAGAGGAGAGGAAGTAGGGTGTCAGGTCGGCAGCAGAGGGCAAAGAGCAAGTTGTTCTGAGTTCCACTGTCTGCCTGCAATCTATAGTACCTCACCTGACAACCTTCCACTCTCCCTGTTGGTGACTATTGCAGGCAAGTCCGCAGCTCGTCGTCTAGTGGCTAGCATTGCTCCCTCCGGACCACTGGGTCCTGGGTTCGATTCCCGGCCAGGTTGGAGATTTTTCTCTGCCTGGGGACTGGGTGTTGTGTTGTCCTCATCATTTCGTCATCATTATCATCATTCGTGAAAGTGGCTAGATTAGACTGTGAAACAATTGGGACTTGGTACAGGTGCTGATGACTGCACAGTTGAATGCCTCACAAACTAAACATCATCATCATCACTGCAGGAGAATTTTGCAGACTTACTTTGCCAGCAGTATCTGATTGTGGAAACTGCACTTATCGCAGCAATACCAGGGCGAGCCGCAAAACAGTCTTTCACCAGAAACTCACAACATGGAGCAAAAGAAAGGAAACTTATAACACATTTCCTAAATTTTGTACAAATTGGTGGTTACCTGTTGTGCCTTCTTCCTTTCCACAGAAAAGATGACCCACAATATTTACAAAAGGGTGTCATTCACTACCCAGAAGTAGTGGGTCAAAGTTCGTTCTGAGAGAGTTTGTTAGTGTGGGTTGCATACATTTAGGGACAAGCACACCTTCAGCAGAAAACTTGCTTGATTTATGAGCCCATCGCCATCCACCTCCCCTTAACCTATTGTTCTGTTAACTGATTTACAAACCGCCGGCCGCGGTGGCCGTGCGGTGCTCAGAGCCATTTTTTTATTTACAAATTACTGGGGATAATCCATCCTTCTGAGAAACCTTTCACCCCTTCCCCTCTGTCACCATTTTCCCCACCACTCTGGGAAACCTCCTCACCAATACAAGCAAACCTTCGGTATAAAATTAACAGACTAATTACCTAAACAGAAAAATTAATTAACCTCTCCCACTCTGGGAAATCCCCCAGCACTTTCCTCCCACTGCCTCACACCCCCTCCACTCTCCACCTGGAAATTGGTGGGAAGGGAGTAAGGATCTTATGACAGGAAATTCAAATCAATGTCAGTTACATAGCGAAGGATATATTGTTTACTTTCATAATTCAGTTTGCTGAGATTACGTTTTTCTTTTGTTTGGCAGGAAACGTTCATCATTCTCCACTGTTTTGGGAGATGCAAGTCTTGTAAGGTACATCAAAAAGACATAATTACATAGATTGCATCTTTTTCTGATCGCTCAAGGAATACCATCACGAAACCGATGTCAACGTAACTTAATGCACGTAATTACTCTGTCAAAAGTCTCCTGATTGCGTCGTCACACCGAGAGAGCATTCTAGAGAGATGGAGATATTGTGGCAGGTCATTTATCATGCGTTTAACTATTTTTCCCATGCATCAGTAGCGTGGTATAACTTGTGTTCAACTTGTGTACACTTGCGTGTTCTCTGTGCGACTTAGGGCGCTATCTACCTGTAATCGTTAGCAGCAAACCTTTCCATATCACAGTAAGCAGAAGACTTCCAACACATGTGTGACGAATCATGTCCTTTGATGGAAAACCTATTTCAACACCCTCCTCTAGATGTACGACGATGTATGCGAATTATTCTATTTCTCTGAGACATCTTGGACATAAATCGAGTCTTCAGTTTGATAACTACAGTGATTCTAGGTTAGTGACAGGAGCTGTGAGGTACTGCAATCCCAGTGTATACATTTGTCTGACAAATGTTGTGTGTGTGGAAGAGGTCTGTTCACTCCGTTAGCGCAACATGGTGTGTAATTTCAGACATCAGACATCGTTGATATGTGTTTGTGTTTTAGTTCTACTATCATTTCTCTCTTCCCCACACCGTCTTGGTATCGAATCCAGACACTACAATTATTCTACAGAATTCATAACAGAAGTGATTTACGTAAAATTTTCAAACTCCTTCCATCTGGAGCTCCATCGTATATAGCACAGACTGTTCTTCTTCCTCTTTTTCTTCGTAATCGTCTGTTATATCACCACAGCACTCTCAAATGTATAAGGGTTTTATCTGCTATACACCAATGAGGAGTGCTAAACTCCTCTGCATGCAAGCTATATATTCGATATTTGTTGTAAGGTCTTATGGGAACAAACTGCTGAAGTTCTCGGTCCTTAAGCATACACACTACTTAATCTAACTTAAACTAACTTACTCTAAGGGCGACACACACAAACCCATGCCCGAGGGAAAACTCGAACCTCGAATCACGCGGACCATGACAAAACGCCTCAGACCGCGTTTTCTACCCTGCACACCTGCACGCAAACATCTAGAGTTATGGTGTGTAACTGGATGGGTGGCATGAGTAAGATTAATACAGAACAACTTACGCAGAACAACAGTTACAGTACTGGAATGAGAAAACCGGTCTGTATCACTAGCACCTGTCAATACAAGTTTGGAATAGGCGTTATACTCTTTGCAGAAGCAAAATATCGAAGAGTATTGATTATGTGGAACTCAGCTCATTCTGTTCATTCATGAGACATCAAATGTAGCAGGTATAGTAGCCTTCTATTTATGGTCAGTTTCAAATTAAATTGGAGACAGTGTTCAAAATGGTTCAAATGTCTCTGAGCACTATGGGACTTAACTTCTGAGGTCATCAGTCCCCTAGAACTTAGAACTACTTAAACCTAACTAACCTAAGGATATCACACACATCCATGCAGGAGGCAGGAGTCAAACTTGCGATCGTAGCGGTCTCGCGGTTCCAAACTAAAGCGCCTAGAGCTGCTCGGCCACCAGCGGCTGGCGTGACAGTGATTCAGGAAGGATTGGTTAAAGACAGAGGAAGAGTTACGAGATGCATAGGGAGACGCCATACAGAGTTTTGGTCAGGGTTCTTAGCCTATAAGTTCAACAAGGGGGTAGCTCGTTTCGAAATAGAGGGCTGAGTACTAGGGGTTTGAATCCCTAACTCTATTCCATGAATGCGAGAATACTTTGCAACTCCATCCAGACGGAAGGAGAGGGCAAACCGTTATAAAATCTCACCGAATTTTTATAAAGAGTTTCGGTTAAAGCACATAGTTTTTGCACCTCCTCTCTGCTGATGAAATTTCTTATGTGTCATGTGATGTAGGCTGTGTAACAGGGTTCACGATATGTCCACATGTATGTGACCCTCGCAAAGGAGGGCGTGGTTTAGCAATGATACAGAAATTAGAGAACAATGCTGCAGTGTCATTGGCCGATAGTGTCATGAGATTGACGCAATGTGACATTTTGTTGACATGAGAACCCAGCAAGAGTTGTGATTTGGACCTCAAGTAATTGAGGAAAATGCATTGAAATGAAGGAAAACCCAGTGAAATTACGAAAATTGATGGAAAATACATAAAACTGATGAAAATATGGCAATAAATTCTGAGGGACGAGGGTACTTATATGCTAGTCTGGTTTGTGAAAATCATTCCATGCCTCCGCCAGTACAATTGACAACTGATCGTGCAAACTATCCATCTCTATGGGTTTAAGTCCTACACAATATCCCCTTGGTCCACATGTGGTTATGTACTGTAAGTCATAAAAATGAGAGACATAGTGTCCAAAGATCTGGAGGTCAGGATGACTTCCACTGAGAACACTGAATCAGCGACAATATATATACCTGCGTGCAAGATGCACATCCAGTATGAGGAATCAGTGCTCAGAGTAAAAAAAAAAAAAAAAAAAGTCTCACATTTTCGGATTTTTATCTCATTATAAAATTTCCTATTTTCCGAAAGAAATGATGTATCTATCACTTGTAAACTCACAAGAGAAGCATTTATTTTAATTTTTTTTAATATAATCCACACCAATTGAAAATGTTAAAATTTTTACGTCCATTACTTCAAGATCTAATAAAATCGGTAATTATTTTTATAGAAGTCTGTGGACTGCTGTGTTATTAAGATTAAATTACGTGTTTGTATTGGTAGCACTGACAAAAACAGTATCGTATCGTTTCATAGTATAAACACAAAGTTTGAGAGATAAGAACTTTCTGATGGTAAAACCATAAGAAGCTGGCTGACAGACAAAATGATTGATGAGCTACGGCAGTATTATTGGATGGCTATTAGAAATAATACTGAGGATTTGTTGAAAATGAAGCAGGCAGTATGGGCTACCTTCTTCCACAGACTGTCAACTCATGATAAACCAGTACACCACCTTTGACCTCCTGCACCTGATTCATGGTGCAATTACCGCAAAGGCCAGAACTCAAACAGTGTATACAGCCATAAACATTCCATTGCAGCAGCTGTCGTGGATATCATAAAACTTATTCACCGAGACCTGGCAAATGCAGAATTACTGAAGAAGTGTCTGTATGGTCAGACCCAAAATTCCAATGAGCCGTTCAGTAATGTTATATGGACTCGCTTACCAAAAAATGTTTTTGTTGGAATGAAGACACTAAACCGGAGGGGTCAGTGACGCTATTGTTGCTTTTAATGACGGCAACATTGCTAGGGTGAAAGTGCTACAGCATACGGGAATTAATCCTGGAGCAAACTGCATCAGAGAACTTGAATGGATGGAAATGGTTTGCATTGATAAAGCAGAGTATGCAGAACAGTAGGCCACTAAGGAGTCCAGAAAGAAGAAAAGAAGAAAAAACATGGAAAAAGATTAAGAGAATGATATACAGTACGGTGAAGGGTGCTTCTGAGTGATGAAAAATAAAAAAAAATTAAGCATATATTAAGTGAATTACAGTCTTTTGAAACTTTACAACTGTTCCTGAAAATTTACATTTTCTGTTGCATCTTTCCATAAATCTCAGAAACCACTTCAAATAGAGTATTCAAATTTTCAGGGAGTAATAACATACATATCCTGAGTCTACAGAATTAAAAGAAGAACATGTTATGTATAATAAAAATTATTTACGATTACATACAAAAAAACTACTCAAAATTTTAAACATGTAATAAAAAATTTTATTTCCAAAAGCAGTGGCCGAAATGCAATTATTGTAGTTCAGTAGACTCAGAACATATAGTTTAATGTCCTGTAAAAGTCTCATGTCAATGGCTACAGTGATTCCTGAAGTATAGGAAATCCAACTCACTAAATTTAACATTGTTGGGATATGGCATACCAAAAAATGGTTCAAATGGCTCTGGGGACTATAGGAGATCACCAGCCCCCTAGAACTTAGAACTACTTAAACCTAACTAACCTAAGGACATCACACACGTCCATGCCCGAGGCAGGATTCGAACCTGCGACCGTAGTGGTCGCGAGGTTCCAGACTGAAGCGCCTAGAACCGCTCGGCCATTCCGGTCGGCTAGGGCATTCCAACTCCCCTTACATGTAAAGATCACCTTCGGACAGCTGTTTGGAAACACTCCACAATACCACAAACTCTTCTACTCCTCTTTCCGTTCTCAACATTTTTTCGATAAGAAACACCACCTCAGTCTCTTATTTCAACCACCCTTTCTGTTGTGGGAGCAGCACAGTTTACACAATGTGATGTCAGATTTCTGTGTAATCAAATTGACTAAAACCTGCTAATGTCGGTTTAGTACTTGACACAGACCTCGAAGTGGTGGTGGAAAAACAAAATGTACGGCAATGTACGAAGCTTTAGTCATACACTGCTTGGATGTGTTACAGAAGAGAAACAATGTATCAAACTGCTTATGAAAGAAAAACACAGGAACCCTCTCTTGTGATTGATAGTCTGTGGGATATTGTCCTCCGACAATATGGGTGACGAAATTTTACATTAGGCTGTGCAAGCGACTTCGATCGCTGGCCACCTGCTCCAATGGACCAATACCTATATATTTAATAGGATCGTTATACATGTTCGCTGTCAGCATGCAGACGGTATTTGTTTCCAATATATCAGAAGAGAGGGTCACAGTAATATCTTACAGACATGAATGCCTGCTGAGAGATGCAGATCCCATTCGAACTGCAGTACCTTGTATGTAGTTTGGAAACAGATGTCAAGCAGTTGCATAATCCTCATCCATCTTCCAGTTCCTGTATGATGTGAGGTCTTCCTAATTTTCCCAATAAGAAACACCACCGTAACTACTTGTACTGTCTTTTCTACTATTTCGTTTTTCAAGAGATAGCTTCGTTTGGTGCTGGCCTTACACACTGTACATAGTTGGCACAACTATGGCAACATGTTTCCATTTCCACTGAATGGTCAGAACATGGTCCTGTTGCATTAACTCAACTCACCTTGTTTCTCCATGGGATGCAAAAGAGTTTAGACATAGCACTCTCCGACTTTCGCTCAATTCTGACCTAAATTGGAATAATCACATGGACAAAGGTGCAGGGAGGGTGGGGCTGAGGAACAGTTAAAAGATACAGAGAGGCTGGCTAAAACCATGCTGGAATTTTGCTGTATGAGGTCCTTAGCAGATAGGTTCAAAGAAACTGACTAATTTTTCGAGATATGAGAGTGCCACAAATATGATTCACAGGCATTCTAATCATTAAAAGAGATCTCCTTGGGATCCAACGCAAGTGTGAAGTTGAACGGAGAGACTTGATTCTAAATCGCAGACATTTCTACCAGAAAGCGTAACACTATAGATCTGAAAATCATGTGTATCGGTCATTGGATTTTGTACATTTCCTACTCCTTCAATCTACCATTGCATTTTTAAGTGATTCCGCAGATATCACACTATCTACTGTATGTGATCACTCTCAATCAATCATCATCCTTCCTCACCTATAACCCTGTGGATATATCATATGACCTCTATTACTCTGTCTACATAGTACTGAATTAGAATGTGTTACAAATACTGTTTGTTAGTGCGGAAAATGTTTCACAGTGGCATGAGGGAGTTGCAAATATCGGCTTAATACCGAGTTCCTTAGCCAAATCACTTTCTAAATTCGATGACAAGGGTGATTGTATTACAATCTTGCACCACTGGCAATGTGCACCTGCATTTTCAGTCTGTTAACACACACCCCCATGATCATCGTCTACATTCAACATCACAAAACTTTTTTTGTGGAAGTACACTTCATTTGGAAACTATACCGTATCTCGATGTATAATGTATGTATAGTTTTCAACACAGATGCTGTTAGCGATACTTGTGTGTGCCCTTTTTATGCAGGGAGACAATAACATAGCCGTTGCAGTCGTGTTTTTAATAGCTAGTCGCTTATAAGTCGATTATATCTCTGTTGCTAAGACAGACTGCTACTACTCGTAAGAAAAACAAATGGAGTATGTCCATCCATTGCAGCTTTTCACTCACTATTGTTTTGTGCCACCAGCACTCACTTATTGGATGAAGTATTATACTCAGTAGGGGACGCGTGATAGATTCACTGTGAGCAACAGGCTTATAAAATATGTTTTTGGGTCTAAAGCTACTGTGGTTAGTGTTTCAACATGTGGAAAAAAAGTGATTAAGTCTGGTCGTAATGGAGGTACAAATTTGACGGGGAAATCTGCGACTTCAACACATCGATAGGCAGAAGGGTGATGAAAGATTTTACATGCGAATTTAGGTCCAGATAAGAAAGATACAGATTTAAGTGGTCAGTTGACATTTCCAAAGCTGCAGACGTCAGGATACTTCACTCTCTGTCGAAAGTCACTGGATTTGGGCTGTAATTGTAATATTTAATTGTAATTACACTGATAAATATGTGGTTGTTTTCCTAGGATGACTCTGCCTGCCATCCAGGTGTGTGGCAGAGGCAGCCGGTGACCAGAACGAATGGACACATCTGGCTTAAGGCTGTCATGAGCGATGGGTACAAAGAAAAGTTCCAGCTGGCTGGCTGGTCGGCTCTTGCCTGAAGCCTCAGGGCAAATCCAGGCGGGATCTTTCATAGTGCCCTCTGGACTGTTGAATACCCAACTAATACTCAGTATGTGTTGGGCAGCCTTTGTGATCACGTGTGTTGTGAGTATTTGATTTTTACGTGGATATTTGAGAAAATTCAATATTACTGGTGTTAGCACTGGACGATTATTCCCTCCATGTAAATTGATCCTTTGACTGTTTGGTGACACTCTCCCTGACCTCCGAATGTTGGGTCCGGCTGGCGTGTGGATCCCGGGGGATGAGCATGCAGGTGCCAGCGTGGCCAGTGTGGCTGAGGCTTTCTCCTGGCCGACGTGGGTACAGCTGCCCTGTGGTTGACGGGATGCATGTGCGTTGTGATCATAAGCTAGCTATACACGACCTCTGGCTTGGTGTGTAGCGTGTGGACATTGGGACATGAGTGTACCAGTGTTCCAGTGATCTCAACGTCTCATCGTGACAGCTACTACTACAGACTGGAACGTGGTTTACGTGTGTGGTGTTTGCTGCTTCTCAGTACAGTCCAGTGGACTCTTTCTTGCGGTATTTGTTGTTGGTAGATCCTTCCTCCTCCTCCTCTTCCGCCTCCTCTTCATTCTTCGTCGTGTTGTAGTGGCGAGAACCAACTTAGGGATTATAGAATGTTTCAAAAAACACATTTTCAACATCAGTGTCCCGACTGATCAATTTATTGTTTCCGATAGAGGTATTGGGAGCTACAATGTTAGTTGATTTTTTGGGACCCCTTAGGGACATGGCTGCTAAGGAGGGGAAGAAAGCCAGTGTGCACTCCATGTGCATCCCGGGTGGAGACATTATAGATGTAGGACAGGTCCTTCCGGATGCCATGAGATGAAAGCAAAGTTCATCATTTGCAGTACAGTCTACAGGGCCTCTGGTAAAGCCGAGGATAGGGTCTGAATCATAGGCTCAGACCGTGTAGGCTGCATATTCCTAGGCTTGCGCCACAGGGTAGTTGGGTTTCGGGTCCTGCTAAATAGGTCAAGTGTCCAGTACACGCAGGGGGTGGCTACACAGGCAGTAAGGACTGTGTGGCGTGGACTGGGTGATAATTTAGATTAGAGGATTTTGCGGATACATAAAAAGGGATTTAGCCTCAAAGGGTGCTGCTCGAAAAAATAGCTCAAATGGCTCTGAGCACTATGGGACTTAACATCTGTGGTCATCACTTAAACATAACTAACCTAAGGACATCACACACATCCATGCGTGAGGCAGGATTCGAACCTGCGACCGTAGTGGTTACGCGGTTCCAGACTGAAGCGCCTAGAACCGCACGGCCACACCGGCGTAGTTGAGTTGGGAAAGTACCAGAGCTCCACGCACTATTAGAAAGCACTGATACTCAAATAATTAAACGCACTGAAAGCTGTCTAAAGCAGAAGATAAGTTCAGCCAAAACTATGCGAAAACCCAATAGTGTTACGAAAGGATAGGCGTGTTTGTTGCTATTAGAAGTAGTTTATACTACAGTGAAATTGAAGTATATAGTTCCTGTTAGTATAGGCAGAGGTCATTTTTGACAACCAGAATAAAATAATAATTGGATCCTTTTACCGATCTCCCAATTCATATGGTATAATTGTTGAAAGATTCAAAGAACATTTGAATTTAATTTAAAATACGTACCCAATTCATACAATTATAGTTGGTAGTGACTTTAATTTACCATAGATTGTTGGCGGAAACACATGTTTAAATCAACAGGTACACATAAAATATTATCCGAAATTATGCTAGACGCATTCTCCGAAAATTATTTCGAGCAATTAGTTCATGAGCCCATTTGAATAGTAAAAAGTTGCGAAAACACACTTTACCTCTTGGCAACAAATAATCCTGAGCTAATAACGAGCATAAGAACGGATGCACGGATTAGTGAGCACAGGATTGTCGTAGCGAGACTGAACATTATAACCCCCAAAACCGTGCAAAAAATTGCGGAAAATGTATCTATTCAGAAAAGCAAACAAAAATGCACTTGATGCCTTCTTGAGGGACAATCTCCACTCCTTCCAAATTAACAATGTAAGTGTAGAGCAGATGTGGCTTGAATTCAAAGAAATAGTATCGACAGCAACTGAAAGATTTATTCCAAATTAATTAACAAACGACGGAGCTGATACCCCATGGTACATAAAACTGGTCACAACACTGTTGCAGAAACAACGATGAAAGCATGCCAAATTTAAACGAACGCAAAATCTCGAAGACTGGTGACCTTTTACAGAAGCCTGAAACTTAGTGCGGACTTCAATGCGAGATGCTTATAATAGTTTCCACAATGAAACATTGATTTGGATCCTGGCATTAAATCCGAAGAGATTCTGGTAGAATGTAAAAAAAGTATGCTAGTGCCAGGACACTATCAATGTCTTCTCTGCGCGATATCAATGGAAACTAACAAAGCAGAATTACTTAACACAGCCTTTCACCAAGCAAGGCGAAGTAAATATTCCAGGATTCGAATCAAGAACAGCTGCGAACATGAGTAACTTGGAGACGGATCTCCTCGAAGTAGTGAAGCAACTTAAATCACCTATTAAAAGTATGTCTCCCGGTCCAGACTGTAGGCCAATGAGGTTCCTTTCAGGGTATGCTAATTCAATAGACCCATATTTAATAATCATTCACAACCGTATCCAATGACTACAGTGTTCCACAGGTCACACCAATATTCAAGAAAGGTATTAGGAGTAATCCACTAAATTACAGGTCCATATAATTAATGTCGATATGCAGCAGGATTTTGACGCGTATATTGTATTCGAACATTATGAATTACCTCGAAGAGAACGGTCAATTGACACATTGTCAACACGGATTTAGAAAATGTTGTTCTTGTGAAACACAATTAGTCCTTTACAAGCACAAAGTGTTGACTGCTATTGACGAGGGATTTTAAATTGTTTCCGTATTTCTAGAAGACTTTTGACACTGTACCACACAAGCGACTTGCAGTGAAATTGTGTACTTATGGAATATCGTCTTAGTTATGGAACTGGATTTGTGATTTCGTGTCAGAGAGATCACAGTTAGTAGTAACTGATGGAAAACAAAAGTAATTTCTAGGGTTCCTCAGGGTAGTGTTAAACCCCTTCTGCTGTTCCTGATCTATATAAGTGATTTAGGAAACAATCTGAGCAGCAGTCTTAGGTTGATTGCAGATGACGTTGTCGATTATTGTCCAGTAATGTCATCAAAAGATCAAAACAAATTGCAAAACGATTTAGAAAATATGTCTGTAGGGTGTGAAAATTGGCAATTGACCCTAAATAATGAAAAGAGTGAGGTCATCCACATGAGTGCTAAAAGGCACTCGATAAATCAGTCAAATCTAAAGACTGTAAATTGAAGCAAATAGTGATGAATTACAACTATGAACGACTTAAATTGGAAAGAACACACAAGAAACTTTGTTGGGGAGGCAAAAAAAAAAAAAAAGAGCTGTGAGCACTATGGGACTTAACAGCTGAGGTCATCAGTCCCCTAGAACTTAGAACTACTTAAATCTAACTAACCTAAGGACATCACACACATCCATGCCCGAGGCAGGATTCGAACCTGTGACCGTAGCGGTCGCGCGGTTCCAGACTGAAGCGCCTAGAACCGCTCGCCCACTTCGGCTGGCGGGGAAGGCAAACCTCAGACTGTATTTTATTGGCAGAACGCTTAGAAAATGTAACAGATCTACTAATGAGACTGCCTACACTTTGCTTGTCCGTCCTCTTTCGGAGTACTGCTATGCAGTTTGGGATCATTACCAGATAGGATTAATGGAGTACATCGAGAAAGTTGAAGGAAGAGTAGCACGTTTTGTATTATCGCGAAATAGTGGAGAGTGTGTCACTGACATGATTCAGGGTTTGGGGTGAACATAATTAAAACAAAGGCGTTTTTCGTTGCAGTGGGATCTTCTCACGAAATTGGGAGAACTCCAATCACCAACTTTCTCCTCCGAATGCGAAAATATTTTGTTGACGCCGACCTACGTAGGAACAAACGATCATCATAATAAAATAAGGGAAATCAGAGCTTGCATAGAAAGATATAGGTATTCGTTTTTTCCGCATGCTGTTCGAGATTGGAGTGATAGAGAATTATTGTGAAGGTTTGTTCGACGAAGCCTCTGCCAGGCACTTAGGTGTGATTTGTGGAGTATCTTATGTAGACGTAGATGTACAGGAACCCCATGCCCCAACTCCAGAAAATTGCTGAAGGACATAGTGCTACTGAGCTACAAGTTGAGATTTTTAGCTACCTCCAGTGTAATTGGTATCCTGTCATGTGACCTATCTATGTCATTATTCACCAGTAGGAGGCAAGGGGGAAGAAAACCGGAAGGGGGAGAGAGTAGGGTTTGGGACACAGGCAGGTGCTGGATCAAATCCCACTAAATATACCAATCCGGTATCCACTAATAGGATGCGAGGAAAAACTGCCTGCTCACGAAGGGTATTGATTTAATTAATTAGTCATTTAGTGTGATAGAGTGAGGGAATATTTCGAAAACATACACTGCTGGGAATTTACTGTTGATCCGCTACTTTGTTCAGGACAAAGGATGGATTAATGTGGCACACGACAATGCTCACTAGGCGGGAAGTAGCCACTAGACAGATAGAGAGAGAAAGAGCATGTTTTTCAATAGGAATTTCCAGGTATCAATATCGAAGAGCTGCCGCCACCTGTATCAAAGATTTGCCATCACCTGATGCTTTGACCAACTTTGAATAACAACAGGGATGAGGGGGAGGAGAGAAGGGAATAGGAGGGATGACGGGTGTGGACTTTCTTCTCCAGCGTCCTCTGCTGGTGGTATTGCTAACTAAAAATGGTTCAAATGGCTCTGAGCACTATGGGAATTAACAGCTGTGGTCATCAGTCCCCTAGAACTTAGAACTACTTAAACCTAACTAACCTAAGGACATCACACACATCCATGCCCGAGGCAGGATTCGAACCTGCGACCATGGCAGTCGCACGGTTCCGGACTGCGCGCCTAGAAACGCGAGACCACCGCGGCCGGCTATTGCGAACTAACTGTCAGTATCTGCACAGCAGGGAAACACATAGAACAGCTGCTTCCACTGACCTGGTAGAGAGCACTATGTGTTTGGAAGCAGATTGTCCAGGTACTGCTCTCGGAAACAGCCATTTCAGGTGCCAAAGGACACCGCCGCAAACAAAGGGGCTGCAGCTGTGGAAGTTACCTGGCTGGCAGACTGTTACAAAAAAAGAAAGGAGCACAGCATTCTGAGACACTATGGTCTTCTGGTTTGGACAGATTGGTTTTAATTCTCCAAAGCAGTGGCACGTGACAGGAAGTAGCCAGTTGGGGCGTGCTAATACTGTGAGATGGCTGATAGTGTGACAGCGAACGGTGGTTTTGGGCCCGAGGGGGCATAGTGCGGCCTCTCCGACAGCTGCCCGTCTTCAAGCTCGGCGAAGCACCTGACGGATGGACACACAACGTCCCGGCCGGCACGGCTGTCCTGTGGTTAGTGTGAAGACACAATCTGGAGATTTTTAACAGTGTAATAACGTGCAGTGAGTTACGCTGAAGTCGATTTTGTGATGGTATTTCTTGCGCAATCAAAAGAAAAAAGTGATCTGTTTAATTACTTCTTTTTGATGTACTTTACAAGATCTGCATCTTCCAAATCATCAAAGAATGACGAGCTTTTCCCGCCAAGCAAAAGAGGGATCCAACCCCTGAAAACTGAATTTTATAAATAAACAATATATCCTTGCTATGTAATTGTCATTTATTTGAATTTCCTGACATGAGATTCTTCCTTTCCAGCAGAGACTGAATCCTTTTCTTGCCAGTTTGCTGATGAGGGAGGGAAATGGGTGTGCGGGGCGGGAAGAGAGGGCTTGGTAATTTTGTAGGGGGCCAGGGAATAATTAACTATTCGATTTAATTAATTAGTCAATTAATTTAATATCAAAACTGTGCTTGTATTGCTGAGGGGGTTCCAAGAGGGATGTCGGTGATGGAGGGAGGAGGGAGTGGTGGGAAGCTTCTCAGAAGGACACATTAACTCCATGGGGTCATGCCAGTTAACAGAACAACAGGTTAAGAGGAGGGGAGGGGAAAAATTTCATAAATCAATCAAGTTTTTTACTGAATGTATGCCTGCCCCTGAATGTTTGCAACCTGTACTATCAATTTTCTCACAAAGAATTTTGCTCCACTACTACCCAAATGGTGGCTTGTCCTGGTGGTGGCTTAGAGAATAATGGATATTGCAGTAATACATAGTGTTTTAGCCAGCAGTAAACCATTCTGCTCTCTTCACATTGTTAAAATGTTAAAACCTTCAGAAAAGGATGACAGATATTCACTAATACGTGACTGGGCCTTCAGAAGCCATTGCTGGAAGACTTTAGAATTATGTAACAATGATCAGGCTATGGGCCTGGCAGTACGGTTAATAGATGAGCAAGAAACATATGGAATTATTTACCTCTGTGTTCCCAATTTTGGTATGTAGTTACATATGGAATAGTCGGATGGGGAATTTGAGATGTCACAATCTTATTTATTTTGGTTGTAACTCTCCAGTAAAGCTAAAATGTAAACTTCCTTTAAAACGCAAGGCTGATATTTTGTATGTGCAATATAAAATGCTTTGGGATCGCTGCAGAAATTCAGTTATTATACATCTGCTTACAGTTGCACTAGGGTGGAAGGGCCTGTTCCTTTAACCCATATATGCACAGATTTTTTTTGTCACGGTGTTGTATAGTTTTCACATATTCCTTAGCAATCACAGATAGCAACTGTAACAATAATTTGTAGTTGTCAGAAGAATGGAGATTTTTACAGTGGGGTAACGATGACTACATGGATACATTAGGTGGGACACCACTATGGGACTGGAATAATTAATATAAAATACATTTTACGGTAATCAGTGTTTAAAACAGAAATTTGATACCCAGACTTCATTATTACAACTTATGAACTATTAAGTAAAAGTATAAGGTAGGTAAGAAAAATAAAAAAATGATATCTTTGTGCCTGAAAAGCTGCAAATTATTTGTAATGTAAATTACTGTTGCGTCACAGTTTGACCGTTTTATTTTTTCAAAGCGCACATCTTCGTCCGTCTTGACCATTGGGAATAATACGCTGATCTAAATGTTTTCTGATAAAAACAGCTACAGTCGGACTTATTTGCCGATGTGGAACAGAATGAGTTATATCATTGCCATACATCTAGAGCAAAGACTTTCCAATATATCGGCGAAATTTCCACGTGTCTTCTTTCGGTCCTAGTGATCTGGCAAGCAATGGAGAATATAGATGATTGCAACGTCAAAGGGCCATATCAGAATGGGAATATATCATTTCTTGCCTCTTATGACAATCCGGTAAACTCTAATACACACATCAAAAAAAGTTTTGCATCACCTCGGTTCCGAGAGTTGCGGAACCTGTACAGAAAACTGGAATAGGGATCAACATAAACATTATTCCCACCCTTTTTATTACTCATGAAAACCAAACATGGCATGTTGTACCACCATAGAGCGAGACTTTCAAAGGTGGTGGTCCAGATTGCTGTACACACCTGTACTTATAATACCTAGTAGCACGTCCTCTTGCATTGATGCATGCCTGTATTCGTCGTGACACACTATCCACAAGTTCATCAAGGCACTGTTGGTCCAGATGGTCCCACTCCTCAACAGCGATTCGGCGTAGATACCTCTGAGTGGTTGGTGGGTCACGTCGTCCATAAACAGCCCTTTTCAATCTATCCCACGCATGTTCGATAGGGCTCATGTCTGAAGAACATGCTGGTCACCCTAGTCGAGCGATGTCATTGTTCTGAAGGAAGTCATTCACAAGATGTGCACGAAGGGGGCGCGAATTGTCGTCCATGAAGACAAATGACTCGCCAATATCCTGCCAGTACGGCTGCACTATCCGTCGGAGGATTTCATTCACGTATCATACAGCCATTACGGCGCCTTCCATGACCATTAGCGGCGTACGTCGGCCCCACATAATGCCACCCCAAACAGCAGGAAATCTCCACCTAGCTGCACTCGTTGGACATTGTGTCTAAGGCGTTCAGCCTGACAGGGTTGCCTCCAAACACGTCTCTGACGATTGTCTGGTTGAAGGTATATGCGACACTCATCGGTGAAGAGAACGTGATGCCAATCCTGAGCGGTCCATTCGTCATGTTGTTGTTCCCATCTGTACCGCGCTGCATGGTGTCGAGGTTGCAAAGATGGAACTCGCCATGGACGTCAGGAGTGAAGTTTCTCGTCATGCAGCCTACTGCGCACATCTACATCTACATGATTACTCTGCTATTCATAATAAAGTGCCTGGCAGAGATTTCAATGAACCACCTTCAAGATGCAACTTTACCGTTCCATCATGCAGCCTATTGCCCAGAATTTGAGTCGTAACACGACGTCCTGTATCCGCGCGAAAAGCATTATTCAACATGGTCAGGGTTACTCCGAGCCATAATTCGTAGTTAGATGTCACCCACTGCAGTAGTAGCCCTTGGGCGGCCGGAGCTAGGCATGTCATCGGCAGTTCCTGTCTCTCTGTATATCCTCCATGTCTTAACAACATCGCTTTGGTTCACTCCTAGACGCCTGGACACTTCTCTTGTTGAGAGCCCTTCCTGGCACAAAGTAGCAATGCGGGCGCGATCGAATAGTGGTGTTGACCGTCTGGGCATAGTTGAACTACAGACAACAGTAGCCGTGTGTTCATCCTTCCTGATGGAATGACTGTAACTGATTGGCTGTCGGACTGCCTCCGTGTAATAGGCGCTGCTCATGCATGGTTGTTTACATCTTTGGGCGGGTTTAGTGAGATATCTGAACAGTCGAATGGACTGTGTCTGTGAAACAGTATCCACAGTCAACGTCTATCTTCAGGAGTTCTGGGAACCGGGGTGATACAAAACATTTTTCAAGTGTGTGTTAGCTTCTAGTCTATCTACTCCGCCCATAAATCGGTAGCAGTGATGTAAAATGTTTGGTCATGAATGTATGTGTTTGTTGTATCTGTGATGTTCGATTATTTTATCTTAGTTCACCATCATTTGCCTAGCTATCCTGCTGCGTGCAGACAAGCGCAGAGATTTCCATCCTCTCTGTCTTCTCTGCTGTCTCACAAATGAACACTATCCCTTATATATTTTCTCAATCTTAATACACTTAGCTGAACAACATGGCAAAGCAATCGTTCCCATCAGAGAAAAATCCTTTCTGTTCCATCCCGTCGGTCAGCCGCTTTCCCGAAACCCTTCTCTATAGCAGGAAACCGACTCTGGAATAACGTCCCGCATAATATTAGAGAATTGAATGACACCTGCAGCTTCAGAAGACAGTTTTTACATCTACTGAATGATTAATAAGGATTACCACTGTTCCTGTACACATTCGTTACCTTTGTACATCCTTCCTCCTGACCGGATCTTCTCCTTTTATTGGTATTCTAAGCTGGTGCAGTCTCCTTAAATTTTCTTTCCCCAGAACTCGCTATCTCAGAAAACCTCTATTCTTGTACACCTACCTTTTTATAGCTGCAAGCATCATTATTGTTATTATTGTCATTATTATTATTATTATTGCTATTAGCACTATTAGTGGCAGCAGCTGCAATAGTAAAAGTACTGCCATCTTTAACGTGACTAGTTCCTAGTCGGTATTATTTACTCACATTGCCACTTCAGACTCTCAACTCATTTTAATACTTTTTCTCATATTAAAATAATAATTTTCTTTGGAAACTTGACTGAATAAAAGATACTACGAGGGCTATTCGGAAAGTAAGGAACGATAGGTCGCGAAATGGAAACCACAGTGAACATCGAAACTGTTTTATTTGCAACAGTTAGCTACAACTTGCAGATAATTATCTCCATAGTCGCTGACCCGACTTAATTCTCTACGCTGGCCTACAACTCGTTGTCTGTGCCAAAATGTCTTCATAGACAGCTGTTCATGTGAGCAGAGATGAAACTCAGAGGGAGATAATTACGGGCTGTATTGTGAGTAATCAAACGTTTACAATTGAAAATGATGCAGGAGCATCTTCATTGCCCCTGTAGAATGCGGCTGAGAATTGTCTTCAAGAAGAAAACGCACGACAGTTATGTAATGTTGGGTGCATAGCTTCAGGCGAAATTTGTCACCAGGCCCTCGTACTTGGCGGGAGACACTATTGTTCTAGGTATCTTTATGTGCTCCCTGTGTGCTGAGAACTAAAAAGAACAAAGTAACACGATCGAACGGCGTACTGGAGATACTGCCCAACACACCTGTACAAAACATCGGATTTTCAGTGTGGTTTCCATTTCGCGACCGATCGTTCCTTACTTTCCGAATAATCCAATGTAAAAGAGGGTCTGATGGCTCTAATCAGATAAGGTGAAATAAATAACTTAATTAAATAGAATAAAATCCTCCTGGTTGCTTTTTGCAAGACTTGATCTCTATTAGTGGACACTTGTCTACCGAGTTTGACGAGCAGTTTCAGTAATTTCCACATTGCTTCCTGGGAAAGCAGTTAGTAATGTAAATGTAATAAAGATTGTCACAATACACAGTAATCTGTGGATCTGGATGTACATTCTTTACAGTATTTGTGAGTTTGGCAACAAGATGTTCATCAAGGCTTGTATCGCGTGCCCCATTTCATTCCTTGTATAAGACAACTTGCAAACAGTACTCTGAACAAGTTACTGCAGCCAATGCTTGGAATCCAAAACGGATTGGCTACCCATGAATATACTGTTTGCACCCATGACGTCCGGAATAGAGTATCACTGGTTCGTTGGTACTACAGTTTTTCTCAGTGGGACCACACACTAGAAATTTTTCGTTGATGATGTAGAACAATGGCCGAATTTTAACTGTTTTGTCATCTGAACTTAAGCTGTTATTTGCAACATAAATAATCTAAGTATCTTTTCGAACCTGTTCCGGCCGGCAGGTGTGGCCGAGCGGTTCTAGGCGCTTTAGTCTGGAACCGCGCGACCGCTACGGTCGCAGGTTCGAATTCTGCTTAGGGCATGGGTGTGTGTGGTGTTCCTAGGTTAGTTAGGCCTAAGTAGTTCTAAGTTCTAGGGGACTGATGACCCATAGTGCTCAGAGCATTTTGAACCAGGTGTGGGGCTGCATGCGGTGTCGTGCTGTTAGCAAAGGCATTCGCGTCGGTCATCTGCTGCCGTTGCCCATTAACGCCAAATTTCGCCGCACTATCGTAACAGATACGTTCGTCTCACGTTCCAGATATATTTCTACGGTTGTTTCACGGAGTGTTGCTTATATGTTAGTACTGACAACTCTACATAAAAGGCGCTGCTCTTGGTCGATAAGTGAAGGCCGTCGGTCACTGCGTTTTTCGTGGTGAGAGCTAATGCCTGAAACCTGGAATCCTTGGCATACTCTTGACACTGTGGATCTCGGGATACAGAATTCCCTAACGATTTCCGAAAGGGAATGTCCGATACTTCTAGCTCCAACTACTATTACGCGTTCAAAGTTTGTTAATTTGTGTCATGTGCCCATATTCACGTCAGAAACCTTTTCACATGAATCACTTGAGTACAAACACAACTTCGCCAGTTCACTGCTCTTGTATACTTAGTGTACCCGATGTTACCGCCCTCTATATATGCGCATATCGCTATCCTGTAGCTTTTGTCATATCATTGTATATTGGTTAAAGTATATGTTTTTAAACCCGCTTTTATTTTTACAGTATTTGCAAGAGAAATTGGGTTAAGATCAGTTGGTCTAACTTCTGGGATACGAGAACTGTTTTTTTAAAACTCCTGTTACTAAATTAATAGCAATCAGGGAAATACATACGATTTTCATGTACCAAAACTCTTCTAAGTATAACTTCTAACAGCTACGATAAAATTGTGTAAGAATCTTGAAATCTTTGTTTATTATATAAACAACATTTAGCTTGGATTATGGTTGCACAGAGGCTAAAAGTGGTACAGTCAACATGCACCTGGTGAAATAATAAAAGTTTCACGAGAGTGCTAACGTACCAGTAATTTACGGGAGGTACGTGGGCTAGTAGCATTGCTATGATAGCTCATAGATACTAAGCCGATTAACACTTTAGTTGCCAGCCGTGGTGGCCGAGCGGTTCTAGGCGCTTCAGTCCGGAACCACGGGACTGCTGCGGTCGCAGGTTCGAATCCTTCCTCGAGCATGGATGTGTGTGATGTCCTTAGGTTAGTTAGGTTTAAGTAGTTCTAGTGGACTGATGACCTCAGATGTTAATCCCCATAGTGCTCAGAGCCATTTGAACCATTTGAACACTTTATTTGCATAAAACCCATCAACAGGGATACGTTGCTGGTCACTATACTATTCACAATGTCACTCGTTAGCACTAACACAACAGCATACTTTAATGTTCAACTAGAGAAATGGAAACTTTCTTAAAGCGCAAGTGGGCCACTCGAAGTCCATCCGCAGTGATTTAAGAAAACGGTCACTTGAAGTCCATCGGTAGTGACTTAAGGAAATGTAAAATTGCACAGTATCACAGGGATTGTTGCAGCGCTACTGAAAGAAAGGTGAATTAGTACTTAAATAGCTATAATATTATAATCGAAACCAACAAACATATCTAGGTTTCTGTTAGTCAAAATAATTCTAATAATGATCATAAGTTTAGACTAGACCCTAAAAGCTCCTCTACCTGTGTCAAAGAATCTTCTTGAATGCACGTTATTGTTAGGCATATACAGGGTGTTTCAAAAATGACCGGTATATTTGAAACGGCAATACAAACTAAACGAGGAGCGATAGAAATACACCGTTTGTTACAATATGCTTGGGACAACAGTACATTTTCAGCAGACAAACTTTCGAAATTACAGTAGTTACAATTGTCAACAACAGATGGCGCTTCGGTCTGGGAAACTCTATATTACGATATTTTCCACATATTCACCATGCGTAGCAATAATATGGCGTAGTCTCTGAATGAAATTACCCGAAACCTTTGACAACGTGTCTGGCGGAATGGCTTCACATGCAGATGAGATGTACTGCTTCAGCTGTTCAATTGTTTCTGGATTCTGGCGGTACACCTGGTCTTTCAAGTGTCCCAACAGAAAGAAGTCACAGGGGTTCACGTCTGGCGAATAGGGAGGCCAATCCACGCCGCCTCATGTATGTTTCGGATAGCCCAAAGCAATCACACGATCATCGAAATATTCATTCAGGAAATTAAAGACGTCGGCTGTGCGATGTGCCCGGGCACCATCTTGCATAAACCACGAGGTGTTCGCAGTGTCGTCTAAGGCAGTTTGTACCGCCACAAATTCACGAAGAATGTCCAGATAGCGTGATGCAGTAATCGTTTCGGATCTGAAAAATGGGCCAATGATTCCTTTGGAAGAAATGGCGGCCCAGACCAGTACTTTTTAAGGATGCAGGGACGATGGGACTGCAACATGGGGCTTTTCGGTTCCCCATATGCACCATTTCTGTTTATTGACGAAGCCGTCCAGGTAAAAATAAGCTTCGTCAGTAAACCAAATGCTGCCCACATGCATATCGCCATCATCAATCCTGTGCACTATATCGTTAGCGAATGTCTCTCGTGCAGCAATGGTAGCGGCGCTGAGGGGTTGCCGCGTTTGAATTTTGTATGGATAGAGGTGTAAACTCTGGCGCATGAGACGATACGTGGACTTCGTCTTGTTGCAACAACACTGTGTTCTAGGCGGTGGAATTCCAACACCAGAAAAATCCTCTGTTCTAAGGAATAAACCATGTTGTCCACAGCACACTTGCAGGTTGTGAACAGCAAACGCTTACAGCAGAAAGACGACGTACAGAATGGCGCACCCACAGACTGCGTTGTCTTCTATATCTTTCACATCACTTGCAGCGCCATCTGTTGTTGAAAATTGAAACTACTGTAATTTCGAAAGTTTGTCCGCCTGAAAATGTACTGTTGTCCCAAGCATATTGCAACAAACGGTGTATATCTATCGCTGCTCGTTTAGTTTTTATTGCCGTTTCAAATATACCGGTCATTTTTGAAACACCCTGTAGTTGAATACTACAGTATATTATGCAAAATAGCATATTATCTTCACAACTTTCCTCAACGGTGATCCAATAAACGTTATTAGTTCTGTTCTGTCACTAGGAAGTGTAAATTATACCGTGATACTGGGCTTAACTTTCCGTTTGTTTCATAGAAACACGCTTACAAACAAAGCTCTAGAAATATATCATTGATGGGAATGGCACCAAATATCAACTAAAAATTTCTCTGCAGATACAGTAAGACACATGTAGTGTAGCTTCCCACATAGTACTTATAACGATGACACCAATAGTAGTGGGAAAGTTAATATTGATTGAGACTTCCCCTCGTCTGTGTTTCTCAGGTAAAACGTAATTAATACTTACACAATGTTAGGGTTCCCGTGTAGGATCAAGAGAAGGCAATGGAAACCCTTAACACTGCCAGGTGTTCTTTCAGTCAGGCTAAAGCAAAGACGAAAATATTCATCCCAGCATATAGTGAAAAGATTGATAATCTGCTTCATATGTTTATGTCCATAAAAAAGGGACAAGTAGTCGAAATGTTAATTGACCTGATCTAATAGCTGGTAACGCCAACGGCGTTGATGCAGTGGTAACACATATTCCAGTCAGATCACCGCAGCTAAGAGCTGTCGCTCTTGGCTAGCACCTGGATGGGTGACCGTCCGAGCCTGCCGAGTTTTATTGGCAAGCGGGGTGCACTCAGCCCTTGTGAGGCCCATTGAGGATATATTTGATTGAGAAGTAGCGCCACCAGTCACGAAAACACAACAGCCAGGAGAACGGGGTGCTTACCACATGCCCCTCTGTGTTCACATCCGGTGACGTCTACTGGCTGAGGATGACACGGCGACTGGTCGGCGGCGTTGGGCCTTCAGGGCCTGTTTCAATGGTATTTTTTTTGTATTAGCTGTTAACAACTGGTACACTTAAAATGATATAACAGATTATTAAATGCAACGTGTCATAATGGAGAATAATACGGACTTCCCTTCTCTCGCATTTTACATATAATTCATTTTGGTATGAGGAACTTTCCTTCAGTTTTCTAGGACAATATATTTACTATTTCTCAAGTTTACAAACAAAAGATAAAAACAAACACAGTCTGACCGTGTATCTATGCCAAACCAGAACCCATGAACCTCTGAAAGAGCTACTTAGTCATAAAATGCTGTAACTATTGAGACAAAGTGGTCTACGAATTTGCTACTCTTCCTGTACATTATGTTTCTAATTGTTCATAAATTGTAGCATCCAGGCCGTTACTCGAAAGTGTAGGAGGTAATGCAATTCACATTTATTTAGAAGCATTAAATGTGTAGCTGCTCAAAATTACTAATTATTCTAGAGCTACCGTGAATGAATGTGTGGTCTGCATAATACAGTGTCTCCCGGCTCTATTCTGCTGGCAGTACCCAACAGTACACATTGTCCATTTGTAATACAAAACTACCTACTTTCTAAACACTTACCAACAGATGTACTGTGCCACGGAGAAAGAAGACTTTTTACGTTGCATTTATTTTGTTTAAGGCTTCGCAATACGCGCTTCAGTAATTCTTAAGCCATTGATGCATTCGTAAGGAAAAATCCGTTGTTTTCATAATTTTCCTTTGTATATCTGATGAACCAATTATGGATGAAGGGCAACAGGCAGATTCCATATTTCTAGATTTCCGGAAAGCATTTGACACGATGCCCCACTGCAGACTGTTAACGACGGTATGAGCTTATGGAATAGATACCTCGATATGCGATTGGGTCGAAGACTTCCTAAGTAATAGAAACCAGTATGTTGTCTTCGACGGCCAGTGTTCATCAGAGACAGGGCATCGTCAGCGGTGCCCCAGGGAAGTGTGGTACGACCGCTATTATTTTCTATGTGCGTAAATGATCTGGCGGACAGGCTGGAGAGGAATTTGAGATTGTTCGATAATAAAGCAGTAGTTTACGGGAAGGGGTCGAAGCTGGGTGTACGAGGATACAAGATGACTTAAACAAAATTTGGTGTAGGCGTGATGACTGGCATGTGGCTCTAAACGCAGAAAAATGTAAGTTCATGCGGCTGAATGGGAAAAACAAAAAACCCATGATGTTCTGATACAACATTAGTAGTGTCCTGCTTGACACAATCACGTCGCTTGAATATACGTACGAGCGTAACTTTAGACAGCGACATGAAGTGCAACGGCTATGTGAGGATTGTGGTAGGACAGGCGAATGGTTGACCTCGGTTTATTGGGAGAATTTCGGGAATGTGTGGTCCATCTGTAAAGGAGACTGCATATAGGACACTAACATGACCTATTCTTGAGTATTCCTCAAGTTTTTTGCAGCCGTACCACAACGGATTAAGGGGAGACATAGATGCAGTTCAGAAGCGGGCTGCTGGATAGGTTTGAACAACACGCAAGTGTTACGGAGACGCTTCGGGAACTCAAATGGGAATCTCTGGAGGGAAGGCGGAGTTCTCCTAGAGAAACACTATCGAGAAAATTTAAAGAACCGGCATTTGAAGCTGAGGGCAGAACGATTTTACTACTGCCAACATTCATTGCGCCTAGGGACCACGAAGATAAAGTACGAGGAATTAGGCAAATAACACTCGCTTTCCCTCTGCTATTGCCGGCTGGAGTGGCCGAGCGGTTCTAGGCGCTACAGGCTGGAACAGCGCGACCGCTACGGTCGCAGGTTCGAATCCTGCCTCGGTCATGGATGCGTGTGATGGCCTTAGGTTAGTTAGGTTTAAGTAGTTCTAAGTTCTAGGGGACTGATGACCTCAGAAGTTAAGTCCCATAGTGTTCAGAGCCATTTGAACCCTCTGCTATTTGCGAGGGGAACAGGAAAGGAAAGACTGGTAGTCGTATTTGGTATCCTCCGCTATGCATGAAACCGTGGCTTACGGAGTATGTAAGTAGATATCAGACTTTTACCTCAGGGATAGATCGTGAATCGTTGGCGGTGCTTTCGGGCTGCGAAAGGTCAAAGCACGCTTAGCTGCCACGTCCCGATAGATGGACGTGGCTGGGCTTCCGGAGACCGGCACCGGCGGCTCATATGGCTGAGTAGAGCCGCCGTCAGTAGACAGCTGGCGGGAGGTGGGAGAGAGACTCCACAGGCACGTAGAAGGGAACGAGTGCAGCGTGTGGAAGTGAACGGGTGCGGAATGGGGGGGGGGGGGGGTTACACTTGTCGCTGCGCAATGCGTGCAGCGGACGGGAAAGGGAGGACCCGACCACTGATTCAATTCGCAGCGTTGAGTAACGAGTCAGAAACATTGCAAACTATTTCTGACAGATCTTCCACGCCTGGAATAAGTAATAGGGATGTCTCAAGAGGGTGGAAATCATGCAGATGCAGGCATTTTGCCCACTAAGTGACAGTAACTGTGACAGGTGGCGTTCACGTGCGCACTCACGCGATAAATAGAGTGCGGGCCGCGTAGGGGAAGGAAGGGGGCGAGGAAAAGGCCAGGCGGCACCTTACATAACAGCTGTCGCGTTGGCGCATGTGGTGCGTTATGGCTATCAGTAATCATATTTAAAGAGCCTATGCGACTCGACGGCCAGTGGCTTACGAAAAATGGTGTTAATAAAGTAACACGACAGTGACATACCGAACAGGCGTGTCAGGAAATAATACGTCGTAGGCTATGACGCTACACGACGTGGCAAAACAACATCTGACGGTGTTACCTGGATCCATTCATAATTACACAAAGGCGAGGGCCTTAATCGCCCACATGGCGTTGCGTAGTGCAGAGGAGCAAGATACTTAGCATACGGAGGTACGTTTTAAATACATGGAGGACCAATCAACAGAATCAATTAAAAGGAAGTCTAAAGACAAACAGGTATGCTGTGACGGCTATTACGGTATCGGCACGCGCACTGTTAAAGTCTCGGTTTCTGCTGACACAATAGCCAAAATGTTACAGATGGCAGAATAGCCCACAAGGCGAGGGTGGTGTGAATATGTCTACTTCTTTCTTTTGTTAAGACGAACTTGCAGGCTGTCTAACTTCGTTCTCACGAGCGGACTGACCAAGAATTAAGGGTTTTTAATGTCTCAGACAATCATTCCGCGGTTGCCGTTTTACTCTTACACAAATTATTGCCTTCAAAACCGAGATACGCGGTGTATCAGGATATCAGAAAAATAACGCCCTTTATCGGGTTTCCTCGCTTGTGTAAGGTGATTTCGCTCTCAAAACGGTGAAGTATTAAACGGAAATTCACAGCATGCGAAGAGGAATCAACCATGTCCTGTAACTTAAGCCCAAAAGATCATCTTTCCAGATAACATCAAAATGTGGCCTGAAGCTCACCTGTGCGCCTTTGACTACCAAAACTCCGGCCAGTTTACCCATAATTTTGCCACTCATCGTGAGATTCGTCATTTCTTGGGTCCTAATTCACCTGGACGGTAGTGACGGCTCTTGTTGGGAGAAGGGTTTGCGGTAGAGGTGGGGTACGGCTCCCCCTCCACAATGATGATCTTCTGGTTGAAATCTTCCACCTCTGCTGTTGCCGAAAGGACCTTTGTGGGAATTGTTTCGGCTGTTTCGCCTTGTACTTGGTCAGGGCATATGTAAATGACCGGCCGGCCACTGTGGCCGACCTGTTCTAGGCGTTTCAGTCTGGAACCGCGCGACCGCTACGGTCGCAGGTTCGAATCCTGCCTCGGGCATGATGTGTGTGATGTCCTTAGGTTGGTTAGGTTTAAGTAGTTCTAAGTTCTAAGGGACTGATGACCTCAGATGTTAAGTCCCACAGTGCTCAGAGCCATTTGAACCATTTTTTTGTAAGTGCCCGAATTGCCAACAATTAGGGCAGCATTAGACCAAACACTCCTCGCCCGTGTTGCCAGCGTCCGTACATAGTCCACATTTACTCTCATAATTACTCAGAGAATGCTGCTTCTTCCCTTAACAATGCCAAAGAGACTGCCTCGTGGAATGACGTAGGAGAAGCTAATCTAAATTCTCCTCCAATTTGCGGGTTAATGCCGCAGATTAAAACATCTACAGCCCTCCTTTCAACCTCCTCTAGCACTACCTCGATATGCATAGCATGGCTGCCAAGGGTATAGGTTCGGCAAGAAATAAATGTAATCCGATCGGCAAACTTCTCAAAAATTTTCCCTCACCTCTGCCAGACCGTAAACAATTTCCCAAGTAGTAGGAGGTTTCCCATTTGTATGTGTACCGCTCTGCTAGATATGTAGTTAGGATTTCAAAACTCTCAGCATTGTTCAGGGTGGGGTGGCAACTAAGTCAACACAAACACAATCCTCTGACAATTTTAGTCGGACAACATGTAATGGAAAGCTATGCTGCTATGCAGAAAGGGGACCCATGTCACGGACGTTTTGCAAGAATATGGTTACTTTTTCATTCGGTCTTCCTGAGAAATGGAATTAGGGTAATGGCCGGAGGGCTGGTTATAATGCCAGGGGTGAGGCAGCCACATGGACTTCAGTTTCCTTGGGTCTCTCGAAATCAGTCTGGACACCGAATTCAGTGTCCTAACTGCTCCTTCATCTCTATATTTTTAGTCCAGAGTTCTTGTGCTTCTTCTTGCAAAACCTTCATAATTTCCTCAGTTCCATTATTAGGTTTGTTCTCTAATGTGGGGGCCAGGAGGCTCAACAGGACACCACAAAGCACAGTTATAAATTTTTCTATCCTGACATACAACTGCTGCAAGACAAATACACTGTTACTATTGTCTCGTCGTTCCTCCCTACAGAAATGCTTACATAAAGCAGTTGGTGTTGTGGCGTGCGGAGAACAGTGGCAGGTGCTGGTGGTGGCAGGCCAGCGTGTGCAGAGTAAAGGCCAGTGCTGGTTGCCAGTGGCCGCGGGCATGCGTCACTCTGCGTCACTCACGTGACGACGTCGTGGGCACCGGCATCGGCGACGCAGAGACGAACGCACCCCGGCGTCATAGACAGGGCCTTCAGGAAGTTGGCAGTAACGTAATGCCCGGTGTGAAATGTAGGACTCTCCGGCTACGCAGGTGTGGGGTCAGAGAAGCACCGCAGCATGTCATCTGGCACATGAAACTGTCCATAGCAAGGCACCAGGTAGTGGCCAACCAGTGGGACCGGTAGCGCAGCAGCGGATGGGATTGCTGCTGTGGGCCGCAGTCAGCTGTGGACACCGTCTCTGGTTGACGGCGGTGTCGTCGGGAGGGCCACGCCAACCGAATGTAGTTTGGTCGCGCACTCTGCCCTCCATGTCAAGTGCTGCTGACCACTCTTCTCATCCCAGGACACCAACAAGGCTGAAGTTGCATGTGGGCAGCGACGGGGGCAGAGCGAGTAATCCGGTGGTGAGATAGCGTGGTGGTAGGCCCGGCCACATGGTGCGGCCCGGCGCCAGCGGGTTGCGGCGCGACACGTGCTCCTCTCATGACGCGCACACTGGATCCCGGGCAGCAGCTCTCACGCAGCGTGCTGTCTCACTGCATGACGCAGTATTTATGTACTTTGCTCTAGGGTGGCGTCAGCTTCCACTCTCGCGCCCAGCAACAGACAAGAACTGGCCACAATAACGCCGCTCAGACCATGATCTCAGAACAGGTATTACGGCATGTAGCCGAAAAATAGAGAGGGTTTCTGGACCATATGGTGGAAGAGATCCAGTTCTTATGCCAGTTTGTGCAGGAAGGACCAACGGTAGTGGATGGATGGGTCTTCAGGTAGGGAACTCGAAATAATAACAGGAATAATTGCAATTTAAAACACATATAATTTAGTATACGGTGTTCGTAAGGCGTTCATCGGGAAAGGGAGGCCAGGCGGCCCTTAGCTTCATGGAGTCATTTGCACTAGTATATCAAGAAGTGGGGAGAGGAAGCATGTTGTCAAATCAGTGCATCGTGGCAAAGAGTGTCTTGTTGTGTGTTCCACTGTCTGCCTATACCCTCTGGTCCCTCACGTGACATCCTCCCACTCTCCCAAATTGTGGCTGCTGCAGGTGAATTTTTCAGACTTACTTTGCCAGCAGTATCCAACTGTGGGAGCCGCGCTTAGCTCAGCAGTACATCCATAGCTCATAATTTGAAGCAAAAAGAAAAAAAAGACATAATAAATTCCCTAATTTTCGTAGAAAGAGCTGGCCACCTGTACACAGGCAAGGCCTCCTACAATACAGGTCATCGCGAATGATATGTAAGCTGTCATTTTCACACCAACCAGTCGTCGCGCATCCGCACAGCCTCCTGACTATCTCGTAAGCATCTGTTGCCGTATTGATTAATCGATGGTGGATGAACAGGACATACGCTACTGGCCATTAAAACTGCTACACCAAGAAGAAATGCAGATGATAAATGGGTATTCATTGGACAAATATATTATACTAGAATTGACATGTGATTACATTTCACCTAATTTGGGTGCATAGATCCTGAGAAATCAGTACCCAGAACAACCACCCCTGGTCGTAATAACGGCCTTGATACGCCTGGGCATTGAGTCAAACAGAGCTTGGGTGGCGTGTACAGGTACAGCTGCCCATGCAGCTTCGACACGATACCACAGTTCATCAAGAGTAGTGACTGGTGTATTGTGACGAGCCAGTTACTCGGCCACCATTGACCAGACGTTTTCAATTGGTGAGAGATCTGGAGAATGTGCTGGTCAAGGCAGCAGTCGAACATTTTCTGTATCCAGAAAGGCCCGTAAAGGATCTGCAACATGCAGTCGTGCATTATCCTGCTGAATTGTAGGGTTTCGCAGGGATAGAATGAAGGATAGAGCCACGGGTAGTAACAAAGTTGAAATGTAACGTGCACAGTTGAAAATGCCACCAATGCGATCAAGAGGTAACCGAGACGTGTACCCAATGGCACCCCATACCATCACGCCGGGCGATACGCCAGTGGGGCGATGACGAATAAACGTTTCCAATGTGCGTTCACCGCGATGTCACCAAACACGGATGCGACCATCATGATGCTGTAAACAGAACCTGGATTCATCCGAAAAATGACGTTTTGCCTTTCGTGCACCCAGGTTCGTCGTTGAGTACACCATCACAGGAGCTCCTGTCTGTGATGTAGCGTCAAGGATAACCGCAGCCACAGTCTCCGAGTTCATAGTCCATGCTGCTGCGAACGGCGTCGAATTGTTCGTGCAGATGGTTGTTGTCTTGCAAACGTCCCCATCTGTTGATTCAGGGATCGAGACGTGGCTGCACGATCCGTTACAGCCATGCGGATTTGATGCCTGTCATCTCGACTGCTAGTGATACGAGGCCGTTGGGATCCAGCACGGCGTTCCGTATTACCCTCCTGAACCCACCGATTCCATATTCTGCTAACAGTCATTGGATCTCAACCAACGCGAGCAGCAATGTCGCGATACGATAAACCGCAATCGCAATAGGCTGCAATACGACCTTTATCAAAGTCGGAAACGTGATGGTACGCATTTCTCCTCCTTACACGACCCGTCACAACAACGTTTCACCAGGCAGCGCCGGTCAACTGCTGTTTGTGTATGAGAAATCGGTTGGAACCTTTCCTAATATCAGCACGTTGTAGGTGTCGCCACCGACGCCAACCTTGTGTGAATGTTCCGAGAAGCTAATCATTTGCATATGACAGCATCTTCTCCCTGTCGGTTAAATTTCGCATCTGTAGCACGTCTTCTTCGTGCTGTAGCAATTTTAATGGCCAGTAGTGTAGTATTCACGCAACCGACAAGCTGGATCCAGTTGGCGTCGTCCACCTGAGCGTGTGATAGACTGTTTCGAGAATGATTAGGTGGAAGCTGCATTGCGTCATCGTACAACTTTTGGGTGGGCAGCGCCACCGTCGCCAGCATGCGGCTATGGCATTGCCCCGCAGCAGCGATGTCACAACACTGACGCCTCCGGGCCTGAACGGCCTGAACTGGACCACACACCCATACCCTAAGCACGACGTCCTGCTCACAGCGCGACCCCAGCACTCGCGTGGCATAAGTATTGAGGGGAATTGGTTGCATGAAGGTTGCACTGAATTCGTAGATTCCACTCATTTGCGTTTTACAACAGTGGTTCAAATGGCTCTGAGCACTATGGGACTCAACTTCTGAGGTCATTAGTCCCCTAGAACTTAGAACTAGTTAAACCAAACTAACCTAAGGACATCACACACATCCATGCCCGAGGCAGGATTCGAACCTGCGACCGTAGTGGTCTCGCGGTTCCAGACTGCAGCGCCTAGAACCGCACGGCCACTTCGGCCGGCCATAAAAGCAGTGAAAGAAGAGATTAAAATTACTCTCTCAGTCTATTTTGAATGTAAATGCAAGTAGCTAAAGTATATTGTTAAAAAGAAAAGAAAAGAAATATAATCGACGTGTATGAGGATTAGTTTTCATAGTGGATAATAAGAAAGGCTTACTGCTAGTATCTGTAGTGGGTACAATTGGAAAATATTCGGAAAGACTGTTACAAAGTTTAGAGCTCGATTGCTGAGTAATTAGTTTTATTTTGCATAAGAACAATTGTAATAATATTAATGATAAGAAATCAGTAAGACTATACAAGAGTAATGGTTATTGCAGAAGGCACTGGTGCTATCTGAAAGCGGGAAAGACCAAGCAGAGGGTTTAGAATGATTATTGAAAAAGCTAATTGGGAACGGAGTATCTTCGATATTCTGTAGAACCCTTGGAGTGTGGTGAAGTTCAAGTTATGGGATATTTTGAAGTTAAAGTGATGCTACACTTTTCAATGTTATTGTTAAAGAGTGAAGATCGTGTGAGCTGTTTTCAAGACTATAAGGGTGATGTAACAATGAGTAATACAGTGGAACCTACAATGATGGTAGTAAAAAGGAAGCCAAGACAGGATAAATCGGAAGCTCTAAGTGACGTAATACTGACGATTACCGGTCGAGAAATCTCGTTATATATGCAAATAGAAATAAAAGTAGAACTGTCATTATGTTACTCAAAGGTAGTTGGTAGTGAAGTTACGATGAGAGAAAATAATAACCATAAGGCTTTACTCATTTTGGAAGTTGGATTAGAAATCATAAACTGGTAGAAGTTATTCCTGGGCATAGATCTAAGAGCAGGAGGAGGAGGAGGAGGAGGAGACTATAGATGATAATATTAAGTTCAGTGAAGAGCAGAGCTAGAAAATGTTTGACTAGTGGTATCACCGAACCTAGAAAGTTCGTAGCAAGCAGTAAAGCGAAGAGACGGAATAAAAGAAAGTTGGAGGTGGAAGGAAGATGACTGAGAGCATATCAGAAGTATTATGATAAATGTGGTTCGGCGAAGAAAGCAGAATATGTTGTTTTGTGCCTTATTGAAACCACGTGGCACAAGGAAAGATAACTGTGCCAAATCTGAGTTGAGGGAGTTTACTGATTTCGTTGAATTCTTATGTTGTGTTGTTAGACGGCGCTGCTGTGATTAATGTAGTAGGGGCACGCAATGTAATAAAGTTTGAATTATATTTTGTGTTGTGTTTCTTTGTGTGTCTATAGTTTCGATGTGTATGTCTATCTTATTTGGGCACTGTTTCCTTGATAAGGAGATATTCAAGGATAGGTTTTATTAAACGGAACAACTAACATAGTACGATTATTGTCTGGTAGGATTCAAGGTAGAATGCTTTATTGTCACTAACATGGTTTAAATTCTTGGTTAAGTTAAAAGGAAAAGTGAGACAGCCTTCATATTTACGTTCTGAAAACAGCGTAATCTGGTGAAGCTAATTAATTGCTACCAGGCTACGAAGTGTCCACGGGTCACTCACAAGATAGTAGCATTGCCTGTAAACTGGAAAATGAAACTTCCTGGCAGATCAAAACTGTGTGCCGGACCGAGACTCGAACTCGGGACCTTTGCTTTTCGCGGGCAAGTGCTCTACCGACTCTTTTTTTGTCTTTTTTTTCCACTTTAATATAGCGCCTAGAACCACTTTTTTTTCTTTATTTTTTTCCGTCGCGCTGACCACTTTTTTTATTTAGCAACGCGTCAGCGCGTTTTTTAAAGAAAAGTAAAATAAAAATAAAAATAAAAACGCGATTCCTTCGCTTTATGGTCCAACAACGCGACCACTTTTTGGTAACAGGAAGGCAGGGTAAACAAACAATCTTCATTTGTACAATTGTGCTGTCCTAGGGGAAAGTATCGAGACAGCAAAAACAATTTGGAAACCATAAAATATAAAATCAACGTAAAGGCCGCCCTCTTTTTTTTTCTTTTTTTGTGACATGAATAAAGCAAGTGACAATCCTAGTCACGGGCGGGAGTGAAAATGAAATTATCATCTGCATCACAATCCCTGCAGCACGCGGTGTCGCATCATAAATCTGGCAGCAAGCCATATAATCTTGACCATCTCTGCCAATGTGGTCGGCATGTATTTCTCCTGCGTCCACCATTCGAAGGACCATTATCTGAGGCGGTTTCGGTGTTTACCATCTTTTTTTTTTTTACGTGAACATAATCCCGTCATAACTGGCGCCAACAGGTAGGGGCCAGTTTTCTTCTCAGTGTGCCATGTGTCAATTTAATTGAACCGCACAGTACTGTCTCTAGTCGTTCTGCTGCAGGAGTCTTCTCAGTTCTAGGACACCCCAGCTGTCGGGCGGATTGTAAAAACCACTGCCTAAAAATTGGAAAAGTAAGTCCTGTTTTTCGTATGACTCCGTATGAGCTCGTGTTGTTCTTGTAAATATATCCAATAATCCATCATCATACGAATACAAATATTTCGTCGCATGTCCAGCGATCCAATAGACCGCATACGTCTTTTGTTTGGGAAAAAAGGTCTTGTCCGGTAGAAAGAATACATCCGATGTGATTTCTGTGTAGGTAGTTCGCCGAAGGAAGGCCAGTATTCGACGCGTCAGCGTCCAGACGTCCCTCACTGCGCCACACACTAAAGCATGTTCTTCCGTTGCTAACAGTCCACAGTTTGTGCAAAGAGGAGGATCGACCATATGAATTGTATGTAATCGACTCCTGGTCACAAGTTTACGGTTTATAAGAATATACCACATCGATCTCGCTGCTGTTGACAGTAATGGAATATGCACTGCACACCAAATGTGCTCCACGTTCTCGACAGATATTTGAATTCCATTATGTTGCGGCCATGTTGATCCATCAAGCACCTATAGATCTCCCGAGTCGTGGGTATTCTCGTCGAAGGTACTTTCAGACGAACATAACTGTAATCAACAAGAAATGAGGCAATGTGTGCAAGAGAAGGCGAAATATTGCCCACCGCAATAGGGGGTTCGTACGAAGGCGGAACAAGTACTTCTATCAGAAGTTGTTTCGCACGTTTGTGAGGTTGAGGCCACCGTTCCGGGACTGTAGCGTTAACGTGTCATATTTGATCTTAAATAACATCCCAGTACTAACATAGTAACCAAAGGCAGCCATGAGGCGGTCTGCAATACCCTTCGGTATTGGTAGGATCTGCGCTAAATGGGGCAGTCGTGACGCTATGTGCACGTTAGTGTATGCCACACGTTGGATCATGTCAGTGAGTTGTTGCGTATCGTCAGACGAACATTCTGCAGAAGCCGCCGATAACTCGCCGCCGCTGACCGCCGTAGTGAACGGGTAAATGTGATCCCCAGACATCTCAGCGATTCCACCGTCTGAAACGGTCCCGGTGTATCTTCCAGACCCCGTCCAGTGTGCATACTTTTGGATTTCGTCATGTTAACGACACTGCCTGCCGCCGTCCCGTAAGAGTCTAGATGTTCAAGAGCCTGACGCAATTCATGTCCTGATCTGACAAGAAGGATCAGGTCGTCCGCATATGCGCGACAAACGAAAGAGTTCTCATTAAGAGCTATCCCAGTAAGTGAGCGCCTCATAACACACATCAGCGGCTCAAGTGCTATCGCAAACAGCATCATGGAGAGTAGGCACCCTTGCCGGACTGAGTTGTTAATAGGAATCGAGCCCGCTTCCCGACCATTTACAATCACCTTCGATGTAGCCCTCGTATGAGCCTCATAACGATGGAGATGAAGACAGGTGGAATCGCCATTCGGCTCATGACTAACGACAAGAAGTCATGGTTTATCCTGTCGAACGCACGATCGAAGTCCACCGATATCATCGCTGCTCGCATTTTAAACGTTTCCGGAAGGGCGAGAACGTCACAGTATTCACTTAACGCCGAGGAGATGTTGCTTCGCACCCCTAGGCAAGCCTGATCAGGGGATATTGTCCTGGATATCGCCAGATTGAGACGAGACGCTAGTAGTCGTGCAAAGATTTTATAGTCGGTGTTTAGCATAGTGAGAGGCCGATATTGATTAACACTGCACTCCCCGTCATCTTCGGGATGGGAAGAAGAAAGCCCCTCACAAAATCCGACGGTAGGCACATGTCCGGACGCAACGCCTCATTATACATCGACACCAACTGTGGCATCATCATGTCCACGAATTCTCGATAAAACTCTAGCGCAATCCCATCTGGCCCTGGTGATTTATGGGCCGCTCCATTTGTGAGCGCCACCTTTATATCGTCTTCTGTGAGTGGCTCCATAAGCGCTGCCTTATCCGTCTCTGTCAGTGTAGTTTGCAGATGTTGCAGTATCTCTTCCCCCACCCGACGGTATGTCGGTGTACCGGCATAGAGATGGCGGAAATGCTCTAAAAATTCTTTTGCAATGTCCTGTTGTGTTGTCAGTTGACGGCTATCTAAACCGTGGAGCACTGTTACCAATGCCCAGCGGTAACGTTTGTGTTCCCACGACACATGGTGCATCGATGTACGCACCCCAGTGATGGCGTCGAAAGATCTTGCCAGTATTGGGATGCCACCCAGTCGTCGTCGCGTGATCGATAAGATTTGTGCCTTAACACCATGAACTTCCACATAGTGTTCTGCAGACGGCACCTGGAATGATAGCTCACGAAGTATGGTGTAACAGTAATCAAGAGTGTCTCTTTGCCATCTCGTCTTATCCCGACCATACTGTATTAGAGCTCTTCTTATTGCCGGCTTAGTGCACTCTAGCCACCGTCGAAACACGGAGGTATATGTTGGTAGACGGCGTTGACATGCGGTCCATACCGCCTCGACTCTGTGACGACATTCGGGGTCCGCCAAAAGTGACGAATTGAGCTTCCATGTCCCGTTGCTTCTCTACACACTTTGCCTAGGGAGTGATATGGTACAAATGTGGGCCAGAGTCCGCAGCTCGTGGTCGTGCGGTAGCGTTCTCGCTCCCCACGCCCGGGTTCCCGGGTTCGATTCCCGGCGGGGTCAGGAATTTTCTCTCTGCCTCGTGATGACTGGGTGTTGTGTGCTGTTCTTAGGTTAGTTAGGTTTAAGTAGTTCTAGGGGACTGATGATCATAGATATTAAGTCCCATAGTGCTCAGAGCCATTTGAACCATTTTTGTAAGTCAGATGATCAGTAAATGCCGCAGGCCATCGTTCCACGTCGACCACCTTATCCTATAGGCCAACCGAAACATATATTCGATCGAGTCTGCTCGCCGAGTGACTGGTAAAAAAAGTATATCCCTCACGGTTCCTATGCATCAAGTCCCAGGTGTCGCTTAACTGCAGATCCCGGCATAGCACATGCAATTCACCACAGGTATTGTAATGTGGAGTCTGGTCTTTTTGTGCTAAAACACAACTGAAGTCACCACCTATAATGAAGTGATCGAATCTGTCGGTAAATAAGGGCACAATCTCTTCCAAATAATACCTGACACGCGCCCGTCTGTTGTCTGTGCCGGAAGGGGCATAAACATTGAGAATGCGAATTCCATTAACAGTTATCGCCAGTCCTCGTGCCGAAGGTAGATAAGCCAGGTCGCGATTCGGAATCCCGTCCCGGACCAATATCGCCGTTCCACTGTCGTTGTTCGAGTGCGGCGAGGTGTAGGAGATGTATCCATGTACTTCCTGGAACTACGGAATGTAAATTTCCTGCACCATCAGTATATCCACATCCGACGCGTATATCATGTCCCTAAACAACTGCTGTTTCACAGGCGATGTAATGGTATTTACATTCACTGTTCCTATTCTGTATGCCAGGGGTCAAGTATCTGTCATCTCTACATGATGTTAAAATGGCATAGTTTCACCGTATCGATAGTTCCTTTGCACATCCGCAGAGGGTCGCCCGACGGACGTGTTCCTGCGGCATTAGGTGTCTTGAGATGCGGACGGATGCAAGTCCCCGCCAATATAATGGTCCGCATCGGTGATTTCCTCGTCCTGCTCATACCAGCTGATATTATTGGGGGGCTCCAAATTTTCCAGTGCGGCATTGATGTGTGACATCTGTTGTTCTTTAGCAGCATTAGACTCCGCCGCAGAAGGGGTATCAGGCCCCTGAGCGGATGCGTCGTCTGAACGACATGACATCTTTTCACCGTCCGAAGTCATATGGTCTGCGACATCCGAAGCTTGTGGTTCCAAGTCAGACACGTCCACAGAGTTCGACTCATCTGGGCTCCCAAGAAGAGAAGGGAGCGTCTCCGCAGCGTTTAGTCGGCGCTTCTTGCGGCGCTTTGGCGAGCGTTGTTTGCGGGCCCTAACCTTGGCCTCTGGTGTTGGCGAATCTTGTATCTCCTGCTGTCTCGCCACCGCCACAGCGCCCTGCGGCCGTTCCACTTCAGCTTCCATGATTACTGGGATGCTGTCATTCTCATTCTGCACCGCCTGTAGTGTCTGAGATTGGAGGTTGGTCGGAGCCATTCCTTCTTCAGTGGGGTCCGGAGGCTCTTCAATCAACTGCGGCGTCGGTTCGATAGGGTGTTCCGACCTCGGCGTCACCTCCTCTCGAAGCGCCGTCACGTAAGTCATCGGCAGTGACGTCGGTGTAGTCGGATTCTGGAAGTCTCCGCAGGGGATTTGCACGAGTCTCCTCTGCATACACGCAGATCGCAGATGTCCTTCACCACCACACCCGGAGCATGTCAGGGGCTGTCCATCATAGATGACAATAGCTCTACAGCCGCCGATTTTTATGGACGATGGCACATGTTTCGTAAGAGCAATTCGCACCTGTCGGACTCCATTGAACACTGGATACGTGCTAAAACTTGCCCATCGTTCGGCCGTATGACTAATAACTCTGCCATATGGCTCGAGTGATTCAGTGACCAATGCTTCGGGTACCTCGAAAGGCAGCTCGAAGACTCGAATCGTACGCACTCCAAAGCCCGAATGAGCGACTAAAACTTCGCCAATGTGACCATCGGAGTGTCGAAACAGGAATCCTCGTTTGGCGGCTTCAATGATGTACATCTACATATACATTTATACTCCGCAAGCCACCGAACGGTGTGTGGCGGAGGGCACTTTACGTGCCGCTGTCATTACCTCTCTTTCCTGTTACAGTCTCGTATGGTTCGCGGGAAGAACGACTGTCTGAAAGCCTCCGTGCGCGCTCTAATCTCTCTAATTTTACATTCGTGATCTCCTCGAGAGGTATGAGTAGGGGGAAGCAATATATTCGATACCTCATCCAGATACGCACCCTCTCGAAACCTGGCGAGCAAGCTACACCGCGATGCAGAGCGCCTCTCTTGCAGAGTTTGCCACAGGAGTTTGTTAAACATCTCCGTAACGCTATCACGGTTACCGAATAATCCTGTGACGAAACGCGCCGCTCTTCTTTGGATCTTCTCTATCTCCTCCATCAACCCGATCTGGTACGGATCCCACACTGATGAGCAATACTCAAGTATAGGTCGAACGAGTGTTTTGTAAGCCACCTCCTTTGTTGATGGACTACATTTTCTAAGGACTCTCGCAATGAATCTCAACTTGGTACCTGCCTTACCAATAATTACTTTTATACGATCATTCCACTTCAAATCGTTCCACACGCATACTCCCAGATATTTTACAGAAGTAACTGCTACCAGTGTTTGTTCCGCTATCATATAATCATACAATAAAGGATCCTTCTTTCTATGTATTCGCAATACATTACATTTGTCTATGTTAAGGGTCAGTTGCCACTCCCTGCACCAAGTGCCTATCCGCTGCAGATCTTCCTGAATTTCGCTACAATTTTCTAATGCTGCAACTTCTCTGTATACTACAGCATCATCCGCGAAAAGCCGCATGGAACTTCCGACACTATCTACTAGGTCATTTATATATATTGTGAAAAGCAATGGTCCCATAACACTCCCCTGTGGCACACCAGAGGTTACTTTAACGTCTGTAGACGTCTCTCCATTGATAACAACATGCTGTGTTCTGTTTGCTAAAAACTCTTCAATCCAGCCACACAGCTGGTCTGATATTCCGTAGGCTCTTACTTTGTTTATCAGGCGACAGTGCGGAACTGTATCGAACGCCTTCCGGAAGTCAAGAAAAATAGCATCTACCTGGGAGCCTGTATCTAATATTTTCTGGGTCTCATGAACAAATAAAGCGAGTTGGGTCTCACACGATCGCTGTTTCCGGAATCCATGTTGATTCCTACAGAGTAGATTCTGGGTTTCCAAAAACGACATGATACTCGAGCAAAAAACATGTTCTAAAATTCTACAACAGATCATCTATAGTTTTGCGCATCTGATCGACGACCCTTCTTGAAGACTGGGACTACATGTGCTCTTTTCCAATCGTTTGGAACCTTCCGTTCCTCTAGAGACTTGCGGTAGACGGCTGTTAGAAGGGGGGGGGGGGGGGGGGAAGTTCTTTCGCGTACTCTGTGTAGAATCGAATTGGCATCCCGTCAGGTCCAGTGGACTTTCCTCTGTTGAGTGACCAGTTGCTTTTCTATTCCTTGGACACTTATTTCGATGTCAGCCATTTTTTCGTTTGTGCGAGGATTTAGAGCAGGAACTGCAGTGCGGTCTTCCTCTGTGAAACAGCTTTGTAAAAAGGAGTTTAGTATTTCAGCTTTACGCGTGTCATCTTCTGTTTCAATGCCATCATCATCCCGGAATGTCTGGATATGCTGTTTCGAGCCACTTACTGATTTAACGTAAGACCTGAACTTCCTAGGATTTTCTGTCAAGTCGGTACATAGAATTTTACTTTCGAATTCACTGAACGCTTCACGCATAGCCATCCTTACGCTAACTTTGACATCGTTTAGGTTCTGTTTGTCTGAGAGGTTTTGGCTGCGTTTAAACTTGGAGTGAAGCTCTCTTTGATTTCGCAGTAGTTTGCTAACTTTGTTGTTATACCACGGTGGGTTTTTCCCGTCCCTCACAGTTTTACTCGGCACGTACCTGTCTAAAACGCATTTTACGATTGCCTTGAACTTTTTCCATAAACACTCAACATTGTCAGTGTCGGAACAGAAATTTTCGTTTTGATCTGTTAGGTAGTCTGAAATCTGCCTTCTATTACTCTTGCTAAACAGATAAACCTTCCTCCCTTTTTTTATATTCCTATTAACTTCCATATTCACCATGATCACTGATCCCCTGTTCTGCACATACAGAGTCGAAAAGTTCGGGTCTGTTTGTTATCAGTAGGTCCAAGATGTTATCTCCACGAGTCGGTTCTCTGATTAATTGCTCGAGGTAATTTTCGGATAGTGCACTCAGTATAATGTCACTCGATGCTCTGTCCCTACCACCCGTCCTAAACATCTGAGTGTCCCAGTCTATATCTGGTAAATTGAAATCTCCACCTAAGACTATAACATGCTGAGAAAATTTATGTGAAATGTATTCCAAATTTTCTCTCAGATGTTCTGACACTAATGCTGCTGAGTCTGGAGGTCGGTAAAAGGAGCCAATTATTAACCGAGTTCTGTTGTTGAGTGTAGCCTCCACCCATAATAATTCACAGGAACTATCCACTTCTACTTCACTACAGGATGAACTACTACTAACAGCGACGAACACTCCACCACCGGTTGCATGCAATCTATCCTTTCTAAACACCGTCTGTACCTTTGTAAAAATTTCGGCAGAATTTATCTCTGGCTTCAGCCAGCTTTCTGTACCTATAACGATTTCAGCTTCGGTGCTTTCTATCAGCGCTTGAAGTTCCGGTACTTTGCCAACGCAGCTTCGACAGTTTACAATTACAATACCGATTGCTGCTTGGTCCCCGCATGTCCTGACTTTGCCCCGCATCCTTTGAGGCTGTTGCCCTTTCTGTACTTGTCCGAGGCCATCTAACCTAAAAAACCGCCCAGCCCACGCCACACAACCCCTGCTACCCGTGTAACCGCTTGTTGCGTGTAGTGGACTCCTGGCCTATCCAACAGAACCCGAAACCCCACCACCCTATGGCGCAAGTCGAGGAATCTGCAGCCCACATGGTCGCAGAACCGTCTCAGCCTCCGATTCAGACCCTCCACTCGGCTTTGTACCAAAGATCCGCAGTCAGTCCTGTCGACGATGCTGCAGACGGTGAGCTCTGCTTTCATCCCGCTAGCGAGACTGGCAGTCTTCACCAAATCAGATAGCCGCCGGAAGCCAGAGAGGATTTCCTACGATCCATAGCGACACATATCATTGGTGCCGATATGAGCGACCACCTGCAGATGGGTGCACCCTGTACCCTTCATGGCATCTGGAAGGACCCTTTCCACATCTGGAATGACTCCCTCCGGTATGCACACGGAGTGCACATTGGTTTTCTTCCCCTCTCTTGCTGCCATGTCCCTAAGGGGCCCCATTACGCTCCTGAAGTTGGAGCTTCCAACTACCTATCGCTTACTACGTCGTCAGTCATCTTTACGTAAAGAGTGCTGCTCACGATTGGTAAATGAATTCCAATAATCTCCGTGTAATTAAGATGCACTTCGTCCCTCAAGAAACGTTCGATTTCGAAAGCCTTCGGTTTTGCGTACTCGTTACAGAACGTGAACTGTATCGTGGTTTTTCCGAAATTGTGTGCCATTGCGTTCGATTCAAACAGTAACACACGCGAGTAATGACGGTGTAAACGCGAACGTTCGCAGCGCGACGTAAACAAGTCTGAGCTGCTCCGCGGCTAAAGGAGGACTGAGCTACCCAAGCACGACTCACACCTCGTCTCCTACCTTCCAAGCTTCGCAGAAGCTCTCCTGCAACCTTGCAGAACTAGCACTCCTGGAAGAAAGGATATTGCGGACACATGGCTTAGCCACAGCCTTGGGTTTTTTGGATAATATTCTAAAGGATTTGCAGCAGACCAAGTAACTTATTCGTCTAGCAACCTATCCTATTAACGAATTTTTGTAGGATGAATTGGAAGTGACAGATGAGAAAGCCGTTTCTTTTACCAATGAATTTCAGTCAGTGACAAGGGATTTAAGTTCACACAATACCGGTTGAGTAACTGCAGTAAAGAAACAATTTTTCTTTTCAAACCATAATACAGGTTTATTGAAAGATCTGACCGTATATTGTGTAAAATTTTATGTTGGATGGTGCTTAATCAGACTGAAGGTATTTAAACCTATTCTGAGAAAGATATACCAAAATAATTTTCTTCTATTACTAAATATGAAGGAAACAGTAATTGAAACATTCCAAGTACTTCGGTTAAATCCGTAAATCGATAATGTATATTATCGTATACGTTAATAGTTGGTCCGTAACAATTTACGTCAAGGAGGACTCTCTTTAACATGCCATAAATCTGTGGGTGACGTTACCGGCAAACGTGTCGTCTCAACTCATTACGGAATTAATTTACAGACGATTTAGGAGTAAAGAAAGGTTTTCATTGTGAAATGTTTGGTTATATTTATAAGTTGTTGTGTTTATATTGTTTCAGAAATGATCGAGGGGTGAAAAGGTCGCCGCCAGTTGGTTGGTAAAGTGTGTTCCAGCCAAGTATTATACTGAGCGCCGTAGATGATTTTAGAAGCTGCAGCTAATCTCTATGTGAAATCATGACTGCTAACCGCGAAAATTTACAGCGCTAATAACGCTGTTCGTTTTTTCCTTCGTATTGCGTCCTCAGATCTTTCGATGGTTTTAATGGACTGTGCAGTTTTGAAAGGGGAACGACTTGGATCAAGTCGGTTATAGATCTGAACATTCATGAACGAGAAGCACACAGGTTAAGTCAGCGAGTGTACTGAATCTTCATCGAAAGTCTTCGCGGTAGCGACACAGGGTGTTAACTTCACAAATATTAGCACAGGTTGTGTATGTAAAGTTGTGTTGGACAGTTACGACTTTTAGTCTGTATTAAATCAAAGGAGAGATCTTGCTGGTTTTCCTCGCTTATTGCTCCTGGCTGATCTCTGATGCTACTGGTGCTTCACGTTGTTGAGCATTTGACTGCGGCGTGCAGAAGACGAGCGATGAGTCTCGTACAAGAACATGATGGGAGCGGAGAAGGGGAACAGTAGGAGTCCTAGAGAAGAGGATAAATTTAGCAACCATTCAGGTTGGCATTTACCTAGCCAATAGGACAAAGCCTCTGTGATTTTTCTTCCACTGTTAAGCCAAAAAATTAGCGTCGATAAAGTGGGGTGAGAGACAAGGAAGGGGAGGGGAGGGAGAGGTTCAGGGGAGGGAGAGGAAATCTGACAAAAATGGAGACTGTCTTCAAAACGGCCAGTTAGACTACCAAAATTTACGAGGAGATCATGAGGATTGTCAGCGTCGATAAAGTGGGGTAAGGGAACAAGGAAGGGGAGGGGAGGCAGAGTGTCAGGGGAGGGAGAAGAAATCTGACAGAAATGCAGACTGTCTTCAAAACGGCCTGTTTGACTACCCAAATTTACCAGGATATCATGAGAACTGTCTGGTTGCCAGTATTTTGTCGCACTTTTAGGTTCAAATGGCTCTGAGCACTAAGGGACTTAACATCTGGGGTCATCAGTTTCCTAGAACTTAGAAGTCTTCAACCTAACTAACCTAAGGACATCACACACATCCATGCCCGAGGCAGGATTCGAACCTGCGACCGTAGCAGTCGCGCGGTTCCGGACTGAAGCGCCTAAACGCGAAATATTTAGAGGTCACGTTTGATGGCATCCTCCATTAGAAACAACATCTATTAAGAATAGCTGCCAAAATCAAAACTCGAAATAATATTTTCAAGAAACAGTGGAAAATCACAGGTATCCTCTGTATTGATACGTGGCGTTTCAGTTATGTGATTGGCTTAAACTATTGTGGAATATTATTCTCCAGTCTGAATGAATAGTACCCGCACACCACTTGTTCATACATAGCTCAGTCACACCATTCGTCTTACAACTAGTACAATCAGACGTGCACCTACTTTCTGGCTACCCATACTTAGTCTCATACCACTTCCATCTCTGCAGAGAGAAATTGCACTTGTACAAAAGTACAACAAAAGGCAGAGAAGAACCTCACCTTCCTGTTCGCACAGGAATTTCAACCATCAGTAAAAAAGTGGTCGCTCTCGTCACTCACCCTTGGAAACTGTAATGATGTTTGTTGGCAACGGCTTTAGCACTAATGACTACTGGAGCATACGGCGTAACAACTTAAGATGCAGCGCATATCGATCAAGCCACCTCGGTTTGAATTACCGTGCAAGATCTGGTCGGTCCGTAACAGAATAAGAACTAATCAACAGTTGCGTATGCCAATTCTCCACCTAAATGGAAAAACCAACTTTTCCAAGTTGCGACCGTGGCTGTGTGATACAGCAGAATGCGCGGCTATCTGCAGCAGCAATACTCCCCTCCCCAAGTTTGGCAGCAGAGGCCGACGCAAACTAATGGGGGTTGGAACAGTTCTGCTGGACTGCCCTTGCTGCTCTGTGGCTAGCACAGCACGGAGAAGTCGTCTTAGTCTGTTCCAATACATGCAATGGAGTATCTACAAGCGTCCAGATAGAAGAAAACGAAAAATTCACCTACATAATCACTGTTTTTGTATTGCATTTGACAATAAACTTTCGTTGCTGCAGTCCCCCGATTTCGACTGGATTTAGCTTGAAAGTAAATTGGTTTGCATATCAAATTGTCCCTAGATTGCATGTAAAAATATGGCTGATTTGCATGATAACCTGTCGCTGGAATGGTAAGAAGCAAGGAATTCTGCTTCGATGCCTTTCCACTAGTGGGCAAATATAGTTGATCACAACCTTGGTAAAATATGACGGGATCAATTCTAAACGTAGGCACTGCACTTCCTGTAACGATTTACAACTAGGTTCTTTCCACGGTGACGGTGCACCCACTCAGAGCAGAGAAGGAAAAACTAGTTTCCACGTCACGAAGTGAATTTGTGATCGAATTCAGTGTGTCTGTGGCTGCAAAACGTCATGTTCAGACAGCGAGTGTGAGAGAAACTTTCTTTCTTTAATCACGAGAGAGAGATGTTGGGTATTAGGAAGAATTCGATGGATAGACAGGAGATGGCCGTGTCAGTAGTCGAACCATTCCAAAACAGCTTGACGTCCTGGAGGATAATGAAGGACGCACTGGTGGTAGGGCAAGGTGAGAGCTCCAGCAGAGTGTTCTGTTCATCAGATGTACTTCGTGTCAAACATAATAAGGTGGCAGAACGATAACCCCATGCCACCAAAAGTACACTCCTGGAAATTGAAATAAGAACACCGTGAATTCATTGTCCCAGGAAGGGGAAACTTTATTGACACATTCCTGGGGTCAGATACATCACATGATCACACTGACAGAACCACAGGCACATAGACACAGGCAACAGAGCATGCACAATGTCGGCACTAGTACAGTGTATATCCACCTTTCGCAGCAATGCAGGCTGCTATTCTCACATGGAGACGATCGTAGAGATGCTGGATGCAGTCCTGTGGAACGGCTTGCCATGCCATTTCCACCTGGCGCCTCAGTTGGACCAGCGTTCGTGCTGGACGTGCAGACCGCGTGAGACGACGCTTCATCCAGTCTCAAACATGCTCAATGGGGGACAGATCCGGAGATCTTGCCGGACAGGGTAGTTGACTTACACCTTCTAGAGCACGTTGGGTGGCACGGGATACATGCGGACGTGCATTGTCCTGTTGGAACAGCAAGTTCCCTTGCCGGTCTAGGAATGGTAGAACAACGATGGGTTCGATGACGGTTTGGATGTACCGTGCACTATTCAGTGTCCCCTCGACGATCACCAGAGGTGTACGGCCAGTGTAGGAGATCGCTCCAGACATCATGATGCCGGGTGTTGGCCCTGTGTGCCTCGGTCGTATGCAGTCCTGATTGTGGCGCTCACCTGCATGGCGCCAAACACGCATACGACCATCATTGGCACCAAGGCAGAAGCGACTCTCATCGCTGAAGACGACACGTCTCCACTCGTCCCTCCATTCACGCCTGTCGCGACACCACTGGAGGCGGGCTGCACGATGTTGGGGCGTGAGCGGAAGACGGTCTAACGGTGTGCGGGACCGTAGCCCAGCTTCATGGAGACGGTTGCGAATGGTCCTCGCCGATACCCCAGGAGCAACAGTGTCCCTAATTTGCTGGGAAGTGGCGGTGCAGTCCCCTACGGCACTGCGTAGGATCCTACGGTCTTGGCGTGCATCCGTGCGTCGCTGCGGTCCGGTCCCAGGTCGACGGGCACGTGCACCTTCCGCCGACCACTGGCGACAACATCTATGTACTGTGGAGACCTCACGCCCCACGTGTTGAGCAATTCGGCGTTACGTCCACCCGGCCTCCCGCATGCCCACTATACGCCCTCGCTCAAAGTCCGTCAACTGCACATACGGTTCACGTCCACGCTGTCGCGGCATGCTACCAGTGTTAAAGACTGCGATGGAGCTCCGTATGCCACGGCAAACTGGCTGACACTGACGGCGGCGGTGCACAAATGCTGCGCAGCTAGCGCCATTCGACGGCCAACACCGCGGTTCCTGGTGTGTCCGCTGTGCCGTGCGTGTGATCATTGCTTGTACAGCCCTCTCGCAGTGTCCGGAGCAAGTATGGTGGGTCTGACACACCGGTGTCAATGTGTTCTTTTTTCCATTTCCAGGAGTGTAGTTGCTGATATGAGGTGGCTTGCTTGCACGTACCGACTTTACAGTCGGTCACAGGGCCAAACAGGTTTAAGCAAATTACAGTACCAATTATGGCAAGACAGATAGGCAATAATTTACAATAACGTATTAAAAGAAATGGTAGGTTACGTATCTTGAGTGTCAAGAGGATGTGTGGCAATGTAACACAATGTTCACTCTCACTGATCTGAACACAGATCTAGTCTTGAATCCAGTGAACAATGGCTATTATAACTATTAGACAATCCAGTTGGATTCTTTTAGATGACAACTGAAGATGCCGTCTTGAGAGACGGGTGATTCTATCGAACTAACTGTCAATACACATTGAGTGAGTGGAGCCTTGTCGATACACATTGAGTGACTGGAGCCGTATGTTTGCTTATAATCCCTGTTTGGTGGAGAGATGTCCGCTTGGGAACTATTTGTGTGACGTAAGGTGGAAACACAACATAGATTATGTTTTCTGCGCCCTGTATGCTGCTCCTTTTTGGTGGTTGACCTTTTTGTATTGCTGTGTCTCGTATCGTTGGAGGCACATCACAGGATTCGTTACCACCGTACGATAGCGAGAACGTATCTGCCGGTCAGTTTGAGGAATTACACTGGCAAACTTCGTTGTCACCAGCAAAAGCCCAGTGGCTCGCTGTGGCGACGACGGCCACATCGATTAGAGACTTGCGGAGTACAGCCGTAATCCCACACCGACCATTCCAACCGAACAGAATACCTCTCAGAGCACCACATTTGGAGCTGCCCATGTGATGCAGAGAAGTGCCACACAACATTCTAAGTTCCCTCACATTCAGCCGGCTTGAAATGTTCCTTAAGCCTCGTCCAAGGAAGTTCCGTGGTGTCGCTCTTAGTCCCACTCTGGGTTGCGATCATAATCCATGCTATATTAGTATTGACCAACGCGCGAGACAGTTACATGACGCGTTGCCCTGAAGATGAATTAGGGAACACTTAACTCTTAAATAAGTTTTAATAATGACTGTTAACCTCGCTTTCGTCCACAAAACAGAATTAAAATTTTCTCTACACCAATACCACTAACAAATTTCCTGTCGTACTCTAACCACTTTCAGAAAGACTACAAACTCCAACCACTAGATTCGAAAATGTATAGCTCAGAAAGTCGCTAACCCACTTCCAGCTGGTTTCCGGCAACTCCCACTGATGATCTCCAAAATAAAATAAGATATAGTTTAAAACTGACAGATGAAAGTTCCTCAGGAAAAAATGTAATTTATTGGTTTAAATTTTACCTCGCCAAGTGCATCAGTTTGGTCAAACACCACCTGCAGATAGTTCATGGCTTCACATACTGGTGCGTAGCACGCTCTCTAAACAGCAACCCTTGCCAAGAAAAGCGGAAGAATAGGCAGAAATTCTGTCCCACGTACAGGTGAGCAGTTGAGAACTCTTTCGAAGCTTCCCGTACTGGCTGAACAACTTTGCTGATGACTGAGAATGACTCACTTGATATGTTCTACATGTTTAACACTACATACCTCCTACAACTGCGAGGGCCGGTAGCTGATTCCTCGAATCCTTGAGCCCCTTGCAGGTCCAAGAAATTGTTCTATACTGCCTGACAAAAACGTGAAGCATCCAGGATACATGATCGGATGTCTGTGCAACTCCTTAACGTACACATCATCAGCGAGTAGGTAAATTATTAGTATTACAATTATCCGTAACAGGTAGAATGACCGGTAGAGTGCTTAGTGTTGTTCGGGTTAGTGCAGTCACCAGGCTTCGTTGTGTATATAAAGGATATGAACAGAATCAGATGTCCATTGATTACGATGACGAACACGGACACGCCGCATACGGGTGTGAGACAACGTTGTCAGCATCTGAAATATTTTGAAAGGGTCCTCCGTGTGGGGCTCTATTTAAGCAGCTGGTCACCTCGCACCAGTGGTTGGGAACTAACAGCCAACAGACTAGACCAAAACTGTCACATGCATAGGCTGCCATTACACCACAACACAAATGGCGTTTGGAGTGGTGCCACGACTGCTGATCAATTGCGTCGCGTTTCTTTCAGCGATGAATCGTGGCTCTGCACTACGCCAGATGACCAACTTGGTTAGTACGGTGGTAGCCTAGAGGGAGGTCATATCCTGCCACAGTTTTGGAGACACGCAGAGGTCTGACTTCCAGCATCTTGGTGTGGGGAGGCGTCGAGTATGACATCACATCACAACTAACAGTGACTGAGGAAACCCTGACGGCTCAACAGGACGTTACGAACATCTTACGTGTGAATGTTTACCTCTAAAGTGACAGTATCGTGGTACCATTTTTCGACTGGACAATGCTCGTCCACATGCGAGGGTGAGTCAAATGAAAACCTTAAATTTGTAATAACAAATCGAAATTTCACGTCGATATCCTATAAGTTGGTAAGCGTGCTACGAACAGCGTGCAGAATAGCCTGTAGGTGGCAGCATAGTGTAGATGCACACATACCGTCGCAGTATCAGTATAAAGATGGCCGCCCCACGTGCGACTTGCACCAAGGAAGAACAACGTTCTGTTATTCGGTTTTTACGCAGTGAAGGTGTGAAACCTATTGAAATTCATCGACGAATGAAGGTTCAGTACGGTGATGCATGTTTGTCACAGCAGCAAGTCTACGAATGATATAGGACGTTCGCAAATGGTGTGACTTCAGTGGAAGATGCTCCTTGTCCAGGTCACGCACAACGAGGTGTGACTCCACAGAACATTGCAGCAGTTGAAGCCATAGTGAAGGAAAACCGCCGAGTGGCACTGAATGACACTGCAGCATGTTTACATATTAGTCATGGGTCAGCACATCACATTGTGCACGATGTGCTCCAGTTTCACAAAGTGTCTGCAAGATGGGTGCCACGGCAGCTGACTCCTGAAATGAGAGAACGACGTGTTGATGCTTGTGAAGAACTTCTTCGGCGCTTTGAACAAGAAGGTGATGGCTTCTTTGCAAGAAACGTTACTGAGGACGAAATCTGGGTTCACTTCAACCAACCGGAAACGAAGAGTGCGAGCAAGGAATGGCGCCATTCCTCATTACCAAAACCAAAGAAGTTTCGAACAGAACCATCAGCAGGGAAGGTTATGCTGACACTCTTTTGGGACGAAAGAGGCGTCATTTGGAGCATTACATGCCTAGAGAGACCACTTTCTCCTGTGCGTCATACACAGATCTAAAGAATCATCTGCGGCCTGCAATTAAATCAAAGCGACGTGGATTGCTGACAGCAGGTATCCTTCTGCAACATGACAATGCAAGGCCCCACTCTGCCCGTACAACAGTTGCAACAATCACAGACCTGCATTTTGAGTGTCTTTCTCATCCACCATACTCACCAGGCCCTGCCCCAAGTGATTTACATATGTTTGGACCACTCAAAGACGCAATGGGAGGAAAGAAGTTCCGTTCTGATGAAGAGGTAGTGGTTGCGTGGACTACCAAAAGAATATTTTTCTAGAGGAATTTATGCACTTTGAAAGCGCTGGAGGACTTTCATTGAGCTTGGGGGAGATTATGTTGAAAAGCGATACAGCTTTGTACCACTTCTGCACAATAAATAATATTTTAAAAAATAAATAACGCTTTCATTTGACTCACCATCGTATGTTAGGTTCTCTAGGAACTTTATTAGTCCCATCGCTCACAAGGTCACCATATCTGTCCACGACAAAATATGTGTTGGACCTGCTCGGACGTCAACTCCGCCCCAGTGCCAATATTCAGAATTCCAAGGACTAGTTACAAAAGTTGTGCGCTGTCTTACTTCAGGAGAGGACGCAATGGCTTTATGACACCCTTCTCAACAGAATCAGATTAAGCATCCAGTCTAGAGAAAGTGCAACGTCTTAATGATAAGTAGGTGGTGGTGGTGGTGGTTAGTGTTTAACGTCCCGTCGACAACGAGGTCATTAGAGACGGAGCGCAAGCTCGGGTTAGGGAAGGATTGGGAAGGAAATCGGCTGTGCCCTTTTAAAGGGACCATCCCGGCATTTGCCTGAAACGATTTAGGGAAATCACGGAAAACCTAAATCAGGATGGCCGGAGACGGGATTGAACCGCCGTCCTCCCGAATGCGAGTCCAGTGTGCTAACCACTGCGCCACCTCGCTCGGTTGATAAGTAAGGTCATATTGCTAATTTTTTCGTAAATATGACTCGAATTTTCAATAATTGAAATTTCATAACATACTTTCTCAACTAGTGAAGTTGCATTTAGTTTCCTACTCTCCTTCTGGTTGCTTCACATTTATAGTCAGGCAGTGTACATCGAGGCGTTTCAGCTGAAGACATTCTAGAGCAACTTGCGGGCAATTACGTTTTATATTTTCCAGTCGTGTTTATAACATTCCACTGCAGAGTACAGTTTACCGCCAGCGTTTTAAATTGTTCAAATGGCTCTGAGCACTATGGGACTCAACTGCTGTTTTCATCAGTCCCCTAGAACTTAGAACTACTTAAACCTAACTACCCTAAGGACATCACACACATCCATGCCTGAGGCAGGATTCGAACCTGCGACCGTAGCAGTCGCACGGTTCCGGACTGCGCGCCTAGAACCGCGAGACCACCGCGGCCGGCGCCATCGTTTTAGTTTATTTACAATAGGTGTTGGAATACATTTGCCACTACGGGCAAATCACATGCCTTAAGCCAGCTTAGTAGGCCCTAATCACGACCCATTTAGAAGCCCTACTGCAAGATACAACTCTGCAGTCCCACCCTCATATTCCCCGCCCACACCCCCACAAACTCAAACCATGGGCCCTGGCGAGGCGTGGTGATTTTAGTGACTCTACGACAAAGATAGCCGTACTTTGCATGCAACGTCGGAGGGATATCTGTGTAGGTGGTGCCCTATGAGAGGCAGCAGCCTTTCCAGAAACGGCAGGGCCTACAGTTTGGATGATCTGGTCTTGTAACATTAGTGAACACGGTCTTGTTACTTTGGTAGTGCGAAAGGCAGAAAGCAAGGGAAAATTAGAGCCGTTATACATTCCCAAGGACATTCAGCTCTACATTATGGCATCGAGAGCTGCATCATATCAGATCAGAACTACAACAACAACACCAACAGCAACAACAACAGCTGAAAGACCGACCAATCATCAAGGAGACAAAAGCCCCTACCTCCTGGATACCGCAAACCTATTCTGGCGTTCACAAAAGTCAGGAGTAGGAGCCTGTGGGCGCAGCCTGGTTGACTTCATGGCAGTAATGATGAGGCACAATGAAGCTATGAACCATAACTCCGCAACTATTAGGAGTCAGAAAGAAAGTGTTATCGGTAGTTTTGAAGCCATAAACCGCAATTTTGAAATCCTATACTTTAATATGAAGTATATAAATGCACCTCATGAGCAAAAGGGATACTTTCACTCTTGAAACATATAGACGGCTCAATTTTTGGCCGAGATATGCGGTTGAAAGGTTCTGAAAACGGTCAAGTTTCACTTAAAATAATGTTAAGAACAGAAAAAGTAGAACAGTCTTGGTTTTACAAGAAAGGTTTATTTAAACTTCACATGGGATGCGTTTGATTGAGCTTACCGATAAAAGTTCTTGCTAATCGTGACCGTGGCGTCGAACGTAATTAAGAGTCCCATAGCACTGGGAAGTAATTGCCAAAAATGCCATTGTCAATGTTCCATTTCATAACCTAGAAGCAACACGAAAAAAAGTAAGGACGGATGGAAAAAGAAAGCTACTGAAGCGTGCAAAGGGTGCGTAACTTAGACGAATAAGTAAATTCAGTGTTAAGAAGAAATCCACGAGTGCAAAATATACCCAAATAATGTCTAGGCTAATATGCCTTTGGCAAATGAGTGGGCACTAACAAGAACTAAGAAACAAAATATGAAGCAAGGAAGCCATAAGCAACGCTAAACCGGAAAACTAACTGTAACGAGAATTTCCCCACGAAGACACAGCTCCATGAACACAAATATGGTCTGATGAAATGACCATATTTGTGTCCATGGGGCGGTTTGGCTGTTCCTTCCCAGTTCTATGAGACTCTTAATTACGTTCGACGCCGCGGTTACGATTAGCAACAATTTTTTTTAGGTAAGCTCAGTTACGATGCAAAATTTTATGAGTTGAAATTTATATCCCTCACCACCCCCTGAAACACAAATGCGGCCCTATGCTCCATTGTCCAGTCGGTGTATGTCTCCCGTTTGTTATTTTTAATTTATCCATTTATTATTGTCTTTATAGCAATTTGTACTTACACCAGCTAGTAATTTCCCCAGATTGTCTGATGATGCCTAGGGCAGGAGAAACACGTCACATGTGAAGATTAAATAGACGCATCTAGTGCAATCAAGACTGCTCTTTCTGTTGTAAAAATCTATTACAATTGCTGTAGCAATGCCGCTGCGGCAGTCATGGAGTGGAATGATTTTAGTAAAAATATAGTAGACAACTATTTTTTTACATACAAAACTAATATTTCGAAATGGTATGACATCTTTTTGAGTGCTACGGAGGGGAGAAATGCAAACTGTTGTTATGCAAGAGCGACACTAATAGACAAGCTACCCACAACACTCAGTCTCTGGTTATTTATTGGGGATTCTTGAACGCATTGTAACTCGCGTGGAATGTGTAGAGAATTCAGTCAGAAATATTACACACTCATTTGCAGAATTCGAGCCAAAAGCATCTGTACAGCGGGTACGCTATGAATTGGCACATTAAACAAGGAGCATAACTTGTACAGGTGGTAACATAAGAGTCCGGCAGAACGAAACAGACGATTCCAGAACTAAATGACAGTGGACATCACGAAGTGAATGAATAACCAAAACAAATTCAGAGCGTAGCAAAGTCATCGTAAGTGTATAGAACAATCCAGGGAGCAATCCAAATGCTAAACTTAAAACAGGCCAGTTGAAAATTCTGCTATGCAATGGTGCGTAACTAAAGGCTTCAGTGACTAAAGTGGGCCGCGCGGAGTGGCCGCGCGATTTGAGGCATGTCATGGACTGCGCGACCCCTCCCGCCGGAGGTTCGAGTCCTCCCTCGGGCATGGGTGTGTGTGTTGTTCTCAGCATAAATTAGTTTAAGTAGTGTGTAAGTCTAGAGACTGATGACCTAAGCAGTTTGGTCCCTTAGGAATTCACACGCATTTGAACACTGACTAAAGTGGCCGTGCCAAAATAGGTCTACAAGGTCATCTCGTCACCTTACAGCATTGCCAGTATTTTTATAGTGATAATATCAAATGTTCGTAAAAACTGAAAAAATTGGGCAACCCTATTTTTAGCCTAGAATATGATGGAGTACTTTCCAAAAGAGAATTCTCACTAGCTGCTAGGAAAAAATGAAATCTAAAGTTACAAGAAATTTTGGAGGAAGGTAATTTTTTACTTCAACCTGTGGTACTAAAGAATCACTAATGTAACTGGACTGAAAAAAGATTTATGAACATCCTCAAAGCATATCCTGCGTCTGTTTGTTTCGTAAACATAAAAGTATTCTGAGATAAAAAAATAAAATATTGTAAGAGGTGTGAAAAGGTGCCGACTGCGTAGCGAAAAATGTAGTTGCTGATGAATTTTCGATGTGTAGGACTGCCGAGAAACGTCCCGCCAGAAAGTTGTTAAGAAAACTACAAAATTATTTTTGGTAACATTTCAGACATCATTATAGTATCATATCACGTACAGAAGCAAATTACTTCGGCGACATTCCGAGCGTAGCAGCGCACTAGTCGTTGTAGTCCGTCGCCAAGAGTTTTGTTCGGAAGGCTCGCTTTAATATGACCGAGAATATTCCCTACTTCCAGAAAATATTTTACTGGCTGCTAATAAACATCCTTCCTCATTGCATCCATTTCTCAGAATGCCAATATATGCTACGTAGAAGTAATTGTAGTTGCTTTGAAGCTAATATATTCACTGAAGTCGAGCAAAAAATTGGTTCGAAAGATTTTCTGAAACCCAAGTTTTATCTAAATTTGCTGTTAGCCTATTCTCAGCACACAATACATGCTTGGTACACAAAAACCTCGTTCTTACTACATCAATGTCCCTGTCTTGTGCTACAAATTTCGTCCATCATTACAGTTTCTGAATTAAGAACCGAGTGAGCGGAGAAGACAGTGCATTGAAGTGATTGGCCAGAACAATAAGTTTTGTCACGGACACTACCCTGTATTTCTCTAGCCATCGGATACTATCCTTTGTCATATTAAAGTAATACAATAATACGTTCTAGCTTTTTGTAATAGTCGTCAAATATCATAGAGAGAACCAGAATAGGTGCTGGGACTGTCCTGATGCTACTGCACTGTTTATATATACAGTCGATACAGAAGCACCACAAAGTTTTGTCATTTTATGAACTGCGTTACCGTTACTACGGAACAGCCAGTAAATATTTCTATGAAAAAAAAAGGATTTAAATTTCGAATGTACAAGTGAGCCAAATGCAGTAGGATTATATCCGAATGTAAAGAAATTCGATACGGGTTTTTAGGAGAAACTGATATTAATTAATGCAAAATTGACAATCTTATTTTAATTGGCAGTTACTGCCGAGTAAACTAATCACCACCACTTGTGATAAATTTATCAGACGTCTACTGTAAGGGAAAAACATTCGCAGTATGTACTCTATAACTGAAATGAATAGACAAACATTTAAATCAAGTCAGCATTTTACGTAGACGGCACTTACCTAAACTGAAGGATTTTCTGGCTCCGTGTCTTCAGATTCACTGTCGCTTGTTTCAGCCAGGTGTATCATCACAGATTCAATTAAGGTGTCTCTTAAAGCCTGGTTCAAGAAATCGGTTTCTTGCAATGCTGCTGCGTGTTTTACGCATGTCTCCCAGTCCCGCTGAGTAACACTGTCAAGAGCTTCGTGTATTAGCTTCTCAGCACCAGCAAGTTTGAAAGAAGTATTTCTTTTCGCTAGTTCTTGCTTTACTTGGGCCCATATCAATTGAATGGGATTATACTGGCAGTGACACGGTGACAGACGTACCACTTGGTGTCCCATTTCATTTAGCAGTTGATCTAATTCGTAGGTCTTCTTGGCACCTACGATTTCTTCCTTAGACAGGAGGTCACCCTTCGTTTCATTGACTGAAAATGAAACATTCTTTCTCTTTAACCACTCCATTATATCAGTCTTGCACCAATTTTAACATGGCAGCTTTTCTATCTGAATGGAGTGGTAGCTGGCGTTATCCATCACAATAATTGACCCTTCTTCCAGCCCAGACAACAGACGAATAAACCAATTCTTAAAAACTCGCTACGGTCGCAGATTCGAATCCTGCCTCGGGTAGGATGTGTGTGATGTCCTTAGGTTAGTTAGGCTTAAGTAATTCTACGTTCTAGGGGACTGATGACCTCAGAAGTTAAGTCCCATAGTGCTCAGAGCCATTTTTTTCTTAAAAACGTCTCCTTTCATTTCTGAATGTAATCGGATTGCCAAGAACTTTCCCTCTGGTATGAAGTCAGTGGTTAATGAACTAGTGTGGGCGATGATCAGTCGGCTACCTCTATCAGTAGGCACTTTCAAAACGCTGTTTCCTTTGGAGTCGTGCCATATATACTTATTGGTGTGGTTCTGTGAAACCCAAGTTTCATCCAAGTACACTACAGGCCTGGTGTCTTCAGCACACAAGAAGTGCATTGTACACAAAAAATTCAATCTTGCTGCTTCAATGTCTCTGCGTTCCATTAAGAATTACCGTTCGTCATTACTCTTCTTGAATAGAAATCAAGGGAGTGAGAAGACGAAGAGCGGAGGTCTCTGAACCGTAGTAATGAACTTTTTCATGGAGGTTAGCCTTTATTTTTTTAGCCGATGGATACTCTCCTCTGTCGTAATATCCAAATACAGTTCTTTGCACGAGCTCATTGTTAAAATCGTCAAAGTCGGTTGATTTCCGTTGACGTTCGTATCCCTTTCTTGGAGAATCGAAACACTCATTCATGTCTGGAGATTCTGACAGTGCCGCAGACTTGCTAATACGCCCTACAGTTGACTTGGAGACACCACACGCTTTAGCAGTAAGTTTATAAATTTGCGCAAAATTTGAGTTATTCCGCGCTTTTACACTGTCGGCCAGATCATAAAAAAACTTGAGGACCTTCGATATGATAATTTTCGATTGTTTACGAATGTCTTTCGGCCATTTACGCACACCAACCGGGGGAGTACTACAAATAGACCGTTGCTCCTGCATTATTGTTCACCACCGAACACACGTCAAAGCACGTTTCTAAAGACAGTAAGACACTGAGATCAGACGTGAACACTCGATATGGCACGGTAACACTGAGCTTTCAGCTGCTTTGACTACCGCATCGCTAACTGTACCTACATGGCAACAAAGCCGAGAGGCGGGCTAATCACAGCCTGCAGCCCCTGCTAGCAGTAGCCGGGCTGTGGTATTTGGCGGTAAACACTTGTCGGAGGGCGGCGCCACCTCACGGGCTTCCAGTGGCGGCTGCGCCTCGCGCAGATGCAAGGCTCGGCTGTCGCCTGGATCCCGCGTATCTGTAACGTTATATGAATGTGTGGTGTCTATTCTTTTGGACATGACTGAAAGAACACACACCAAACATTCATATAATTGATTTGCGTAGATCGGCAATGAATCCAACACCTTCAGTGCGGATGCAGAATTACGTTAGACCTCCTGCAGGAATCTGAAGGTGGCGAGCATGGAGAACATGGATGGGGTCTGCGGATGCGGATAGGTGGGATAGGTGCAAATGTGGGTTGACTGGGAGGCATACTGAGATGGCCCCTGTAACTGCAATAAACGTTGCGTCTGAATGGCGCAGGGTATAACGCAAATGCCTAGTTAACAGGAAACCTGTGGTTCGAATGCCAGTCGGGCAAACATTTTTACTTATTGCCACCGATTCCCGATATAGCTGACATCAATAGTTCCTTTCCTTTCTTTTCTCACCCCTCCAATTTCAGTTTTCATGTCTCTAACGTGGTCTCTCTGTCGATACACGGGCTAAGTGCGGAATCCGAATCACCGCCCGATACTAAAGTTCCTTTGCAAGGGCACAACTGATTTCCTTCCCCATCCTTGAAGTATTGCGAACTTTCGTTCCGTCTCTAATAACGTAGCTGGCGACGGGACGTTAACAACTAATCTTCCTTCCTTTCTTCCGAAAGAAAGACATTCGATACGGGTTTTTAGAAAAAACTGATATTAATTAATGCAGAATTGATAATCTTATTTTAATTGAGAGTTACTGCCATCATGCTTTAGAGTATAGGACGGTACACTCACCGAGCGAGGTGGCGCAGTGGTTAGACAATGGACTCGCATTCGGGAGGACGACGGTTCAATCCCGCGTCCGGCCATCCTGATTTAGGTTTTCCGTGATTTCCCTAAATCGCCAGGCAAATGCCAGGATGGTTCCTTTGAAAGGGCACGTCCGACTTCCTACCCCGTCCTTCCCTAATCCGATGAGACCGATGACATCGCTGTCTGGTCTCCTTCCCCAAACAACCCAACCCAACGATACACTCGCAGCTGCGAATAGCAGTAATGCTCGTACAACGGATCACGTAATTTCGTGAGAATTTTGCCTTCAGTTTTCTTTTCCAATGTTAAGTACACTAATCACAGAAACGGTTACGAGCGTTTGATAGATCTTGTCCTGCCCCAAAAACCGAAATCCGTTGGCAGCACCGAGTGTGAATCCGAGGCCCTTGTCGGAAAACAAGACTGGGACATCATGATTCTCTCAGTAGATTTCCTGAACGCCGAATTGAAGACGGGATATATTGCATACACACTGCTGTAGTTATAACCAGAAGACGAATGAAATCTCATTGGTTTTAGAAAGAGTGCACAGTGAGTAAAGGAAGCGGAATCAAAGAAAGGACGGAAGAATGCTAGTTTTGCAATACGAGAATGCATCTTGGTGCGTAAGCATTCCACATCCTGGACAAAAAGATCGCGAAGTTCTGTCTACATTACGACAGACAACATGATCTCGTGAAGAAAGTACACTATCTGATTAAAAGTATCCGGACATGTCTATGTAATGAGAAATTGACCACTAGATGGCACAAGAGGCGGATCCACCAGAATAAAAGGAGGCTAGGAGCTTTGTGTTGTTAGTAGAGAAGCAGTAACTTTAGAATGGTTCGGTCAGTTGGGATCGGTGAACTAGTTATTGTATGGCACCTGAGTAGCAAATCCACCAGGGACATTCCAACCCATCTAAATCAGGCCAAGTAAAATTTTAGTGATGTGAGCTCCAAAGTGACACCAGCAGTCTAGCTACCACAATGATTGCAAGTAGGGAGTTAAAAAGAATGGGGTACAATGGTTGATCACCTCATCTTAAGCCACACATTTCTCTAGTAAATGGTAAGAGACGTTTGAGGTGGTGTAAGGAGCATCACCACTTGACAGTGGATGACAGATATCGAGTTACTTGGAGTGATGAATCCCGTTATACCCCCTGATAACCCTATGGAAAGTATTGGATTTGGTGAGTACGTGGAAAACTTCACATGCCGTTATGTATTGTGCCAACAGTAAGGTACAGAGGTGGTGGTGTTACGGTAAGGGGGTGTTTTTTGTGATTAGGGCGTGGTCCCATAATTACGATTTAGCAAACCCTAAATACGGAGGGATATGAACATATTGTACAGCATTGCGTTCTATGTACAACAGAGGAACAGTTCGGAAATGATAATTGTTTGTATCGGTAGGCCGGCCGGAGTGCCCGTGCGGTTCTAGGCGCTACAGTCTGGAACCGAGAGACCGCTACGGTCGCAGGTTCGAATCCTGCCTCGGGCATGGATGTGTGTGTTGTCCTTAGGTTAGTTAGGTTTAAGTAGTTCTAAGTTCTAGGGGACTGATGACCTCAGAAGTTGAGTCCCATAGTGCTCAGAGCCATTTGACCCATTTTTTGTATCGTTATGCCAATGAACCATGTCATAAAGCAGCATCTTTGAGACAATGATTTATAGACAATAACATTCCTGAAACGGAATGGACTGCCCGGAGTCCTGACCGCAGGTACTTGTAAGTGCAGGGTAGCAGCAATGCCTATGGCAGTGGCACAAAAAGTGTTGATGAGATCACATAAATAATCCAGTAAACGATAGTCACTAATACACAATTATTCTCTTGTATGTTGAGAACCATACAGAGTTCTAAGATAGGAAAAACGGCGTACCACGAAGGAATCATCTGAATTGGATGGAAATTGGTAGATGTGATGTACATGTACAGAAAAACAAGTTATTACGATTACAGAAAAAAATGGATGATATATTCAAGAGAAAGAACTTCACAAATTGTGCAAATCAGTGACGCATTGGTCCACATCTTACCCTCATGCAGACAGTTATTCGGCTTGGCACTGACTGATAGAATTGTTGGATGTTCTCCTGAGGGATATCGTGCAAAATTATGTCCAGATGGCGCTTTAGATTGTCAAAATCCCGAGTTGGCAGCAGTATGCTGTCCATAATGCTCCAATTGTTCTCACTTGGGGAGAGATCTGGCGTTCTTGTTGGTCAAATTAGTGATTTGCAACACGAAGACAAGCATTAGAATCTCTCACCGCTTGGGGGCGGGCGGTGTCTTTCTGAAGGCAAAGCCCATGGTATCTTTCCATGAGGGGCAGCTAAACGAGGGCGTATAATATCGTCGACGTACCGCTGTGTAAAAGTTACAAGATGACAACAGAAGGGGTTCTGCTATGAAAAGAAATTACACCTCAGATTATTTATTCTGGTTGTCGGACCGTATGGCTAGCGACAATCAGGTTGTTATGCTTCAGCTATCTGGGGCGTCTGACATATACGTCTTCGGCCTGTAATCTCGTTGACTGGAGTCGAATTGTCTTCAGTGATGAGTCCCACTTCAAACTGTTCCCCGAAGTCCTGCGAAGACGTGTCTGGAGACTCCCAAGACAGCGGTGGGATACCAACCTGAGTGTCACCGTTTATATGGCCAGACATCCACGAGTGATGTTGGGGGGTACCATTTCTTTTCATAGCAAGACCCCTTTGGTGGACATATGTGGCACCCTTATAGCACAGCCGTACGTCCATGACATTCTACGCTCCGTTTTGCTGCCTTTCATGGTAAGCCATCCTGAGCCTACATTTCAGCAAATGCCCGTCCGCACGCGACGAAAGTTTCTACTGATTGACTTCCTGCTTGCCAAACCACACCATGGTCAACAAGATCACCAGATCTCTCTCCAACTGAGAACTGGTGTGCTATGGGCAAGGCCCACCGAGGAGCTTTGTATTTTAACTATCTAACGCACCAATTGGACAGAATCTGGCACGATATCCCCAATGCCAAGCCCAGTAACTGCTTGCATAAGGGGCAGAGGTGGACAAACACATTACTGACTTCCTCAGTTTATGAAACTCTTCCTCGTGAATAAATCATCCAACTTTTCTTAAATTGTAATCATTTGCTTAACTATGCATGTACATCACATCTACCGATTTCCGTCCCGTTCGAATAATTCCTTCGTTGTGTGTCGCTTCTTCTTAGAGTGTATTATGTTTTTCAGGTAGTTGACATTTTGTTACGGATTGTACAACGAAAATCTTAGTTCCTCCAACCAAATGAAGAATGAAGTTAGTGATGGAAGACGAGTAGTGGGGGAATATGAAAGAAGTGCTAACAGTGGCTGAAATATTTGGAAAATCGAATCGGTCTGACGGAAGGAGTCTGGAGTGCGGCTGAGATATATTCTGTAAAGAGGTGCTACGGAGACGAAGTGTAGTTAATTTCAAATTTAATTTGTCATGTATTATGAATATGAGCTGTTGTGTCCAACCACATGTGTCACCAATATTTCTGCTTCGGAAGAGTGTGTTATCTGAGGCTGGAGATTGCTTGATTTAGTCTCACGTAACTTGAAAATGTCACTGCGCGCGTGCGTGTGTATGTGTGTGTGTGTGTGTGGGTGTGTATGTGTGTGTGAGTGAGAGAGAGAGAGAGAGAGAGAGAGAAAGACTGATATGTATTTGGTATTGGAAGGCAGTGTGCAATACGTAGTATGTTGTTATTGGTGTTGTAACTAGTGTATTTGATATCAATCTGGTGACATGAACGGTAGCGCATTTATTTGTAAAGAAATAATTGTAAAGCCCACTAGGCTCGTAAAATAAGTATGATCAAAAGAAACAATTTTATGACCATTTTATTTTTATGAGATGAGTATAGTTATTTACTTCGTTTACGTGTGTGCGAAATTGCACTACAATGTCAAATAAGTTGACAGCGTGTATTGCACGTAGCTGGTAACACTGTCATCACGCGCTTACGTTCAGAATGAAACGATGTTTTCTGGGGTGTACGGATGTATCTCATATGACGTAAATTAGAGCAGTGTCGGTAGAGACAGTTGTTAGCATTAACAAACGCTAGACCACTGCAATTCTCTTCTCAAGATCTGTCGAATGCAGTTTTAAGAAGCACACGATTTCATTTAAAAAAGCGTGCTCACTTCAGTATCTTAGTTGACACCAGCGATAAAAAAATTAACAAAGAAAAAAAATATGCCCCTCGACGCTCTAACCTTCTCCCAGCTGCTGTCTCGTTCCGTTACTCTTGGTTGAAAAAATGAAGATGTAACGTCTGTTGTATCCATACAGTCCTAGAAAATGAAATTGTAGCTCTGAAAACTGTTGGGCGGCAATTAAAAAATAAAAATTTGTGACTGATGGTGGATTATTATTAATTAATAATCCTTCAGCTATAACTCTACTAGTTGTGGGTTCTTGGTATCGTGGGTTCTGTTTAATCCACATAGGTGAAATATGTGAGACTGGTTTTTATGGGTTTGTGTACGTGTGTGCATGTTTGTGTGGTAGGGGGGAGGGAGGGATAGAGGTTTTCCCGCTATAGTTGTTTTCGTTTGAACTATAGGACAAATTATATCTCCGATACCAATTTGTGTTTTCTATATTTTTTGTTCTGTTCATTCTAGAGGATTTCGTATGTGTCACTCTTCGGTTTTGTTTGTTTTGGATTGATGACGATTTTCTTAATGTTGTATATTTAGCTTGTCCCGATCCTAAGCCCCCGATCTCTCTGGTTTATTCCATTAGTTCCATTTCATTGTTGGAACGAAATATTTCGCGTCATTTACAACTTCGTCCGCGGGTGTTTTTAGTGACGACATGGTCACCAATTTGTATATGCTGGAAACAGAGGTGTCCGCCATCTTGATGACGTCACGAGTCAGAGCAGATGGGTGGAATGGAACACTTCCGTATTGCCGCCTAACAATATTTATTTTTCCTCTGTACGAAAAAACTGCAAAGAACGAAACTTCACTAGCTTGAAGGGGAAAACCAGATGGCGCTATGGTTGGCACGCTAGATTGCGCTTTTATAGGTCAAACGGATATAAACTGCGTTTTTTAAATAGGAACCCCCATTTTTTATTACATATTCGTATAGTATGTAAAGAAATATGAATTTTTTACTTGGACCACTTTTTTCTCTTTGTGATAGATGGCGCTGTAATAGTCACAAACATATGGCTCACAATTTTAGACGACCAGTTGGTAACAGGTTGGGTTTTTAAATTAAAATACAGAACGTAGGTATGATTGAATATTTTATTTCGGTTGTTCCAATGTGATACATGTACCTTTGTGAACTTATCATTTCTGAGAACTACAGCAAGAAAGGAAGAACGAATTGATTGATGGTGTTGATAACGATCATCCTCCTTTACCTCCTCTGCATTACTGCACATGACGTGTCACTGAGCTCATTTGTTCTGTGCAGGCAGTACACGTGAGGCGCCTAGTTGTTTCCACTGCACTGTGTGGAATACGAAGGTTCTGTTATAGTTTACTAACCTGCTGTGTGCAAGTTGATATCCCCAGCGCAGAAAACAGCACGCAGGTCGTAGGTTCTGTATCTGGAGGCTGAAACTGACTTTTAGCTAGGTTCTGTTCTGAAATAATGTACCACTTGGGATGCCACTTGTGTATTTTAATATAGCCACACGAGAAGACTAAATGATCTTAGTACAACACCTTCTGATACAGCAAAGTACATGATCAAACAGAATGTTTACGAAAATGTATCTTTACACAATTTATGGCACGTGTCTGTGCCTCATGACTACCGGAGTGTATCTTTTAATACTGAATACTGGCAAACACATCCTGTGACAGACAACATGTTTGATCTTCCCGAATGCCTAATCCTGAGTGACGAACAGGAACTTAAATAAAACACATCCTACGACAGACAACATGTCTGTTCTTCTCGTATGCCTAATCCAGAGTGACGAACAGCCCGAAACAATTTGCACGCTGTACCAGAAAAGGCGTGACCCGAAAGCTTCCAAAGCGCTTCGTCTGCAATTTCGTCAGTCTTTTGTTTTTGATTTAAATTGTTCTTAATAATTCTAAAACGACTGATTGATAGTCAGCTGTTGAGAGATATTCATATTAAAAAGTGAAGTCATTGCAATGAATAGTTTAACTAATAGTAATAACTATACTTTAACGTTCTGGCGCCCTTGCTCCGAACACAGCAGCCAATCACAGAGCAGTACCATTATGCAGGCTGTCTTTCTCACGGGAATGGTACCGAATCTAACATCTGTCACAGATAACTCACACCACATTTCGTCATCTATATACTTCTTGCATCTCCACTGCTCTAGGAACAGCTTCTTGGAGCCTAATATGATGGCTGATTAAGCCAGAAATATTACAGAACGCATACTGTTACAGCGCGATTACCTGTAAATACAACATTAATGCAATAAATGCTGAAAATAATGTCCGTAAACCTCAATGCATTTGGCAATACGTGTAACGACATTCCTCTCAACAGCGAGTAGTTCGCCTTCCGTAATGTTCGCACATGCATTGATAGTGCGCTGACGCATGTTGTCAGGCGTTGTCGATGCATCACGATAGCAAATATCCTTTAACTTTCCCCACAGAAAGAAATCCGGGGACGTCAGATCCGGTGTTATGTATGGTACTTCGACGACCAATCCACCTGCCATGAAAAATGCTATTCAATACCGCTTCAACCGCACGCGAGCTATGTGCCGGACATCCATCATGTTGTAAGTACATCGCCATTCTGTCATGCAGTGAAACAGCTTGTAGTAAAATCGGTAGAACATTACGTAGGAAATCAGCATACATTGCACCATTTACATTGCCATCGATAAAATGGGGGCCAATTATCCTTCCTCCCAGAATGCCGCCCCATACATTAACCCACCAAGGTTGCTGATGTTCCACTTGTCGCAGCCATAGTGGATTTTCGGTTGCCGAATAGTGCATATTGTGCCGGTTTACGTTACCGCTGTTCGTGAATGACGCTTCGTCGCTAAATAGAACGCGTGCAAAAAATCTGTCATCGTCCCGTAATTTCTCTTGTGCCCATTGGCAGAACTGTACATGACGTTCAAAGTCGTTGCCATGCAATTCCTGGTGCATAGAAATATGGTACGGGTGCAATCGATGTTGATGTAGTATTCTCAACACCGACATTTTCTGGATTCCCGATTCTCGGGCAATTTGTCTGCTACTGATGTGCGGATTAGCCGCGACAGCAGCTAAAACACCTACTTGGACATCATCATTTGTTGCACGTCGTGGTTGACGTTTCATATGTGGCTGAACACTTCCCGTTTCCTTAAATAACGCAACTATCCGGCGAACGGTTCTGACACTTGGATCATGTCGTCCAGGATACCGAGCAGCATACATAGTACACGCTCGTTGGGCATTATGATCACAATAGCCATACATCAACACGATATCGACTTTTTCCGAAATTTGTAAACGGTCCATTTTAACACGGGTAATGTATTACGAAGCAAATACCGTCCGCACTGGCGGAATGTTACGTGATACCACGTACTTATACGTTTGTGACTATTACAGAGCCATCTGACACAGAGCGAAAAAAGTGATCCAACTAAAACATTCATATTTATTTACGTACTACATGAATATGTAATAAAAATGGGGGTCCCTATTTAAAAAAAAAACAGTTGATATCCGTTTGACCTATGTCAGCGCCATCTAGCGGGCCAACCATAGCGCCATCTGTTTTCCCCTATCAAGCTAGACGAGTTTCGTTCTTTGTAGTTTCTCAGTTGATGCTTATCTCGTGAGATATTTTGCCTGGTCACTATCAATGGACCACCCTGTACATTTCTCAACTTATGCATTCGTGTATAAAGTAGATATACACTATGTGATCAGAAGTATCCGGACACCTAGCTGAAAATGACTTACAAGATCGTAGCGCCCTCCATTGTTAATGCTGCAATTCAGTATGGTTTGCGGCCCACCCATAGCCTTGATGATCACTTCCACTCTCTCATACATACCCTAAATCAGGTGCTGGAAGGTTTCTTGGGTAATGGCAGCCCATTCTTCACGGAGTGCTGAAATGAGGACAGGTATGGATATCGGTTGGTGAGGCCTGGCTAGAAGTCCGTGTTCCAAAACATCCCAAAGGTGTTCTATAGGATTCAGGTCAGGACTTCGTGGAGGCCAGTCCATTACAGGGAAGTTATTATCGTGTAACCACTCCGTCACAGGTGCTCGATCGTGTTGACAGATACAATCGCCATCCCCGAATTGCTCTTCAGTAGTGGGAGGCAAGAAGGTGCTTAAAACATTAATGTAGGCCTGTGCTGTGATAGTGCCACACAAAACAACAAGGGGTGCATGAAAAACACGACCACACCATAACAGCACTGCCTCTAAATTTCACTGTTGGCACTAGACACGCTGGCAGATGACATTCACACCCACACCCTGCATTCGGATCGGCACATGGTGTATCGTGATTTGTTACTCCACACAACGTTTTTCCTCTGTTCACTCGCCCAATGTTTACGCTCCTTATACCAAGCGAGGAGTTGTTTGGCATTTACTGGCGTGATGTGTGGCTTATAAGCAGCCACTCGACCATGAAATCCAAGTTTTCTCGTCTTCTGCCTAACTGTCATAGTACTTGCAGTGGATCCTGGTGCAGTTTGGAATTCCTGTGTGATGGTCTGGATAGATGTCTGCCTATTACACATTACGACCCTCTTCAACAGTGGAGGTCGATCTGTAAGCTTTTGTGTTGTACGTGTCCCTTCACGTTTCCACTTCACTATCACATCGGAAACAGTGGACCTAGGTATGTTTAGGAGTGTGGAAATCAATGAGTCACGACTGGTATCAGTCGACTCATACAGATATTTGGATGTTATAACATGTGGAAATATGAAATGACGTTCTTAAAGAGACTCAATTGTAGGTAAGGTATAATGAAGATGCCCGCCCGGCTAGCCGCGCGGTCTAACGCGCTACATCGCGAGCGGGAAGGCGTGCCAGTCGCCGGGACGAATTCACCCGGCGGATTAGTTTAGAGGTCTGGCGTGCCGGCCAACCTGTGGATGGTTTTTAAGGCAGTTTTCCATCTACCTCGGCGAATGCAAGCTGGTTCATCTTGATGCGCTTCAGTTACAGTATGTCGACGATTGCTGCGCAACCACAGTTGCCATGTACACCACAATTATTCTACCACGCAAACGTTTGGGGTTACACTCGTCTGGTATGAGACGTTTCCTGGTGCGCCCACTGGGTGCCGAACCCCACAATAACCCTAGGTTGTGTGAGGAGCGGCGGTGGGGTTGGCGGACTGCTCTGGCCTGTTGTTTGGTTGTGAGCCACTCAGGGATATGACGGGAAAAGCCCCTCTGTCGTTTCTAAGTCCCCGGTTTAATACATACATACGTGTTGAAGACTCTGGTTCATCATTAGGAAAGTGCACTGAGTATACATAGGAGACTACTTACAGAAGTCATGTTTTCCATCCTAGAGTATTGTTCATACACTGAGGCGCTAAAAAAACTGATATAGGCATGCGTATTCAGATACAGAGATATGTAAACAACAGAATCCGGCGCAGGGGTCGGAATTGCTTATATAAGGTAGCAAGTGTCCAGAACACTTGTTAGATTGGTTACTGCTGCTACAATGGAACGTTATCAAGATATTTAAGTGAGTTTGAACGTAGTGTTATTGTCAGCGCACGAGCGATTGGACACAGTATCTCCGAGATAGCTATGAAGTAGGGATTTTCCAGTACGACCATTTCATGAGTGTACTATGAATTCCAGGAATACAGTAAAACATCAGATCTACATCTACATCTACATCTACATCCGTACTCCGCAAGCCACCTGACGGTGTGTGGCGGAGGGTACCCTGAGTACCTCTATCGGTTCTCCCTTCTATTCCAGTCTCGTATTGTACGTGGAAAGAAGGATTGTCGGTATGCTTCTGTGTGGGCTCTAATCTCTCTGATTTTATCCTCATGGTCTCTTCGCGAGATATACGTAGGAGGGAGCAATATACTGCTTGACTCTTCGGTGAAGGTATGTTCTCGAAACTTCCCCAAAAGCCCGTACTGAGCTACTGAGCGTCTGTCCTGCAGAGTCTTCCACTGGAGTTTATCTATCATCTCCGTAACGCTTTCGCAATTACTAAATGATCCTGTAACGAAGCGGGCTGCTCTCCGTTGGATCTTCTCTATCTGTTCTATCAACCCTACCTGGTGCGGATCCCACACTGCTGAGCAGTATTCAAGCATTGGGCGAACAAGCGTACTGTAACCTACTTCCTTTGTTGTCGGATTGCATTTCCTTAGGATTCTTTCAATGAATCTCAGTCTGGCATCTGCTTTACCGACGATCAACTTTATATGATCATTCCATTTTAAATCACTCCTAATGCGTACTCCCAGATAATTTATGGAATTAACTGCTTCCAGTTGCTGACCTGCTATTTTGTAGCTAAATGATAAGAGACCTATCTTTCTATGTATTCGCATCACATTACACTTCGCTACATTGAGATTCAATTGCCATTCCGTGCACCATGCGTCAATTCGCTGCAGATCCTCCTGCATTTCAGTACAATTTTCCATTGTTGCAACCTCTCGATACACCACAGCATCATCTGCAAAAAGCCTCAGTGAACTTCCGATGTCATCCACCAGGTCATTTATGTATATTGTGAATAGCAACGGTCCTATGACACTCCCCTGCGGCACACCTGAAATCACTCTTACTTCGGAAGACTTCTCTCCATTGAGAATGACGTGCTGCGTTCTGTTATCTAGGAACTCCTCAATCCAATCACACAATTGATCTGATAGTCCGTATGCTCTTACTTTGTTCATTAAACGACTGTGGGGAACTGTGTCAAACGCCTTGCGGAAGTCAAGAAACACGGCATCTACCTGTGAACCCGTGTCTAAGGCCCTCTGAGTCTCGTGGACGAATAGCGCGAGCTGGGTTTCACACGATCGTCTTTTTCGAAACCCATGGTGATTCCTACAGAGTAGATTTCTAGTCTCCAGAAAAGACATTATACTCGAACATAATACGTGTTCCAATATTCTACAACTGATCGACGTTAGAGATATAGGTCTATAGTTCTGCACATCTGTTCGACGTCCCTTCTTGAGAACGGGGATGACCTGTGCCCTTTTCCAATCCTTTGGAACGCTTCGCTCTTCTAGAGACCTACGGTACACCGCTGCAAGAAGGGGGGGGCAAGTTCCTTCGCGTACTCTGTGTAAAATCGAACTGGTATCCCATCAGGACCAGCGGCCTTTCCTCTTTTGAGCGATTTTAATTGTTTCTCTATCCCTCTGTCGTCTACTTCGATATCTACCATTTGTCAACTGTGCGACAATCTAGAGAAGGAAGCACAGTGCAGTCTTCCTCTGTGAAACAGCTTTGGAAGAAGACATTTAGTATTTCGGCCTTTAGTCTGTCATCCTCTGTGTCCGTACCATTTTGGTCACAGAGTGTCTGAACATTTTGTTTTGATCCACCTACCGCTTTGACATAGGACCAAAATTTCTTAGGATTTTCTGCCAAGTCAGTACATAGAACTTTACTTTCGAATTCATTGAAAGCCTCTCGCATAGCCCTCCTCACACTACATTTCGCTTCGCGTAATTTTTGTTTGTCTGCAAGGCTTTGGCTATGTTTATGTTTGCTGTGAAGTTCCCTTTGCTTCCGCAGCAGTTTTCTAACTCGGTTGTTGTACCACGGTGGCTCTTTTCCATCTCTTACGATCTTGCTTGGCACATACTCATCTAACGCATATTGTACCATGGTTTTGAACTTTGTCCACTGATCCTCAACACTATCTGCACCTGAGACAAAACTTTTGTGTTGAGCCGTCAGGTACTCTGTAATCTGCTTTTTGTCACTTTTGCTAAACAGAAAAATCTTCCTACCTTTTTTAATATTTCTATTTACGGCTGAAATCATCGATGCAGTAACCGCTTTATGATCGCTGATTCCCTGTTCTGCATTAACTGATTGAAATAGTTCGGGTCTGTTTGTCACCAGAAGGTCTAATATATTATCGCCACGAGTCGGTTTTCTGTTTAACTGCTCAAGGTAGTTTTCAGATAAAGCACTTAAAAATATTTCACTGGATTCTTTGTCCCTGCCACCCGTTATGAACGTTTGAGTCTCCCAGTCTATATCCGGCAAATTAAAATCTCCACCCAGAACTATAACATGGTGGGCAAATCTACTCGAAATATTTTCCAAATTATTCTTCAGGTGCTGAGCCACAACAGCTGCTGAGCCCGGGGGCCTATAGAGACATCCAATTACCATGTCTGAGCCTGCTTTAACCGTGACCTTCACCCAAATCATTTCACAATTCGAATCTCCGTCAATTTCCTTCGATACTATTGCACTTCTTATCGCTATAAACACGCCTCCCCCTTCACTGTCCAGCCTATCTCTGCGGTATACATTCCAATCAGAGTTTAGGATTTCATTACTGTTTACGTCTGGTTTCAACCAACTTTCTGTTCCTAGTACTATATGGGCATTGTGACCGTTTATTAATGAGAGCAGTTCTGGGACCTTTCTATAGACGCTCCTGCAGTTTACTATTAGCACATTAATATTGTTATTCCTTGTTGCATTTTGCCTACTCCTGCCTTGCCGCGTCTCAGGAGGCGTCTTGTCGGGCCTAGGGAGGGAATTCTCTAACCTAAAAAAACCCCATGTGCACTCCACACGTACTCCGCTACCCTCGTAGCCGCTTCCGGCGTGTAGTGCACGCCTGACCTATTCAGGGGGACCCTACATTTCTCCACCCGATAGCGGAGGTCGAGAAATTTGCACCCCAGCTCTCCGCAGAATCGTCTGAGCCTCTGGTTTAAGCCTTCCACTCGGCTCCAAACCAGAGGACCGCGATCGGTTCTCGGAACGATACTACAAATAGTTAGCTCTGATTCCACCCCGCGAGCGAGGCTTTCCACCTTCACCAACTCCGCCAACCGCCTGTACGAACTGAGGATGACCTCTGAACCCAGACGGCAAGAGTCATTGGTGCCGACATGAGCAACAATTTGCAGTCGGGTGCACCCAGTGCTCTCTATCGCCGCCGGTAGGGCCTCCTCCACATCTCGGATGAGACCCCCCGGCAAGCAGACAGAGTGAACACTGGCCTTCTTCCCCGACCTTTCCGCTATTTCCCTAAGGGGCTCCATCACCCGCCTAACGTTGGAGCTCCCAGTAACTAATAAACCCCTCCCCCCGTGTGCCTGCTCGGACCTTGCTGAAGGAGCAGCCACATGTCCACTCACAGGCAGAGCGGGCGATGCCACACGGCCAGCCTCCACATTGACCCTCCGCCTCGTGCGCCGCGAACGCCGCTGAACCCGCCACTCCCCTTGGGGAGAGGGTGGCCTAACCGCGCCCGGTACCCGCGAAGATGTCTCGACAGCAGGGACAGTGGGTGAAGCATCTAACACCTGGGGTGCACCATGCGACGCACCAGACTCCCCACTGCCGCTACACTCCGAGGCAGCAGCCTGAAGACGGCTGACCGCGGCCATCAACACGCTCAGCTGTTCGCGAAGAGTGGCCAGCTCCTCCTGCGTCCGTACACAGCAGCCACACATCCTATCCATCCTAAGAAATCAATTTACTATAGAGTGTTAATCAACTTTTAACTAGACTGCTAATTCACTAAAGGCGGTTGATTATTGACTAAACTGTGATTGCTAACCACTTCTTGTAGAAACAAGGAAAATAGCACTACCTGTCTCTGGACGGTATTGAAAACAAACACTAGCACTACTAGCACTATGGCTGACTAAAGGGACTCTCTGACTGTATTCAAAACAAACACGAGATCTATGGAACACTTAATAGCACTCTACTATTAAAGCTTCCTAAAAGCAAAAACACGCAGAAGAAGAAGTGACTAGTAAGAAAAATACAGATAATACTTAAATTAAGGTAGCTCGCTGCACAGCAGACGTGAAGCAGACGGCGGTTAGGGCGACATCACTGCGCCCGGAAAAAGTTCCTGCAAGAACGATACCAACGACAACTGAAGAGAATCGTTCACTGTGACAGAAGCTCAACCCTTCCGCATGCTACTGCAGATTTCAATGCTGGGCCACCAACAAGTGTCAGCATGCGAACCATTCAGCGTGACATCATTGATATGGGCTTTCGGTGCCGAAGGCCCACTCGTTTACTCTTGACGATTGCATGACACAAAGACTAACGCCTCACCTGGGCCTGTCAACACAAGCATTGGACTGTTGATGACTGCAAACATGTTACCTGGTCGGACGAGTCTCGTTTCAAATTGTATTAAGCGGAGGGACTTGTACGGGTATGGAGACAACCTCGTGCATCCATAGACCCTGCATGTCAGCAGGAGACTTTTGAAGCTGGTAGAGGCTGAAAATGGTGTGGAGCGTGTGCAGTTGAAGTTATATGGGACCCCTGATACGCCTAGATAAGACTCTGACAGGTGACACGTACGTAAGCATTCTGTCTGATCACCAGCATCCATTCATGACCGTTGTGCATTCCGACTGACTTGGACAATTTCAGCAGGACAATGTGATACTCCACATGTCCATAATTGCTTCAGAGTGGCTCCAGGGACACTATTGTGAGTTTCAATACTTCCGCTGGCCACAAACTCCCCAGACATGAACATTATTGAACATATCTGGATGCATTGCAACTTGCTGTTCAGAAGAGATCTCCACCCGCTCGTACTCTTACGGATTTATGGACAGCCTTGCAGAATTCTTGGTGTCATTTCCCTCCAGCACTACTTCAGACATTAATCGAGTCTATGGCATATCGTGTTGTAGCACTTCTGCTAGCTCGCGAGGCGGTGCGTGATAGTACGCAGGCGTACGAGCTTCTTTTGTTCTTCAGTGTATGGGTGAATGACTGAGACCATTCCAAAATAGGACTAACAGAGGATACTGAATGTATGTAAGTAAGGTCAGCGCGAATGTTCACAGGTCTGTTTCACTCAGGAGAGAGAGTTTTACTTTAAAAAATGAACTTCTTGAGGTTCTTGATATAGTGAATTGCCTTTTGTTTTCCATATTTGGATGCTTATACCTGTGTAGCTCATACCTACGCTATCTTACCAAAAGTACCTGGAAACCTAAAAATGACCATTAATAAGGAGTGTGTCCACTTTTCACATTTATGACGAGTTTAACTCTAAAGGAGATCTTCAATGAGATGTCAATAATAGAACATTCTTTGTCAAAAGACGAAACCAGAGAAAGTTATGGTGTTGGACGCTGGACTTTGGAGCAAAGTCGACGTTCTAACTCATCGCAACGGTATGGTATATGCTAAAATTGGGCACTAACGTTGGGTCTGCTTAGCAGGTAAGAAGGAGAACAAAACGGAGTCTTCTTCGTATTGTCCCCGTGGCTGTGGTAGAAATAATCTGTACTTTCTTACGGTGTAAAATGCTGTGCTGCAGCATTTATACATGTGGAGGAAAAGTGAGAGAGAGAGAGCTATATATCAGGTGCTTCCAATTAAAGTGCAGCCACTCATGGAAGTTCTGTGTGGGCCATAATTATCGTATAGTAGCAATACTTCGTAGATATGCTGATGCGTTAATGCAGAAACGATTTACGATGGAAAAAATTAGTTCCATTTTTGTATACCAGGTGCAAATCTGGCACTGTACACTGATTGTATGATTGTATGACATACACGCGGCCTTCTGACAAGTTATAATGTAGTAAGCAGTACGACATAGGAGAAGAAAGACCATGCACAGTTAGTGAAACTGTTTTATGTGAACAGCAGCAAATACAATGCTGCATTGAAAGAGCATCGATGACTGAAGGACCTAAGGAGAGGCTTAAAGAATACGAAAATGAAAAACACGGGCGAGCTTGTTGTTGGACCGAGAGGAGGAAAGCGGCCTATCCTGGAGGAAATTATTGCCGATTTTGCTGCTGCTGTAATTGAAAATGTGACACATGCCGTGGGTAGTGCTAGTGCTCGTGCAGTGTCACGAGAATTCTCCATCCTATGGTTAGCATCACGGAAAGTTCTGCGGTCTGTTTTACACTGCTACCAGCACTAGATCCAGATGGTGCAGCAGCTGAAACCTCATGATCCACAGCAAAATTCTGCATTTGCTCTTCGGTTTCTGGCCATGTTGTTGACATGTGGTTGGGCAGTAGTCTATGGAGTGATAATGCACATTTTACACCACAGGTGCAGTGAATATACAGAACTGCCGAATTTGGGGTACTGTTAAACTGCCTGTTGTGCGCGAAGAGCCATGGCACTCATCGTATATGAATGTATGGTGTGGATTTACAAGCACCTTTATTCTCGGTCCGCTCTTCCTTGAAGAGAATACGTCCAGAGGGCCTGTCAAGTACACGTTATCGAGACCTCTTCATAGAGCGTGTGAGTCCTGCTTTGGAAGAGCGCAACTGTGTGGACACCACTGTTTTCAAGGAAAATGAACCACACCTCATGTCACTTGCCCAGTGAAAGATCTGCTTAATGCAACCTTCCAAAAACATCTTATCTCCAGAGGTTTTCAATGTAAATAGTCTGTAGGATCACATGATCTGAATCGATGTGACCTTTCTTTGGGGATATGTAAAAGAGCGCGTTTATCAGGGACACTCGATCTCCAGAAACACGTTGCTCAGAATGCACCGGAACTGCTGCAAGCAACTATTGATCACATCGTTTCACGGATGCAGCAGCTCGTCGACGTCTCCGGAGTCCATATTGAACTAATTGTGTCAGCTGCGGTTAATAATAAAATCAATATATGCCTTTCTCTCTTGCTTCATCTCTTCTGCCCATGTGCCGTTCCTAGTCGACTAAATATGAAAACATTTCTATACGTCTTTCTTGCACTCACAGCGCCAGATCTGCACCTGGTGGACGAAATTGGAAAAAAAATTTCGAGCGTAAATCGGTTTCGCAGTAACTCATTAGAATATCTACCAAGTTCTGCTACCATACGATAATTACAGCTCCCAGTGGGCCTCGTAGCTGCAGTTTAATTATAGCGGCCCGGTGTATGTGATGGGGAAGTGTCTATTAATTAGGTGAGTATTTAACCCCCCCCCCCCTCCCCCTCCGGTCAGTGAGATTTGGCGAAATGCCGCAGTCTGTGGATATATGAAGTGGAGCTTCCCCCTAACGTGAGGCTTACCCTGTAGTTTTTAAATAATTAATTTTTTTTGATATGATCATCCTTTGCTTCATACCATTAAAAAGACATGTCTTCTCTGTACTACATATTCCTCTGTTAAATTAGACTTGAAAATAATAACTGCGCTCAAGGTGCATTATAAGTACTCATACAAACCTCAAACTCTGACTGCAGGTGGTTGTTTCTACAGCTTTGCACACGAAGCTATGTAGATGCCTAAAATTTTTGAGCTTCTGTTGTGGATAGTTTGATAATTCATCAAATGAGATGGGCAGCCATAATCGTATGGGAATAGCTCGAATGTGTGGGATACACTATGACAGACTGCGGAAGTAGGAACGGTGTGAACTACATCCCATAGTGTTCTCCAGGCTCCGGCACCTTTGGTTCTCTGGTGACTTTGAGGATCGGATATGGTCGTGGTAGGAAATGTCTCCGAACCACAATATGCATGTGCACTTCTCTATGGCCTGAAGCAGTCGCGACTTTCACGGTTGACCGGTTACCGAGATAGTGAAAGCGCAATTAATAGGCATTTTTGCACGTAGTATATTCAATACTTGCAACAGATACTGACTTTCTCTGACATGGTATGCATACCGTTGTTCAGCAGACCGCTGTCCTTCAGCTTCATAAATTCGGAAACGACTTTGTGCTCATCGATTAATACTGAGCGCCTTATTTCGCCCAGAATTACGCTCGCTTCCTGCAATTTCTCCCGTTCTGAGGTGAGATTCACTGTTTTGCCGTTGCGATCCGTAAGAGTCGTGACGAAGAATTAAATCAGTCAGTTTTTGACTCAAAGCAGCCATTCTCCTTCTTACTTTGTCAAAATCACTTCTTCCTGGGGCAGTGGTCACTAAAAATCTGGCATTTAACTCGTTCTCTTTAAACTGCGCTACAGCGTGTAAGATCTCTTTAGGGTAGCATGAATTTTCATCCAGCGCACCATCTTAAGAATAGGCCTTGAGTGCCTATCATAGATGCTTTAAAAGTGTTACAAGACAAATGCCTATTGAAACCACCAGCGTGAGGTATCGTCGTAGACGAAGAGTACTTCGCACTGCGGATACCGGTGTACTGTACGTCGGCTCACTGTAAGTAACAGCTTCAGGGCGCGGCATCTCATTAAGTTTAATTTCACAGACAGCGTATACACTGTTGGGATGTAATTAAGTAGTCGTGATCAGGCAGAGTAACTTTGTATTCTATGTCCATGAGCAATGGTGCATATTTGGTTACTGCTGTTAGTACAATGGAAGCAAACGCTTTAACTTCCTGAGACAAATAAATAGACTTATCTTGGCCGAGAACTGAAGCGACTGTCTTCAGAGAACTTATTGAAGACACAAAAAAATATTTGTCTGGGTGTGCAATATGATGAACGCCTTTGGGCGACTGAAGTTTACAGGAATGGTCACAACGTGTTTCACCGCATTCGAGGTGTTACTTTTCCTTGGGAGGAAGCGAATTTATATGCCACTTCTAGATATATTGAATCACAGTTCTAGGAGTTTCGTGTGTAGAGAAGGTACGGTATGGCAGGTGCAAATATCTGAACATCGTCCTCGTTCTTCGGCAAAAGCAATTACTATAGTCTTAGGAAGATTTGATTGTTGCTCCTCCAAACGATTTTGTCCAGGGATAGACCGTAGTGTGAATCATTTAGCTACTTCCGGATACTGGGCGCAAAATCCTTGCAGTTTTGCTTTATCAGGTTCCCTGTTGTTTTTGAATAAACAGTTTGCATTTGTTTCTGTTTTAGCGTTTTCTCACACTGATCAACTTCCCGTCGTATCCTTACTACCATTTTGTGCTCTGTGCTGTCAGAAATTAAAGAATTTTTACTATGCTTTGTAAAATAAAGTTTCGTACGAAGCTGAGGCATTTCCTCCTTGAGCGTGTCTTGCACCGGAGTATTGCGTTAGGGAGTAATTGAAAAGGTGCCGGTTTCATTTTCGTCATCGCTAATTTGAATAGATTATATTTTCCGTTTGTTATAATATGATAATTTAAATTTTCATTTAAAAGTGGAAAATTGAGACACAGGTTTATTTCTGATGAGGAAACGTTGCACAGGTACCCAGACCAGTCAACCTGTATTAAACGTTAATGTACAAAAGTATGAAGAAACAAAGTCGACTTGTATGAAAGACCTTCGTCTTTATCACAATCTACGTGCGTAAGATCAGCTGGTCCCGATACTGAGGTGGTGTGTTGGGGCTTATGGGCGCTCAACATCGAGATCATCAGCGCCCTGACACACATTAAAAGGAACGAACGTGGACAGACCTAAGAAAACCGATATTGAGGGATTTTCTTTAGTAGAAGATGCTGCAGTGGTTCTAGCTTGATCTCCATTTACACTACTTGATGAAGCACGTTTCCCCTATAACAGGAAATCCTAAAATGGCAGAAATAAAAATCATTAATTTGATTATTACTAATTTAGTATGTTTTGTGTGCAAATACGAGGGTTGGAACTTTAATAGTGGTAACTATTTATTTACACCTCGTACAAAATAGATACGCGTTTCAAAGTTTTACTGACCTTCAAAGTAGTCACCAGCATTGTGTATAACCCGTTGTCAGCTAAGTGGAAGTTATAGGATACTCTTAGCAGTGCCAGTTGTGTTTACAGTTCGAGCAGCGCGGTTTATTGCCCGACGAATTTGTAGCAGTTCTGGATCGAATGCCGTGAAGTGTTTCCTTCAGTTTAGAAATCGAGTTGAACTCACGAGGGCTTAAGTCAGGGGAGTGCAGTAAGTGGTATAGCACTTAGCAGCCCCATCAGTGAAAGAAATCAGTAACAGCTTGCCCTGTACGTGCTTGACCATTGTCCTGCAAAATGATGGTCAGGTCTTGCAGAAAGTGTCATCACTTCTGTCTCTAAGCTCATCGTAGGTTGTGTTCCAAGAATGAACAGCGCGTCGCTCCAACCCTTAGCGAGTGTGCAATAGCCACTATTTCGTCTGTGGAAAAATTAACGTCCTGCGGAATGCACCCCAACTTGTGTACGCTTTGACCATTGAATATCAAAAGCTAAGATACTAACCTGCACTCACACTGAGTACATGAGAGTTTTTCATTGGTTTAAAAAGTAAAATTTTTCTGCAACACATCTACATTTACATAGTTATTCTGCAATTGACAGTTAAGTGCCTGGCAGAGGGTTCATCGAACCATTTTCATACTACTTCTCTACCATTCCTCTCTCGAATGGCGTGTGGAAAAATGGAACACTTACATCTTTCCGTTCGAGCTCCGATTTCTCTGATTTTATTATTATGATCATTTCTCCCCACGTAGGTGGGTGTCAACAAAATATTTACGCATTCGGAAAAGAAAGTTGGTGATTGAAATTTCGTAAATAGATCTCCCCGCAAAGAAAACCGCCTTTCTTTCAATGACTGCCACCCCAACTCGCGTATCATATCAGTGACACTCTCACACCTATTGCGCGATACCATGAAACGAGCCGCTCTTCTTGGCACTTTTTCGATGTCCTCCGTCAATCCTACTTCAGTGCATTGACCAGCTATGCCATCGTATATAAAATTTTTCAAATGTAGAGATAACGTGTTTAATAATCGCCAGTTCAACATGTCCAAGAGTTAAATATTTTATTATTGAGTGTTGGAAGTAACTGAACATGATTATTGTCTATCACTTGACCCCCAAAAGGACAGTGATAAATTATATGTAGAATGAAAAAGGGAATAGCTGTTTTGTCTTTCTAGAATAGATTCCAACATTTCACTTTTATCAATTTATGCATTCTAGCTACCTTATATTAGCTACATTACAGGGCCAGGCTCACATTTATCTGGAATGTCTGTTTAACACCCGGGGCTTGAGAAGAAAGTACATATGTTTTGTCCATATGCGCGTCTCACATTTTAACGGCTGTCATGTATCGTGATCTTGGAACATCATGTGTGGTTGTTGCGAGGTGGTATGGACCCGCACTTCATACTGATGGAAAATAATGCTCGATCTCATAGAGAACAGGTGGTTGATGTTTACTTGGAAACGGAAAATGTTGCATGCTTTGCGTGGCGTGTTCTCTCTCCAGATTTGTATCCCATAGAGTATGTATGGGATGCCCTGGGGGGCATCTTGCATCATATCAGTATCCACAGTCCACTCTCCAAGACTTGTGAGCAGCTCTGCAGGAAGAATGAGTGTTAGTGCTCCAACATGAGTTTGAGGACATCATTCGCAGCATACCCAATCGTCGTTGGACCTGTATTGCTGCCAGAGGTGGTTATATCCCCATACTGAGTACATTAACTAGTTGTCAGAATGTGTGTGCAAATCTGTTAAGTCGAAAAAAAAAAAACGAAATCATTTTTGCCTACCGTTATGCATGCAGCAGTTATTTCCATTCTGTGTTTTTTTTACGTTCTCTCTACTTTACTATCGCCTGTTTGCACCGTTTCATGGCAAAATAAATGCAACCTTTCAAAATTTCCTTTTGTTGCTTTAATTTTGGATACCAGTGTATGTATTAAGGGAGGTGCAACAGGCGAGCATTCCATATAGAAAGACCTTTCACTGCCCCACCTCCTGCATAATTAATACCAAATGGAATATGTATAAGTAATGATACTTGGGCTATGCAGGATAAAGTAAAGTGCAATAATTCAGATCTATGTAAGAAAATGCGTTTAAAACGTAATACGGTTTTGTATAATCAAAATGGCGCGTAAAACATTTGTTTGAAATAATGTACTACAAACATGTCTTATTCAGAAAAAGTGAATTAAACAGGAATACGAGATAAAAAACTAAAACCCACGATTTATGTATCTCTGGTTCACTTGTATTTTCCGGTTTTTAATATATATATTTGCAAACAGCTCGACTCTTACCGTCCACATGTGGTATGTACATGATTTGTCGAAAGATGCTTCATGTATGTTGCTCCACTGAAAAAACTGTTAACTTCACATCGATCTGCCGACAGACGAGACCTTTTCACTCGACAGTATTGCTCTTCTTTATACCTCCTCTGTATTACCGTGGATGGCGTGTCACTGATCTCATTTGTACTAAGATTGCAATACACGTAAGGTGCCTATTTGCTTTCATCGCCCTGAATGGGATGCATAAATTATAATAAATGTTCACCAGCCTGGGGAAAACAGCATTTAGGTCATGAATCCGTTATCTTGAGGCTGTAAGAATCTTTTAGCGAGGAACTGTTATTTTAGAAATAATTAAATTTCAATCAGTTTGTTTATACGAGATGCCACTCACTTTTTATCAGCATAACACAAGAAACTGCACAATTACATTCAACTCTAGAGTCACAAATAGTTTCTATTGTTCAACAAAATAATGAACTGGGCATTTCCGTAGTTACTGCCACACTGTTTTCAACTATATTTTCCAAATAACAATACATTGCTAATAAAGTCGTAACTAACACCAACCGTGAGACACAACATGTATGTCCTCCGACACTGCCGAACCAGCTATATTCAAAAACTACTAATTGCAAATTAAGTCTTAACTGATACCGCAGCGGACAAAACGGTTCATATGGCTCTGAGCACTATGCAACTTAACTTCTGAGGTCATCAGTCCCCTACGAGTTAGACCTATTTAAACCTAAGAACATCACACACATCCATGCCCGAGGCACGATTCGAACCTGCGACCATAGTGGTAGCGCGGTTCCAAACTGTAGCGCCTAGAACCGCTCGGCCACACTGGCCGCCTGTCGGTCCTCCAAGACTGCCGAACCAGCTCTGAGCTGCAACTGAGCCACTTCGCCCGTCATTCAATTTAGGCGCGATCCGAAGATTACCGAAGTGCTTCGTCTGCCTTTTCCTTTAGCAGTTGTTTGTTTTGGTTTTGGTTATTAATACTTGTGAAGTAATTGAATGATTGCAAGCTAGTCAGAGACACTTAAATATGAATATCAAGTAAATATGCTGTTCAGTTTGTCGTATCTTAATAATAGGAGACTGTCGTTTTGGCGGGCAACTTCCAAATGCAGAAGCCAATCGGGGAGAAAGACCATAATATTGGTGCTCTTTCTCACGATACCAGTACTGAACAAACATCTGTCATCGGTACCTCACACCACATTACTTCACCTTGCCACAGCTGCCTTCTCAACTGCTCTAAATAGAGGTATTTGTAGACGAATATGATGGCTGTAAGGCCAGAAAAATTACACATGTCCCTCCACCCTGGGATTTACAAAAATTGGGATGTTATCACAGACAACAAACTGTTTTGGTAATAAACAAATTTTGATTCAAATTTTTAAAAATTTTTCGTTTATCATCCCTCGAGTTCCATAGCATTCCACTGTACTTGTAATTTCTTATTGTTTTTTCAAAAGTTTAATCTACTTTATAATTTTTCATTGTCAGATTATTGATTTATTTTCAAAATCAAAGACTTAATAGTTTTGTGATTTGAAAAAGCTGATTGTTACCCTCAATAAATTCGTGTATAGGCTTATATCTCAAAATCATCAATCTTTATTAACAATTTCTGTACTAATTGCCGGCCGAAGTGGTCGTGCGGTTCTAGGCGCTGCAGTCTGGAACAGCGAGACCGCTACGGTCGCAGGTTCGAATCCTGTCTCGGGCATGGATGTGTGTGATGTCCTTAGGTTAGTTAGGTTTAACTAGTTCTAAGTTCTAGGGAACTAATGACCTCAGAAGTTGAGTCCCATAATGCTCAGAGCCATTTGAACCATTTTGTACCAATTACATTATTCTTTTAGCAGTAAAGATTCTCGAAGTAGTGTTATTCAGCACCTCACGGTTGCTGGTAGTTTTTTGCTAACTTAGAATCTATCATTTCTGCTAGAATACTCTACACCAGTCCGCTACCCAGTTTCAGTCAAAAACTTTTATACTGCTGTTTAGCTACTATCGGCGTACTGCCGCCCATTAAATTCAACAAACTATCTATCATAAGAAGTTAAATTGTCCTTCACAACTATCGGGACATTGGCGTCCATTAAACAGACCGACTACTATAGCACTACTAACGGCGCATTGCCGTCCTTTTATTTCGAAGAAACATTCTCTACACTTCACATTTTTACTCAGTGTTATGTCGGTACTATGCCGTTCTGTACTTATTTATGTGAATGTGTCACAAAGACGTCCACTTCACATGGTTAGAAATAAAATAAACACAAAACCTATACATTTCACAAATATGTGGAGTCTGGAGATACTGACAGGTTTCAGATAGATTATATAATGGCAAGACAGAGATTTAGGAACCAGGTTTTAAACTGTAAGACATTTCCAGGGGCAGATGTGGACTCTGACCACAATCTATTGGTTATGAACTGTAGATTAAAACTGAAGAAACTGCAAAAAGGTGGGAATTTAAGGAGATGGGACCTGGATAAACTGAAAGAACCAGAGGTTGTCCAGGGTTTCAGGGAGAGCATAAGGGGACAATTGATAGGAATGGGGGAAAGAAATACAGTAGAAGAAGAATGGGTAGCTTTGAGGAATGAAATAGTGAAGGCAGCAGAGGGTCAAGTAGGTAAAAGGACGAGGGCTTGTAGAAATCCTTGGGTAACAGAAGAAATATTGAATTTAATTCATGAAAGAAGAAAATATAAAAATGCAGTAAATGAAGCAGGCAACAAGGAATACAAACGTCTCAAAAATGAGATCGACAGGAAGTGCAAAATGGCTAAGCAGGGATGGCTAGAGGATGAATGTAAGGATGTAGAGACTTGTTTCACTAGGGGTAAGATAGATACTGCCTACAGGAAAGTTAGAGAGACCTTTGGAGAAAAGACAAACACTTGTACGAATATCAAGAGCTCGGATGGAAACCCAGTTCTAAGCAAAGAAGGGAAAGCAGAAAGGTGGAAGGAGTATATAGAGGATCTATACAAGGGCGATGTACTTGAGGACAATATTATGGAAATGGAAGAGGATGTAGATGAAGATGAAATGGGAGATACGATACTGCGTGAAGAGTTTGACAGAGCACTGAAAGACCTATGTCGAAACAAGATGTCATTAGAATTACTGACGGCCTTGGGAGAGCCACTCCTGACAAAACTCTACCATCTGGTGAGCAAGATGTATGAGACAGGCGAAATACCCTCAGACTTCAAGAAGAATATAATAATTCCAATCCCAAAGAAAGCAGGTGTTGACAGATGTGAAAGTTACCAAACAATTAGTCTAATAAGTCACGGATGCAAAATACTAACGCGAATTCTTTACAGACGAATGGAGAAACTGGTAGTAGCCGACCACTGGGAAGGTCAGTTTGGATTCCGTAGAAATGTTGGAACACGTAAGGCAATACTTACCCTACGACTTATCTTAGAAGCTAGATTAAGGAAAGGCAAACCTACGTTTCTAGCATTTGTAAACATAGAGAAAGCTTTTGACAATGTTGACTTAAATACTCTCTTTGAAATTGTAAGGTGGCAGGGGTAAGAAACAGGGAGCGAAAGGCTATTTACAATTTGTACAGAAACCAGATGGCAGTTATAAGAGTCGAGGGGCATGAAAGGGAAGCAGTGGTTGGGAAGGGAGTGAGACAGGGTTGTAGCCTCTCCCCAATGCTATTCAATCTGCATATTGAGCAATCAGTAAAGGAAACAAAAGAAAAATTCGGAGCAGGTATTAAAATCCATGGAGAAGAAATAAAAACCTTAAGGCTCGCCGATGACATTGTAATTCTGTCAGAGACAGCAAAGGACTTGGAAGAGCAGTTGAACGGAATGGACAGTGTCTTGAAAGGAGGATGTAAGATGAACATCAACAAAAGCAAAACGAGGATAATGGAATGTAGTCAAATTAAATCGGGTGATGCTGAGGGAATTAGATTAGGAAATGAGACACTTAAAGTAGTAAAGGAGTTCTGCTATTTGGGGAGCAAAATAACTGATGATGGTCGAAGTAGAGAGGATATAAAATGTAGACTGGCAACGGCAAGGAAAGCGTTTCTGAAGAACAGTAATTTGTTAACATTGAGTATAGATTTAAGTGTCAGGAAGTCGTTTATGAAAGTATTTGTATGGAGCGTAGCCATCTATGGAAGTGAAACATGGACGATAACTAGTTTGGACAAGAAGAGAAGAGAAGCTTTCGAAATGTGGAGCTACAGAAGAATGCTGAAGATTAGATGGGTTGATCATATAACTAATGAGGAGGTACTCAAATGGCTCTGAGCACTATGGGACTCAACTGCTGTGGTTATCAGTCCCCTAGAACTTAGAACTACTTAAACCTAACTAACCTAAGGACATCACACACATCCATGCCAGAGGCATGATACGAACCTGCGGCCGTAGCAGTCGCACGGTTCCGGACTGCGCGCCTAGAACCGCGAGACCACCGCGGCCGGCGAGGAGTTACTGAATAGGATTGGGGAGAAGAGGAGTTTGTGGCACAACTTGACTAGAAGAATGGTTCGGTTGGTAGGACATGTTCTGAGGCATCAAGGGATCACCAATTTAGTATTGGAGGGCAGGGAGGGTAAAAATCGTAGAGGGAGACCAAGAGATGAATACACTAAACAAATTCCGAAGGATGTAGGTTGCAATAGGTACTGGGAGATGAAGAAGCTTGCACAGGATAGAGTAGCATGGAGAGCTGCATCAAATCAGTCTCAGGACTGAAGACCACAACAACAACAACATGGAGACGGAAGAACTTTACTCTCACCCCTTTCACTAGAACATACGCCAGCAGCCCACAACAGCAACCCTTATTGATGATTGTATTGTCCATGATGTCGACTTGCGTTGTGAAGCTCCATACTTTCCAAAGTGGTGTTGAGTTCAACAACTGTCAGTCTATTCTTCTATTTCCAGTCTCAGCATACAGTTCCAGTACAATTTCATGAAGCAGTAAAAATGGCCTAAATTAGTTTCCTAAAGATTTGAATCAAGTTATAAATAAATGTGTTTTCATATACCATTACGAAATAAATACATAATAGGTAATCCTTGGTTTTGATTTACTGTGTTTACAAACAAAGCCAATGTTTACGTAGTACTACAACAGTGAATCATCAATGTTTTTGTTTTAGACACATCTATAGCTACATACTCTTCGCAATCTTTAACAGTTCTTTGTTCGTTACCACCATCTGTTGCTACTGACCCTGTTCCCCAATGACTGACGCTGCCAGAGGGCGTCACCTGCTCTTTAAATCGCATCTACGGAGGCTTGCAATTGCGATTCACAGCTGTATCGAGAGAGCCTTTTAGAATCTTGCTTCAAACATTATGCATAAACACTTATTTATCGAATTGTCGCTTCATTTCACAGTATGAGGTATCATTCCTTCTACATTTGAGTCTCATTGCTGCTAGGAAAAGTATTAGTCGAACTCTATTCATAAAACAGTGTATGTTCTGCTGGCTTTCATATATGAACATTGTATGACTTTGTAATGTGTAGGAGCTAATTATTCTTAACCAAACATTTTATTCTACCTTCCTTTCATATTTAAAAGCAGTGATTGTTTTTTACTCTCTTTAGTTCGTGTTACATTTCGTTCTATTACAGTTTTATTTACTCCGTTTATACCTTTTAAGTGATTCCCATGTCAGCGTTGTGTCTTATGTCTCTTCCCTTGTAAGTCAGAAAATAGTTGGCGGAAACCACATCGCCTCTAAATACTACGTAATGGCCGACTTACATCTCACCTTTTGACTTTTCTCCCTCACTCTTCATAAATGATTGGCCGGCTTTGTTGTCGCCTACTAACAGTATTTCACCCTTCTCTCTCTGTGTGCATAACTGGCTGACTTTTCAGTCACCTATTATATAACTCTCCATGTACCTCATTTTTCTCTTCGTAAACAACTGGCAGACTTTTCTGTCGCTTCATAGCCATAACTCACTATTTAATTCATTGCAGCGGAAACCACTTCTTTGATTCCATTTATACTAAAGAGTTTGATACAATTTGAACACCATCTCAAGACAACATTTAGTTATTTCCATTATTTTTGCCATCAGAATGGCTTCTATTGTACATTGTCGTAGTCACATTGTTTAGCGCCGTCCTCTTCTTCTGCAAACATCAGCTTATTTTTATGTGTTATTTCATCTGTATTATTTATAGTAGCCCTCGTCTAGCTTTCGTGTTCTCAAAATGTTTTCAGACATAAAGGTTTATGTAGCGTTGTTGTAAATATTTAAAAATTCTTCCACTACATACTTGATAATATGTTTCTGTTATGTGCATTAATATGGTCCTTGTGTCTTGTTGTTAGTATATAATGTGTTCTCTCGTTGGTGTAATTGTAAACCTCTACTTGGTATTCTCTTGACTGTCAATGTACATACTGTCAAATATGTGTGTTTTTCATCCTTGCAATGCAGGTGTTTATTCTGCTGGGTTGGTTTGTTTTTGTCATGAGTTTGTCTCTTTGTTGTCACATTCAGTATAAGAAAATTTGCTCATATTAGAAGTAATCGTGCAGAATGTTAAAGAAGACTTATACTAGTTTTGAATTAGTTCTGAATGAAAGAAGGGGAAAAACCAACAGCAGGAAAAGAAAATGAAGCATGCTGTCAGTTAACTCGGGCACCTGGTAATCGTCAGTTATGTAGCAATACGAAGAACGTTATTGCTCCTTGAGGTTAGTATTCATAACGTTTTTTCATGTCACTGATTGACATTTCAGGTCATAATTTTTGTGACGGTATTTACGTGATAGAACTTCCTCAAATTCAACCACGTAAACTACCCCCATAAAATTCTTGTTAAAACTGAACTGGTAACCTCATCTACAATAGACGAATGCAGTATACATCTGCCCATTTTTTGCCTGCAGCCTCTGACAGAAGCTAGCTGTGATGTCTATGGTTATTGATATCTTGACGCCATTGAACTTCGGTACAGGATCTTTTAATACCTTGCTCCTACCCATCTGTGGTATAATGACTTTTCCAACATCAAACCTTCTATCCACAATTACTTCACCTCTCGCTCTGTTTCGTGTGCTGCAAGATCATTCTTGTTTGAAGAATGCTTGAAAAAATTCTTTATGTGTTTTACATGTGTTACTGACCCTTGTTCCCAATGATTTTGCTTCTTCTTCTTCTAAGCTACTGGCCACGATTTCGATTTTTTTTTTTTTTGGTTGAGTCATGTTTCCAGGAATGATGCCCTCAAACTGTCCAGCTAAAGCTACTTGCTGCATAGCTCCCTTACTAGAGAAATTGTACAATTTATACGCATTAGTGTAATTTGCTACCCCACTTACATGAATCACACATTTCTTTCTTTCTTGTTCACAACAAATTTCTACTTTTTGTTTAACATCATTTTCTGTTTTGCCTTGCATCTCAGTAAGTAATTTCTGCTCTGTTTCTCTCAATTTACTCTGAATCTCACTTGTGTTCCCTTTACAAGATGATTCTACGTGTGAAACGTTACAGCTAAGTATTTTCTGGTCACATTTGAAAGCCTGAAGATTTCTCATGATAACTTTGTTTCGCTCTGCTATTACATTACTGCCATTAAGCGTTGTCTGTATTACCCCATTTTGGTCCTGCTAATCCTCATTTAACTTTTCGCTTTCATGGTCAACTTTTTGATTTATTTCCATCTGACAGACTACTTCTTTTTTACCTTATTCTTTCGTTTCATAATCTATGTTCTTTCTACATCCCTCAGATTTTGCTTCAATATTTGTATCATTTTGTTCCAAAGCATCGAACTTAGCGATAGTATGATTTATTCCTACCTTAGCTTCTTCAAACCCCTTATATATTTTATTTAGAGTTTCATTTAATTCCTCGCAATTTCCTGAATTTCTCTATTTTATTTTGGGTTTTTCTAGATTCTTATTTTTGTTCTTGCAAAATTAATTTTAGCATAGACCTTATAACCTGGTCACCATCCCGAGTTGCTAGAATGTCAGCTAATGCTGTACCACTTACTTTCTTTACTCCATACATGTTATTAATACTAATGTTCGAATTACAAATCTTAGAAAACTATATGGAAGCACGTACTGCTGCTGATTCTCGTAACTGTGGGCTGCACCACTGGCTGCAGCTCCGCTGTGGTGGTGCGCTGAAGCTGACACTCCAATCGCGCTGTGTAGTGTTTTACTGCGCTGGCCCCTGCTTTCCCCTGCCGCACTGGTTTTCTGTGGCTACTTCGCGCTGCTCAGCACGATGGACTACCTCGTAGCATGGAGAATCTCGAAGTGATGCTTTATGACGTAATTCCATTGCCTGCGCACACAACGTTAACTTTTACTCTCGTAGCTCTTCAGCACTTCCTATTCCTGAATTATCGATACTACTTTCGTTGTTACAGAAAATTTGATTTTGCGGTGTCAGATATTATAGTTCAACGAATGTTCAAAAACAGTTCAAATACAGTTCAGAGACTACTTAACACAGTTCTTACGCAGTTCTCTGGTCATTCAAAATTCATATGTGTTACAGTCATTACAGATTCGCTGGTCGGTTACAGTCCACAGTTCTCACTAATAAAATCTAACCTCATAATTCCCGAGCACTTGAAACTTCAAAGATTATCCCCAGAAGCGATGACATGTACGGCAAGTGGAAAAAGGGATTGTGAGAGAGAGATATACAGGGTGAGTCACTGACTATTACCACCTGGAATAACTCCGAAAGTATGATAGAACTGAAAAGTTTGTTGGGCAAATGTTGCATACGACAACAGGGGACATAATATGAAGTTGTTTTTTTGTTGCTAGGTGGGGTCGCGTCAGAGATATGGTCAACTTTCTTTTTTCTTAAAGGGGATGCTATAGTTTGACCCTTATTTTCTGATAGCGGGTATCGAGGCGAATCCAATGATGTGTAACAGTAAGGTGTTTGAAGGTCAAAGAAGGTCAAAAAGGTGGCATGAACGTCCATTTACAAAAGGTGTTCGGAGTGATGTCCATTGGTATCAACGCAGTGCTGCAATCTTCTTTCCATGGATTGAGTGGTATTCCTTATCACATTGGCACTTATTGAGGCACGTGCTCTGACAATTCTCTCTCATATATCGTGCAAATAGTAAATATTCGCCGAATACAGTACATGTAACGTGCCATTGACATGTGAACACCATTCGACGGTTTTGCAATACAACACTAATAGGAACGGTAAGACTAGTATTGTCGAATCAAGTGAATGTGAATTACGTATTCCTTCGAAGAAGAAGTTGGTATGCTTCTCATTTACGGAGAATACCAACGAAATTCAGTGAGAGTTAGAGACTCGTACACTGAAAGATATCATCAACGTACTCATCATACACGTCGTACATTTAAATATGTGTGTGAAAAAATTGAGAACCCCTGGATCTTTAAGGCATCGGAAACACATCCGGCAAAAGAAAGTTACTAACGAGGAAACGGAAATTGGTACTCTTGCCACTGTGGTTCGAGATCCTCGGGTTAGTTCGCGTCAAATCGCAAAGGAATCTGGCATGAGCCAGAGTAGTGTTATTCATGTTGTGCATCGCCATAAATATCATCCTTACCATATCAGTCTCCACCAAGAATTAACTGGTACGGATTGTACGCCTTGCATTGAATTCTGCCAATGGGCTTAACTTCAGATTCAGAGGGATGACAAATTTATTAATTTGATTTTATTTACTGATGACGCAACATTTACGAACCATGGAAATGTTAATTTGCATAACATGCATTATTGGGCAACTGAAAATCCATGTTGGATACGGCAAGTTGCACACCAAAAACCGTGGTCGATGATTGTATGGTGTAGGTTTCTGGAGGACAGAATTAGAAGACCCTATATCATCGAAGGAAATCTTGATGGTAGGAAGTACACAACATTCCTGCAAGAAACATTAGGTCTGTTATAGGAAGAAATACCTTTAGGAACAAGTAGCAGAATGTGGTGTCAACAAGATGGGTGACTAGCACAGTTTTCTCTGATGGCTAGAGATGAGTTGCAGGGACAGTTCCCAAATCGTTGGACTGGACGCGGAGGAGATGTGTCGTGACCGGCTCGTTCGCCAGACGTGACCCCCTGGACTTTTTCTAGTGGAGATTCGTAAAAGACATTGTTTATAAAGACGATCCAACTACACCTGAAGATGTGCAAGAGAGAATTGTCAGAGCATGTGCTTCGATAAGTGTCAATGTGATAAGGAATACCACTCAATCCATGATAAGAAGATTGCAGCACTGCATTGACACAAATGGTCAATCACTTCGAATACATTCTGTAAAGGGACGTTCATGTCACCTTTGTGATCTTCGTTGACCTTCAAAGACCTTACTGTTACACATAACAGGATTCCTCTCGATAGCCGCTATCAGAAAATAAGTACCAAACTATAGCATCCGATTCTTTAAAAAAAGTTGGCCTTCATATCTCTGAAGCTACCCCACCTAGCAACAAAAAACCAACGCCATATAATGCCCCACGTTGTCCCATGCATTTTTGTAGCACAAACGTCTCAGCTACTATCATACTTCGGGAGTTATTCTTGGTAGCAATAGTTAGTGATTCACCCTGTATACGTGTGTCTGATAAACCCTTTCCCTCTACAATATTTCTCTTCTTCATACCTCCACTGTGTTACCACACATGACATGTCACTGATCGCATTTGTACAAATATCGCAGTACACGCGAGGTACCTATTTGCTTCCACCGCCCTGAGTGTAATGCATAACTTCTAATAAATGTTCACCAACATGCAGTCTTTTACAGTTGTCGTCTGCTGCGCAGAAACCAGCACGGAGGTCGTGATTCTGTTATCTTTTGGCTGTAAGAAACTCTTAGGAAGGAACTGTTATTTTAGAAATAATTACATTTGCAATCAGTTTGTTTATACGAGACGCCACTCGCTTTTTATTAGCATAACACAAGAAACTGAATAATTACATTCCACTCTAGAGTCACAAATAGTTTATATTCTTCAACAAATAGATGAACTGTGTATTTCCGTAGTTACTGCCACACTGTTCTCAACTATATGTTCCAAATAACAATACATTGCTAATAAAGTTGTAACTAATAGCGACCGCGGGAGACAATATGTCTGTCCTCCGACACTGCCGAACCAGCTCTATTCACAAACTAGGCATTGCAAATTAAGTCTTAACTGATACCGCAGCGGACAACATGTCCGTCCTCCGAGACTGCCGAACGAGCTCTGATCTACAGCCGAACCATTTCGCTCGCCATCCAAGTTAGGCGCGATCCGAAGATTACCGAAGTGCTTTGTCTACCTTTTCGTTTAGCAGTTGTTTATTATTGTGCTGGTTATTAATACTTATCAAATAATGGAATTATTTCTCGCTATTAAGAGATATTTAAATATGAAATGGAAGGAAATACGCTGTTTAGTTTGTTTAACCTTAATAATAGGGTATTGTCATTTTGGCGAGCAACTTCCGAATGCAGCAGGCAATCGGGGAGAGGGACCAAAATTTTGGTGGTCTTTCTGACGATACCCGTACCGAACAAACCATCTGTCATCGGTACCGCACGCCTCATTACGTCATCTGCATTCCCAACTGCTCTAAAAAGAGGTTTTTTTAGCCGAATATGGTGGCTGCAAATACAGAAATATTACAATGGCACAGACATGAATTAGTAGTTATGATTTTATTCGTGAGAATTAATCATAGTACATGGTGATGTACTCATTATCATACCTTTCATTTTATACCAATTACGACATGTATACCTTCTTTTTTTTGTTTAGAGACGTGAAGTTTAGCTTACAAAATCCACCGCATTGAATGCAGGGGGACGATATTATAGGCGTACACACTATGCCATGCGGAGTGAAGCGTCGAATGACTCCGATTGCCAATATCCGATATTAAAGAGGACAAAATGTAAACTTTACTTGTCAGTAATACAGTGTTTGCAAATCTTCGTTTCCTACACAAAAGCCAGTGCACTTCATCCAGTTTTTAGATGCTTTTGTTTCTTTTGTTATTCGTTCCATGGAAACAAGGAACTACTGAAGTTAGTTATTTATTATTGGTCACAGAACATCTACGAAATTTGTTTACTCAGTTCCGTGTTCTAAAATACATAACAGTGAGTTCTACAAAAGTGGGAAACGACAGGTTTCTTAATTTCAGAACTTACACTGAAGGTTAAATTTGCTGCCTCCAGTATGTAATTTTTTTTTCTAAACCCACTTTCTGCAGTCTCATTTCTGATTTCCACACACATTTTCAATCAAAATTAGAGTAGATTGCGAGAGCTACAAATTTACATGACATTGATAAATATATTTGCAGTTTTCATCTCATTGAATTGTAATAATTTCGTAGAAGGAAACAGCTAGTAGGACACCTGCGTGTTGTGCCTTTGCTAAAAACATGCTGCAGATTTCATATTCGTTTTGCAATGGAGTCCTGCCAGCACTTTTATTACAATATACAGCTTCCTTCAGGAAAGTGCGCGTTTAAAACGACGCGTTACTGGACATTGCTTTATTAAGAAAAATGTTTAATTTCATACCCTCTGATATATCAGAAAACTAGCAATAACTAATATGAAACACCATGTATAATGTATTACAGTCAACATTATTTGAATGTAGTAAAACAGAAAACAGTCACAAACTATGTCACCAGTTTCCCGCTGTGGCTTTGAAAGAACTAAAATGTGAATCAGATGTATTATCAATGGATGTGCAAACGTTAAATATTCCGAGCAAAAATACTAGCACCATGACGCTTTCATGGAGTAGGAACCTGAAAGAACTGTAGTAAAGTGGTTTGAAAACTGTTGACAAAGACAAAAAAATGGCCCTGAGCACTATGGGACTTAACTTCTAAGGTCATCAGTCCCCTAGAACTTAGAACTATTTAAACCTAACTAATGTAAGGACATCACACACATCCATGCCGAGGCAGTATTCGAACCTGCGACCGTAGCGGTCGCGCGGTTCCAGACTGTAGCCCTTTTAACCGCTTGGCCACCCCGGCCGGCTAACAAAGACAGTTGAGATGATAGCTCAACTATAACGTACACGGCAAGGGAGAAATTGATTTGACTCATTAACTTACAAGTTCGTCTTCAAATGCTACTCAGTAATAGATTATTGTAAACTGTATATACGCTCCATTCAATTTTAGTTTTTGAATTGGTTTAATTTACGTTCACTTCACTTTAAAACAAAAGGCTAAGTGTTACACAAATTTGTACACTGACAAAGTGTCTGGAGCCAGTAACACTGCCATATGGAGTGTTCTGTCCCCACTCGTTACTTGACATGTTGACACGTTCAGTAAATAGACATCAGCGCAGTCGGATGTAAAACGTCGTGAGTCTCGCAACAAGTAGCATATTATAACATACTTGCCTAAGCACTGTCAATGGCGCTTTGTGACCGTTTCTTTCAGCAAATGTTTGAATCACAGCATCAAGAGCCAAAATGCTCTTTCTGCTTCCGCTACAGTCACTGGAAGAGTGTAAAAGCTGCGCATAGCGACACATACGTTCGGAACAAGCTTAAAGTTTTTAGCTCGTGCATCTTATTCAAGAGTTTTGGTGGTTTCAAAGTAATGTATTCAAATTTTAAAGTGTTTATTGTTTCCAGATATTTAATTTCTTCTTAGAAACCTCTTGCGACATCTTTATGCTATTCATTGATAAATAACTTGTATGGCCAGCCCGTGTGGCCGACCGGTTCTAGGCGCTTCAGTCTGGAACCGCGCGACCGCTACGGTCGCAGGTTCGATTCCTGACTAGGGCATGGAAGAGTGTGATGTCCATAGGTTAGTTAGGTTTAAGTAGCTCTAAGTTCTAGGAGCTGATGAGCTCAGATGTTAAGTCACATAGTGCTCAGAGCCACTTGAACCATTTTTAACTTGTATGCCTCAGCGACCAGATCGTCAGTCATTTTTGAGTATTTCCATAACCCCTCGTGTTTCATTTAAAATCGTCACTGTTTTGTGTCGGATTTCATGTTCGACACTACATTGTCAATAATGACATAAAATACATTTATCTTGAATAAATCTTCTGAAGACTCCACTAAAGTAGTGAAGATTTGTTCCCATGTAATAATCCCCGTCTTATCTTCAATATGTAATGCATCACTAACTCATGCCATTTTTCCAGAGAGACTAAAATCTTCCATTGCCAAACTCCTCCATAAGTAAGGTGACAGGAGAGATGTCAACAGTTGCCGACCTATTTCACTGATGGCATCATTGTTCAAAATCTATGAGAAGGTGAAGTATTCTAGAACAGTACCTCACCAGAGCAACAATAATGCCTTCAGCAATTAACCGTTTGGACTTCAGAAGAGTTGCTGTAAGGAGAATGAGATTTACATGTTCAGACACAAAATTTTACAAGCATTAAATAACAAAACAGCGTAATTTGGTATTTTCTGCGACCTATCTAAAACGTTTGACTGTGTGAATGGCATTATTCTGCTAGGTACTTTGTGACTGATGATATAACTAACCAGTGGGTAATGTCATATCATATCAAAAGAATGCAGAAGGCTTTACTAAGTGCCTCAAACATGGGAACAGTATTCTGGCTGGGGTGCAATTGAATATGGGGTTCCTCAAGGATTAATCTTAGGTTCACAGCTATTCATCATATACAGGGTAGTCAGGCACCGTCTAAAATGCGTGTAAGGGTGTTGCAGCGTAGAGTGTGCTGAGTAATAAGTGTTAAGATTGGTTAGCCAATCAGACCATTACGAGCACAGATTCAAGCGGTTCACAAGATTAAATTAGTGTCAGCTGTTCTCATAACATAGATGATAGACTGTTCACCATTTGGTTCGGATTCGGTCCATATCACTGGCCCAAGTCAAATTTTTGTGTCTCTCTCTTTGCCGAAAGGGCCACTTGAATTGCGCGCAGAACGTCTTAATTGACTAACTTCAATGCTGATTAACTCGGAAACGACGCAATGAATAATTATATCTCCACACAACCTATCCTGAGCCTTGTAACCAACCCCATCCTAATCAGCCCATAGGACTGCGATGTAACTGACAGTGATCCTTTATGCCGAATGAAATTTTACAGTGAGTAAGGCTATCGTTACCGAAAGAAAGTAACACAGGTTAGTTGGAGGAAAAGGTACAATAGACTCTTCTGGCGGGAGAATATATTCTAAATTTAAACTAAATACTGACGATAATTTTGAAATGGGGGGAATACAATTCAATCACTCACGCAGCCCACAGAGGGGAAAAAGTGTACCACGTAATGTTTACTACAAAAATCAGTGATAACCCAAAGAAAACACTGATTAACTAAATAGAACGGATAATTAAAAGGTCGTTAGCTGGCTGTGCCAATGAATCCCAAGAATCTTGAGAACGATAATGGCGAAGAAATTTAAGCAAATAATCACTGGCGTGAAACTTCCTGGCATATTAAAACTGTGTGCCCGGCCGAGACTCGAACTCGGGACCTTTGCCTTTCGTGGGCAAGTGCTGTACCATCCGAGGTACCGAAGCACGACTCACGCCCGGTCCTCACACCTTTACTTCTGTCAGTATCTCATATCCTACCTTCCAAACTTTACAGAAGCTCTCCTGCGAACCTTGCAGAACTAGCACTCCTGAAAGAAAGGCAAAGGTCCCGAGTTCGAGTATCGGTCGGGTACACAGTTTTAATCTGCCAGGAAGTTTCATATCAACGCACACTCCACTGCAGAGTGAAAATCTCGTTCTGGAAACATCCCCCAGGCTGTGGCTAAGCCATGTCTCCGCAGTATCCTTTCACTCAGGAGTGCTAGTTCTGCAAGGTTCGCAGGAAAGCTTCTGTAAAGTTTGGAAGGAAGGAGACGAGATACTGGCAGAAGTAAAGCTGTGAGGACCAGCCGTGAGTCGTGCTTCGGTAGCACAGATGGTAGAGCACTTGCCCGTGAAAGGCAAAGGTACCGAGGTCGAGTCTCGGTCGGGCACAAAGTTTTCATCTGCCACGAAGTTTCATATCAGCGCACACTCCGCTGCAGAGTGAAAATCTCATTCTGGAAACATCCCCCAGGCTGTGGCTAAGCCATGTCTCCGCAGTATCCTTTCTTTCAGGAGTGCTAGTTCTGCAAGGTTCGCAGAAGAGATTCTGTAAAGTTTGGAAGGTAGGAGATGAGATACTGGCAGAAGTAAAGCTGTGAGGAGCGGCCGTGAGTCGTGCTTCGGTAGCTGAGAGGGTAGAGCACTTGCCGGCGAAAGGCGAAGGCCCTGAGTTCGAGTCTCGGTCGGGCACGCTGTTTTAATCTGCCAGGAAGTTTCATATCAGCGCACAATCTGCTGCAGAGTAAAAATCGCATTCTGGAATCACTGGCGTGACAAGAGAACGTTATCACACTTTTCCAGAGCACAACAGTTCACGAGAAAGTAAATGAATCACAAAGCAATGAGCATGCAGTTACTTATTCTGAAATAGTAAATTTTGAAAGTAACGTTGAATGCAATTACTGGTTAAATAAATGACTGGCTTCACTTAAACTTTGTTATGTAAAAAATAACTTTCAGTAATCTCAGTGTAACGCAATGCGAAACTTAGGAAAAGGCAAGCAATTTACTTTTGATTATTGAAAGATTGAACTGAATTTACTTTAAGCGATAGAGCAATTGGTTTTACTTTTATAATAACAACAATAAAATATATACCAAGCCATGAGAAGTCACTTCTCAAAATGCAGAATAAATGAAATTGATGACTCTTAAGTTGTGCTGTATCTTTAGTTATTGGTTTTCGTTTGAAATTTTAAGTTTCTTTAAGTAGCCTCTATCATGCAGCAAAAAAATAAACTGATTGAGTTTTCACTCTGTAGCGGAGTGTGCGCTGATATGAAACTTTCCTGGCAGATTAAAACAGCGTGTAGAAGGTATTTTATCTGCATTTTCGGTGTTAAATTTTGGAAGGTAGGAGACGAGATACTGGCAGAAGTAAAGCTGTGACGACGGGCTGTGAGTTGTGCTTGGGTAGCTCAGATGCTAGAGCACTTCCGGCACACAGTTTTAATCTGCCAGGAAAGTTTCAAAAGAATAAACAGTTACTGAGGCCGAAAATTTAGACTGGAGCTGGACTTAGGCAAACACAAAAAACTGGCAATTAATAGTTAACCAATTTTCATATTCTTACAACAGTTGGTGATTGCACGGAATGGAAGGGGAGCCTGCTTGGTAATAATGTATGAGGACAGTGACAACAGAGACGGCCTACAGTTTTTAACTATAGAAGATTATTATTCAGGTTAGCCACACTTTGTGAAAGAGATTTTGCTGGGTAATTACCACGTAAATTTGTAATTTTTCGCTAAACGGTCTTAATACAGGGTGTTTCAAAAATGACCGGTATATTTGAAACGGCAATACAAACTAAACGAGCAGCAATAGAAATACACCGTTTGTTGCAATATGCTTGGGACAACAGTACATTTTCAGGCAGACGAACTTTCGAAATTACAGTAGTTACAATTGTCAACAACAGATGGCGCTGCGGTCTGGGAAACTCTATAGTACGATATTTTCCACATATCCACCATGCGTAGCAATAATATGGCGTAGTATCTGAATGAAATTACCCGAAACCTTTGACAACGTGTCTGGCGGAATGGCTTCACATGCAGATGAGATGTACTGCTTCAGCTGTTCAATTGTTTCTGGATTCTGGCGGTACACCTGGTCTTTCAAGTGTCCCAACAGAAAGAAGTCACAGGGGTTCATGTCTGGCGAATAGGGAGGCCAATCCACGCCGCCTACTGTATGTTTCGGATAGCCCAAAGCAATCACACGATCATCGAAATATTCATTCAGGAAATTAAAGACGTCGGCCGTGCGATGTGGCCGGGCACCATCTTGCATAAACCACGAGGTGTTCGCAGTGTCGTCTAAGGCAGTTTGTATCGCCTCAAATTAACGAAGAATGTCCAGATAGCGTGGTGCAGTAATCGTTTCGGATCTGAAAAATGGGCTAATGATTCCTTTGGAAGAAATGGCGGCCCAGACCAGTGCTTTTTGAGGATGCAGGGACGATGGGACTGCAACATGGGGCTTTGCGGTTCCCCATATGCGCCAGTTCTGTTTATTGACGAAGCCGTCCAGGTAAAAATAAGCTTCGTCAGTAAACCAAATGCTGCCCACATGCATATCGCCGTCATCAATCCTGTGCACTATATCGTTAGCGAATGTCTCCCGTGCAGCACTGTTAGCGGCGCTGAGGGGTTGCCGCGTTTGAATTTTGTATGGATAGAGTTGTAAACTCTGGCGCATGAGACGATACGTGGACGTTGGCGTCATTTGGACCGCAGATGCAACACGGCGAACGGAAACCCGAGGCCGCTGTTGGATCACCTGCTGCAGTAGCTGCGCGTTGCCCTCTGTGGCTGCCGTACGCGGTCGCCCTACCTTTCCAGCACGTTCATCCGTCACGTTCACAGTCCGTTGATATTTTTCAAACAGATCCTTTATTGTATCGCTTTTGGGTCCTTTGGTTACATTCAAGCTCCGTTGAAAACTTCGTCTTGTTGCAACAACACTGTGTTCTAGGCGGTGGAATTCCAACACCAGAAAAATCCTCTGTGCTAAGGAATAAACCATGTTATCCACAGCACACTTGCACGTTGTGAACAGCACACGCTTACAGCAGTAAGACGAGGTACAGAATGGCGCACCCACAGACTGCGTTGTCTTCTATGTCTTTCACATCACTTGCAGCGCCATCTGTTGTTGAAAATTGTAACTACTGTAATTTCGAAAGTTTGTCCGCCTGAAAATGTATTGTTGTCCCAAGCATATTGCAACAAACGGTGTATATCTATCGCTGCTCGTTTAGTTTTTATTGCCGTTTCAAATATATCGGTCATTTTGAAACACCCTGTATGTTGTAGCTGTGCAAACGACGAAGAATTTAGCCGACGAAATTGCTCAGTTGCCATTATTTCTGCTGCTGCTTTTCGATAAGAACCCCGAGTCGTCTGAATAGCAACGGATAATTATGATTTTTCGCTTAACACTCTTGCGATATTGTAGTTGTGCGGTCGGCGAAGAATGTAGCCGACCACAATGCTGAGCTGCCGTTGTTGCTGCTGCTGCTGTCCCATGAGAACTTCGAGTCGTCTCCACAGCAACGGATAATTATGGGAGAGGCAGTAGTTGGAGTTGCAGGCTCTTTCGCCTACCGTGCACTCAATACTCGCGTGTTAAAAAATCAGGCGCGTCAGCATTGGTGCGAGCATAGATGCACACTGCTTCAGTGAGAGCGCGCAACAAACACTTCTGCTCTCTTTCATGACTCAAGCTGCTCTGCCTCCACTCTACTTGCAACGCGACAGGGATTCTCCATACGCAGAGATAAACAACGGCACGGCTACTACAATTTCGTCATTGCTCTCGATATATTTCAATAAAGTTTACTTGGCTATTACCCAGCAATTTAAAATATTTCAATTATAAATACAACCAATTATATACAGTCAGAAATAAATTCACTATTACATCGGTTACGTGTTAAATATAGTTTCTGCAATGAGACTTACATATTCGGTGTTACACGTGCACTACATTCCGTGAGTTGTTTCCTGAAGGGAAACAAAACAAATGAATGTCCGAAGAAATATAAATGGAAATGCAGATGCGCAAATAGATTCAGTTTGGCCTACATAAATTTTGTTAATCACTAATTGAGCTTTTCATTAATTATCATGATTGCATGTGGACACGTAATAACACGACAACACTGTCTCATTATAAGTCAAATAATCACAGTATACCATAACGTATTTTAAACAACAAAATTGCATGTTTCAAACAATCATTACATTTCAAGTGAAAATTTCATGTCAGTACTGTACAAGAAAACGCAAGTAACATCGGTAAAAGGATACAAAAAATGAGTAAAAGGACAAGAAGGGAGATAAGAGCTCACTAGTTACAATGCTTTCTCTAGATAATTGTTAATAAATATCATAATAATTAACATATTCCATTTCTCATTATGAGTGTTTATGTATTTTAAGCAAGCGTGCAGATAAACTTAAATGTTTACAACAAACCTTGACCCAAGTTGTGCTGGAAAGAAAACGCCACGTTCCGCACGCTTATTTACAAAGGACACCGCAGCGTTCTATGAGCCGGTTGTGGCTCAGTCCCGACATGGCACTGTCGCGTGCATCACAGCGGCACGCTTGTTCTCTCTGTTGATGCAATGGCATTCCAGAATGTCCACCTGCCTTACATGCTTTGGAAACTCACTCCCGAGTAGTCTTAAGGGGTCATTATATCTCTATCACAGTGGATAACTCAGCAGTATCCATATTCACACGCATATACAGACCTGCAACTTACACATTGGCTGAATGCATCGGTATTCACTAACATAATACATAGCATATAAGAATTTTTTTACAACATATTATTTACAAAATTAAAAATGATACATATACCAGAGTGACATTTATACCCATTGGTCATGGTTTCGGTTTACGTCTCATTTCATTTGCTTTCAGAACATCTGTTCAGTAAGCAAAAGTTCTCGTTATGCTTTTGGCAAAGTGGTTGATGACAGTCTGGTCCAAGAAATTAATTAGCAATACATTTTGAGAAATACTCTGATAATTAAGTCTTCACTGGAAATACTTTCTCGCATTAATCAGTTCTTAACTGATAGAACTAGAAGTCAACAATGTTATGTACACCTAACAGGCTGCCAGAATTAGGAAAAGCTAAACAATAAGCGTTAGTGTGAAGTATTCTGACAATCTTAAATATTCTGTTACAAATGAATTTAAGTTTTGAAATCTCTTTATCAGTCTCACTTGATTTCTCGTAAACTTTAACTAGAACGAGGTCGGCAATTGCAAATTTAGCAAATCGCACTTTCTCGCCGTATTCGCACCTTTGCTTACTTTTCCATTACCTCTCATAAACGTTCTTTCTTCACCTAAATATCAATATTGATTCGCGGAGGGAAAACCCTATTCCACGAAATTCCTAGACTTATGGTCTAATAGGATATCCTCAGGTGTGAAACCTGCAGATTCGTGCGTGCATTTATAATCTTTTCAAAATCATTTATACGAGGATAAGTCAGTTATTATCCGCAATGTAGTTATATTTTGGTAGTACTGTCGTTTTACGGTGATGACGCACGCTTGGTTTATTTGTTGTTATATCTTTGCAATTTTCAAGGTGCTTGGTTAGTTTCGTTATCGCTGCCGTGCTGTTAATCACGGCTGCTCCACTGTCTAATTGCAACAAAGGAGAGCAACGTTCACTGATCCGTTTTTTGTGGTCGGAAGGCGTATCAGGGGCCGAAATTCATCTAAGACTTCCCGTACAGTACGGGAACAGTGTTTTGCCACAACGGAGTGTCTACGAATGTACTGAGAAATTCCGAAATGGTCGTACAAGTGTTACACAGGATGAAGGAACCAGACGACCGTTTACCGCCAAAAATGAAGAAATCATTGAGCGTTCACGTGAAATGATTCTCTTAGACAGGCGATTAAATATTAACGAAGTGGCATACATCGTCTGCAAATTAGTCACGGTTCTACCTACGAAATCATCCACAACAGACTTTGGTTTCATAAAGTTTGTGCAAGATGGGTCCCAAAACAACTCACACACTTGCATAAACAAACGCGCTAGGACATCTGCAACAAACATTTGGATCGCTATGGTAACGAAGGGGACAACTCCTTAGACAGGATCATTACTGGTGACGAAACATGGATCCATCATTATGAGGCGGAGAGTAAACGGCAGAGTATGGAATGGAAACATTCAAATTCGCCGTACAAGAAACAGTTCAAGACCCAACCTTCTGCAGGGAAACTGATGCTTACGGTTTTTTGGGACGCACAAGGTCCAGTACTGGAACATTATGGGGAAAGGGCACAACAATAAATAGTGTACGTTACAGTGAGATGCTTACTGCCAGGCTAAAGCCTGCAATTCGAAGCAAACGCCGAGGACAGCAGTGAAGAGGTGTTGTGTTATTGAACGACAATGCCCGTCCGCATACTGGTGCCCACACTGCTGAAACGCTCCAGAAACCCACATTTGAAGTACTGGATAATCCTCCATATAGTCCCGATCTTGCCCCTTCTGACTATCACTTGTTTGGTCCACTCAAACAGGCATTAATGGGCCGTCGATTTGCCTCGGACGAAGCAGTGAAAGAAGCGGTGCTTTGCTGGCTCGCAGCTCATCCGAGAACCTGCTTTTATGAGGGCATCAGGAACCTTGTACACGGATGGACCAAGTGCGTTGAAACGCAAGGAGACTACGTCGAAAAATTATGTTCTTGTAAGTTTCCTATTTGATTACAATAAAATTTTATAACTACTTTGCGGATAATAATTTACTTACCCTCGTATATTGCCCCCACGTTCTGTGATTGTGGTAACGATACTTTCTGCAAAGTAGCCCCAGCTCACGCATGCGTCGTTCCACTGAGTTTCCGGCCGGGAAGTAGGCCAATATGTGTATTACTTCAACCCCATTGCTTTCCATATCTTCATTCCATAATTTGGAACTAAAGTGTGCCCCATAATCGGACAAAATCGCTTTTGGTTTGCCGATATGCAAAAAGTAATCGTTTGCAAGTTTGTTATAAACTGCTTTAGCTGTTGTCTTTGTTATTGGATATAACTTAATGAACTTTGAAAAGGCTTCCCGAACTATTAATATGTAGGCGAAATTACCTGAGGTTTTTGGCAGGGGGGCATATAGATACGTACACACTAACTCTAGTACATCGTCAGTCTTATGCTCTGCATGGGACCACGATTCGTGGAGTTGGTCACTTTCACCCTCTGACATTTATCGCAAGTCGTTATCCTATTTGTTGTTCTCTTTAACATGTTGTTAAAATTCAGAGCTTGAGCCATTATCTCTGTACATTTCTTTGGTCCACAATGGCCATAGGCTAAGGGATAATAGTCTACTATTTCGGTGACGTACTTGGTGGGCCAACACACACGCCAAGTGTCACTATTTCCATCTTTGCATATATACAGGATATTGTAGTATATTCTGTAATCCTTTCTCAAATTTTCTCCGTCTTTATTCTTTACGTTACAATCGGTCTTCATAATTTTCAAGCATACGTCCTCGCTTTGATGACGACGCATGTTTTTACAAATACTCTCTCTCTTCTTTCGTCCTACTACGTCTTGAAGAAAGAACAATTTCGGTACACCTTCGGATTCGTCTTCCACTATTCGCTGATCGATTTCAGGTAAAGGCCACAGTGCATCCTTTATGCACTTGGCTGTACCTTTTACATACGATGTATCATAATTAATGTGCTGGAGTAAGCTGGAGCCAGCACACCATGTGGCACAGAGGTTGTGAGAAGATCGACAGATGCGAGCTCCAGTCTGTCATCAGTCACAGCACAGTGGGAGTCACAGTGGCAATTAACTCTGCCACTAGCGGAGAGGCAGGCAGTACATAACGATCAGTGCAATGTACATAGCGCACCCGTACTTCACCACCAGTGAGGCTAACGTGGACTATTAGAGAGAGCTTGTACCATAACGACTATCTTGAGGTAAGTAACTTTCTATTTTTACGAATAAAGAACCCAGTTAATATATGCATGCAGTTTGCGTTATAGAAAGATGATGCCGGCCACCAAACAACATCCTCTCCTTGCTCCCATGGTACAGCTCTACAAAGACAACAAGACGACATAAAAGACGGCGCCGAGTATAATTCAGAAGAAGATTTTGCTTGTTTCTGTAGTCTTTTAGCCTGCAGGGGTGCTCATTGGTAATTTCTTGTTGAGTTCTTGCATGCACTCCAGGAGGGCAGCCGTAGAACTAATAAAACTTCTCTTTTCAGAGGCTTTGCTTGGTTTTTGCTATAAGGTATTTGCGTAAACCATGGCTACCCCGCCCCCTCCATTCCCTGGCCCCGCGCCTCAGCTGCAGAGGGCCAATGTGATGGATCTATTATAAGCTTTTCAGTTTCAGAACCAATAAATTGTTGCTTTGCTGATGAAGGTACAACAACTTCTGGCTGCACAGTTCCAAGCTTATTGTGCAGTTTATCTAATTCAAGATATTGTGGAGCTACAATACTTTCTTTCGATTGGGGTGTCCCCAGTGTCAGGTTAATATACAAACTATTCCCAACTGCGTCTCCCGACGAACTTAGCTATAACCAAGTAATCGCTGTATTAAGTCGGTGCTATGACCAGGAATTTCAAGTAGCTACAGCCAAATATAGGTTTTTCCGCTTGCAGAAAAAAAAACAATAGGCGTATCGTCAGAGGTACACAGAATTAATGAGGATGACTAGGAAATGTAAATTTAAGTTTAGTTGTGGCAACTTTTACAGTGATTTAATAATTAGAGAAGATATAACATTCATTGTTCCCGATAGTAGAATACGGGAGCAGAACTTGAACTACTCAGATCCATCACTTCCTCAAGTATAGCAGATCTTATAAAAATATGATGTACGTGCCGTAGCGGCCAATAAGTTTGACAGGCTCCGATTTGTTGGGTCGAGTCGCCCTTTGCTCGCTACCGCCCTCAGCAGTCACAAAATCGAGTGCGTACACAGCCGCGCGGACAGCCACATAAACAGGTAAACAGGCCTGTGAAGTTAGTGAAGTCTTGTTTTAGATGTTTTTCTCGCCATAAAAGACAAGTCTGACCATCACATAACGCAACGTGTTACACTTGTGGAAAAAAGGCCATGTCCAAGCTGTTTGTTTGCAACGGCACAGAAACCTCAGTTTTGTCAGCTCCCAGTAAAAACTGGCTCTTGCGCATACAGTGAACGTAGTGTTTTACAAACCTACAGCAAGTTCTGAAAAAAGTAACTTTAAGGTTGTGCCTCATTCTCGCCATTGTGCTGTGAAACGACGTTCTAACAAACTATTTGTGTCATTGCGAATTGCTGCCCATCGTGTGAATTTTCAGTCAGACACAGATGCCTCAGTAACTTTGCTTCATCGTACCACTTAGAACAGTTAGGCTCATCTCGCCTTTCTAAATCTAAAAAGCACCTCACTGCTCACAATAAACAGGAACTTCCAGTGCTTGTACAGTGTAGTTTGCCTGCCACTTACAAATCTCACACTAGGTCAGTGAATTTTACAATGTTGAAATCAAGTGACAGTGAGAGTATTTTCGGCTTAGATGACTTGGATTTGTTTGGCCATAGTATCCATGACAATGTACTTCCATATCGGCCTGTGATCCAAACACAATGTAGCTAGCTCGCTTAAAGAATTTCCTGAACTATTTTCAGAAGGTATGGGAAAAGCTAATAACTTTGTAGCTCATCTTACATTGAAAAACAATGCACAGCCTATATTTTTTCGAGCCCGCTCCGTTCTTATTGCTCTAAGAGACAAAGTAACCAGTGAACTGAAAGAATTCCAGGACAATGGCTTAATTTCTCCCATTCAAGGTAGTCAATGAAAAAAATTTTTTTGCTTTTTGCAGGATCACAAGTTCTATTTAGTGACAGATCATATGCCTTTGCAGTTCTTGTTTCATAACTAAAAGCCGTTTCCAACACGCAGTGCTCAAAAACTGCAATGGTGGTCTTTGTTGCTTTCACAGTATCAGTGTCAGTATGGACATGCGTATTGAATTAGCAACAACATGCGGCAGATGCATCAAAGTCAGAGTCTGAATGGTTCAAATGGTTTTGAGCACTATGGGACTTAACACCTGATGTCATCAGTCCCCTAGAACTTAGAACTACTTAAACCTAACTAACCTAAGGACATCACACACATCAATGCCCGAGGCAGGATTCGAACCTGAGACCGTAGCTATCGCGTGGTTCCAGACTGATGCGTCTGTAACCACTCGGTCACACCGGACGGCTCAGAGTCTGAGTCAGTCGGAAGGCTAGATAGGGCATCTCGCCTTCTGATTGGTCCAGACTCTGATTTGATGCATGGTATTGCCAAATCAGTGCGCACGACTCTGAATTGCTGGAATCTTTTCCCTTGCACTACAGGAAAATTGAACAGGCCGCAGAAGCAAACCCAGATCTCAAGATTTTGTTGCATTACATTCGGATGTCTTGGCCTCGTTCATTGAACAGTATTGCGCCGATACTTTGATTGTCGGCATAATCTTTCAGTACAACTAGGTGTGTTTCTAGTTCAAACTGACAATGTACAATCCAGTGTGCTTATTCGGAAAGTGTTACGGGATTGTAGTTGGCAGGGTATGGACTGATCAGATGACATCACAGTGTCTCACACATGAGGAAAACCAATCTGCTCCACCACAGACATTCTCAGCTTGGCCTAAGGCTCGATCGCACATTTACTTTACTGGGAACACCTGTTGGTTCATCATGGTAGACTCGTCTAGCAAGTTTCCATTTACAGTGCCTATGAACTCTGCCACATCACGAAACACTTTTCAAGAGTTGTCCTCCATATTTTGCATAGAAGGGTTGCCAGAAGTATTTGTGTCGGACAACGGTCCGCAGTTCACTTCACGTGACTTTGAACAGTTTTGTGAACGAAATGGCATTCGTCATCTAACAAGTGCATCGCTTCAGGTGCAGTCCAATGGAGGAGCAGAACGCTCCGTACTCACTTTCAAGCAACAGATGGCCAAACTTTGCACCACCCACACATGGGGACAGACGCTGCAACTCTTTCTCGCCTGCTATCGCTCCCACCCACGAGACTGACCATCACCGGTGGAACTTCTGCATGGCCGCCGTAATCGGACGCTGCTACACTTGCTACACTCAACTCAGCATCTGGAGCTGCCAAAAGTCCACAAGTATCGCTTTGCACCACACTATCTTGTTCTTTTAAGGGTTTATGGCGCCCGTGGGCGCTGGAAAAGAGGCGTGTTCCAGGAACGCATTGGCTGTTTCATGTAACTGATGCGGGTCTCGATGAATTGCAGCGCTGCTACCAGAACCAAATTCGCGCATGTCTTCCCCCAAATTCTCTGTTTCACAGGACCACGTGGCCTCCGCAGCCACCTATTGGTGCTACCAGTTCTCCGCGGGAGGAGCGGATGGACGTTGCGCCCTCGCCTCCGCTGTCCCCGCTCGCCGACCCCATGGACCTAGACACACCGTCGCCATCGCCGTCATCGCTCCAGCACACGCCCTCAGCCTGGACATGTGCCCTGGCACCAGTTTTCCGGAGGGTGTTCCTGTTGCCTCGCAAGCGAGATAGCGGGGTATGGTCAGGAGCTATGCCGTCCTCCACAGTCATGGCTCCCGGCTCATTTCTATGTCCAGCACATCGCCTCCCTCCCAGTTGTCGTTTGCAACCTCACTACACGAATACGGTGCCTCATTTAGGAAGGGGAGGAATGTGCTAGCGAAATCTGGCGCCAGCACACCGTGCGGTATTGAGGTTGCTAGAAGATCGATAGAAACCAGGCCCGCATCTCGTGGTCGTGCGGTAGCGTTCTCGCTTCCCACGCCCGGGTTCCCGGGTTCGATTCCCGGCGGGGTCAGGGATTTTCTCTGCCTCGTGATGGCTGGGTGTTGTGTGCTGTTCTTAGGTTAGTTAGGTTTAAGTAGTTCTAGGGGAGTGATGACTATAGATGTTAAGTCCCATAGTGCTCAGAGCCATTTGAACCTTTTGATAGAAGCCAGGAAATTCGCCATCAGCGCCCTCTCGGCCGCCAGTATTTAGACCGCTGACGCAGGCCAAAGGACGAGTCTGTCGCACCGAGTGAGTTCCAGTCTGTCATCAGTCGCAGCACAGTGGGTATCGCAGTAACAGTTAGCTCCGCCACTAGCGCAGAGACTGGCAGCACATAACGATCAAAATAGTGTACATAGCGGACTTGTACTTCACCATCAGTGAGGCCAACGTGGACTATTACAGAGAGCTTGTACCACAACGACTATCTTGAGATGAGTAAATTCCTATTCTTATGAATAGAGAACCCAGTTAATGTATGCATGAAGTTTGTGCTATAGTAAAAGGATACTGGCTACCAAACAACATCCTCTCCTTGCTCCCATGGTACAGCTCTAAAGGGATGAGACGACATAAAAATAAAACTGTTGTAAATAAAGAGACCACCTTATCAGTGTTTGGTGTAGTAAATGACAATCTTTGGCATACGTAAGAGTCTTATGGTCCATACGAATTATTAATTTTTGGTCCCGCAAGTAGTCTTTACATATCCAAAAATCCCATATGATTGCGAGACGTTTCTTCTCAGAAATCGTATAGTTTTGCTCACTTTTCGTCAGCATGCGACATGCGAACGTAATTGTCCGGTATTCCCTGTCCTCTGCTTCTATCACCTCCTGAAACATTTCCACACCTAAACCGCAATTTTCAGGATCCCTTCCCATGTGAAACGGCAACGAACGGTCGGGATGGTACAATACGTAGCTGTTTAACAACATGATTTTCGGTCTCTCAAATGTGGTCTGACACTCGTTAGTCCACACAAAAGGTGTATTCTTGCTTAACAAGTTGTTTAAGTGTTTATCTTTGTACACGTGCCCCTGAACGAACTTGAGATAAAACCCACTAAATCCTAGGAAACTTTTCAATTGTTTTCTAGTCTCTGTAGGTAGATAATTCTTTATTGCCTCTATCTTCTGTGGATCTTTAGTGATACTTGATGTTGTAATTATTAGACCAAGAAAATTAAATCCTTGGTTCACAAACTCACACTTTTTCAGCTTCAGAGTCTTCGTGTAATGCACTGAAAACTTCGTCTAAAATATCGCAATGTTCTTTCCAGGTCGCATTCGCCAACAGCATGTTGTCCACGTACAATCAGTCTGGAACTTAGAGCCAAGCCTAGTACTTTATTGAGTGCCCTGATAGCGACAGACACTGATATGTTCAGTCAGAATGGCACTTCTTTATACTGGTAATACCTGTCAGCATACAAAAAAGCAGTATATTTCCTAGACTCTTCCTCAAGAGCGATCTGCCAGTAGCCAGTCCTTAGGTCGAGACTGGTCATAAATCATACATTATGAAATCTTTGCAGTATCTCTTCCACACCTTCTGGTCTATCCGTTTCATGCTTAACAACTTCATTCAGCATGCATGTATCTATCATGATTCTGACACCACCATTTCTTTTTCCTACTATGATCAAGGGATTGTAATAGGGACTGGTACTCCTCTCTATAACATTCCATTCCAGCATTTGATCTATTTATTGTTGTACAGCCTCCTTTTTGGACAACAGTAGCGTATATGGTCGTACAAAGAACAGTTCGTGGAGCGTTACATTTAATTTGCAATGATGTCCTATAACTAGCCCCAGTTAACTCGAAAATACCTTTTTATGTCTCATAATTATGTTATACAGTTCTTGTTTCTGTTCAGGTGTAGCATTTGACACACCATCCACAATACTCTTTAACTCGTCGTCCAAACTATTGTCTACATCTAGTTTCCGTATTCTGTAGTATTCCATATTTATGCCTAAACCAATCTCATCAGGCCAAGTAACTATCTGAATAGTTTGGTAATGACTACTCACATCAACACCTCTTTCATTAAAACTCACACTAATTTCAGTCTTATCTTTTGAAATGCATCTCATTGTTGTGCTGTTGCAGTCAATTACTGTGTGGCATTTCAATAACCAGACTAAGCCCGTTACTATCTCGATGCTTAAATCTATTCTGGCGATAAATTCATGCTCCAGTTGTTCCCTTTGAATTCTGAAACAGGCAAATATTTGATGGAATGTAAATTTGCTACTCTTTCAGGTAGCACTGATTATTTTAATCCCATTAGGAGCATTATTACTACTCCTGGTCTTTCCTTTCGAAAATTTTTCTGGACATAGCACTTAGCTCTGCCCTGGTCCCTACTAAAACATGCATTTGTAGGCTGTGCATATCGGCGGGCAGTATTCTTTGTCTAAAGTGTTTCTTGGTTTTCTCATAACAAGTCCTCATCCACATCAAGGTCATTCCAAAAAAAACTAGTGTGGCTCCGACAACGATAGTGGTTTATCTGGTGGTTTTTTTATTTTTTTGTTCTTGAACATTCATAATTTCTATCTGCCTGTCCTGCGGTTGTTGAAGCCGTTTTGACCCCAACACTGAAACCTTTTTATTAATTTCATCGATTAACGAAACTTCAATAGCCAACAGTTCGGTAAATGTCAAGACAGGTAAATTTTCTTCGGAAAGATGGCTACCATGATCCAAATTGCTTGGAGAAATATGTTCTGTTTCTACTTCTAATTATTCTCCCGAGCTCAAGCAACCAGTATTACTCTCGTCTGACTTGATGAAGTCGACCTTAACCTTGTAGATGTCTTAATGAGTGCGGCTGTCAACTAGTTATACCCGGTCATCATCGGCAAACTCTTATTGCCCCTTTTCAGAAATTTCGACTCGGTTTTCTTTAGGACTAGCGTCGTTGGAGTTGGCTACATCAATCACTACAGCATTTGGATAAGTCTGCCTCTTCAGTACTGAGAATTCCATAAACGCTAATTTCATGTGGGCTGAGAAGCATCAAATATTGTCCGCTCTCCCCATTAGCACCTGTCCCATATAATCCTCTGTAATTCTTCAATCCATTGTATATCTGACCGAACTTATCCAGCCACACCTCCACGCATTTGGCATTGCCCTGCGCGATGACGGTAGTTTTATCCAATATCGGCTTCTTTAATTCCTCCAGTTAATTGTATTGTACTTGAGCCTGCGGCACCATTGTTGTCTTAACGGAAGTCGCCTCTTCCTCTTTGACTGGTACTCTATTTACATCATTATTACGGACAGTCGTAGTTTTTCGACTGTCATTTCACCCTCAATTATTGTTACTGTGGGTGTGTTACTCGGTGTGTCTTCTTGCACATTCTCCCATCTCTAATTTATCCACCCAGATCTATCAAAGCGACGTTGCCTAGGTATGCTTCTGGGCTGCGAATGTCTTCCCACGCCCAGTTAATTGTGTCTCTAATACGACAGGTCCATTACTATCTGGCTGTCGCAACTGCTGACTTTGTTCCTGCCTACAATCATTCTGCTGGGAACCACGTCTGTTATTGTTGTAGTGGTGAGAGTTATTATTACCATGGTGCTGGTTACGATTATTTCCATAGTTATTGTTATTATAGTTATTGCCGTTGTAGTACGTGTTGCTTTTCTCAGAAAATTATCGGGGTCATTGCGTCAATTGTCTTCATCTTGGACCTTTTCTAAGAATGCAGTAAGATTTCTGTAACTACTGCCTATGTACCTCTTGGAATTGTCTAGAAGTTTCTTCCACATCTCTCAGACAATCTCCAATTCAGTCCATCAATCACGCAACTATTCTAATTTGTGGATCCAATTTTCATAAAATTCTTTCATCGAGCAAAGAGAGTTCGCGTCATAGGATTTTCATACTACGAAATCGTGCCATTCACAGCCCTGCTTCTGTTATGACCAATATTCTTTCAAGAACGCTTTCTTAAATTCTTGAAAGCTTAAGTTCACAATATCAAGGTTTAAGCGCCATTGCTTAGCCTCGCCCACTAGCACGTCGATTACATCGTTAATTTTTCTCTTATCCATTCATAGTTCAGGCAATACCTCTTCGCAGTATTTAATGAAGCTGGTAATGTAAAATCCACCCTGTTTTTTTTAGGGGATCGAAACGCTCGTCCTTCGCTAAGATTACGGTGTTGTGTGCATGGCATGACACATAGTACTGATTTTCCTCTAATCTCTTTTCTGCTTTGGTTACTGTTACAACTACTTGGCAATTGGTTGACTCTAACATTTCCAGTTCCTTCTTTTTCTAATCACACGTAGTCAGCTGTTTCTTCACTCTAGTATTCATGTCTGATGCACGCCCCATTAGCCGTGCGGCTTAACACACTGCTTTCCATGCGGAAAGGCGTGCGGTTCCCTGTCACGAATCCGCCTGGCGGACACTGTCTCCATGTACGTGTGCACCATAATTTACTTTGCCACGCATACACTGGGGTTACACTCGTCTGGTGTGAGATTTTCCTGGGGCGAGTGGGACCACTGTGAGCTGAACCGCACAATAACCCTGGGTGCGGTGTGAGGCGGCGGTGGGGTGAGTGGACTGCTGGAAACTGTTGTGGCGCTGTGTACCACTGAGGGCTACGTAGGTGACGACGCCTCTCCATCGTTTCTAGGTCCCCAGTTCCATATAATACAATACGAATCTATGTCTGATACTAATGTTAGGAAATTCGTAACATTTTTCCTATCGTCTTTGCACGCTAATTCTACCTTGTCAGTTACCTTATTTTCAATAGCAGGATCAACAGGCTGTTGCAGTTTCTGTTCAATCCTCTGTACTTCCGTCTCAAAAAGACTATTTATACATCCTAATTATTACTGTACCTCTTTCACGCCCTGATTAAGATTACCGATTTCGGTATTCCTTACAATTATTTCTTTCTTGATTTAATCTATTTTCGTGTTAACAACTCCAATATTATTGTTAACAACCTTGATTGCTTTGGACTCAGCATTAATTGATTCGGTCTGTGCTTTTATTTATTCAGAATGAGCATTAAAGTTAGCAGTGATTAATTTGGACTGAGCATTAATTTTAGCAGTAATTGATTCGAACTCAGCATTTATTGATTCGGACTGAGTATTAATTGTACTGGTCAACATGCTCAACCAATCGTTTATGTTTCCAGCTATTAGTGGTTTTCACTCTAACTCTGGTTCTTTCTTAATTGTTTCCTCGTATCTATCGTCACTGGACGGTGCCATGAATTCCATTTTCCTTTGCTCCTGTGTTTCAGTGGTAGCGTTTGTGATGCTAGCCGCTTTTTCCTCAACAATGGGTTCCGCTGCCAGCGTTCCCATTTGTCCTACCTATTGTTCCCCGTTAAATACAGTCAAATTATCAGTTCCATTTGTGTCCATCATATTGCCTGTTTTACTGATTAATGCAAATTTAGAAATTTTGTGTCTTATTCCCACTACTTACTAGTACCAAACGTGAGCGACTTTATTCATAACTGAAGGGTTTAATTCGCTACCAACCCGCACAATGCAAAATTCGTGCCCAGAACAATACCAAATTGATACTGTCCTGTCAGTAGCGCCGCCACGTGTAACCTACCCCTTCCTAATCGTGCTACTGGATTGTGATATAACTGACTGTGATCGCATATGCCCAATGAAGTTTTACAGTAAGTAAGGGTATCGTCACCGAAGGAAAATAACACTGGTTAGTTGGAGGAAAATGTACGACAGACTCTTCTGGAGGGAGAATCTCTTCCAAATTCACGCTAAATACTGATGATAATTTAGAAATTTGTGGAATATTGTGCACCTGCTCACGAACCGCACAGGGGATAAAGGGTACCACGTAATATTTGCTACAAAAATCACTGATAACACAAAGAAAGCAATTATTAACTAAAAAGAAGGGATACTTAAACGGTCGCCACCCCGCTAGGGCAATGAATCTCCAGAACTTTGAGAAAGATAACGGCAAAGAAATTTAAGCAATTAATCACTGGCGTGGCAACAGAAGGCTGTCACACTTTTCTACAACACAACAGTTCACAAGAAAATAAATGAATCAGAAAGCAATGAGTTTGCAAGTACTTATTCTGAAATAATAAAATTTTGAAAGTAACGTGAATGAAATTCCTGGTTAAATAAATGAGTGGTTTGACTTAAAATTTGTTACGTAAAAAATAGCTTTCAGTAACCTCAGTGTAACATAATGCAAAATTTAGAAAAAAGCCAGCAATTTTGATTATTGAAAGATTGAACTGAATTTACTTTAAAGAAATGATCAATTTACTTTACTTTTAAAATAACAACAATGAAATAAATACCAAGCCAGCAGAAGTCACTCGCTAAGCTAGATGAAGAGTAAATGAAATTTGTGCGGTGTCTTTAGTTATTGGTTTTGCCAGTGAAGCTTTATCTTTCTTTAAGTAGCCTCTGTCATGCAATAAAAAAATGAACAGCTACTGAGGCGGAAAATTTAGACTGAAACTTGTCATTAGCAAACACACAAAACTAGCAGTAAATACAAAGGTGGTTTGAAAAATTCTCGGAATCATCACGAGAAGTCAGCGAAAGCGCAACGAGTTGTTCACGTGATATTCATTGGACTGTTGCCTGTGAACACGTGCAACGTCAGTGCTTTTGGAAGAGAGCTGTGACGGCGATGTAGTACGTCATAAAGAAAGGTATGAAAACAAAGGACATTTGTGGCGATTTCTAGAATACACTGGGAGACTCCGAACCTTCATATTCAACTGTTGCCAAGTGCACAAATGAATTCAAATTTTGTCGGGTGAACTTAGAACTTGGGTGCACTGGTATATCCCATAGACAAAACAACAGCCAAAGCAGTTGAAACCTGCTCATTCTTCGCCACCAAAGAAAGCAAAGACAGTTCCTTCGGCGAGAAAGGTAATGGCATCAGTGTTCTGGGATGCGAAGGGGATTCTGTTCGTAGATATCTCCCCAGTGAGCAAACAATTACTGGACAATACTATGCTAACCTCCTGGACTAATTGCACAAAAGATATGCGAAAAAAGGCCGGTTTCAGCAAGGGAGGAAGTCATCACCAAAAAAAAAAAGGTGCAATTGGCTCTGAGCACTATGCGACTTAACTTCTCAGGTCATTGGTCCCCTAGAACTTAGAACTACTTAAACCTAACTAACACACATCCATACCAAAGGCAGGATTCGAACCTGCCACCGTAGCAGTCACGCGGTTCCAGACTGTAGCACCTAGAACCGCTCGGCCACCACGGCCGGCGAAGTCATCTTCTATCAAGACATTGCGCACCCACACACATGTGCCTTCGCCATGGCAGAATTACACGAACTAATGTATGAATTGTGGCCACACATGCCTTATTCACGTGATATGGCTCCCCCAGACTTCTATCTCTTCCCGCAACCGAAGAGTCACTTCAAATGAAGAATTAATAGCCGGAGTTGAGAACTATTTTGCATGCCGGGAGGAAATTCACTTTCGAGATGCGATCAAGGCACTGGAACATCGTTTGACCAAGTGCATTAATCTACGAGGAGAGCACACTGAAAAATAAAAAAAAGTGATATAAGTACGGTAATGGAAAGGAAAGGGGCCCTTCTTCGTAATAATGTCTGAGGACAATGACAACACAGGCGCCCTACGAATTTTAACTATTGCATGTTATTATTCAGGTTTGTCATTCCTTGTGAAAGAAATATTGCTGGGTAATGCCTACGAAAGTATATAATTTTTCACTTCACAGTCTCACGATGTTGCCGGCCGGGGTGCTCGAGCGGTTCTAGGCGCTTTAGTCTGAAACCGCGCGACCCCTACTGTTGCAAGTTCGAATCTTGTCTCGGGCATGGATGTGTGTGATGTCCTTAGGTTAGTTAGGTTTAAGTAGTTCCAAGTTCTAGGGGACTTATACCTTCAGATGTTAAGTCATATAGTGCTCGCAGCCATTTGAACTATTTTTATTTCACGATGTTATAGCTGTGTGGACGACTTAGAATGCAACCGTCGACAATGCTGAGCTGCCGTTGCTGCTGCTGTTCGATGAGAACCCCGAGTCGTCTCCAGAGCCACAGATAATTATGGGACAGGCAATAGTTGGAACTGCAGCTTCCTCCGCCTGTCCACTTCTACCGTGCGCTCAATACTCGCGGGTTAACGAATCAGGCGCGTCTACATTGGCGCGGGCACAGCTGCACACCACGTCAGCGGGAGCTCCCAATAAACACTTGCGCTCCCTTTCATGTCTCAATCTGCTCTGCCTCCTCTCTTCTCGCAACGCGACAGAGACTCTCTATACGCAAAGATAAGCAATGGAACAGCTACTATCATTTCGTCGTTGCTATCGATATATTTCAATAAAGTTCGCTTGGCTATTACTCAACAATGTACAATAATTTCATTATAATTACAGTCAATTACATATAGTCAGAAATAAATACACTATTACAACGATGACGTGTTATGTTAAATATAGTTTCTTTAACAAAGCTTACATATTCAGTATCAGAAGTACAATATAAGTTATCAACGGATATTAAATGGGGAAAATTTTGAATGGTGCACAAAGTATTTCATGTGCATTCTCGGCGTTACATCCTCACATTTTATTCTAATCACATATTGAATTTGCATGCTAGAGTCTTGTTTTATTTGTTGGCTTCAATATATCAGGTCTGGATCATGGGAACTCTACTTCGCGGGGGACAAAAACTTGTGGAACTCTTCGCATGCTCTTGAGGAGCTACCTGTCACTCACAGTGCAGTTTCTCACATTAACGGACCACACAGGCGGCCTAGCAGGCGTTTCAGAGGTTTTCCTGCAGGTACATCGAATAATGGCTGGTGGAACGATCGACTGGTGTTCTCCATGGGAGAATGGGAAACCAATGGTGGAAGAGATGACAACTCCATTTGATAGAAAATTCTCGGTGGGTTCATCCGCTGTCCACTTGCCTTGGTCTCCAGGCACCGATTCTAGAAGTTAAGTACATGGTCGCTCGTGGGTCTGCGAAATTTCCAAGCTCTGCCCTTTTCAAGGGAACTCTCTCGGAACCTCTAAAACATCTCTATAATTTCCTACAAACAAATCTGGCAACGGCAACGGGGCGACACTCGGTTCTCCTTTCCATAAACAGGAACCTCATTGACTGGTACATCTTTTGCATTAATGTGGAAGCAGAGCTCCTGTGTGACGGACTGAATCATCCGTCACGTTTTCCCCAACTCGGAGCACTCGGAAATGTTTAGATTGTAGGTGGCTAACTTGTTCACTCAACTTTTTACAATTTCTTATAAAATATTCGATATCGCATTTATGATGTGTACTGAAAAGTAATTAAAGTGTGTAGAGATACTTGGCATGCTCTTTTCATATAATAGAAAAACTGAAATAAAATATTACAGAACAATAAAAGGGATGGTCGGAACTTGCATGGTTAATCGTAATTAAGATATATAATGAGTTAAGAACTCGGCACCAATGTATTCAAATATGGGTGCAGTAACACAGTAACAACTTGCAGTAACAACCTGTGTCTATTAGTGTGTTTATTTTTTAATCATGAGTAGGTACTTTAAGAAATGGACATTTTTATTGTACAGAGGGGGAGAAAGTATAGTTTCATGTTACAGTGAAACAAAATTTCATCAACAGTTTCATCTATCTTGTAACCAGTGTTCATTTTGTGTACTTCATGACAGGTTAGTACAACTCAGTGAAGAAATTAGAGAATTATAAGAAAACAGTTTTTCAGAACCCATTGTCTACTTTCAGTAGTGGGAAAGAGCGGTTCTTCAGTGACGACTTTAGAGGGTAAACTTAATTAGAAGTTATCCATATGTTCTTACATTCAAGAAGTTAGTATGTATGCAAAATGACTTAAAAGTCTGTAAATTATTTAAAAAAGACAACAAAAATCTATGAGAGTCACTTGTTGAAAACCAGGAAAAGGGGGCTACCTAGCCATTCGTTTGAGCTTTGTATTTAGAAAGCAGGGATTAAGAGGTTCAACTGTTTTCATTCAGTACTAACAACCACAAGCAAAGTAGAAAAACCATTTCTCCAACAATCAACACAGAAAGAAATTACACAGTTCGTCATTTATGCCCCTCCTTCTTCTTCGTTTGGGGCCACTTGGAAATTTAAACATTCGCAAACCATTTTTGCAATGGTTAGTGCAGTTCACAAGCCGAGCAGCTACTCAAATTTACGACGACCTCTTCAGTACATTCAATTAGAAATATCCACTAGCATCGTGACTCATTGTTAACGAGTATGAATATCCTATAGTTTTGGGGAAGTACGGTGGAAAGCTCAGATCAGGTTATAGGATTCTTAGTAGGAGCTAGTGAACGAACTTCCAGATGGCTCGTTGGAGGAGGCTCTTTCTTTGATTGGCTGGAAAAGTTGAGATGGGTCCGTTTCAAAGGTCTGTAGAAAGACTGTCAACAATTAGAGGTGCATTCGGTATTCAGATGTGCTTTCTGTTTCGGATTCCATGCTTGCCCGTGTTTTTCTTGACTTAGGACTTCTGCCAAGTTTTCGAAATTTTAATTTGAACTTATTGGCGTCTGTGATGGGTAATCAGAAAGATGATGAGATCCGCGATTGGCAATCACATCTCATCGGCCCACGCCAGCAAACGTTAACAGCCACTGCAGTACGGCGGACACGACTCGTCTGCAGGATTCTCAATCGCATTCGTGCTAAGGCTACACTTGCATTGGGCATTCCCCAGCATCAGAAATTACGGTACAGTAAAAGGAGAGGAATTAATTCCCATTTTCCACTTTCAGTTTTATAATTTGACCTACGTACTTCAAGCAGTAGTATGCTGTCTTCTGCTGTTTAAGTCTTGTCTCAAAGCAAAAATTTATTTTCTGTATGAATCAATATATGGGGATTCACCCCTCTAGTGATGATCCTTTCTGTTCCTTCCTTTGTTTACTGGCCTATTGTGTGCTCTGTTCTGATTCATACTCCATTTTTTAAATAATGGCAAAGTTCTACAATGACAGTTGAAAACGTATTTCGTGTCGTTTATGTGTGTGTTTACCATGTCAGTCCAGCTGGCTACCCTAACAGTTCACTTATCTGATCGCGGATTTCTTTTTTATGAAAAATTCATTCTCAGGTTGTTTGGAATCTCGACTCAATACGTTTCAGTAAACTGTATATTTTTATAATAAATTTTACGTTTACTAGATGAAACTCTATCATTCAGCAACCATTTAAGTTAATTATCCTATTGAAGTGCCCAGGTCATCCAACCATAAGCAATAGTCGAAGCCTTACGAGTAGAGTGTCTTGTTAAATAACGTCTTCAATGTGGGTGACTGTGGATTTTTCTAGTAGCTTATTAACTTCGTGGGGAAGGGGGTAATCTATCATTTTACTTGATATCGGGTGGCAGAATTGGCATCACTCTAATATGCACAGCCAGAAGAGCTCCTGATGAGGAAATAGTCGTGTTCGTAGCACACCCTGCTTCTGGCAACACTAGTAATATAATAAATCTAATCACACACACAGAAACAGAAGTGATAGTGAGTCAAATGCTTTTTTGATGTAAAGAAATAATGCGTTGTCTTGATCGCCTTTATCAGTAAGTTTATAGATATCGTTTAAGAAAGGCTAGGTAATCAATATCTATTTCTTATCTAAATATATAGCAAATTGTGCAAAGAAGTGATTTCTTCAACTCCAAAACTACAGATGTCATTGCAATTCAAATTGGCTCTGTTAGTGAGAAGGCACTGTAAAAAAATTAGAGGACATGAATAATTTCAACGTGAAATTTTTTTAATCAAATTTACCTGGTGAGTAAACCTTCCAACGCATGAGTGAAATCAAAACAGCTGAAACAAATATTCCTACACTCGTGTTGCTTAAACAACGATCACTCAGTCAAAGGCAATCAAAATAATGATGAAGAACAAATTCAGCACGCCCTTCCACGAGCGCTTCCCATCTGCAGACAATGTTCATTGGTGCCAAGTCGATAATCATTTTACCTGATGTCAAGGTCCACTATGGGTGTTGTCTTCTGCCTGGTACACCCCAACTGTGAGCGGGGTTTATGTAGACACTGCACAAATAATTTGCATTAGAAAATTGCAGCGAAATGCAGGAAGATCTGCAACGGATGTGCACTTGGTGCAGGGAGTGGCAACTGACCCTTAACATAGACAAATGTAATGTATTCCGAATACATAGAAGAAAGGATCCTTTATTGTATGATTAGATGATAGCAGAACAAGCACTGATAGCAGTTATTTCTGTAAAATATCTGGGAGCATGCGTACAGAACGATTTGAAGTGGAATGATCATATAAAATTAATTGTTGGTAAGGCGGGTGTCAGGTTGAGATTCATTGGGACAGTCCTTAGAAAATGTAGTCCATCAACATAGGTGGTGGCTCACAAAACACTCATTCGACCTATACTTGAGTATTACTCATCAGTGTGGTATCTGCACCAGGTCAGGTGTGACGTCATAAGCGAGTGACTGCGTGTGAGATCGCTCTCCAAATTATTTAGGTTTCAGATACACATTTTAACCGTTTTTGTGATAATATTTACTATATAGGTGACGTGTTAGTGGTTTCTTCATTCACCTCTGCCTTTCTTGTGTTGTGACATGATACTTGTGAGTGTTTCATATCGAGCAACGTAACCTCTTACCTGTGTTTACATTCCACGCTAACCAGTTGCAGCTGTAGCGGTGCATCGAAAGCTAAGTACTAATTAATTGTTTGTGTATAGTGGTTTATTTAGGAACTTTAGTAGTCTTCAACCAGTGTTATTTTGTGTTTTCTGGTGAAATACTTTCAGAAGAACCTTTTGGGAACTGTTTTCAGCTTCGTTACTGTGTCATTAGACGTTTGATTTTCTTTCTGTATTAGTCTTTTGTTATATTCACATTTGTTGTTTATTAATACTGTTAATAATAGTAGTTACTTCCCTTGTAGATTAAGTTTGTGATTATTGTAGTCAGGTTTTTAACATATTCTTATTGTAGTAGCGGAACTTAGAAAAAGTAAAATTTTACCATGAGTGAAAAGTGTAGGCTTTGCCGTAGGTTCGTGAGTAGTGGATTGCGGTGTGAGACTTGTTCGAAGTATTTTCACTGGAAGGAATGCAGTGGGGAAGCCAGTGGGCATTCTGATGAGATCCTCTCCTGGAACTGCAGGTTATGTAGCAAGAGTAAGTTGATAGAGGAGCAGGAGCGTAAGATCTGTGCCCTTCAGGTGCAGTTGAATAACGCACAGGAGGAGCTAGATAGGATGAGGAGGGAGAAGGGGGTTGCGGAATGGGAGCTGGCTGTTGGCAAGAGATCTGCTAGGAGAAGAAGATTTTCAGATAGTTTATTGGTGTCTACAATAGATATGACCAACTGTCAGAGTCTAGTGGAGAGGAACCTCTAGTAGCTGTAGATGTAGGAAGCATGCTGCAGACATCAGTAGTTACAGTGGCTAGAACAGTTGCAAAGTCGAAGAGGAAGAAGAAGGTTCTGCTGTTAGGTAGTTCTCATGGCAGAGGAGTAGGCCAGCAGTTGCAGGAAGTGCTGGGGAGTGAGTAGCAGGTTAGCAGCATTGTGAAGCCTAATGCAGGATTGGCTCAGGTGACTGTTAACATAGGGGGTTATGTAGGGATTTTACTAAAAAGGATAAGGTAGTGATTGTGGGTGGGGCTGGTAATCTTATTGATAGGGATGGGGAGTATAACATAGATGGTGACCTGGAAAAGATAGTCACTCAGAATGGCAACTCGATTGTGCATTTCGTGGACTGTTTCAGCATCACGATCGGCTTCATCTTAATACAGCCGTCAGGTGTAATAACATGAGACTTGGGGGTGCGCTGATGACAGAAAGCATGGGTCACATTTCAGTGGTGTCGGTGGAGTCTATCAGCAGGACGGGTTTCACTAGACATGGCCTGCACCTCAACAGGTATTGGAAGGGGAGGTTGGCAAAGCTTATAGGTGACAGCATAGGTGGGGTTGGTGGGATCACTCATGGGAAAGTTCCTGCAGTAGTGGGTGTTAGAGCTGCACCTTTTTCAGATTGAAGTCAGCTGATAGGTATTCCTGCTTAAGGGAAGTCTCTCTAACAAAGGAACCACTTTTGACAAAGCTTAGGTACCCGAGGGAATTAGTATATTTCATCAAAATATACAAGGCGAGGGAATTAGTATATTTCATCAAAATATACAAGTTATTAAAGATAAAGTTAGTGAACTGCTTATAGATGTTGACTCTGAAATTATTGGTATATTTGAACACTTCTTAAATAAGGAGATAATTCAGACGTTTCCTTTACCAGGATACAGGTTGGCTGGCAGGCTTTCGAGGAGCTCTTTGCGGTGTGGGGGAGTAGCCATGCATGTGAAAAATGGCATCCCATTTGAGTCAATTGATGTTTCAAAGTACTGCACTGAAAAGGTGTTTGAATGTTGTGCAGGTGTGGTTAAATTTAACGGAGCTAAACTTCTAACTGTTGTTATTTATAGATCCCAAGACTCCGATTTCACAACATTTTTGCTAAAGCTAGAGGAGGTTCTTGGTTCACTTGATAGGAAATACAAAAAGTTAGTTATATGTGGTGACTTCAATATTAATAGTATAAGTGATTGTGCAAGGAAGAGGATGCTGGTAGACCTCTTTAATTCATATACTCTTATGCAAACAGTATTCTTTCCAACGAGAGTGCAAGGGAACAGTAGAACAACCATAGATAACATTTTTGTTCATTCCTCATTACTAGAAGGGCATTCTGTTAACAAAACGGTGAATGGCCTTTCAGATCATGATGCACAAATTTTAACACTAAAAGATTTTTGTGCTGCAATACGTGTTAAATATAGTCATCAGCTGTTTGGGAAAGCTGATCCAGTTGCTGTAGAGGCCTTTGTAAACCTTATCAAGGAACAAGAGTGGCAAGGTGTTTATAGTGCTGATACAGCAGACTATAAATATAATGCTTTTCTCAAGACCTTTCTCATGCTCTTTGAAAGCTGCTTTCCGTTAGAACGTTCAAAACAGGGTACTAGCACAAACAGGCAGCCTGGGTGGCTGACTAGAGAAATAAGAATATCTTGTTGAACAAAGTGGCAATTATATCAAAACGTTAGAAACAGTCAAAATCTAAATGCAGCAGCCCATTACAATCAGTATTGTAAGGTGCTTAAAAATGTTATTAGTAAGACAAAAAGTATGTGATATGCAGATAGTATAGCTAAGTCTCTGGATAGAATTTAAACCATATGGTCAGTCATAAAGGAAGTGGCTGGTCTGCAGAGACAGGTTGAGAATATAGAATCAGTGCATAGTGGGAATGTCCATGTTACTGATAAGTCGCATATATGTACAGTATTTAATATTCACTTTCTGAATATAGCAGGTGAACTAAATAGAAACCTAGTCCCAACAGGGAATCATGTCATGCTCTTAGAAAAAAGTGTTCCGAGACTGTTACCTGAAATGCTCCTCCATGATACTGACAATAGGGAGAGTGAGTTAATAATTGAATCACTTAAGACCAAGAACTCTCATGGATATGATGGGGTATCTAGCAGAATACTGAAGCATTGTTCTATGTACGTTAGCCAAGTACTTAGCCATATCTGTAACTTTTCCTTTAGGAGTGGTCGGTTTCCTGACCAATTAAGAACTTGATAGTGAAGCCACTTTATAAAAAGGGAGACATTGATAATGTTGAGAATTTTAGACATATTTCTATGCCATCGGTGTTTGTTAAAGCTATCGAGAAATTTAAATTCACATAATTTGCTGTCAAATGTTCAGTTTGGTTTTCTCTGTGAGGTTTTGGACGGATCTAATAAAAGGTTGCAAACGCTAGGTGTTTTCTTTGATTTAACGAAAGCTTTTGACTGTGTTGACCACAAAATGTTACTGCACAAGTTGGACCATTATGGAGTAAGGGAAGTAGCTTACACTTGGTTCGTCTATTACTTTATGAACAGAAAACAGAAGGTAATTCTCCGCAATATTGAGAGTGGTAGTGATGTTCAGGCCCAATGGAGCACTGTTAAGTGGGGCGTTCCCCAAGGGTCGGTGCTGGGGCCCCTGCTGTTTCTTATTTGTATAAATGATATGTCTTCTAGTATTGCAGGTGATTCAAAAATATTTCTGTTTGCTGATGACACCAGCTTGATAGTGAAGGATCTTGTGTGTAATATTTAAACAGTAACAAATAATGTAGTTCATGAAATAAGTTGGTGGCGTGTGGAAAATAATTTGATGCTAAATCACAGTAAGACTCAGTTTTTACAGTTTCTAACTCACAATTCAACAAGAACCGATATTTTGATCAGACAGAATTGACATATTATAAGCGAGACGGAACAGTTTAAGTTCCTAGGCGTTCGGATACATAGTAAGCTGTTGTGGTAAGCCCATGTCCTGGATCTTGTTCAGAAACTAAATGCTGCTTTATTTACCATTAGAACAGTATCTGAAATAAGTAACACGAAAAGAAGTCTACTCCGCATATTTTCATACGCTTATGTCGTATGGTATTATTTTTTGGTGTAATTCTTCTGATTCAAAAAGGGGGTTTTTGGCTCAAAAACGGCCTGTTCGAGCTATATGTGCTGTAAGTTTGAGAACCTCTTGTCGACCCTTATTCAATAGTCACAGTATATATTTTCTTTAATATCGTTTGTTGTTAGCAATATTAGCTTATTCCCAAGAGTTAGCAGCTTTCACTCAGCTAATACTAGGCAGAAATCAAATCTGCATGTGGAATGCACTTCCTTGATTCTTGTGCTGAAAGGAGTACAGTATTCTGCTACATCCATTTTCAATAAGCTACCACAAGAAGTCAAAAATCTTAGCAGTAGCCCAAACTCTTCTAAGTCTAAACTGAAGAGTTTCCTCATGCCTCACTCCTTCTATTCTGTCGAGGAGCTCCTGGAAGAACTAAAAAATTAAGCAAATTACACTGTTACAGTGTTGATTTTCTTTATTTAAACTTATGACTTGTCAACTGCAAATGTTTTTTGTATTTCATTTTATCTGCTTCTAAAATAGAGTTATAATTTCATCTATAGACTCGTTCTATGACCATGCAGACTTCTCCTTAATTTGGTTCCACGAAACAATAAATAAATAAATAAATAAGCAGAGGAGGTAGAAAAGATCCAAAGAAGAGCAGCACGTTTCGTCACAGGGTTATTTGGTAAGCGTTATAGCGTTGCGGGGATGTTTAACAAAGTCAAGTGGCAAACTCTGCAAGAGGGACACTCTGCATCACGATGTAGCCTGCTGTCCAGGTTTCGAGAGGGTGTGTTTCTGAATGAGGTATCAAATATATTGCTTCCCCATACTTATACCTCCCAAAGACATCACGAATGTAAAATTAGAGATTCGAGCGCCATGGAGGCTTTCCGGCAGTCGTTGTTCCTGCAAACCATACTCGACTGGAACAGGAAAGGGAGGTAATGACAGTGGCAAGTAAAGTGCCCTCCACCACACACCATTGGGTGGCTTGCGGAGCATAACTGTAGATATAGATGAAAAGATTTATTAATTCATTTTGAAAATTACTGTTACACAAGTTGCATTGAAGTCAACTAAGTTATCGTTTTATTCAGAGATAGTAATTAGCAAAGTTATGAAGACAGTATGAAAAATTAAAATTATTATATGATAATTTGATTCACAAATTATTGGGCTTCCAAATTCAGCATTAGCTTTAAATGAAGAAATACTATTACTTCCTCTTTGATCATGATCATTATCTTTAACAAACATTTCATCATATTGACTAAACTTTATATTTGCAAATTCAAATGGAATAATTTTAGTAACATTATTAGCAACTGTTCTTTCATTAGTTTCATTGGGTTCATTATTAAAACCAAAAATTTGTCTAATACCATTTTCTTTATTCATAATAAATTTAATATCACTTTCAATAACTACTCTACTCAAAATTCTATTTTCTTGAAAGAGTGTATTAGGTTTTTTTCTAAAGAATAAATGTTTACAAGTTTTTCAAACCAAATTGACCATCAGGTATGTCTATCGTTTCTTTGTTAGTGTATAATTTATAATTTTTTGTTGTAATATTGGGAGTTAAAAAAGTTGAATGACATCAGCTAGTGAAACATATTTATAAGTACCTTTTATTGAAATACATGAACTGCCGCTCAGTTCAAGTAATCTACCCATTTATATTAATAAAAGTTATATAAAATTAATAAATGATGGACTGGGAACCAAAAATAACAATTCTAGAAAAGAAATTAAAAATAATCATGGTCAACTTCTACCAAATGCTATTCGCTGTTCCACAATAGGTCCAAGTGGTTGGGATAAAACAACACTAATGATGAAAACTTATGGTCTAGCACCAGGGTGGTTAAATTGAGAAAAATTATCGTTTGTATATTAATTCAAAAGTTTAAATCAGCCAAAATGACAATAATTTATAAAAAGCTGTGAAACATATAATGGTAAAGTTATTGAAACCCTTACTTCATTTAATGAAAATAATGACGAAATTACTCTGTTAGATGAATGTGAAAACAATTCAGTTGTTGTTTTTGACGATTTCATTCCTAATAAACAAAATATACACCATAAATACTTTACTACAAATAGACATAAAGGCTTAGATAGTTTCTACTTAGTTCAAACTTATTAAAAAGTTCCAAAATAATTGGCTGGAGATAATCTAAATTGTTGAAATACTTTCAGGCAAAGTGACACAAATTTAAAACGTATTTATCACGAATTTGTTGATAGCGATTTAATATTTGATGATTTTAAGGAAATGTGAATTAAATTTTGGAATAAAGAAGAAAGTGGTTTTATAACAATAGATGTGACAAGGAAAATTAGAAATACCAATTATGGAGAAAAGATTAAGAATTTCTTATACATAAAAATTTAAACATTAAAATGTTCAAGAGAAAATGTTCATAAAACGTGAATGAAAATCTTAACCATAAACATTGAACACAAATGATGAACATAAAAAGGAAATGATTATTGTCTTTTTCCCTAATAAATGTTCACTAAATGTGACATTGAGTGTGTTAAAAAGCTAAACCAAATATAAAAGTAAATAAACAATTAAGAGAAGTGTTAAAAAACGGCCACAATCAGAATATGAGAAACTTTCAAAAAGATCAGCCAGTTATCAATACAATTGAAGAAGTTCAACAAGGGATTGAATATTAGGTGGTAATATTTTGAAAGCTACAAAAAAAATAGAGACGATAAAAACAAATCGAAATTATTTAAAAGAATTTATCGATATTCCAACAATTAAACAATATGATAGTGATAAAAGAGATTATACATTAAGTGACTCAGAAATATGTTATTTATTGAACAAATGAGAGTAGTTATAGATGGAAACAAATCAAATGACAAAGATGGTAAAAAAAGATCATGTGAAGTAACATTTAAATTTATAAGCCATAGTGAACCTACTGTTTTTGGATTAAGATCTGTTGGTACTTTTAAATGTATTGGTAAATATCCTGGGGAATTCAGATGCGATAAATTAAAAATCGGTTTAAAAGACTATAAAGGTACTTTTGGATTAATGAATCTTTTAACTAGAAAACAAATTACTTTGAATGGTATTGTTAATGAAATTGATTCTCTTGATTTATAAAATTATACAAGATTTCTATTCAATTCAAATGCGGTATATTCCGTTAATAATCCAAATACAATTAAATCAAGTAAAGGAAACAAATATGATTATTGGATAAAAACAATTGTTGATTATTTTACCTAGTTTATCACAAAGAATTCTTTATGATTGTTTCAAAATGTTGTTGAAGGTTTAGTAAAAAATATTCATAAACCTGTTGAATATATTTGGATGAATGATGTACGACTGATTGTTTCAAAATATTGTTGAAGGGTTAGTACAAAAAACATTGGGAAAAACCAGTTGACTATATTATGAGGAATGATGGTTGTCAATTAACTGATACATTAACAATAATGCATCCAATAGAAATAGCTGGAAATAAAAATTGTCACAATGAGAAACTTGAATAACAAAAACATTTTGTTAAAAATTTAATAATTTTATAATTAACACCCTAAAGCAATTCTATATTTTATTAGAATTTTTAATAATTTACCACACACGTTTTCTGAAAGTGAATAGAGAAAAGAAATAGTAAATTTGAATTTAAGTAATTTACTAGTGCCTTTTTCCTGGTTATAGTTATTGTGGTACCTTTTCTAAAGTAAATGAAAGATTAGCATGTGAAGATAAAACAATAAGTCTGCTAGATCAAGCACATAAGAAACATGTTATAGAAATAATTAAGAAAACGTGTCGTGAAGCTGATAAAAAACATCAGTTAGCTGCAAAAGAAATATGGTGGACTTCAGATGCTTCAGTTGGTGAAAAATTAGCTGCTACGGCATTTAGAGGAATAATGTATTGGAAACCAAAATTAGGAAACGACGGCAGTCGTGAGGCTGGGGCAGGCAGCGTAAATCACGAGAAGAACTGTCGGCTGCGACGGCGACGCCATGACCCCCGGGGTAGATGCGTGATAAGGCGTTGTATGCATTCGAATCGGAGGTGCTCATTCTTCCCACATCCGTAACAGGTTCTTTGTTGTCCGTCGTAAATGACGGTAGCACGGAGTCGAATTCCTCTTTCTGCGACATGGCTGTATATCGTGCCATATTGGCGAAGAACCGACTTGACTTCTTCTGCTGGGAGTTCAAATGGAAGTTAAAAGATCCTTATCGTGCAGAGTCCCAAACCAATATAATCGACATCCACGGAACCCACAATGCCTTCAGTGTTAACAGAAGCGGAGGCTCTGTTTTGTTTCCCAATGGTTCCATTCACACATTGCATCGTTTGTTGCACCGTTGATGATATTTACATAGACTATACTGCTGACAGTGGATAAATGTATTCCGATGACATCGGCTGCCAGGATTTTCACCTCTTCTCGTAAGATTCGTTCGAATTCGAGTGTTTTTGGTCGTGCAGATTCGTTTTGAAACTGTGTACCTGTGTATCGCAGCTTGAAGGCTATTGATATTGACCTTTCTGGTCAATTTAATAAGCAGCAGTTAATTGGAGGACCGAATGTATTTCGTGGGCTGCATCTGAACTTTACCTGTGATGTACAGGCACTGTTTGGAGGTAGTACTTGGCTCACACTTGCTGTTGTGTGGGGTAATCAAGCAGACTATGGTGGCCTTGAAGCTTTTCCAGAGCGGTCTGGCGCGACCTATAACCACCTAGATCAATGTTTTTTTTTTTTTTTTATTTGGTACACAGCGAGGACACAGACAGTACATACGCACTGCTGCCCTGAAAAAAGACAAACTTGTTAACCACTGCGGCATTCAGCAACAGGGTTAATCGCATAAGCACGGACTGTCTCGGCGAGCTCCCCGGCCAACTCACATTCCCACCTAGCGCCACCTGTCCACATTTCCAGTCCGTGTCCTCCATGCTTCCTAATTTTAGATTCCCGGTGGAGATGGTGCTAGATGGAAATGCGAGTCGGCCGTGGAGCGTGCCGGATAGTCCGTGCATGTGCAAGAAACACTGTCTCTGGATGGTGCAGTGGTTAACGCAACTGCCTAGTAAAGAAGACACCCCGAGTTCGAGTCTCGGTCGCCACTGATTCTGCACAAAGTCCCTATGCAGCTGATGTGGCCAGTTCCTTTCCTTTTCTTTATACCCCCTCCTCAGTTACACAATATGTATCACACCTATGGATTCCGCATTCATCGTAAACTCGTCATCGTTTGGAGAAGCAACGTGAGTGCTCTTTAGGCACCACGCATTTCTCCAATATGTAACACCACAAGCAGGGCCTGTTTAAGGCCCAAGATCACAAGTGGCCGCTTGAGAGCTCAAAAAGGGGGATACCAATGGTGCTCATATAAAAATTTTATATTTATGGTGTATCATAACTAGTAGTGAAAATTGGCACGAATAAAAGTGTACGATAATAGAAGAAAAAATGCTCCACTAACTTAGGTCTCCAAACGAGACGCTTGCTAGAGAAGTGCGACTGTGTGGTTACGAGCCATCACCGAATTCTGTATCAAATTTGATCCTAATCAGCAGAAAAATCCCTTGAAATATAAATTTTTGAATTAAGTTCCCCTTTTATTGGGCTCAAGTTTCACCTCAGGGTTACCTTATTAAGAAATGCAGTGCTACTTCAGCACTTGATATGTTACAATTTACCGCACACTCACATCTGTCATCCCTACGAGTTCTAAAAATATTAAAAAATATAATTTTAAAATTTTTCACAACATTAACCTTTATTTTAAGAGTAAGCAACAAATGCTAGAAGAAACTGGCAAAACGTTGACAGTCAATATTGTTTTAAGGAGGTCATTTCAATTAGGAACGACAAGGACATATGCTTTTCAACCACCCATCATTACATGAGAAAAATGAGAAAGCAATTTCACATTTTTCCGTGACACAATCCCATATCTCGAGACTTCCATGATCTTATAATGCCTAAAATATATTATAGTCCTAAATTTAAGAAATTAATGTCAAACGTACATGCTGCCCAAATGATTTTATTTCTAAATCACTCATAGAAGCAGTGGTACTAACTCATTTAGTCAGGTCACAAAGAAACCAAGTCACAAATTCCTACCCTCACGTAGCGCAATCTCTACATCGACTGCAACTTTGAATGCTGTGCCATGCCGCAGAACGACTTCGATGTACGTAAGAGCACTTCTTTTTTTTATTTTTTAAAAATCGTGCCCAGCAAACTCAGAGCCAAGGCTACTAGCTCTGATGTGCCAATCGAATGTAAACAAGGTATCCTGCCGATGTAGCAGAAGGCAGGGAAGCAAGCTATCATTGTCACACAACCTCCGAGCATAAGAAGTAGAGGTGTGAACTCTGCAGTGCTTCATAACAGGGCAGTACAAAGTAACATTCCATAACTCACGAAGCGAAAACGTATGTATTATACCACGAATTTCTCTGTAAGGCGGAGACATTCCGCCAGTTAGCAGATGGCTTACGAACAGCGTTATCGAAAGCAAAATGGTACAGGGTTCTTTCGAGAAAAGTTGAGTGCATTAAAGAAGAAGCATAAGGAATCAGAAGAGACTTTTTCAGATAGTATCCGGAGGATCAATGATCAGACATACCGATTGACGCAAAACGTAGACGTGCATAGCCTTGCTGATGGAACCCGAATATTGTGTTTTGCATGTTTTTCTGCGTGGTTGCCTCGCCGAGATGTGAGGGTGACGATGTAAAACCTAGGGACTTGGCTGTGGCTCTCGGGGTCGCTACGCAATTACAAGAGACCGACACTACTACAACTGTATGTAGAGACCACAGTGTTTCTCCTGCAGAGGTTAAGTGTTATAGACGTTGGCATAAAGGTCATTTACAAAGCAGAGTCGGCAGACTTGCTGTTCTATGTTTGGCCTAGTTGGATATCAAGCGCTGGATTATGGGAAAGTAAAGGCAGGGGAAACAACGGCAGCAGAAGCAGCCGTCAAAAGTAAACAGGGGTGCATCAATCACTGGAAGACATTTCGCAATAGGACATAGCACTACAAAAATATATGCATAGATGGAATGCTGCTACGCGGGCTTTGTGGGAGGCAACGGACGTAAACTTGTGGTCTACACAGATGCTCACTTGTCAGTCGTCAGAATGGGCCTCACAGGCAACAGGTGACTTGGGTCTCCACATTACAAACTGTGTGCAGTTAGTGAATATAAAGCAGAATCATTGGGAATAGCGTTGCTCAGTTTTAGTAATGGAACTAGAAATTTTAGCGAACATGTCGAAGTATTAACATCCGTCACTGCAGTGTATTCAGCGATTCCTGGACTAGATTTTCTTGAGAAACATCATGCCAAAATTTATGTTTCGCTGTATACAATAGTACTCAGTGGTACCTTGTGTCCTTTGGGTGATGTGGCGCCAAGAGTGCACTGTCACAAGGTATGCCGTTCACGGAGGTGTTGCCGACTAGCCCGCAGACACATATGCTAATGGTTGGTTCTTATAACAAAATACCAGCAGGTATGGGGGCTGTACAATCTGTTATTATTAATGGACCTATATTCTTTCGTGGATGTCGAGTTAACTTTTCTTTCGATGTCGCAACTGGAGCAGCTGGCAGTAGGTGGTTTACACTCGCAATTGTTCGTTGTGAAAATGCATCGCTACCTGGACTAAAATCTTTTGCCGACCGAGATGTCATCCCCTACAACACTTGGAACTGTGGAACTGACCCGAAGACGCAAAGTAGACCTAGTTTCGTTTATAGTAATATGCTTTTACTTTGTATACCCGTTCATGTAGAAAAGTTTCTAATGTTACAGGTATGGGCAAGTTTGTGCGAATTTATGTTGATATCGATTTACCAAGTGAAGCATTATAAGTGCTAATTCCACTGAGGGAAAATGAAATCTGAGACTAACTGCATAGTTTTGTGTGCAGAAGCATGGCGTGTGTAAGTAGTATAATGGTGAATTTATGATTCCTGTAAACTTGGATGACTTTGGTGTGGACATGGTTAGTCTGCTGAAGGGCTTTATGATTAGCACGTTACAAGCTTTTAGATGAAGAAGACATTCATAGGTCATGTAACAAAACAATCGATTAAGCAGTGGAACGTGAAATATGGGTCATTTCTAAGGTAGTGATAGGCAGGTAATGGAAACATTGCTATTACAGTTAATTGATTTTTTTTAACTTGAAGGGTCCTTTATCAGAAACACCTATTACCCAGAACCATCTGTGTATAGGTGTCAATGTTCCAGTTTACAGAAAGCCATACCACATAGTGACGCATCTCCAAACTGTAATGCGGGAGTTTATACATCAAGGGATAAAAGCGTGCCGTGATAGCCCATGGAGAACAAACGTTGACATCATTCTACAAAAGTCACCAGTTTGCACTAAGAAGTACAGAGTCTGTTGTGATTATCATTACCTGAAATGAAAAACTACCACAGTTTTATAGGCCATCCCCAATATCACGGAAACGTTACAATAACGGTTCTAATAAGTGGGTATCACCAATTAGAGGTAGTCCGAGAACACAGACCAAAGACCACCTTAAAGCTCCCATTGTGACAATACCAGAACAGAAGAATGCAGTTTGTGCTGATAAATACATCAGCAAGGTACCAGAGGTTGTTGGATTGGGATCTTTGGGGTTTAAAGCCAAAAACGTATATGGTATATTTGGAAGATATCGTCGCATACTTGAAGGATATGCCAGGGCATGTGAAACTCTTGGAAGCCGTATTCAGCAGGCTATGATGAGCAAATCTGATGCTTAACATAGACAAGTATCATTTAGCACAAATGCAGGTAAATTACCTTGGGTATCTGACTAGCAAAAAAAGTGTTCACACAGACCCTCACCTAACAGAAACAATCCAGAGCTTCGCGACGCCACAGACCACACATAAACTATAGTCATTCCTGGATTGATATAATTATTAATGCAAATTTACAAAGAATTCTGCACAAATTCTAGAACTTTTTAACTAACAGCGAGGAAACGGTGTGAAATTCCAGTGGTTGGCAGAATTTTGAACAGCATTGGAGACAATGAAGACAGCATTATTTTCTGAGCAAATATTGATCTTTCCTGATTCTGAAAAAGAATTTATCCTCTCATGTGACACCAGCAATGGGGTTGTTGGTTGTACAGGGTGGTTATAATTAAAGTGTAGCTACTCACAGAGGTCCAGTGTGGGCTGTTATTATCGTATGGCAGCGATACTTGGTAGATATGCTAATGCACTAATGCGGAACCGATTTAAGCTGGGAAAAGATTATTTCTTGTTTTGGCCATTAGGTGCTATTCTAGCGCTGTACGCAGTCTGTGAGACTGTATGACATCCACGCTATCATCTGACAATCGATTATGAATATACAGTATGGCTATCCAGAAGAAGGACCTTCCATTCTTAGTTAAACTGTTTTATGTGAACAGCAGCAAATACAAAGCTGCATTGAGAAAGTACTTCTAACTGAAAGGTCTGATCACGTGCTCAATGTCATTAATAGGTTTAAAGAAGATGGAAATAAAATTCCAGAACACGGAGAAGCTTGGTTGGCACCTTCGAAAGGTGGGCGTTCTATCCTGGAGGAAGTTATTGCAGAGATTGCTGTTGCTGTAACTGGCCATGCAGCTCATGCCGCGGGTTATGCTAGTGGTCCTGTAGTGTTATGAGAATTGTACATCTCGTGGTCAGTAGTACAGAAAGAATTGCAATCTTTTTTACACTGTTACCCACACAAAATCCAGATGGTGCATCAACTGAAACTTCCTGATCCGTAGCAACCGTCTGAATTTGCTCTTCCGTTTCTAGTATTGATCGAGGTTGGTGACTTGTTGCTGGACAATATGATACGGAGTGATAAGGCACATTTCATACTAAATGGTGTAGTAAATACACGGAACTGCCGAATAAGGGATGCTGTTGAACTGGGTGTTGTGCACAAAGAGCCATTGCACGGGCAATATATGACTGTGTGGTGTGGATTCACAAGTACCTTTATTCTCGGTCTATTCCTCTTCGAACAGAATACACACAGAGGGCCTGAAAGGTTTACGGTGACGTATACATGTTATCGAGACTTTCTTGTACAGGATGTGATTCTTGCTTTGGAAGAGCGGAACTGTGCGGACACCACGGTTTTTATGCAAGAAGACGAAAACCTTATGTCACTTGCCCAGTGAAAGATCTGCTTAATGCAACCTGTTATGTTTACTCCAAATATTTACAATATGCATAGCCTGAAATATCACTTGATCTTAATCCATGTGACTTTTGGTTCTGGGGATATCTAAAATAACGTTTTTACCAGGGACATGTTCCGTCTAGCTTATCAGAAGGCCGGTATACAGAAACAAGTCGTTCAGCTTTGACCGAAATTTGCTCTGAGCAAATGTTTATCACTTTGTTTCATGGCTGTACCATCTCGTCAATGTCTCGAGTGCCCATATTGAACAAGTTGTGTAAGCAGCAGTTATTAATAAAATTAGCATTATGCCTTTCTCACTTCTTTGACCTATCCTGCCCACGTCCTCTTCCTAACGCATTTCATAAGGAAACATTACAATGTTTCTTTATTGCATACACAGCGCCAGATCTGCGCCTGGTGGCCAAAATAAGAACTAATTTTTTTCAGTGTAATTCGTTTTCACATTAACACATTAGAATACCAATGAAGTTTCACTGCCGTGCGAAAATTACAGCTGATAATGGACATCTGTGAGTTAGCTGCAATTCAGTTACAACCACCCAATATTTTGAGTCAAAATATCGATGTGCAGAAACATCCAGCTACGAATGTATCAAGGGAACTGAGCAGAGTGAAGTGTAATCACTCCGTTATCGAAAAGGAATGTTGGCAGTTATATGTGGGATAGCAAAGTGTTGCTGTTATTTATATGACTGGAAGTTCAAAGTTGTAATAGACCTTTCATCATTAGAATAGCTGTTTTGACTGAAAGTCCATTCAGGTAAGTTAACGAGATGACCATTGATACTGACTGTTTCATTATGATATGACCCATAAACTAGGTAGGAAACACACAAACGCAGATACATTGAGTAGTATGGCTGCAATATTGATAGCGCTCGGCAAAAGTGTAACGGAGTGTCAGAGAGCACAAATGGTGTACAAAGACTGTCAGTGATTCAGGTCATCTTCACAGTTCGTGATGCATGAGGGCTTACCTTACAGTATGACAAAATGAGTTGTCAGGTTACTGTGAATGACAAACGATGGACAGACGATTAGCAGAATTGCTCTGATGGAGAAAAGGAAAGCGTGATGTCGAACAGTGTGTAAAGGGCTGTGTACCTTCTGCACAAAGAGCTGAAGTTAGTCACCAAAAAGCTAATTTTGCAAAAATTACCTGAGCCTTCTCAACCCTATCAGATGATGGGAAACTATGACTTACAACCATTTAATAGGACACCCACTGGAAATAAACATGTGCCTACAATTATAGACATACAGATACACTGATCAGCCAGAATATTATGACCACCGACCTACTACCTATATAAACCTGTCCAGATGATAGCAGTATCACCTGGTGAGGAATGACTGCTAGTGAGATACTCTTAGTATCAGTGAGAGTGCTGTCCGTGTGTAAAATGGGAAGGCACATGATTTATGTGAGTTTGAAGACAGACTGTGACAACCCGAAAGCCTGGCACGAGCATTTCGAACGTTCGAGGAGTGCTGCGATGGGTGCCTTCAACACATGGCTAAACCAAGGGGAAACCATGCCCAGACATTGCGCGGTTGGGCGTCCACCCCTCATTACAGACGTCGGATGTCGTAGGCTGAGTAGACTGGTAAACATGACAGGTGGAGAACTGTGGCGGAACGAACATCAGTATTTAATGCTGGGCAGTGTACAAGCGTGACTGATCACACAGTGTAACTAACACTCCTCATGAGGGACCTCTGCAGGTGACGACCCATGTGTGAGCCAATGTAAACAACACGACATTTGCAACTACCATTGAAGTGGACATGTAACGATCGGCACTGGACGTTGGTGCAGTGGTAGAACATTGCATCGTCTGATGAATCCCGATACCTCTTGTATTCCGGCAGGAAGGCGGCGAGTGGGCCTGCTCCTGAAACCTGAGGGGTAGGCCGAATGTAGGAATCTATGAGGAGCAGGTGAGGTAGAACACTTGGTACTGCAATTGAAAGTGGTTTTGTTATAACAGCCGGCCGCGGTGGCCGAGCGGTTTTAGGCGCTTCAGTCCGGAACCGCGCGACTGCTACTGTCGCAAGTTCGAATCCTGCCTCGGGCATGGATGTGTGTGACGCCCTTAGGTTAGTTAGGTTTAAGTAGTTCTGAGTTCTAGGGGACTGATGACCTTAGATGTTAAGTCTCATAGTGCTCAGAGCCCTTTGAGCCATTTTAATATAACACCACACAATAACTTGAATACATCAATTCTACTTAACTTTGGCGCTGAGATGAGCACGTAGGTGTGAAGCTGTATACCAAATTACAAAGGCAAAATCTGTAGTGGCTCGCCCACTATGAAATGGAATCAATGTTGCTTGGTCGTCTACTCGGAATCAAACAGGTAGAATCCAGTGCGGCGCTCGTACATCTGCACAGCGCCCGCTAGAGGGCACTGTCGTCGGTGTCGGTGTCGTAGTGCCAACCTAAGAACTTGCACCTACGCCGTGGCATCGTAACTATCGATACCACAATACCTTCTTCATCATGCTGATAGGAGGGCGACTTCCGTCGCCTTCCAGTGGACCAAGTCCTTGACACCTGTACTGCATTACGGAGATAAGCTGGCGGAGGATCCATTATGTTCTGGGGAACTGTCACGTGGGCATCCATTAATCCAGTGGAGTTAGTGCAAGGACCAAGATGGCCAAGGAGTAATGCACGCTGGTTGCAGGCCACCACTTACACCCCTTCATAATCATCATGTTTCCCGACGGCAGTGGCATTTATCAACAAGATAATGCGCCATGTCACAGTGATAAGAGTGTGGTGGAGTGGGTCGAGAAACACAGTGGTGAATTGCAATTGATGTGCTGTCCCCCAGCTCGCCAGATCTGAATCTGATCGAAAAAAATTTGGGATGTTATTGATCTTTGCGTCAGAGCTCATTGCCTCCTCCCCGGAATTTATGGAAAAGAGGCTACTTTCGTGTGCAGATGTGGTGCCAACTCCCTCCAGCGACCTACCAAGGCGTCACTGCTTCCATGCCATGATGCGTCGATACTGCTGTCCATGCCAAAGGTAGACATACCGGCTATTACATAGGTGGTCATAATGTTCTGACTGATCAGTATATTTTGTTAAGATGTGGTGCGGAAAAGAAGTTGCGTTTATTTCAGATTGATTTTATCATGTATAATGATTATGATCCCTTGTGTCCTTCTATTTCGCCGGCCGCTGTGGCCGAGCGGCTCTAGGTGCTTCAGAATGGAACCGCGCGAGCGCTACGGTCGCAGGTTCGAATCCTGCCTCGGGCATGGATTTGGGTGACGTCCTTAGGTTACTTAGGTTCAAGTAGTTCTAAGTTATAGGGGACTGAAGACCTCAGCTGTTAAGTCCCATAGTGCTCAGAGCCATTTGAACCGTTTGTCCTTCCTTTTCCGTCACCATTATTTCTGCTTAGGAAGTGTGTGTTATTTGAGGATGGATACTGATTTATTTGATTACTGATTTAATTTTACATACCTTGAAAATGTCACTCATGTGTGTTTGTGTGTGTATTTTTTGTGTGTTTGATATTGGTATGCATCTGGTATTAATATGTGCTAGCTGGACAGAATTTGATACGATATCCCCCAGGAAAGTAACCAACAACTCTATCAATCAATGACAAGCCGAATAACTGCTTCTCTAAGGGCCAGAGGCGCACGAACACGTTATTGACTACCTCAATTTATGAAGTTCTTTCACTTGAATAAATCATCCAGTTTTTCAAAAATCGTAAACATGTGTTTGAATTTACGTGTACATCACGTCTTCCGATTTCCGTTCCGTTTGGATAGGCATTTGACGTTTTGTGAATGATTTTATAACTACGATTTTAGTTCCTCCAACCCAACAAAGAATTAAAGTAGTGATGGGGGACAAGCAGAGGAGGAACATTAGAAAGTAGCAAACTGTGACCGGAATCTGAGGAAAATCGAATCAATTTGATGGAAGGAGTCAGGAGTTCAGTAGGGGTAAAACTGAGCAGTCAGAACATTACGGCCACCGATATACTATCGAAATAAACCAGTCCAAGTGGTAGTGCAATACCTGCTGAAGACTGACTGCCAGTCGGACACACATGTGGGGCATGTAGTATCAGTGAGCGTACTGTCCATGTGTAGAATGGGTAAAGCTTGTGATATCTATGAGATTGACCGATGGCAGATTGTGATGGGGCAGAGGCTCGGAACGAGCGTTTCGGAAGCTGTACAACCTGTCAGGTGTTCAGTTAGTGCTGGTGTGAATGTCTTCAACACGTGGCAACACCAAGATGAAATTACGTCCAGACGTCGTGGGATTGGGTGGCTACCCCTCATTACAGATATCGGACGTCGTAGGCCAAGCTGATTGGCAAAACAGAACAGGTGGCGAACTGTGGTGGAACTAACATCGGACTTTAGTGCTGGGCAGTGTATAAGTGTGTATGTATCTGTAAGTTACTGACAGGCCCGTTTCATGTACAGGGTAATGACCAAATCGAATGAGTTCATAAGACCATCTCTACAATGTTCAGTTATTATTTTAACAGCGACCATTCCGTCTGGTATACGTATCTACAACAATTAGTTTGTGCATATAACTCTACGGTACATGTTCGTACAGGTCTCTCGCCTTTTGAGATGGTGTACAGTAGGAAAATATTGTCCCCTTTTAATGTCATAATTCCTAAATTAGAACCTAATTTCGAATCAGTCAAAGAATTGACAAAATAATGTGGAAGGTATGACAGAAAGTAAACTGTGCCAATGCTAAAGATTTGAAACGACAGTAACAGTCTGTGAAATGAGTGAGAATATTTGCCACAATATTGAGTTTGTCACTGGGTGTTAATAACCTTTGACTACTTTTTGACTGTGTTATCTGGGCCCTTATCAAGTCAAGGAGATGACATTCAGAGTGAATGTTAAAAAAACAATTTCCATTTAAAACAGTCATTTCGTGTAGGTAGGGCTAAGCCTGTTAAAGGATGCAGGATGGATTGCCACAAGTATCGACAACAGAGTGAGGGCACATGAAATCGACCAATAAAATCAAAGAGTGTATATCAGGGGATAAACGTGATGCCCATAGTGTAGCGGTGAGGTCATACGATAAGTAGTAACATTTGTGTTTAGTTATAATATTCCTAAGAGATATTTAATGCGTGATTCATTCGTTTCATTCTTCGAATGCATTGTGAATTTGTATTTGTTAACGTAGACTGTCGGCTTGTATACTGGTCACATGTTATATCTTTGTTGTTTTGTTTACGCTTTTGGGAAGGAAGGAGGCGATGATGAAATATTGTTACCTCAGCTAGCGGAGAAAGAATTTCCTACAGTATTGCAACACGTGATTAAGGTGTCAGAGAAGAACTTAGGAATGAACTTGAATGCGGAAAAAGCGAAATTGATGTATGTATTGTTCCGACTACCAGATGTAGGAATGAACGAGTAGTATTGGTGTTCTATGGTTCACCCTCATTCAGTAAGATATGAAACAGTGGGTAAACGGGAACAAGTGAAGATGAGAGAGGTATTAATAATTTCTGAATATGAAGAAGTGCAGTCTGCTATGCAACTGGGGGACGACAAGAGTGTCAGAAGCAAAACATCACCATCTATCCAGACAGCGAAGTGTAGACTTATGCAGCGATAAGTGAAGAGTCAAACTTTTCAATACATTCAGTAATGTCATGAGAATCAACACCAAAAATGAGGAAACCAGAATCATTACGACCATCAGGTTTGTCGTGTTACTGATAGCAATTTGCACACTTTACTTTTGTCCCAGGGGTAGATGTATCCAGTCTCCAGACCTATCGGCCCATCAGGTGCCTGTCAAGTGCTTAAATAATATAACCAGAGAAACGTAGTCTAAGAAAAACTGTAGATTTCTTATAGCTTGTAAAGAAGCTAACAGGAATAATACAGCATAATGTAGAAAAGGGTTCAGTAGACCAAAACTTAAGAATAATGGTAAAGAATCAGGAAACAAAGCGAAAATCCTTGCCAGTCAGCTCCCATGATAAGAAAAGGAAAAGTTGCTGCAGTGGCCACAGTGTGCAATTATACACGTATATCTAGAAAGGTATTGGAGACGATAATCAGATGTAAAATTTGAGACGAATTCTTTGGAAGGAGGGGATGTTAAGCTCCAGAATAATTTTGTTGTCAATGCTTAAAATATTTTTAAAATGCTGCTTGGCGAGCTCAGTGAGAAGGAGGCTAGTTTTGGGGCTGATTCACTACTCATATTGTCAACAAGATGTACTGCCGATGCAGCTGAAGGCCGGGCACAAAAATGGTCAAATGTGTGTGAAATCTTATGGGACTTGACTGCTCGGCTAATCCCGTGCGGCAGGAAGGCCGGGCACCAGGCGGGCATTGCCACACAACCTCTGAGTGAGGTAAGCAGAAGCACTAACGTCGCAGCGCTCATTAAGTGGCTAATATACAGTAACACTCCATATCTTCAGCACCGGAATGCCACATCAATATTCAAACAATGCAGAAATACCCAGGTTGATCAACCCAGAGTAGTTATCGAAATACCACAGTGAGGAAAGGAGCACTGACTGACACGGGTTCACAGGTAGATGCCGTGTTTCTTGACTTCCGCAAGGCGTTTGACACAGTTCCCCATAGTCGTTTAATGAACAAAGTAAGAGCATACGGACTATCAGATCAATTGTGTGATTGGATTGAGGAGTTCCTAGATAACAGAACGCAGCACGTCATTCTCAATGGAGAGAAGTCTTCCGAAGTAAGAGTGATTTCAGGTGTGCCGCAGGGGAGTGTCATAGGACCGTTGCTATTCACAATATACATAAATGACCTGGTGGATGACATCGGAAGTTCACTGAGGCTTTTTGCAGATGATGCTGTGGTGTATCGAGAGGTTGCAACAATGGAAAATTGTACTGAAATGCAGGAGGATCTGCAGCGAATTGACGCATGGTGCACGGAATGGCAATTGAATCTCAATGTAGCGAAGTGTAATGTGATGCGAATACATAGAAAGATAGGTCCCTTATCATTTAGCTACAAAATAGCAGGTCAGCAACTGGAAGCAGTTAATTCCATAAATTATCTGGGAGTACGCATTAGGAGTGATTTAAAATGGAATGATCATATAAAGTTGATCGTCGGTAAAGCAGATGCCAGACTGAGATTCATTGGAAGAATCCTAAGGAAATGCAATCCGACAACAAAGGAAGTAGGTTACAGTACGCTTGTTCGCCCAATGCTTGAATACTGCTCAGCAGTGTGGGATCCGCACCAGGTAGGGTTGATAGAAGAGATAGAGAAGATCCAACGGAGAGCAGCGCGCTTCGTTACAGGATCATTTAGTAATTGCGAAAGCGTTACGGAAATGATAGATAAACTCCAGTGGAAGACTCTGCAGGAGAGACGCTCAGTAGCTCGGTACGGGCTTTTGTTGAAGTTTCGAGAACATACCTTCACCGAAGAGTCAAGCAGTATATTGCTCCCTCCTACGTATATCTCGCGAAGAGACCATGAGGATAAAATCAGAGAGATTAGAGCCCACACAGAAGCATACCGACAATCCTTCTTTCCACGTACAATACGAGACTGGAATAGAAGGGAGAACCGATAGAGGTACTCAGGGTACCCTCCGCCACACACCGTCAGGTGGCTTGCGGAGTACGGATGTAGATGTAGATGTAGAAACCAGTAAACCTCCAATAGACAATATTTTTATTCAGTCTTCATTACTAGATGGGCATTCTGTCAGTAAAAGCGTGAATAACCTTTCAGACCATGATGAACAAATTTTAACACTAAAAGGCTTTTGTATTAGAAATTATATATGAAAGTTAATCCAACAGCAATAGAGTGTTTTTAAAACTTGTCAAGGAACAAGAGTGGCAGGATGTTTATAGTGCCGATAACATAGATGATAAATACAATGCTTTCCTTAACACATTTCTCATGCTCTTTGAGAGTTGCTTTCCATTAGAGCATTCTAAACGGGGTACTAGCAGTAATGGACAGCCCGGGGGGCTGACTAGTGGGGTAAGGATATCATGTAGAACAAAGCGGGAATTATATCAAAACGTTAGAAGTAGTCACAATCAAGCTCCAGTAGCCCATTACAAACAGTATTGTAAGGTGCTTAAAAATGTTATTAGAAAGGCAAAGAGTATGTGGTATGCAAATAGAATAGCTAATTCACAGGATAAAATTAAAACCATATGGTCAGTTGTGAAGCAAGTGTCTGGTCTGCAGCACAAGATCGATGATATAAAGTCATTTCGCAGTCAAAATATTTCTGTTACTGATAAATCAGATATACGTACAGTATTTAACAATATTTTCTGAACACTGCTGGTGAATTAAATAAAAATTTAGTTTCTACAGGAAATCATACAACTTTCTTGGCAAATGCCTTTCCGAGACTGATGTCTGAAATACTCCTCTGTGATACAGACAAGAGGGAGATTGAGTCAATAATTAAATCACTTAAGACGAAGGACTCTCATGGTTGTGATGGAGTGTCTAGCAGAATATTAAAGTACTGTGCTGCACATGTTAGCCCTGTATTTAGCCATATTTGTAATTTTTCCTTTAGGAATGGTCAGTTTCCTGAGCGATTAAAGTACTCAGTAGCAAAGCCGCTTTATAAAAAGGGGTAAAGGGATAATGTAGATAATTTTAGACCTATTTCTATGCCATCAGTGTTTGCAAAAGTTATTGAAAAGGCTGTGTATGTAAGGATAATTGATCATTTTAAATCATACGATTTGCTATCAAATATACAGTTCGGCTTTACAAGTCGTTTAACAACTGAAAATGTTATATTCTCTTTTCTCTGTGAAGTACTGGATGGACTAAACAAAAAGTTTCAAACGCTTGGCGTTTTTTTTTATTTAACTAAGGCATTTGATTGTGTTGATCACAAAATATTGCTCCAGAAGTTGGACCATTACGGAATACGGGGAGTAGCTCACAATTGGTCTAACTCTTACTTTAGCATTAGGCAGCAAAATGTCATTATTCACAATGTTGATAACGGCTGTGATTTGGGATCTGAGTGGGGTGCTGTCAATTGGGGGGGGGGGGGGGGCTCTGGGATCATTGTTGAGGCCACCACTGTTCCTTATTTATATAAATGATATGCCCTCTAGTATTACGGGTATCTCTAAAATGTTTCTGTTTGCTGAAGACACTAGCTTGTTAGTAAAGGATGTTGTGTGCAACATTGGCTCGGTTTCAAATAGCGCAGTACATGACCTCAGTTCACGGTTTGCAGAAAATAAAGTAACGCTAAATCACAGTAAGATTCAGTTTATACAGTTTCTGTCACACAATCAACAAACCTGACGCTTTAATTTGACAGAACGGGCAAATGATTAGTGAAACTGAACAGTTCAAGTTTCTAGGTGTTCAGATAGATAGTAAGCTGTCGTGGAAAGCCCACGTTCAGGTTCTTGTTCAAAGACTTAATACTGCCACTTTTACTATTCGAACGGTATCAGAAGTGAGTGATCGTTCGACACGAAAATTATCCTACTTTGCTTATTTCCATTCGCTTATGTCATATGGTATTATAATTTAGGGTAACTCTTCCCATTCTACAAGGATATTTTTGTCTCAGAAACGGGTGGTTCGGGCAATAAGTGGTGTGAGTTCACGAACCTCTTGTCGACCTCTGTTCACGAGTCTGGATATTTTGACACTGGCCTCTCAATATGTATATTCCTTATTGTCGTTTGTTGTTACCAATATTAGTTTATTCCCAAGAATAAACAGCTTTTACTCGGTTAACACTTGTCAGAAATGAAATCTGCTTTTGGATCGGACCTCCTTAACTCTAGTGCAGAAAGGTGTGCAGTAAACTGCTGCATCCATTTTCAATAAGCTGCCACTCGAATTAAAAAATCTTAGCAGTAATCCACGCTCTTTCAAATCGAAACTGAAGAGTTTCCTCATGGGTTACTCCTTCTATTCTGTCGAGGAGTTCCTTGAAAAATCAAACTGATTCTTATTGTGTTACTGAAACTTATGGACGGACTTTTTTCTGGTTCATGAACATTTATTATCTGTTATTACTTTTTTGTTGTTATTTCGTGTACTGAGACGTCCCATGACCTTGGAGGTTTTCTCCTCAATTTGGTCCTACGGAACTTGACGAGTAAATAAAATAAAATAAATGGATATATTCTGTCACACACCCAGGGCCACAGCGTCATTCAAGTGGTCTCAGCTCCTTAAATTACGAAGTTTTTTAATCCGAAAGTCACATTTCGCCATGTTGACATTCTGTTCGGGTATCTAGAACCAGAGAGAATGACTGTCTATTGAGTTCAGTGCAACCACAACAAAACTGATCAATGATGGCCTGAGTGCTACCCACTTTTCTGAGTTGAACACCGAGCCGCAGCCAATATGATGCACATCACAATCGTGGTCTGCCATTGCAGCCTACTGGGACATCAAGGATGAGGAGAAGACTGATGTGCGGCAAGCCCTCCTCCACTGAGGGACAATCGCTAATGACCTGTATTGAGTAGTAGTGGTACAAGGTACCCTCCACGATGTGGCATACGGTGGCTTGTGGAGTATGTAGAGGCAGATGTAGCAACCTCGCATCTCTGCAACGTCAAGATGTGGCACGTTCGTACGTCTCCTAGCTTGTGGACACCTGCTGCAGTCTTGTTCGATCGGGAGAGGATGATCAGAGCCTAGTGGCCATGATAACCAACATCCTGGAGCGCACAGTCGGCAATCCTATCTTGTCCATGCGACGGATGCATAAGAGGTGTTGAGGTGTGAGCTGTACCTTACCACAGAATGTCTAGGTGGCGGACACCTTCCCTTCCCCACGCTTCCTCGCGCGTGGCCGAGGCTCACTGATTTGTGGCTCCAAAATTATGACTCACTGATGTGGCATCAGCACTTCTTCGCGGCTCACTCTCACACCCGGCCACAGTCCGATGCACTGATACACTTTGCACCTCTGTAAACTTAACCTGGAAAATAAATATTATCATACTTACCGCTGTGGCACTAACGTCTCCGGGTATAAAGTGGACCATTCTCCCACATTCCATTCCTGGCCTCTCGCACACAACGCGACCCGGCTCCCCAAGTTGCAATAGCTGGAAATGACTGCTATAATGCCTCTCAATAATATCAGTGGTTTAATGTGAAAGCCATTGGTACTTATGAAAAAGTAATAAAATGGTAATTTGAAAACTACTGATTCAAAAGTGTTTAAGGCGATGTTCCACGTGTCATCCACACATTTGGAAGCAAAGTGGTACTCGTCTCTGGAGTGAGTTACGCTCTCTTTCAGACAGCCCTGGATCATCTTTTAGATCTTCACGAGACTGTACAATTCACTACTCCTGTTCTTTAACCAGATCAACAGGAGTACTGTACGCTTCGCTTCTGCAATGACCCCAGACGGTAAATTTCATAGCGATGAGGCCAAATTACCCTGGAGGCTAAGGTACAGATTGTGCTCAAGGAATATGGTGGCACGTAAAATGTGATATTATACCATCAGTGAAATGTATCAGTGCGCAGTCGTTAACGTAGTACATTCCAAAACTTTCTGCAAGGTAAGAGCGGCCATAGGTATCCGAAAAGTTTCATTTGTGCTAATAACGACGGCATTTGATAGTGATAATTTTTAGTGGAATGTTTTTCTTTCTGTTATTGTATACTTTTACATGTGTTCGTTTTTGCTATTGTGTTCCACTCCGTATGTACATTGCGAGACAAAAAAGTGAAGTGCCCAGAAGACACGGTTAGATGTCGTAAATTCGTACACGTACACGCCATCGGCGATAATGCAAACGATTAGAGTAGCAATCCTCCGACAGGTGGAACATCCACCAAAATGCGTAGTGTTGTTCGCGTTAAGTGTTTTGTTTTTCTATTTCTTTCATTTTATTTATAGCAAAGCTTGTTCGAATAGCGAGTGCGTTCTTCACTTACTTTTGAAAAGTGATGGTACTTTAGAAATAGTATTCGGCAGTTTGATTTAAATTTAAAGGCCTTCTTCCATATCCACTTAGGTAAAATTTAAAACCATTTCGTTTTTTTCGTCTTAACTGCACAGTGTTCAAACAATTAACTTATGGATAGGAACGCATGGTAGATTTCTGATGACTGGCTCAAAAAGAGGGCACATTTTCACAGCATAAACTTACTTTGGATCCCGGAAGGCAATCTGGCCTCGAGAAAACGCGCCAGAATTCGTATCTGGTGAACGCTCATCATTATTTCGGTCCCCAAAATCAATTAATTTAATTCCGCGTTTAAAAAGAAAGCTTTATATTAGTTCATCTCCTGAGGCTGGTAAAGAGACAATGAAACTCCAATTATCGTCATTCCTGTTGATTCTGGTCTGGCTGCGACATGACACAAGACCCCGTAATTCAGTTTTGAAGGAAACTTTGTCAATAAATCCCGTTTTTGGATCATGCTACATATACACGAATTCCCAGTTTTCCAGTTCTTTTTACGGCAAATTGCCTTACCACAACCTTCATAACTAATACCTTGCGCTTATCAGTGAGAAAGGAGCTTCTTTCAGTTTACCATATAGCTCTTAAGTAAGTAAATGCTGCTTCGTGATTGTTGTCTGCTTCTGATCTTTGTAACGATTTTTACACTACTCAAGCAACCGTGCGCTACAGCAGTGCTTATCGCACTTCACAACCTGATCTTTCTGCAGTGAGAAGCTGCAGAATAACAATGTTACTTACTTCCTATTGACGTCACAGAATATCGTAAAAGCACCATCAGTTATAAATAAGAGCTTGGAAATGAGGGCGTGATTACTCCAACTCTAGCGCGTAGTGACGGTGCACTCATTTCATGAACTGAGAGGATTTCCTGGAGGCAGCAAAGCCGGAAATTAATAAGTCTGCAGGAATAAATAAGAACTTAGTCTGTAAGCGAGGTGTAGCTCGCGTACTTATTGGGGATTACTGGTAAGGCAAAACGAAACAATTTTATGTTCCCTGTAGAAGCATGGAGGCAGTCTTCGGAACAGGGAGACCACCGCAATGTTTAGCATACTGGACCCCTATTCGAGAGGACGACGGTCTAGAAACCGCGTCCGTCCATCCTGATTTAGGTTTGGCGTGATTTCCCTAAATTGCATCAGGCAAATGCTGGGATGGTTCTTTTGAAAGGGCACCGGCAGCTTCCTTCCCCATCATTCTCTAATCCGAGGTGACAGATGACCTCGCTGTTCGGTCTCCACCCCCAAATGTACCAAACAATCTAGAATAGAGCAGTACCTTACCTATTCAGTAGTTAGCATTAACAATAGTTTTCCACTGTGGTCTTGTGTATGCCATTACGATAATATGTCGTGTAGATATATGTGATCGAATCATAGGCAAATGCAGAACTGAATTCATCAGAATTAACCATACAGCATACGCTCATAAAATCTGATACCGACAATTTTAGTAAGAATTTGGATATCGCTATACCATTAGATTCAGAAGCTCTCCACCGAAAAATGAATGTCTGTGCAACTCAAAAAAAGAAAACAGTGACAAGGTGTGCTCTCAATTAATTCCGTACAAGTTCTACGCAACAAGTTTCTCTGCCAAACTGAGTTATTAATCAGTTGCTGGGATGTTAAAAGCCTGCAATAATTAGCACTGTTCTAAGTAAAGGCAAACGGAAAGGCATCGTAAAATAACGGTGGAAATACTAAGTAATGAACTAGATACTCATTTGCGCTTACTGAAATAAATATTTACAGTATGTACCACGCATATTCGCTTCACTGTGTATGATATGTGAAATGACGTCCACAACTAAAATACAGCCTTACAACATTTATTTAGTGTTTAACTAAACTAAATGACAATAAATAAGCGAAGATCGTTCAATATTTTGGGAAATAGCAATCTGACTTTAAAACACTGATCAGCCAGAACATTATGAATACCGACGTACTATCGAAATGCACCAGTCGAGGCGACAGCAGCGTCACGTGGTGAGAATGTCTGTGTAGAATGGGGACGGCGCGCAATGTATCTGAGTTTTCTACACATTTGTAACGTAAATTTTCGACCTGTGAAAATTTTTATATGAGACTGTCACTGTAGCGGAAACTGCTGTCGTAAATATTTCGGTACGAAAGCTAAGTAGCCTTGACATAATGCGTTGTGGACGCCCAGCTGTGCCACCTGCCTGGAGAAAAAGCCATTAGGTGAAAAAAGAGGCCATTAACCTTACTATTGACATTCATTTGTAGAAAGCATCGCAAATATGACACGCTATTACTTGGGAACATATGATTATACTGTGGAGAACGTCCTTTGTGCTACTTACTGAAATGCTTATGAACTGATGGGAAATATTCTTACATCGGCACACCTGGTTATGACACGTGTCTTTCTACGAGAGTTGAGAGAAATTCTACTAACTTATGAAATGCCACATGACTATTGATTGATATTCTTATGCTTCGCTTTCGATAGTTGCTTATTTCATTTGATATCTGGTTTCCAGCTGTGTGGCAGCATTGGTTTTATAAAATAAAATGCATTTGCTAATGTGAACACTTTCTGTCAACAGATGTATTAAATAATAATTTTATGATTCACATTCTTCGAAAAAGGAGCACTTTCAAAGGAAAGAACAATAAGAAGGGACTAATAACAGTAACTGCATACATAATTTTGTTTTCAAGTACTTGGTATTTTTTTTTTTTTTTTTTTTTTTGTAAAATAAGTTGTGGTGCACCACTTCAAATTACATAGACATTAAGATGTGAATATACATTTCCCTTATCTGCACTGTTGTCTTTAGTGTACAATTGTTTCTGCTTGTGGTTTTCTCATGTTTAGATATAAGTTGTTGCATTTGCTGCTGCTGTTTGCCAGGCATAGTGCTACTGAATTTTAATTTGTGTTACTCAGCTAAGCCAGTTTACTACTGATTTAATTTTTCTTGTTGCTGCTCATTGGCTCATGTTAGTTGTACTGTTGCATTTGCTCTGCTAATTTAGATTTACTGCTGCTAGCTTTGCCAATTAGCATTTTTTTGTCATTGCTGTTTGTATTAATTCTTTTGTGGTGCTGCACTACCTCGTTCCTTAGTATATATATTTGAGCTCAGTAGATTTAAGTTAGCTTAAGAGGGGGTAGACTATATAAGAGAATGAGTTGTGATGAATTGGAAGAAATGCATTGCGAAGTTATTTAGAAACAGGATATGAACAGTAGGGCTTAGGAAACACAGGTATAGATAGGACTTTTTGTGAATAATGATAAATGAAGGGAAATCTCCAAGAAAAATAGTTTTGTTTGCAAAATACTGAAGTAAAAAAAAACCTGTCATTTACTTTTGTGTTATTCCACTATGTGTTTGTGTATTTGAGTCCTTCCTGTCTTTATGTGTTTATCTGATAAGACTTATGTTGTAGAATTTTTCTAATACTCAGCTACATTCACTATGATGAGGAATACTGTTATCCTCAAATATAATTTGCATCTATAATATGTTATTTACTTAGCAAATATGTTTAGACATTATTTATTCAGTTTTGTTTTAATGCTCATGTGTGAAATTGATGTTTCGAAAGCTACTCAGACCTGTTATGTATGCACTTATGTCATAATTCCTGTAACAATGATTTATATGTTATTTCGATTCGTTTGCAAAGCCCCTACTACTACAAATGTCATCGAGATTGTTATGTTCTTTAATGATGTATTTTGTACCTTTGTAATTGTATTCTTATGTTGTAAATTTATAGTTGTAGAGACACCAGTTCCTCAAATTAAGTTACATTTCACTGCACACGTTTCTGTTGGTCATAGTATATGCACAATAGATGAGAAGTTGGGACTGTTAGTGTTTGCACGTGTGTTGATAATTCAGCAAGAGACTGGTTAACAGCATTGCTGGTTCTAAGGACAATTCCAAAAACTTTGTGAGTGCACAAGTGGTGGTTCATAGACTTGCTATATTGTCCGCAAGACTCTTCGATGGCGATTGTGCACATGCACAGTCGCAACAGATAGCTGCTGGCCGTCTGTACAAGGACTAAAGTGGGTCTGCATCTTTTAAGGCCAACCAATATCATTATTTCTACAAGGACTGCAGTGGGTTTGCACCTCTGGTGGCCCACCAATACCGTAATCTCTACCAGGAATACATTAGGTCTGCTCTGTGATGACCTACTACCAATATTCTTCAAAACTTCGACTGACTCTCGTGTGGGTTTGCTCTGTTGTGGCCCATTACCTGTCTGCATGTCAAGAGTCAACACTGTCTTTCCGTTGGAAGGACAACACTACTTCTTCAAGACTGCAAGGAAATCCACTACTTCTGTGTGCATTATCTTCTACTGCTCAGACTTTGAGAAAAACACTGCAATTTTACTGTGATGAACGATCGGGACCGTCTTTATGGACTGTGAGAAAATTTTATCTTTTGACCAACATTATATCAATAAGTTTGATCATTTGATATCTTTCTTATTGTGATTATGAAAATTTTTTTCAGATGTGTATTGGCCAAGGCCCAATATAATTGGTAAATTGTTTTTGTGGGGAGCATAGGGGCTATGTAAGTAGGCTGTTTAGGTTTTTATGTTGGTAACGCCATGTAGCGCTCTATATGAAAATCAATGCCTGTGCTGTGTGCAGTCTGTGTCTGGTTTGCATTGTTGAAAAATTCTCTATTGTAGTGGGCAGTTGGCTGTTAATAGCGTGTAGCGTTGCGCAATTGGAGGTGAGCCGCCGCCAGTGGAGGATGTGGGAAGAGAGATGGCGGAGTTTTGAGAGCAGATGATCTGGACGTGTGTCCATCAGAGGCCGTAAATTTGTAGGACTGGATTTCATGAACTGATATATATATTACGACTTTTAAGCACTATTAAGGTAAATAAATTGTTTGTTCTTTATCAAAATCTTTCACTTGCTAACTATGTCTATCAGTAGTTAGTGACTTCAGTAGTTAGAATCCTTTATTTAGCTGACAGTAGTAGCGCTCGCTGTATTGCAGTAGTTCGAGTAGCCAAGATTTTAGTGAGGTAAGTGATTCATGAAAGTTATAGGTTATTGTTAGACAGGGCCATTCTTTTGTAGGGATTTTTGAAAGTCAGATTGTGTTGCGCTAAAAATATTGTATGGCAGTTTAAGCACAGTCATTTATAATTTTTCTAAGGGGGCGTTTCAAGAGGTGGACATACAAGCTATTAGGAAAGTAGCCATAATGTTCTGGTTAATCAGTGTAATGTACGGATTCAATGATATCATTAGTTGCGTGAATCTGGCTTCTTCCTTGTTTGAAGTCTACCACATTTTAGTTGAGTGACTGTGTTATTGCTTTATGATGTTTAGTGAGATTGTATACCACCCTTTCCTTCTTAACACCAGCATATATCATATCAATATTACGTTAATGTTTGGTATGCCAATTTGCACCCCTCTGCTCTTAGTTATTCTTCAGTATACTTCCAATAAAGTCCTCAGCAATAAGGATATGGTGACTCCAGTGCAGCCGGATAACTTGCAGTTCAACTACCTTCGACATTCTGGCCCGCTCTGGTTTTAAACGTGGACACCGACATTTTTAAAGTTCATTCTGAGAGTCATGGGCAACGTCATCAATCACCTTGAACTCATGACATCATCATCCTTATCAGTGACATCTCCATGCTTTTCAGTGGGAAGGCATGTTCCGTTCTTATCTCCAGCCAGCCATGGAAAAGTACTAAAAATCCAAGATGGCGAAAATAGTCCAACTGCGTTAATGGAATATTTGAAATGTTCTCGTCCTCACTCTCCGCCATATTTCCAGCCAATCATAGCGACGAAAAAGTTCAAGATGATGCATGAAAATCAGTTGTGCATTATACCCAATGCACCTCCTCTCTATCTCCAACCAGTCAGAGTGCATTATGTTAATGAAGATTAAACTGATGTCAAATAAATCGCACATTATTTATTATGTACACTTAAGTTTGTCCTCCTCCTGTTTCCATCCAACCAGAGTGCTGTATTAAAATGATTCCTAAAAGATCTGTGAAATTATATTATTTCGGTGATACGCATCATGTGACAGACGTTCCCCCCACTCCCTCTCATTATCTCTTGCCGATGAAGATGATGCAAACAGACCAGTTTTTGCTTCATATCTAGTTACGTTAATAGTAGTAGTAGTAATAGTAGTAGTTTTATTCATCCGTAGATCTCTTTTTACAAGGATATAGGACATGTCAAAGTATTTACAAGCTTAGATCAATTTACAATAAGCTAATTCGTATACACATATATTTACAGACTTCTAGTTAGATACAATCATTAGATTTTACTCCTGGTATACAATAATTTATTTACAAATAACTCATTAAATAATGTAATGCCACACTATTCACTCATATTTCACTATCAGTCACTGCACACACTATACACACATTGTTTCATAACACTTCACTCACTACATACACACACACACACACACACACACACACACACACACACACACACACACACACACACACACAGACACACACACACACACAGGTGATCCTTGGGCCATTTTCTGTACTGCAAGTTCCCATTTGCTGTCCTGAAAAACTGAGTCAGCATCCCTTCATAATGAGTGAGATGTTGAGCTCAGAAAGAGGAAGAGGTGTTAGTATTGTGCTATGCATAGCTTGAGGGGAGAGTGTCTCTAGAAAGGAAAAAAGAAGAAAAATAATAAAGTGAAGGTGTTATGTGGAATATTGGATGTTTTATAATCATCATTATTATTATTATTTGTTTGTATAACATTTTTTTATCAAACCCCTACTCTGCTTTATCTAAGTAATCCTTCAACGTATAAAATGTATTGCATAACAGGTACTTTTTAGCTGCCTTCTTAAATAAGTGTATTTTTGAAATTTCTTTAATCTCTTTTGGTAATTTATTGTACAGTTTTATTCCTTGGTAGAAAATGCTGGTTTGAGTTTTATGTTTATTTTTTCTTGGTAAATGTAAGTTGAGTCTATCTCTTGTTGCATGGTCATGGACAGAGCTGTTTGTGCAGTAATTGCCAATGTTACTTTTGATGTGTACAACTGACTGGTAAATGTGTTCACATGGAGCAGTTAAAATTCCCAGTGTTTTGAACAGATCTTTACAATGAGCTCGACTACTATTTATGGTTATTATTCTTATGGCTCTTTTCTGGAGTTTGAAAATTGTGTTTGAAAATTGTATTCATATTATGGGAAGAATTAAAGTCGTCTTCCGTCACTACCTTCTATCAGGTATTAAGAAATCCCCAAGATGATGGAAGCAAACCAATTGTCTTGTCCACCTTCCCTGTCTCCAACCAGTCAGAGAGTAATATTATAATATGTATAAATATGGTTAAATTACATTATTACCTATGTAAACTTCTCCTTCCACTTCTCCTGCCTCGAGCAACCACAGTGTGGCATTAAAATCATGTGCCAGATATGCAATAAAAAATAGTACAAGCCGCAATTTAAAACTCAGAGATATTCACTATTTTTGTGAAAGTCGCATACCTCTGACTGAATGTTAAACTGAAGTCAGAGTTAAAGCTATGTATTGTTTACCTAAACACATTACATTCAAATGACTCCAAGGTAAAATGTATGCGTAATACGTGTGTACACGCACACACAAGTGCTGTGATCTCCAGCAACCTCTCTCTCTCTTGAACACTTATATCTGTGTTTCATATGTCTAATATACTATAGACTTTAAGCACACCTGTGATCAGAAATCAATTGGGGCAAATTTTCTCTGAAATTACAACAAATTTCCCACTAAAGTACCCTCTGTACTTGTCTCGTCATTTACATACCTATTTAACTCTCGTCTCTTACATGTGTTTGTGCACATCTATCCACCTCTATGTCGTCATTGGATGTCGTTTCATAGCTTAATTTTTGAGAAAAACTATAAATACTAGAACTCTCAACCTTTTTTTGGCAGCAACTATTAACGTCAGTTCAGCTCTTTGCCTGTCGCTGCTAGAGCGGTCCAGTGGAGAGAGAGTTATCTCTGCATGTCTCAGCTTTTCCTGATAAGACATAGTGCAGCTGACATTCACTCACTAACATTGAGTGAGAAAAGACTGCAGAGATAGTAGGAAGGAAGAACTCAAACACAGAAATTACGGTACATACAAAATTTATTGCGCATTAAATTGTTTTCCTTATAGTTTTGCTATTGGACGAATGGATAGCTTTAAGAGATCAAATAATGACAGCAGCAGAGGATCAAATTAGGAATAAGAGGTGGTCGAGCAGAAATTCTTAGATAACAGAGGAGATATTTAATTTATCTGATGAAAGCAGAAAGAATAAAAATACAGGAAATGAAGCAGGTGAAAGTGAATAAAAATATCTAAAAGATGAGATTGAAAGGAAGTCCAAAATTTCTGAGCAGGAATGGCTAGAGTACAAATGTTAGGATTTAGAAGCAAATTTCATTACGGGAAAGACAGATCCCGCCTACATAAAATATAAAAAAGGCTTTGGAGGAAAGAGAAGTAGTTGTATAAATATCAGGAGTGGAGATGGAAAACCAGTCCTAACCAAAGAAGAGAAAGCTGAAAAGCAGAGTGAGCACATAGAGGGTCTTCACAAGGGAGATTAACTTCAAAGCAATATTATAAAAAGGGAAGATGACGTAGATGAGGATAAGATGGGAGATACGATACTGCGAGAAGAATTTGACAGAGCACTGAAAGATCTAAGTTGAAACAAGGCCCTGGGATTAGACGAAATTCTGTCAGAACTACTGACAACCATCGGAGAGGCAACCATGACAAAATTTATCTATCTGCTCTGCAAGATGTATGTGGCAGGCGAAATACTCTTAGAGATCATGAAGAAAAAAGTAATTCCAATTCCAAAGAAAGCAGGTACTGACCGGTGCGAAAATGACCGAATTGCCAGTTCGATAAATCATGATTGCAAAAATAGTGACATGAATTCTTGAATTCTGTACGGAAGAATGGAAAAGCTGATAGAAGCTGACCTTGAGGAAGATCAGTGTGGATTTCGGAGAAATGTAGGAAAACGCGAAGCGATACTAATCCTGCATCCTACACTACTGGTCATTAAAATTGCTACACCACGAAGATGACGTGCTACAGACGCGAAATTTAGCCGTCAGGAAGAAGAAGCTGTGATATGCAAATGATTAGCTTTTCAGAGCATTCACACAAGGTTGGCGCCGGTGGCGACACATAAAACGTGCTGACACGAGGAAAGTTTCCATCCAACTTCTCATACACAAACAGCAGTTGACCGGCGTGGCCTGGTGGGACATTGTTGTGATGCCTCGTGTAAGGAGAAGAAATGCGTACCATCACGTTTCCGACTTTGATAAAGGTCGTATTGTACCTTATCGCGATTGCGGTTTATCGTATCGCGACATTGTTGCTCGCGTTGGTCGAGATCCAATGACTGTTAGCAGAAAATGGAATCGATGGATTCAGGAGGGTAATATGGAACGCCGTGCTGGATCCCAACGGCCTCGTATCACTAGCATTCGAGATGACAGGCATCTTATCCGCATGGCTGTAACGGATCGTGCAGCCACGTGTCGATCCCTGAGTCAACAGATGGGGACGTTTGCAAGACAACAATCATCTCCACGACCAGTTTGACGACGTTTGCAGAAGAATGTACTATCAGCTCGGTGACCGTGTATACATAAGTATGTATTAGTACAAAAACATTTGGGCTATTGAAAAAAAATCAGGAACTCAGTGCATGTAAGATATAAGCAAAATAAAAATGGACTTGGACAGTTTTGCATCTGACTTTGCAGATGGCCACTTTTGCATGCAACTGAAATGGACATGGACAGTTTTGAACATGACTAGTTTTATATTAGGAGAGGATATGGGGTGAACATAAAACTATGTATTCAGTTTTAATTTCTTTTAATATTTCTGAAAGTACATGGTGTAACATTTGACAAACTGCAATTCATTTAATATTTCATATCTGGAACAATGTCTTCATCTTCTCCTGCTAGGCATTCTGATTCAACTGATGCCTCTGACCTGCCGGAACCTAGTAATGTCATGTACCACGACAAGGATTCACATTCCCTCCAGGACTCTCGAGGAGTTTTGAAACATCCCCCAGTTTCTTTTCATTAATAGGACCAACCGTGTTCGTATTGCAGCTCGAGTTTGTGTGTCCAAAGTGTTTCCCACTTTTGTATACGGACACTGCTGGGTTGATTTCAGAATTATAATTAGGCTCCCCTTGGACTTTTATAGCATTCTTAGAATCTGTATAACTTTCAGAATAAACAGCTGTAAAATACCACACAAGTACAATGTTTACATTCTTATGGTAGCCATCTTGCATTACAGTCACATGACGGCAGCCTTCAATGCGATTTGTCAAAAGGGACAAGGCAAGTATTGCACCCAACCTACTGATGCACACGGACAGTTTTGAATCTAACCACACTTTTCGTGAGCTGTTTTTCATAGGACAAGGAGAGCTTTGAGCATAAATAGCATTTCAAGCATGTGTAAAATGTCATGCTCTACAATCCAAAGTTGCCAACTCAATTTTTTTAAAAAGTGGACATGGACAGTTTTGCATCTAAGCGACTCATATGTAATCTTACAGAGAGATTTGGGAAATGTTGACTGAAATACCATCTTTGAAATTCTGAAGGTGGCAGGGATAAAATACTGGGGGCGAAAGGCTATTTTCAACTTGAACGGAAACCGAATGGCAGTTATGAGAGTGTAGGGGCATGAAACAGAAAGAGTGGTTGAGAAGGGCGTGAGGCAGGATTGTAGTCCATCCCTGATGTTATTCAACCTGTACACTGAGCAAGCAGTAAAGGAAACCAAAGCAAATCAGGTGTGGGATTTAAAATTCAGGGAGACTAAACAAAAACTTCAAGGTTTTGCCGATAACGCTAATTCTTTTACAGACAGCAACGGATTTGGAAAACAGTTAAAGAGAACGGATATTGCCTTGTAAGGAGGGTATAATATGAACATCAACAAATGCAAGACAACAATAATGGAATGCAGCCGATTAAGCTGCTGCTGACGGAATTAGATTAGGAAATGAGACATTTGAAGTAGTAGATGAATTTAGCTATTTGGGCAGCAAAATAACTCATGATCGTCGAAGAAGAGAGAATATAAAATGGAGACTGACAATGGCAAGAAAAGTTTTTCTAAAGAAGAGAAATTTGTTAACATCGAATATAGATTTCAGTGTTAGGACGTCTTTTCTGAAAGTATTCGTCTATAGTATAGCCATGCATGGAAGTGAAACGTGGATGACAAACAGTTTAGACACGAAGACAATAGTAGTTTCGAAATGTGTTGCTACAGAAGAATGCTGAAAATTAAGTGGCTAGGTCATGTAACTAATGAGGGGGTACAGGACAGAACTGAAGAGAAAAGAACGTTGCAGCACAACTTGACTGCAAGAAGGAATTAGTTGATGAGACACACTCTGAGGCTTCAAGGGATCACCAATTTAGTACTCTAGGTCAAGTGTGTGGAAGGGGGGGGGGGGCTAGAACTCGTAGAGGGAGACTAAGATATGAATAAAGTAAGGAGATTCAGATTGATGTAGGGTACCCTGGCTTTTTGGAGACGAAGAGGCATGCACAGGATAGAGTGCCATGGAGAACTGCATAATATCGATCTTCGGACTCAAGACCACAGCAACAACAACAATATTCATGTTAAATTTTTTAAGTATTTACATATTCACGACAAAAGCCAATCAATTATTTATATCCTATTCGATCATACTTTTTCAAGTACTTGTATTACTACATATTTAGCAGGAATTTACGTTAATACAACCAAAAGTTAATCAGGTATTTTACTGTATTACATTATATTTTCACTGTTTATTGCAATATATTTACATTTTTTAAGAATATTAGCCTATTCACAAATATCATTATTGATGTGGCAATATCCAAAAGCAAGAATATTTACTTTATTGAGAAGTATATGTCTTTTGTCCTCCTGAGCAGGTAAAGAGGGTTTAAGTTTAATTGTCGAATTAACAGGCTGCTTCGAGTGAATTAGAAACTGCTAAGTGGATTTTACTTCTGAATCCAGGACACACTGATTGTTATCGCCGACAGTGGGCCTAATTGGAGCTAACTGCTTTACACATTTTGCACTACCTATTATGTGTCCATATTCGGTCTCAAGTGCAAGCTTTTTTGTACATAAGCACACAGATTCTGGCATTGGCTCCACATTCAGTCTGTCTTTCATCAAACAAACCACATTTTATTCAGCAACGGTATAATGAATTGGTTATTCACTGGGAATCCTGGAGTATCGAATCTGATATCACTTCACTCCTAATTTCCTCGTAGATTTTGATGGTTATGGTGTGACTTGCAAATGCACATGCAAAATTACAATTTGGCTAACTGTATTAAACTGATGATCATTGGGAAAACAAGACCACATTATTCTGTGTTCTGGTTTAAGGTAAACTGTACAATTTTCCGATGAAGACATCAGAAAATTTAGAGAATCAATAAATCTGATCCTGGGTTCGATTCCCGGCGGGGTCAGCGATTTTCTCTGCCTCGTGATGACTGGGTGTTGTGTGCTGTCCTTAGGTTAGTTATGTTTAAGTAGTTCTAAGTTCTAGGGTACTGATGACTGTAGATGTTAAGTCCCATAGTGCTCAGAGCCATTTGAACAAATAAATCTGAAATTTATGTGGCCTCTCTTCTCCTGATGAATTAGAGGAACACTCTTTCTAAAAGAATTATATTTTTCCATATTCAAGAGTATAACAAAACATAAGCTGAAGATAAGGTAATTTCTTCATTGCAATCTGTTGTCTTTTATTCACATTGGTTCATGTACAAGGAATGCCCATCATAACTGCTCACATTGTGGAACACAATGGACACAGAATTGTATGGTGAAATCTATAATTTACATTTCAACTGGCATTTGCTTCACATCAGTACACACCTGTTAAATGACAATGATACTGGTACTTCTAATCATGTTCCCCAAAAGTTTCTTCCAAATATTATAGATTTCAGTAGAGCAAATAGGTTATTCTCCCATGGGCTTAATATCTATTTATTATCCAGTAATTTCCATTCAAGTAGTAACATTCTGTATGTTGTGGATCACTATGACTAACTAGCTCACTCACGAGTTCATTTTCTACTTCACCGAAAGTTAGCCAGAACATACAGAATGTTAAAACTTCATGGAAGATTAAAACTGTGTACCCGACCGAGACTCCAACTGGGCATGAATTGTGCTTCAGTAGCTCAGATGCTAGAGCACTTGCCCGTGAAAAGCAAAGGTCCCGAGTTTGAGTCTCGGTCAGGCACACAGTTTTAATCTGCCAGGAAGTTTCATATCAGCGCACACTCCACTGCAGAGTGAAAATCTCATTCTGGGTACAGACTGTTACTACTATAATATAAATTTTTCAGCTCAAATTCACTATGTATTTTAAAAGGTGTACATAAGAAAATGAATTTAATATAATTCCTTATAAATAAATAAAATGAACTGGTTAATGAAAATTATTCAGTAGCTGTCTTGAGATCTTTATGTAGAGCAGTTTGTACATATCATTCTAAGTAAGGTCTGTTCACAGTTTTACCACATTCACATATGACTATAATTGTTTGGTAATAACAAACACATTCTCTATATATATTTCGATATTGACGTTTTTGATGTATATCATTATGAAATTCAGTAACATTTTTTTCATCCGTTCATTGACTACATTGCTTTAGCTGTATGGTATTTCCCATTTAAAGATTATAAATTAAATAAAGATTTAAAAATTCACAGCATCAAGTATTCTGTATCATGGAACTCATTATTTTCATTTTTAAATCTCTTCTTCCCTTTATATCTCAACTTCATCTGTTCATTTCCATCAATTCTAAATCCCAACTAGTAATTATTTAGAAAATCTATCTGCCAAAATAATCTTAAACTCATCATTAAACTCCATACAATTTTCTCCATATTTAGTGTGTAAATATTCGCATGCAGTAATAATATATAAAACATTTATCTACAACTCATTAATTTTTTTAATCTAATTTGAGACAGTTGCATTCGTGAGCTTCTTGATTAGTCTCCAATTGTCAGAAAATTTTTCAATAGATAAATAATTATTCTTAATTTTAATTAAATTAATTAAACAGACAACAATGTTATCAGCTAGACAATCACATGTATCAAAACAATCAATCATTGATTTCATGTCTTCATAGAAATCTTCTGTTTGTATATTATAGATATCTTGATTACACAATTCAATATTTTCCCCATATTTCGGTTTAATTGTTCTATAGTGGAAGTCGTATATCAGTTTTTTTTGATAAATCGAGTATGCTCATAGATAGGCTTATTAAAGGTGATTTTGTATTATTCATAAGGATGGAAACAAGATTTTTTTAAAAATATAGCTCTTCCTTTATAGTTTGGCTTTGCTATTAATTTTTCTCATATTTCTCCATCTGATACTAATTTCATATCAACTCTTTTCCTAATATTTCTTATTGTCTTTCCAAACACAGAATTATTCATAAATTTATAGCAATATTTCTCGAAGTCATTTACAGCCTTGGTCATCATTTCAGTATTCAAATCTATGTATTTCTTCAACCAATCTGAGTGATTAAATTTTAAAACTGTGTATTTTTGATAATTTCATTCATAGAGATAACTACTGTTTAAGATTTCTATAATGAACACTGTATTTATGTTTGAGTACAGAATAGTCCACATCTCGCTTTCATTAGTACCAGGCACAGTTTTATTTTCAGGAGCGAGTGGTAAATCTTTATGTAAATTATTTAACTCTTTTGGATAATCTAAATCTACTGCGAAAATATATGTAATTTTAGCTGTATCTGAAGTCTCATTTATTTACTTACTACATTGTTTGGTTTATCCGATTAAAATCCACCAAATGTTAAATATTGACTCATAGCACAACCATATATATTGTTTGCATTCAAATATGATAAATAATTCGATATTTTTTTAATGTCGCAATTTTTCAAGTATTGATTTTTTTGCTTTTAAACATAATTTACAACATTTTGATATTCCTCCTCTTATTCCTTTTTAATCATAAGAATCATATGATAATCATGTAATACATGAAGTGGTTGGTTAGCCATTTTCAACATTTCAGCAAAAGATAAACTGATGCTGTAAAGTACCAAGAAGGATCCAAATCATAAGCTTTTATACAAATTTTCCTAAAATTTTGAAATACATCAGACAATAGCAATACACCAGTTTTAAAATACAGATCATGATATTGTCAAATATTTTTCTCATTACATTTTTCCAAACTGTTTTTAGTGCCCTTTTACATATTTTATATAGTAACAGAATGTACTTGGTTTATGTTTTTGATATTTCATTGTGTATAATCTTTCTAGAAGTGGTTGATAATTATCCATTTTAATAAAAACTTTCAAAATTAGGTGTATGTTGATAATTTTTAAAACGAAGATATCAACCTTTTGTTGAAACTTCTACTTTTAATAGTTTGTTAGTCAAGCAATTTTTTGTGTAATAATCTAAATTTTTATTACTGTTAAAATGTAGTAAGCACATATCACAAATAAATTTTGCTTCAATGTGTTTCATAATTTGACTTTAAATAAGTCTAGATATATCTTTTTACCCACAAATGTGTGAATTTTCATCATTTTTAAAATACAATAAATTTACGTGACTCCTTTTCTCACATTTCGAAAATTTTAGTGGATACCGTTGATATGTTTCATGAAGTGAATAAACATTAACAGATACATTAAATCTACTCTTACATTTTGGAATATGAACCACCATATAGGAAATTCAAAAGTTTAATGTTTCTGATCAAGATCAAAAGGAGAATTCTTATGTTTTGTTACTCTTCCAGAATTTTTATCTGAATGATGCAATGCAGATTTCATTGCCCATAGAAAACATTTTTGATCTTTGTTTCTTTCATTAATACAGGCTTCATTACTTCTTATTTTATGTGGTAATTTAATGTAAGTTGACCCTCTCATAGGAAAATATCTGTTTATTTCTAACTGAAGCCCAATAATTCTGTTTAATGTCCATCCTGACCCACGAGTTTGAAAATCAGCCATTCTCGATAAAATATTTCGTTCACCAGTCTTATTTTTTTAATTATCTCTCTTTCATTTGTGATTCTATATGTCTGTGTCTGGTTCTGTTTGTCTGGGTTTGGTACTTACAAAAAACGAAATTTTCGAATGATAATGTGTTTTAAGATTGTATTTCACAATTTTCATGATTTTCGGTTTTACTGCAGTCAAGAAATGAACACGTTCAGTTGATTTTATATTATTCTCAAAATTCATGGTTTGTAAGCTATTTGGAAATGCAGTATCAACTAACTGTTCCTCTGTCTAATGATTTCTCAAATAAATTAGAATAAAAAGGAAATGATACTTCATTATGGTTCTTGTGCTCTGTTTCGCAAACACATTCGTTGAGTATTGAAATGCGTTTTTCAATGGTTCATCTTCTTTAGCCTCGATAACATCATCATCATTTTTAATTTTATGGTAATGTAATTCTTTCTAAAGATGTACTCCTTCTGTGATCCAATTCGGGTGGCGCCGATGTCGTTTAATAAATCTAATTAGATCAGGTTTATTTAATTTACTATAACCACTCAAATTTGTGCTTTAGCAATTATCACGATGTTGAATAACTGTGAATTAGCAACTGACAAAGTAGTCTTTAGACTTCATATGCTCCATTTGGCCTTTGTATTTAAAGGTAATAAAATTTATTAGGTTTGTAAAAGTTAATTTTCAAAATTGAACAACAGAGAAGTCTTATTTAATAAATTATAAAATTAATTAGAAAGTGATTTTACTTTCTTATTTTACATATATTCAAAACTGGCTTTTTACATATACTATAATGTTTATTTTTCCAGAATGAGATTTTCACTCTACAGCAGAGTGTGTGCTGATATGAAACTTCCTGGCAGAGTAAAACTGTGTTGTAAAAAAGTTAATTTTTTCTAATTTATCTAATGTATTTTTTCAATATATTTATTACCTTAGGAAGTAATTCTCTACAATTAGTACCAAATAAAGACATATCACTTGAGCCAGCTCTAACAACTTTTTTTGTGCATTCATTATATTGAAAGAAAGTATCATCCATGAAGAAACATAACAATCCATTAATGTATCTTAATGCAGAATTCATTTTACTGAACAATCCTGAAAATTCTCTATTTCTAACTCTCCATAATTTATATGTAAAATTACACTGATCAAATTCCACATAGAAAAGTTAATTGAAGAATGAAAACGTTCTTCCTAAATAAGATTTGACTACACCATTAAATAAAATGTTTTGAATATCCTGGAATTAATCTTAATATCGTATTGGCAACCAATACCACAACTTTGTCACTTGGTCTTTGATAGATCCCATCTATTTTTAGGAAATTTTGAGGTAAGAATGTTAACCAATTTGTTTTCGATTGTGGCTTATTATCACCTACTAAACCCACTTCTTATGAAAAACATATAAAACGCCATTTACAAAGAGTAAGTGGTAATATAGTGTTTTCATTTGACATAATGGCCCAATTGGTTCATATGGCATAGAAGGTTGTGTTGATGGCTCAACCAGTATAGTTGGTTCTGTTGTTATTTTTTACCACATAAACTTTCTCAGTAGCTCCTTTATAGAACCATATTACATTCTTTTTATTCCATTTATATATACTAGTTCTATAACTATCAAAGTATCTATAATCAGATAAATATTTAGATGCTTTGCTCTTTTCATTAGGAACCACAATAGCATAAGTATCTTCATTTATATATATTTAAAATATTATAAAACATTTTTTCCCAAGAAGACTTGGTTAATGCTCAATATAAAAATCAATTTTACTTTCATTTGTTTAATGTGGAACATCTATTTTAATACATTTTCTATAATATGGAAAATCTCTTGTTCTTTTAGCCATCTATCAATACACTCTTTATGAAAAAAAGTGATAACAGCTTGTTCTTACAAATTAGTGAATTTATTAGATAAGCATGTAGCACATTCCATACTGTGAGATTGTTCAGTTAGTTTAAATAATTTGCCTAAGAATGCTTTTGACAGACATTTATATTGTAAAATTAATCCCCAGTTAGCTTTATCTTTAAATTCCATTGAATAATCCTCATTCAGTTTTTGAGCAGTCGATATACGAACCCAGTAAAATGTATCTTGAAATTCTCTTATAAAATCTTCAGATAATATCTGATTATATGATATTCTTTCCCAATCTAATTTATCTTGGGTTTCTCTCATTAAATGTCTACTCAAATCTTGATATCTTGAAACATCATTCTGATCAAATTTATCTTGAAATTCTCTCATGAAATTTTCAGACAGATTTTGGTAACTTGATATACCTTTCCAGTCTAACTGATGTTGAAATTCTCTTATAAAACCTTCTGACAGTGTTTGACTTCGCTCTCTAAGCTTGTACTGAATGTGGACTTTCTAAGACAGTTATACTATCTATCTGAAAACCAATAAATTTGAACTATTCAGTTTCGCTAATCATATGCCCATTCTGTGAAATTAAAACGTCAGGTTTTTTAATTGTTTGTTAGAGGCTGTGAAAACTGAGTCTTACTGTGATTTAGCAGTAGTTTATTTTCTGCAAGTTATGAACTTAGATCATCAACTCCACTATTTGAACCCGAGCCAATGTTGTGCACAACATCATTTACTACCAAGCTGGTGTCATCAGCAAACATAAATATTTTTGAGTTACTCGTAATATTAGAGAGCATAGCTTTTATATACATAAGGAATAGGAGTGGTCCCAATTCTGATTCCTGGGGCACCCCCACTTTACCGTACCCCACTCAGACCTCACATCACAGCCACTCTCAACATTGTGAATAATGACCTTTTGCTGCCTGTTGCAAAGGCAAGAGGTGAACCGAAGGTGAGCTACTTCTCGTATTCCTTAATGGTCCAACTTCTGGAGCAATATTTTGTGATCAATACAATCAAACGCCTTAGTTAAATCATAAAATATGCATGTCTTTCGAAACCTCATGTTTAACCCATCCAGTACCTCACAGAGAAAAGAGAATATAATATTTTTCAGTTGTTAAACAACTTCTGGAGCCGAACTGTATATCTGATTGCAAACTGTGTGGTATAAAATGATCAATTATCATTACATATACAGCCTTTTCTATAACTTTAGCAAACACTGATGACATAGAAATGGGTCTAAAATTGTGTACGTGATTCCTTTTTCCGTTTTTATAAAGTGGCTTTACTACTGAGTACTTTAATCGTTCAGGAAACTGACCATTTTGAGAGGAAAATTTACGAATATGGCTAGGTACAAGGCTAACATGTGCCGCACAGTACTTTGATATCCTGCTAGGCACTCCACCATATCAATGAGAGTCCTTAGTCTTCAGTGATTTAATTATTGACTCAATCTGCCTCTTTTCAGTATCACAGAGGAGCATTTCAGACATCAATCTCGGAAAGGCATTTGCCAAGAAAGTTATATGATTCCCTCTATCTGGCTGCTGTGGCCAAGCGGTTCTAGGCTCTTCAGTCCGAAATCACGCAACTCCTACGATCACAGGTTCGAATCCTACCTTGGGCATGGATGTGTGTGATGTTCTTAGGTTAGTTAGGTTTAAGTAGTCCTAAGTTATAGGGGACTGATGACCTTAGATGTTAAGTCCCATAGTGCTCAGAGCCATTTGAACCATTAAATGTAGAAATAAAATTTTTATTTAATTCACCAGGGATGCTTAGAAAATGATTGTTAAATAGTGCACATATATCTGATTTATCAGTAACAGAAATATTTTTACTACGAACTGACTCTATATCGTCGACGTTGTGCTGCTGACCAGACACTCCTTTCACAACTGAGCATATGGTTTTAATTTTACCATGTGAATTAGCTATTCTATTTCCATAACACATTCTCTTTGCCTTCCTAATAACATTTTTAAGCACCTCACAGTACTATTTGTAATGGGCTGCTGGAGCTTGTTTGTGACTACATCTAACATTTTGATATAATTTCCGCTTTGTTCTACATGATACCCTTATCCCACTAGTCAGGCACCTGGGCTACCTGCAAGTACCCTGTTTAGAACGTTCTAATGGAAGGCAACTCTCAAAAAGCATGAGAAATATGTTGAGGAAACACAATGGAATTTTTGGATAACCTATTGACAGCTACAAGTTTGTGTTTCTGGACAGAGGAGAAATTCTTACAGATGAGCAAATTGCAGCTGGCAGGAGAAGCAAAGGCGTACATGATGCATTATGAAGAGAGAAAAAATGCACTTACATTCGAGATTCTCAAGGAAGGTCTCTTGCATTACAATAATAAGGAAAACCAGTGAAGGTTATTTTATGAACAACTGAGTGGGGTGTCACAAAAATGGCTCAAATGGCTCTGAGCACTATGGGACTTAACATCTGAGGTCATCAGTCCCCTAGAACTTAGAACTACTTAAACCTAACTAACCTAAGGACAGTACACACATCATAGCCGAGGCAGGATTCGAACCTGCGACCGTAGCTTTCGTGCGATTCCAGACTGAAGCGCCTAGAGCCACAACGGCCGGCGTGAGGCGTCACACAGGTGAAACGAATAAATAGAAAGTTTTGTCGACAAGTTAAGACAGATTGCCGCTAATACCCTTGGGTTGCCAGTGATTGATGAAGCGAACAAAGTTATTCTTCAGGGAGCGGAACATAGGTTGCTGGATGCTGTGTAAGAGGTCTGCCAACTGATGCGTCAAGACGAGTGTGTGGAGAGGCTGTAAATAACATAGTAGCCAACATCACATTGGACGCAGAGCTTGAAGAGGTAGATATACCGATAGGAATACTGATAGAAGTTAAAGAAAGTGTCTGTCTTCTCTACTAACGTAAGGTGTTATCGGTGTAGATAACGAGGTCCTAATCAGAGGCAGTGTCGCCAACCGCAGTGTAAAAAATATGGAGTGGTTGGGCATATAGTGTAGTGTTGTAGAGCAAGGGGCAAAATGGTCAAGGTTGCCACTCGATCGTTAAACACAAATGGGAATTCCAAATCTGTCGGATGGCATTTCCAGTTAGCTTCGATACTATGAAGATGTATGCAGAGGTGAAGTGCTGATTAATATGAATATTAAACGCTAAAGAGCACCGGTAATTGTTGGACACAGGGATGAAGGTGTTTGTAGTGAGTTTCGAACTCTTGGGTAGTAGACAGCTAAACCACCAAGTTATAGGTGGCGTTTGGTTGGGTATAGTTACTTAAAATAGCTTGGTTCAGTTGTACAAGGTTTGCGGGTCGAATCAATACAGTTCTAGGAAAGTATGGAAGTTTTCCTTCGTGTAAGTGAAGGGTACGGCTCAATCCTTGGAATAGATTTTTTGCATCAACATCGTGCAAAGATTGATCTTTGACAGCACATTGTGGAACTCGGTGGACTTCTTTCTGACTGGGGAAAGCTGTAGACGTACTGCCACAAGGTTGGTCCTTCATGAAACACGAACCAATGACACTGCGTGAAAAATCAGTCAGAATAAATTCTTCTGCTAAAGTGTTGCAAGGGACAGGGAATTTGTTTTGGGTAATTTTGAGAATGTAACTACCCGCCGCGCTGTGTGTGGTAGAACAGCTAGAGGAGAACGGTGAATTATATGCAACACCACGTTTTGCACACAGGAACGTCGTACACACGAAGAAAGTGGATGGTAAATGGGTATTTCCTGTTAGTTTGGATAATTTTGGTGCCAATGAAGTAAGTTTGGAAAAACGTTATTACTTGCCAATTTAGAGGTTCTCAACAGATCAACTGACTTCAGTCATATATAAACTTGCAGTACAACTGCATTATGGGCAAAAGTGGACATTTTAAAGAAACAGAATGGGTACCCATGGAAGAGCCATTGTTAGAACCTAAGGGCCTACTTAATCCTGATAGATTGCCACTGTCAACCCCCGAAATATAGCACAGAATTCTGACTAGTGGTAACTAACCTGTGGACTGGAAACCATCTAGGGTATCCCATCATTTACGATCAAAAATGGAAGAATTTACTGACTAGCAATTAAATAATGGCATAATTGAGAGAAGCAGTAGTCTATTGGAAACACTGGTGATTACAGTACTGGATAAGTCAATGGATGGTAGAAAGAAATATATATTCTGTTGAAATTATTGCTAATATTTGAATATTTGAATGAATGAAAATGCTTATCCAATACCGAGCATTATGAAAATCATGGATAACATAGGACAATGTAAATAAATCTTCGAAATAGATTTAAAAATCATTACTATCTTTCAATACTAATGCCAGAGAACCGACAAAAGACTGCATTTACAGTCCCTTGGGGTCATTAGCGTTAAGGTATTTGAAGCCGCGACAATGCATGGTATATCTTGACGACATAATCGTATTTTCAAAAGATATGGCGAAACATATACAATGGTTAAAATGCGTTTTTAAAATATTATGTTCTGCACACCTGACCTACAGCGTTGAAAGATGTCTTTTTGTATTAAGGGAAGTAAACAACTTAGCACATGTGATGAGCCACGATGGTGTGAAAATGGATCCCACGTTGCAATACGCACTGCAGAGTTTCCTGGCACCATACACCAGTTGAAAATTAGTCATTTTTAGGATTAGTTAAATACCACAGATAATTTGTGATAGGCTCTGCAGATATGGCACAGCTACTTACACACTTTTTCAGTAAGAGTATAACATTCCAGTAGACAACAGATTGTCAAGCGACATTTGAAAAACCGAAAAAGACACTAACAGTTATCCCTGAGTTGAAGTAAAGTTGTATGATATGAATAGCTGGGAGAACTCGAAGGGCACATTCAGCCACCTAATCGGAAATATTTCTCCAATTCTTTACACCTGAAGACACTTTTACTTTGGGAAGTATGAGAAAAGTGTATACAAGTGTACTTTTTAAGTGTAGGTGACTGTGTTGAGTGTGTGTATAGTGTTCATGTTGTAGATGATAAGACAAGGGAGAATTTGAACCTCAGGGCTCAATTATCGCCAACTCCTCTTGAAGAGCACCAGTGAGGCCGCCGAGCTTTATGTACCCACCCCATGAATGCGTCACCATTAATAGTGTTTTGGCCTCACTTTGAAGCTCAGACTCCGAACTAAGAACTGTATGTTAATGAAGTGGGTCCCACACTGTTGCAGTTATAAACGACTACATTCACAAAGAAGTACATTAGGTTTTACGATAAAGCTCTTGGGGTGTCATGCAGAACTCAATCTGCAGGTCTGCTGTCCACGCTGGTGACGTAGTGCCTACCAACCGGCAGGCCATCCACTGGCTACCTTCCAACCACTGCTCGCCACGTACTTTGGGTTGCATGGTTCAAGCCTGGGCCATCTAGCTGGCCAGCCGTCATTGCCTGTGCCAGCGAAACGCTCTCCCAGCGCTCTTGGCCTCTGCAGGCGCACGTGATCGTTGTAAGCGGCCATCGTCCATATTGAGGTTCACAACTGAATTCTGTCTGCCCCGGAGCTTCTCATACCGGACTTTGTAGTCATGTCAATTGCAACAGCTGCCTCCGCCGGACGACACACGCTGCCCTGTCCACTGCCTGAGTCAGCGCAACCCCTATAATTCCTTTGGGACTGCATCGCGTCGTCCTGCAGCCGACCACTGCTTAGGGGACACCACACGCCTACGTGACAATAGGCAAGCCATAGGCGAGCTTACAGAGGGACCGTATAAACTTACCAACATGGATTTGATTCATATTGACAGGGTGTGTAGTGTACGACTTGGAATTCAAGATAGTACGTAAACAGGAACACTCAGCCCTCAATCGTATCATAGAATATCGATTTTGAAAATTTTAGGCACGCTTATATATTTTGTATAGTCACTGAGCTACAACGCGTCCGCAGCTGAGTGCATAAGCAGTTAATTTGATAAATGAGAGGTCTCTGGATCGAATATGCTTATGGGTACTTTTTTCCATTCTCACTCCCACACTGTTCTGCCAACGTCCACAATTAAAGTAATCCCCCTCAAATGTACTCCACTGGTGCAGTCTAGCGACTTTTATTTTCACATACAGGAGGAAAATCTTATAAAAGACTGCAAAATTGCACGTATGTCATCGAAGAGAATAGAGAGATAGCATCTAGAGAAGGCTGCATAAATATTCAGTCAATCGTACGCCATCAGTCGTTTGTACCAATATTTGGACATATGCTTCGATATGCCTGGTACGCTGGTAAACTGTCTAATAACCGAAAACAGTTTATGAATATAAACCAAGTGTGTTTTGTAACAGACACATTGCAAAACCATACAGATGGAAAAACTGAACGTTCGTCACACGTGTTGTGTGTCGCAATAATTATTGTTTTCGATGTTTCCACGATCTGTATCATCCTAATACATGCAGCGCTTCATAGTTTAAATACAATTATTGAACTATATGAAAACAAACGTTAATTGGTTACAAATTACGGCGTGCACACATTTTATTCAACATGTAAACGTCACTACAGATAGTTGGATTTAGTTTATGACATGTTCGACACGCCTGCCATCATTAGCGATGATGTGGCGCAGACAAATATCAAACTTCTGCATCATTCACTAAAGTGTCGGAATATCGATTCTATTGACGACCTTCTGAATAGCTGTTTTCAGCTCAGGGGCTATTGCTGTACACCTTGGCTTTCATATAGCTTCACAAAAAGGAGTCACATGAGCTCAGATTCGGAGAATGTGGTGGCCAGTCGAGGCCTATGCCAGTGACCTCTGGGTACCCCAGAGCCAGAATGAGGTCTCCAAAGTGCTCCTCTAGAATATCAGCGTCCTGCTTCGATGGGGTCCAACTCCGTCTTGCGTGAACCACATCTTGTCGAAATCAGGATCACTTTGCGTAATGGGGATAAAATCATCTTCCAAAACCTTCGCGTACCAGTTGGAAGTCACTGTGCCGTCAAGGAATATCGCACCGATTATTCCTTGACAGAACGTTGCACGTCACACAGTCACACGTTGAGGGTGAAGAGATTTCTCGATCGCGAAATGCGGATTCTCTGTCCCCCAAATGCGCCAGTTTTGCTTATAGACGAACCCATCCAAATGAATATGGGCTTCGTCGCTAAACCAAACCATATTCACATCAAAATCATAGTTCATTTAGAGGAATGTGTCACGTTTCTGCAATGCCGCTGCCTCATGCTTGAGAGACCTGAACGGGAACCTGTGCGGGGTTTGGCAGCTGACTGTGCGTCCTGACTCCTAGGAAGGTGTGCAGTAGCCTCCTGTGCAGTCCAGTGGACGGGGGTTGCGGGCGGTGCCTGTGCCCGTTGTTTGCATGTCTGTTGAATTATTTTGCGAGCAGTTCTGTAGGCTGTGCTATGCATTATTTGAATAGTTTACGAGTTGATTTCGTGTCTGCCCATCAGTGTACTGCAATATTTAGGAGGAGTTTGCATGTCTGTGTACTGTGTACTGAAATTATTTCAGTAATTTTGGAGTTGCTGGGGTGCCTGCAGAGCGTTATTTCGGCAATTTAGGGGTAGTTTACAGGCCTGTAGGATATGTGGTGTGACCCCAAGCATGTTAGAGCGTGTGTATTGTATCAGTGTGACAAATATACTATCTCAAATCCATACCTGAATAAATAAAGTACACTCCTTCCTTTATCCAGCAGCCCAGCGCAGGCTGAGTCATTTTCCCCTCCAGACAGCCATCTTGGGATATGTCACAGAATGGACGACACTGCGCTCTGGTGGCGGTACTGTTTACTAGGTAAGTTGGAATCCAGACCCCATGGTGACCACACTGTTTCGCTCCATTTTCCCCCTCCATCTGGGATTAGATCACGGAATGGATGACAGTGCCTTGTGGTGACTGTACTGTGTACTAGCTCCAGACTTCATGGTGAACACACTGTTTCCCACTATTTCCCCCAAATCCAGACAGCCATCTGGGATTACATAATGGGAGGGTTGACAGTGCCCACTGGTGGTGGTAGTGCGTACTAGGTCAGTTGGACTCTGGACCTCATGGTGAATACACAGGATGGCTGTACTGCCTCTAATTGTATAAATAAATAGTGTATGCAAAATAAAGACTTTTGTCCAGCACAGGTTGAGTTCTCTTCCCGCCATTTCCTAGGGCGAGGTAGAGGTCAGATGACTTAGGTTAGTGGAGGTGGCCCAATTGAGCTACCTTCCTGCCAAAATTGAAACTTCCCGCCAAAATCCGCTATCATGGATGACGTCATCGCCGCCATCTGGGATATATCTGGCAACAATGGAGAGTGAGGTAGAACATACTTAGTCCCCCTACTCACGGCATCTTCTTATCGATGCAGTGGAGATGGATCTCCACGAAGCTCACTGACGCTTTTGGGAGCCAGCACGCTGATAAAGCACAAAGAAGCACTAGCTGAAGCAAATGGAACATTCTTGAAGTCCAGAGTGACAACGTATTCCAGGACCTTGGATTCATTAGGCCAAATGCTGGGAATTTGGATACAGTAGGTAAAATACTGATTGGCTGTAATTATAGGTTTATGTCCTTAATATTAGTCTGGACTATACTACTTTTCCATGGAGTGAGATATGTCCGGTTCACAATAGAAGATGTGCTACGTTAGTGGACAGTTGTACTAAGCTATCTCATACACTACTGATCATTTTAATCCTGATATTCTTGTTACCTATCGCTTCAAAAGGGATTCTCATTATTGTTTTCTGGTGGTGTGTGGTGTAATGTCTTTCTGGTCTCCATGTTACATGTACAGTCTGTGACATCGTAAGGTAAGGTAAGTGTATCACTGTGTCCCAGAATTCATTTGTGAGTCGGTATTCTGTCTGCAGCTGTAGCACTACGTAATTCTTCCACAGAATCGTAGTATATGTGTAGTTCTGTACTTCCTATCGAAGAGGTGCTTATGGATAGTGCGGTATGGCACCAGAGCCTGATGCAAGTGTTTCAACTGGAAGCCACTTCAGCGAGTCGTGTATTCTTGAGCCAACGGCACCTGCTTTTTCCTCAGATGTTAACACATCAAAGTACAAACTGGACCTGTGTAATTGTCCTATCATCTGTGACAGTTGATGGAAACCGCAGTCGCCAACATTTTGTTGCCCACGATAGTTGAGCCTTGCAATGGCGTTCTTCCCCAATCATGGTACTCATAGAAAACTCAGTACACAGCACGACATTGAAGTCCAATGCCTGCACGTCCTTGGAGGTCGTGGGTCCTATGCATCGGGCACCCACGATATGGTAGTAATAGTATCACACGTCTTGCCTGTCCGGAATTGGGGTGTCACTTCGACATCATGTACAGTGTTTGAAGACATCAATTTACGTAACAGGCCAAACAATTACATTGTACAATATATGGGCAGGGCAGGGGGGGAGGTCGGGGGAAGGTTGTTACACATGCCTCGTGACGGCAATGTGCAGGACGTCGAGCGGTCAGGACTTGAGAGTGGGCATCCAGGGCTGCCGTTAAATGACAGAACAGGGAATTAGGTACAGTAATGAGAATATTTTTCAGTGTATGGCATACAAGGGGCGCGCCTAGTGTCGGAAGATACAAGGTTTAAGCCAGTCTAGATGGTCGAACAACTAATTGAAATGGCAACGGAAGGGAAGCACTTCATGTTAACGTATGTTGGTGGCCGGTCGTGAAAAGCAGAGCCAGAGGCTCTGCTTTCAGAAAAGACGTCTGTTCTGCTCGAGGTCTGGATTACAAGAGACAGAGGCTACTGTGTTCCGCACCGAAGAAACTCCAGCGTCCACACACGTGACCTGTATCCCATGCACGCTATTGGCTAAGACCAATGGCGTGAATTCGCTAGCAGTCTCAGCAGAGGCCTCAGGGCGTCTCCTGTCAGCAACTTTAACTGGACAGAACTGCATCGGTTTTGAAAGACAGGCAACTTGTATCACATAGGCACAATGTAAGTTGCTTTAGCAGTAAACTTGTAAAGGTTTGATTGGCCCTTTGAAATAACTTTTTTAAACCAATTCCCTAAAATATTCCTTGACTGGTTGCCACCATGTACATTCCTTCCCCCTTCCAGAGAAGTGGTGACAAACATTGTTTACAAAATGGCGTCAGTCACTCCGTGGAAAGATGGTTTGCCCTAGTAGGGACCTTAATACTATGGAAGGGGTCTGTTCCAAAATTTCATTTGGTGTATGTAAGTGGGAGGGGGCTTTCATGCAGTGAAGTTCATCGAATTTCACGAGTTAAGAAAATAATAAAATATTAACTGTGCCAAATAAAAGGTTTCTGTAATAACTGAAATCATAAGTATACAAAATACAACGGAAAGTCCATGATTATAACAAAATATTTAATTTTATGGTAACCGAAGTATTTGAGTAAGAAATATAATAAATCGACTTACTGCAGAGCAGTATCACCTGGCCTGGTTACAATTGGATTAAGTACATTTGAAAAAGAGTAGTAACCTTAATAAAATCTTGCTATGTCTTCTGTCTATTTTTGAGGGTAGAAGTTGCACAAAGTTGCTCAGGCTATGAAATATTAACACATTTAAGTAAAATGGAGGATTTACGTACAAAGTCCAAGAGATGGGGCACCATAAAACATATACAATACAAACCTTACCTATATTAACCCATGTTAAAATACAGAGTAAAAAGCCTTTACTTATACTGACAAAACACTGGAATTAAGGATGAAACCAGGGGATTTCAAAAGCTACACATTTAAATTACCTCACGGGATATTATTCCTTATGTGCATCACTTAATTTTTCATGTAAATTAATTAGTTAAAAGTGGGGCAAATGAAAATTATCAAGTTTGAAATGTGACCAAGTCGTGGTCTGAATGGTTGAGAACTTCTCAGTCGTTATACAGTTTCAATATTTGCCCTAGTAGTATCACTCAATGTTTTATAAACCTTTTACAGTAATTAGGCGGCCGCGGTGGTCTCGCGGTTCTAGGTGCGCAGTCAGGAACCGTGCGACTGCTACGGTCGCAGGTTCGAGTCCTGCCTCGGGCATGGATGTGTGTGATGTCCTTAGGTTAGTTAGGTTTAAGTAGTTCTAAGTTCTCGGGGACTGATGAACACAGCAGTTGAGTCCCATAGTGCTCAGAGCCATTTGAACCATTTTTTTGTTACAGTAATTATTAACAAACTGTTCTCTGTAGTAAAATTATAACTAGATAAAGTGAAGAACAAGACCGGAACAGCCATTGTTTGATTGTCAATTGGAAATGAGAATTGGCTACAACTTTATTTTTTTCCTCTAAAACTGCGGAGTTCAAGAAAAATATATGTCGCATCAACTGTTCTTAGACTTTACAGTTTATAGATTATCAGGGAACTGTAATGTGACATAAAATAAGCTTGTAAAACACAGTTACAGGCATGGAGAAACACACAGGCAAAACTCTAGAAAAGGTAATTAAAATGTGTGCCCACAGTGAGAAAACAGCTAACAATATCCTCGTCCTATTCATGAAACTTCACGTAAAGAGGGGAAAGAATGCAGTGAGTTTATAATCAGTTCATTAAGTACGAAAGATTCACATCTACAATGTGGTTCTGTGTGACAGAAGCACATACACTATTTGTAAACAACCTTTGACTGACTGGAGAAGAGCACGTGGCCTGTCCGGAGGCAAAGGAGAGATATGCTTGGGTGAATTCGACGAACTTTAATGGCGCTTCTCTCTAGTTGGGTGATGGAGTGGGTATTATCTGTGGCGGGAGGGGACAAAGCGCAGAAGTAAGTGCAAGGGATGAGGAAGGGCTTGGGGGGCGAAGGGGAAATGGCAGTGGCACTTTCAGCACTCGGCACAGCACAGGTCTGCATGGTAAGGTGATAGTGAAGCAAACGTGTTTTGAAACTCAGCTGGCGGTGTGTACCGGCGGTATAACGCAAAGAATGCGTAAAAATAGAAAAAGGCAATGCTGGCTAACAGACGGTCAAACACCGGTAATAATCCGCAGAGAGCGACACCAAATTTGCACATGAAGAGATTGTAACTGCTATAGGGCAAAACCAAATTCATGGTAGCACAGTAAACAACGTTTAAGAAGTCTCAGTTAAGATCGTTAATACAATTCTTGCATTAATTCTTAAACAGATATTGGACGACAGAGTGCATCTCTGTGTTGATTTTCAGCTGTAAGTAGGCTGTTTAGGTTTTTATGTTGGTAACACCACGTAACGCCCCATATGAAAATCACTGACTGTGCTGTGTGCAGTCTGTGGCTGGGTGGCATTGTTGGAATAGTCGAACAAATCAGGAAATTCAAACAAAATCAGAATCAAATTAATACGCAACACAAAAGAGAAATCCGGGAAGTACAAGATCAGTTGGCACAAGTAATACAAGAATTACATATTTCAGAGGTGACTAGCGCTCTAACACGGGAAGAGGGACTTAGAAATGACGAAAAGTAACAAAATAATAACACAGAGCATTTCGGAAATTATGAAATAAATTGGCAAGGTGCACCGAATTTTGAGATGGAACCACCGAAACGCAGTAACAATGACCGATATGCGACTCGCCGACACGATGACTTTGACTGTAAGCTGTTCATTACTACATGTAAATTCAAAACATTTAAGAATTCTGGCAACGACATTCATCCACAATTCTCTCATTGTTTTCCTCCCAACTGTTCGTTGGAGCACAGATTAGAATTTATGTGTGGCTACTTAGAGAATTGGCGATGTACTGGAAATGGAAGAGGATGCAGATGAAGATCAAATGGGAGATACGATACTGCGGGAAGAGTTTGACAGAGCACTGGAAGACCTGAGTCGAAACAAGGCCCCGGGAGTAGACAACATTCCATTCGAACTACTGACGGCCTTGGGAGAGCCAGTCATGACAAAACTCTACCATCCGATGAGCAAGATGTATGAGACAGGCGAAATACCCTCAGACTTCGAGAAGAATATAATAATTCCAATCCCAAAGAAAGCAGGTGTTGACAGATGTGAAAATTACCGAACTATCAGTTTAATAAGTCACAGCTGCAAAATACTAACGCGAATTTTTTACAGACGAATGGAAAAACTGGTAGAAGCGGACCTTGGGGAAGATCAGTTTGGATTCCGCTAATGTTGGAACACGTGAGGCAATACTAACCTTACGACGTATCTTAGAAGAAAGATTAAGAAAAAGGAAACCTACGTTTCTAGCATTTGTACACTTAAAGAAAGCTTTTGACAATGTTGACTGCTGGGGTAATCTCTTTCAAATTCTAAAGGTGGCAGGGGTAAAATACAAGGAGCGTAAGGCTATTTACAATTTGTACAGAAACCAGATGGCAATTATAAGAGTCAAGGGACATGAAAGGGAAGCAGTGGTTGGGAAGGGAGTGAGACAAGGTTGTAGCCTCTCCCCGATGTTATTCAATCTGTATATTGAGTAAGCAGTAAAGGAAACAAAAAAAATTTGGAGTAGGTGTTAAAATTCATGGAGAAGAAATAAAAACTTTGAGGTTCGCCGATGACATTGTAATTCTGTCAGAGACAGCAAAGGACTTGGAAGAGCAGTTGAACTGAATGGACAGTGTCTTGAAAGGAGGACATAAGATGAACATCAACAAAAGCAAAACGAGGATAATGGAATGTAGTTAAATTAAATCGGGTGATGCTGAGGGAATTAGATTAGGAAATGAGACACTTAAAGTAGTAAAGGAGTTTTGCTATTTAGGGAGTAAAATAACTGATGATGGTCGAAGTAGAGAGGATATAAAATGTAGACCGGCAATGGCAAGGAAAGCGTTTCTGAAGAAGATAAATTTGTTAACATCGAGTATAGATTTAAATGTCAGGAAGTCGTTTCTGAAAGCATTTGTATGGAGTGTAGCCATGTATGGAAGTGAAACATGACCGATAAATAGTTTGGACAAGAAGAGAATAGAAGCTTTCGAAATGTGGTGCTACAGAAGAATGCTGAAGATTAGATGGGTTGATCACATAAGTAATGAGGAGGTATTGAATAGAATTGGGGAGGAAAGGAGTTTGTGGCACAACTTGACAAAAAGAAGGGACCGGTTAGTGGGACATGTTTTGAGGCATCAAGGGATCACAAATCTAGCATTGGAGGGCAGTGTGGAGGGTAAAAATCGTAGAGGGAGACCAAGAGATGAATACACTAAGCAGATTCAGAAGGGTGTTGGTTGCAGTAAGTACTGGGAGATGAAGAAGCTTGCACAGGATAGAGTAGCATGGAGAGCTGCATCAAACCAGTCTGAGGACTGAAGACCACAACAACAACAACAACAACTTAGAGAATGAACCAGCTGTAAGAATGTGATCAATCATTTACGATTGTCACAGTGAAGGGGAATTTTATCATGTCTTCCTCTCAGCATATTGGTCTCAAGCTACACAAGACCGAGTAACACATAGCATCAGAATGATGAAACATTTCGAACAATCTGAATTTTCTAGTCTTGTGAAATATTTTTAAGACATGTTTCACAAGAATCAGTACCTGTCAAACCCATACAACCCCTGAGAACTCATCCACATTTGCTTAATCAAATTGCCTGAACATTTACGGCTTATTATTTTGGCAGGACGTTGCAAAGACGACATTGAAGCTTTTCAGGGACTCTCACAACAATTGGAAATTGACACTGACAATCGGGGGACGCGAAAACAGGAACACAACAATTACAGGTCACATCTGTCACAATTCCGCGATGAAAGAAATAATAACTGGACACGACAAGGCTATTCTTACAACGCAAATCGTGAACAAAACAGACACCACCCGTATGACAACTGTTGGCAGAATATTAGTTACAGAAAAAGATCGCATTTTCGTAGTAATGAATATCACAGAGATAACCATAGAAACATACAATATGGGAACCAAAACAATTATTATCAAGGGAGACAGAATAACTTCAGACACAACAGTTCAGCATGCAGTTACGATTCAGGGAGAAATTCTCCATCTCGTGACCGGCAAGATCGAAACTATGGAATCTATCGACATGACGACAGACGGTATAATCGTAATGACAGACCTGAATTTCATCAGAACTGTCGGGATTCAAACAGGGCAGGGCCCTCTCGACAAGGTGAATTTGTAGAAGTTAGGTCTCCTAATCTCAATAACGACGCGCGCCAACAAAGAGACAGACAATGACTCGCACCGCAGGCAGCCACGTACGCCGGCTGGCTCAGAGGAAAATATCATAAACGCTAACCTTGAGAAAAATTCCAATATTCTGTACCGACGTGTACCACATGATAATTGCGTTGAAGTTGAAACTCTGCGTACTAGGAAGAGTAAAGGATTGCACCACATTTGACATGTGAAACCGTTTATTGAAACATAATGTGCTTTATAGCTTAGTCTTTGTATAAAATTTTTCACTTCACGTTACCAGTACTCTTTGTCACACTTAAAAACTATTAACATGCAACTATGTCTTAAAGTTAACTATCCAGTCAAGAACCTAGGCAACTTATTTAGACAGTAATTACGAATGCATTTTTATAGTGATAGACGACACAGTGTTGTTGTGTGTACATTCCTCCTTATTCGTTGCATGATTACGTAACGACTATAAGGCTTACGTACTTAGAACCTATACCAGTACCGCTAATGAGATTTTAATGCAACATTTTGGTTTACTTGAAAAGATATTTTTTATATGAAGTACATTCTGTCAGATTAAAGGTGACCTAGCATTTGGTTTCTTTGACAGCTACACAATTATATCACGACGCTACTAATATGCAGTGGCGTAGCGTGAGGGGAGACTTTGAGACTTAGTCTCCCCCGTATTCGTGCTTAAAAAAGATGCAACAGTAATTCATAACAAAAATATAAACAACTTTCTACTGAGAGCACTAAATGTGCGAAGACACCAGCTTTGTAGCCCGCGCCGCCGCACCCTGAGTATTGGTGTATCTGCCTGCTTGAGACTCCACTGCTCTCAGTCTCTGCATCCCATCCATTATACCTGGCTGTGTGTGCCTGCGCCCCCTCCACTTCCCCTTTTCCACGAAGGCCGATGCGCTGCACTTGCTAGCAGGTATCGAGACTAGTCTCTGCCGCTTCTATGCTGGCTTTTAACGCGGAAGTGAAGTAGTGCGGTTTGTGTTCATAATCAATATTGTGTGATTTTAGTGCACAATTTTGTTGTGTCGCCAACATGAATGAGCCAGCAACTGAACACCTTATATAACTTTTATTAAAAACGCCTTTTTCTACATTAACGTACGAAAAAAAGTGAGAATTGAAGGAGAAACGACCTACTCGTATACTCAGTGTAGTTTTAAGTGAAGCCAAACAAAAACGCACTTTTCAGACAGCCTGGTACGAAAAGTATGCTTGGCTGACTGCGAATGCAGTCAATAACATATTCTATTGTTATATATATCTTCTGTTTGGTGGTGAAAAGGAACGATGCAATGAGGGCATTTGTACAATAAAGAACTTTGACAGGAAGGAACACATTCATATGATATCAAAACGTCACATGAAGAACAAAGAATCATTTCAGTTATTGGCCAAAGTAGAATTGAGCACGCCCTTTCTGAAGCCGCTCGTCTGACAGCAATTAGATACAACAAACAAGTTGCATCCAGCAGGAAAGTATTAGCTCGTCTTATTCAGGCAATTGCATTTCTTTGTGAAGAAGAACTAGCCTTTCGCGGCCATCGAGAAATCGAATCCTCCAGCAACAAAGGTAACTCTCTGGAATTGTTGGAGTTACTAGCTCAAGGAGAGCAGTTAATCCGAGACCATCTGTCATCATCTTCAATCTTTGAAGGAACTTCTCCAGACATACAGAATGATGTAATAGAAATGATAAGTCTGGCAGTTAATGAGAAAATAAAATCTCAAATTCAGAACTGCAATTTCATTTCGATTCAGGCTGATGAAACATTAGACGTGTCGTGCAAGAGTCAAATGAGTATACTATTCAGGTCCTGTATTGCAGACAAAATTGAGGAAAGATTCGTTGGATTTTACGATGTTTCTGGAGATAAAACTGCTGAAGGTTTGTCAAACATTATTCATGCAGTATTGAAAGAATGGAATGTGGAAGGAAACGTGGTTAGTCAAACATATGATGGCACTTCAGTAACGGCGGGCAGAGACAGAGGACAGCAACAATTAGTGAAGCAGTTCTGTCCTTATGCGCTGTTTATTCATTGTTACGTACAGCAACTGAATTTGGTACTGTTACATGCCTCCAAAATCATACAAGTACGCATGTTTCTAAGTGATCTTACTGCATTCCATACGGTTTTCAGCACGTCATCACGACGAACTGTATTGCTAACTGAGAAAAGATTTAAACTGTCACATGCGAGCAACACTCGCTGGAATTTTCGTTCCAGGGCAGTTTCAACAACATCTAGTCATTTCTCAGGGCTGTATAGTGTTTTTAATTATATATTTGATGATACAGGCTCTCAGTGGGACCCAGAATCTTTGAGCTGTGCTGTGGGAATGAAACGACAGATGGATGATCCTACGTTTGTCTACTTGCTTTGCTTCTATCGAGGGTGCTTTGTTTATGTTTATCATCTCTTTAATGTTCTTCAGTCAAAATCTGTCAGTATAACTGCTTGCCAAGACGAAATAAGAATTGTTTTGAGAAACTTACGGCAATTAAGAACAGAAACGTTCGTCGAGGAATGCGTTAAATGCAGCTTGTGTTTGAATGGGAACTTATCATTCTGTGACAATCAAAAGACATCTCTCAGGACACTAACTTACGAGATACTGGATTTGCAAATTGTTCAGATGGAAAGAAGGTTTCAAGACTTTCCCTAAACTCAGTTTGTTGAACTTTTAAACGAAAAGTGTTTCCCGAACTATCAAAAAGAATTCCCAAATTTGAAACTGATTCACATTGTCAACAACGATTTAGACTCAGTTTCTGAAGTAACAACGAAGTTCCTGCGTTTGGTTTTGACTCTACCCGCAACTACAGCAAGCAGTGAACGAAGCATGCGTACTCTTAAACGAGTGAAGAATTATTTAAGGAATTCAATGTCCAACATCCGGCTGTCGTGTTTGAACACGTTAGCAATAGAAAAGACACTATTTGGAGAGCTATCCCGTGATCAGATCTTTGTAAAGCGAGTTATAGAGTTATTCGTGGAAAGAAAAGACAGGCGCATTGCACTTGTGTACAAGAAAATATAAGTGCTTCGTCTCTTGCTGCTGGAGCTCTACAAATCTGTTTTATCGGTTCTTGAACAAGTTATTATTATTATTAGTGGCGGTGGTAGTGGTAGTAGTAGTAGTTGTTGTTGTTTTATTTGATGCATTTTGTTTCATTTGTTTAAATTATTGTTTATTGCACCATTTTGTCTCCCTATAATCACTGCAGAGTCTCCCCAACCTTTTCAACCACGCTACGTCACTGCTAATATGTGACAGAATTTACATTGTTGCTTTTGCGGTGTATCTATTTTATATCTGCACAGTTTTTCTGAATTCTTCTGGAAAGGAAAACATGTTTTAGTAGTAACTTTTGTGGTGTAGCTACAATGAGACACCCTTTTTCGGAGCACAACACTACATTACATTATAGTACTTTCTTGATCACTGTGAAGTACGTAATAACTACGATATCTATACGCATAACATTTTACTTTTGTTTATTGCGAGGTAAGTACATTGACTTCTACAGAACGTTGCTTATGGACGACGATAATTACGACACTTGGCACAATTTTTACCCTGAAGTAAAATCAGAGATTATCTTACAACAAGACGCACAGTTTAGCGCTACACTACAAGTATTTGAGTGATTAATTTTGTACTTAAAACATTTATTTTTAAAGATTTTTGAATTACAAAGATACAAATGTTTTCCGTGATATATTTCATTCCATTGCTGTAATTTGTAACACCTGAGGGTATAATTACATTAATCCTCAGGGGATACACTCCCACTTTGTGTGCTAAGCGTGTAAGCACTAGGAGCCCTAGCTAATATGGTATTTGCTTATACAACTTTAGACATATGTACCATATTTCTCCAACACAGAATTATGCAGCTATCTGATTATTTAACAGAGAAACAAACGTTTTTTTACTACGTCAGTGACAGAGGTTTACGCAATTACACAGTTGGATAACTTCACACCTATGAAATTGTATTTTGTCTGTACTTTGTGAACTGTTCATATTTTTTCGGAACCATTGTGATACTAGAAGAACTTTGAATGTCATATTTGGTAAGGGATCATGATTTTTGAAGTACGTTTGCGGTAGATGATTTTATTGAAGGTTTTGAAATTACTACAGAAAGCTACGACGTTTTTGAGATTTGGCTGAGGCTTTATGATGTTATTATTACGACGACAATGTGTATTATGCTGTTCAGGTATGTTTATGATCAATAAGCTGATGCTATATGAGGAACTTGATTACGCTATGTATTTATTATGATGAAATATTGAAGAAGTGTCGACGAATATGTATATGCGCAATAAAGTAAGGAATAATGAGTAGTGGTTAGGGACTCTGATTTGTGAAAAGGGATGTTGGAAACCAAGAATCGTATGTAAATGTGTGAATGTATCACAATGCCGTCGAAACTTTTTTGGGAAATGTTATATTTATAGGATTTTGTTTCTACACATTTCTACTGTAATTTTTCGACCTGTGAATTTTTATTGGTATCAAACTGTCGCTGTAGCGAAGACCGCTGTCGTAAATGTTTCGTTACGGAAGATAAGTGACCTTGACGTAATGCGTAATGGGCGCCCAGCTGTGCCAGTTGCCTGGACAAAAAGCCATTCTGTGGAGCAAAAAAAAAATAAAATAAAATAAAATAAAGACGCCAGTAACCTCGCTATTGACATTTCTTTGTAGAACGCATTTCCAATAAGACACGCTCATACTTGAAACATATTATTACAGTTTTGAGATACTTTCTGATATTTACTGAAATGCCTAATGAAATGATGAGAAATAATTATGTCTGTACACCTGATTATGACAACTGTCTTTCTAGTTGAGAGATTTTTTTTACTGCCTTTGTAGATGCCATTTGCCTAGTGAATGACGATTCACACCTTGCTTTACGTATATATTTGTTCATTTTCTTAAACATCTAGTTTCTAGTTGCACTGCCACAATGGTTAACATAAAATTTAATAGATGTACTAATATCACTATTTTCTGTCTACAGTCCCAGTAAAGAATAATTTTATGATCTACTTTCTTAAAAAAAGGATGCACAAATAGACATTTACCTTCACAGGAATTGCATAAATAATGTTTTTAACGATTGGTAACTTTTTTGGAGAGTAAGCTTTTGTGATTCATCACTCTAGTGTTAAGATGTGACATAGGTATTAGACATTTCCTAACTTTAGTGTAATTTTTTTCTGCTTGAGCTTTGTCTTTTTAGGTATAAGTTATAGCATTTGCTGCTGCTGTTTTCCAGGCACGGTGCTACTGAATTTTACTTTTATTACTCTGTTACGCCAGTTTTACTACTGGTTTATGTTTCTTGTTGCTTCACATTAGCTCATACTAGTTGTACTGTTGCATTTGCTCCGCTAATTTAGATTTACTGCTGCTAGCTGTGCCAGTTAGCATTTTTTTGTCATTGCTGTTTGTGTTAATTGTTTTGTGCGGCTGCACTACCTCATCCCTTAGTATATATATTTGAGTTCAGTAGATTTAAGTTAGCTTAAGAGGGGGTAGACTATATAAAAAACTAACTACACTGAAAACGAACCCGGTCCTTTCCTTTTGTGTTATTCCGCTATGTGTATTTGTGTTTTTCCTGTCTTTATGTGTTCAGCTAATAAGATTCATGTTGTAGATTTTTTCTAATACTAAGTTACATTCACTATGATGAGGAATACTGTTATCCTCAAATATAATTTGCATTAATAATATGTTATTTACTTTGTAAAGATGTTTAGATATTATTTATTCTGTTTTCTTTTTTAATGTTCATGTGCGAAATTAATGTTTCTAAAACTGTTGTAATTATTTTATTTTTTTGCTTATGTCATAATTCCTGTAACACTGATGTATATGTTTATTTCAAGTCTTTTGTAAAGCCTGTATTACTACAAATGTTATCTATATTATTTTGTTTTTAGTGATATATTTTGTACTTTTGTAATTGTATACTCATGTCGTAAATATGTAAATTTGTAATTTCGTCAAATTAAGTTTCATTTCACTGCACACGTTTTTTTGGTCATAGTAAATGCACAATATGTGAGAAGTTGGGACTGTTAGTGTTTGCACATGTGTTAATAATTCAGCACGGGACTGGTTAACAGCATTGCTGGTTCTAAGGACAATTCCAAAAACTTTGTGAAATCACAAGTGGTGGTTTATGGACTTGCTATATTGTCCGCAAGACTCTTCGATGGTGATTGTGCACCTGCACATTCGCAACAGATAGCTGCTGGCCGTCTCTACAAGGACTACAGTGGGTCTGCATCTTTGCTCGCCCACCAATACCATTATTTCTACAAGGACTGAAGTGGGTCTGCACCTCTGGTGGTCAACCAATACCATAATCTCTACCAGGACTACACTGGGTCTGCTCTGTGATGACCTACCTATCAATATTCTTCAAAACTTCGACTGACTCTCTGTGGGTTTGCTATGTTGTGGCCCATTACCTGTCTACATGTCAAGAGTCAACACTGTCTTTCCATTGGAAGGACAACACTACTTCTTCAAGACTGCATGGAAATCCACTACTTCTGTGTGCATTTTCATTATCTGATCAGACTTTGTGCAATGCAATTACTACTGTGATGAATGATCAGGACTGTCTTTATGGACCGTGAGAAAATTTTAGCTTCTGACCAACAATATATCGCTAAGTGTGTACATTTGATTTCTTTGTTATTGTAATTATGAAAAGTTTCTTCAAATCTGTATTGGCCACTGACCGAAACAATTTGTAAAATTTTTTTGTGGTGAGCATGAGGCCTATGTAAGTAGGCTGTTTAGGTTTTTACGTTGGTAACGCCATGTAGCGCTCTATATGAAAATCACTGACTGTGCTGTGTGCAGTCTGTGTCTGGTTTCCATTGTTGAAAAATTCTCTATTCTAGTGGGCAGCTGGCTGTTAACAGCGAGTAGCGTTGCGCAGTTAGAGATGAGCCGCCAACAGTGGAGGATGTGGGGAGAGAGATGGCTGAGTTTTGACTGATATATACATTGTCCGCAAGACTCTTCGATATATATATATATATATATATATATATATATATATATATATATATATATATATATATATATATATATATAATGACTTTTGAACACTATTAAGGTAAATACATTGTTTGTTCTCTATCAAAATCTTTCATTTGCTAACTATGCCTATCAGTAGTTAGTGCCTTCAGTAGTTAGAATCTTTTATTTAGCTGGCAACACTGGCGCTCGCTGTTTTGCAGTAGTTCGAGTAACGAAGATTTTTGTGAGGTAAGTGATTCAAGAAAGGTATAGGTTACTGTTAGTCAGGGCCATTCTTTTGTAGGGATTATTGAAAGTCAGATTGCGTTGCGCTAAAAATACTGTGTGTCAGTTTAGTCTTGATCAGAATAAGTAAAGAGCGAAATGTCTGAGTACGTTCAGTTGTTTAATAATCAAATAACGTAAGGGGTTCACCAGCACAGTAATTCATAATTTTTTTCTAAGGGGATGTTTCACAGCAAACACAAAACTAATAATGCGCAGGCCAACCGTTTTAGGAATTATTTGCCTGCATAAAGACTATAACAGAGTTGTATCAAGACGACGGAAATACTGACACGTAGCGGTTGGAGCGTATGACAGAGTACTGCAAGACCTAATATACCGTGCACGAGACGTAGGTAAGAAAAACGTAAATGTTAATTTCACTGGACACAGGTCAGAAAAATTCATTACAGAGAGACTGAAGGGAAACAGTCAATTCGGCAGACATGAAAGTTAAACTTGCGTAATCATTTTTAATTCTTAGTGACAGCTTGAAAGAAAACAAGGAAATAAGCGTTTCTAAACCGAAAATGGACTTACTTCATCTGCAAAGTTAGATGAAACTGCGAAGTATCACAACCCACGGAACAATAAAAGACAAATAGAAAAGGCACCGCAAGGAGGAGCTCCACATTCTAGGTTTGACAACAAAATGAAACGTTCAAACGCTTGTAAAAACTAGCATTGTAGAAAAACTTTTGTAAGGTAAACTTCATGCATTCTTTCTAAAGGCAAAACAAAATCCTTGTCAATAAAAGAGATCCACAAGTGAAATACAGCACAACACCAAAATTCTGCAACAAAGCTGAATAATGCAAGTAGCTTAATTCACCACATCACAAGGACCTATACAGTAGTTGAGAGAGGGTATCTCTTAACACCTCAAATTTTTCAAAATACCTAAACTTCCCACAGAATATAAATACTGTAGGTGTGCACCTGAGTCACCATTCTCATACAAAATAGTAACTGTTAGTTACAACCACTTCATATTTATACTCTGTACAATACTCTCCGTACATTGTCACTCGAAACTTATACAACAAATGACTTACAAATCATATGAAAATTAGACTTAATTACGGCAGAGAAGACGAAGTATAGGGAGAGAAGTGGTAGCGTTTGGTGACCTGATTGGCTTATCGCAAGGGGACAGCTGTGTCATTCCTTTCGTTCCGTAGTCCGGCATGTCACACAACGTCCTATCGGTATCGGCAACACAAGTGATAATCGTGTAATTACGACTGTGTATGAGCTTGGGGCATAAAGTAGCCTAGTACCAGCAATAAACAACGAACATCACCAGTACCGTCAGAATCCATTGATTTTTCGCTTTTCTTACAAGGCCTAAGCGCTGATTTCCCGTCTGTGCCTGGTCTTGCAATAAAAATAAACTCCCCTCAAGGTAAAAAGATTTACTGCGCCAACGATTTCAGGAACCTTGCAGACGCGGTATGACGGCACAGGGCGTCACAGATCCCTTAAAGCATTCACGTCTGTGGAGCTAGGAGAAGGAACCTACTTTCATCATAGGGCGGAGAAATGATGCTTATAGGAAAGATGAAAGAGAAAAGAGTTGATCATGACATGAAAACGAAACGGAAGAATATACCATGAACGGCTGGAAGACTCTGCGGTTGCCAAACACATTGTGCAATCTTCACATCCCTGGAGATTAATCAATAGCTCTATATATATATATATATATATATATATATATATATATATATATATATATATATATATATATATAAACTTTCCAACCAACGAACAGGTGAAGTGCTTATCTACGAACTAATACACATTCAACATACCTCATAGTAATGAGACTCACAAAAATTCAAAGTTCAAATCGTCCGAGGTAAAGCCATCTCCAAAAGGCAGGCAATAACTGCATAAGATGCAAAATTTAGCTGTTTACTATAATTTACCGATCTCTTCTCTGAACAAATGGCTGCAAGTGCCTCACACTCAACTGTACAGTCGTTGCGTCGCGACGTGCAGAAGCGGCGGCGCCTGTGGAGCCGCCCTACGCACGCAGTAACCGCGTAGCACCGGCGAGGCCCGCTGGGCGGCTGGCTGCACGGCGCTGAAAGTACGGTCCCCGGGGGTTGAGGCCAGGATCCAACCGCAGGTGGCAGCGGAGAGCTGACCGGCGGCCAACGTGGAGCGGAAGGTGGGCCGCGGCAGCGTCAGGGATGGCGCGCCGTCCGTGAACTGCGCGCCCGTGCGAGGACGTATCGCGCGTTTTCCTTTCGTGTTTCTGTGCCCAGCTCATAGTTAGCTGGGGACGACCGAGAAGCTGGGCCGGTTGGACCATCAACTGAGTCCAGAGCACACAAACTAAGCATGTGAGCAGCAAGGCGCAGCCCGCTGTACTCAGCACGCACGTGTTGGTGCTGCAAGAGGCAGGCAGTAGACTTTGGCCCAGGCGCTGGTATGTGCGGACGCAGCATTCGGAACGGCACCGTAGCCGATGTGCAGCAGCATCCAGGCTTGGCTCACAGTGGAATAACAGTGGCGAATACTGACCTTCCAAACAACGTCAAACATGAGCCAAAAGTAAACGGTCACCCTATGGAACGAACGGTAGGAACGAATCGCGATTCTGACACTAATGTACTGTATATGGGCAGGAAAGGGAGAAGAATGTTGTTGCACATGCCTCATGAATTCAGTGTGCATGAGGTTGAGCGGTCAGGACTTGAGAGTGGACATCCAGCGCTGCCGTTAAATGACAGAACAAGAAAATAGGTACAATAAAGGGAATATATTTCAGTGTATGGCATAGAAGCGGCACGCCTAGGGTCGGAAGTTACCAGGTTTAGGCCAGTCTAGGAGGTCGAACAATTAACTGAAATCGGCAACGGAAGGGGAAACGGTTCGTGTTAACTTATGTTGGTGGCTGGTGGTGAAAAGCGGAGCCAGAGGCTCTGCCTTACGAAAAGACGTCTGTTCTGCTCGAGGTCTGGATTACAACAGAGAGAAGATACTGTGTTCCGCACCGCAGAACACTCCAGCGTTCACACACGTGACCTGTATCCCACGCACGATACTGACTAAAACCAATGGCGTGAATTCTCTAGCAGTTTCAGCAGCGACCTCAGGACGTCTCTTGGCAGTAGCTTTAACGAGACAGAACTGCATCGGTTTTGAAAAACAGGTAACTGATATCAAGTAGGCACAGCGTAAGTTGCTCTAGGAGTAAAGATTTGACTGGGCCTTTGAAATTAATTTTTGAACCATTTCTCTAAAATGTTTCTTGACTAGCTGCCACCATGTTCAACATTTGTCAACATGAAACTAGCGCTCTCACTCCGATGCACTATCTATCTGCAATTCCCTTGCTCATAAAAGCTCATCGAACTGATTTTAATTTCTTGCAGTATTAAACGTGTATGCTCGTGTGAATGGTAGCGAATAGAGAGCATTCTATAAATTTAATGCACTAATGACCTCAGATGTTAAGTCCAATAGTGCTTAGAACCATTTAAATTTAATGTGGTTGAGCCATCGTAATTGCAAGAAATTGATGGACAAAAGGTATTACCACATTCTGAAGTCAAAAAATTTACTCTTGGAAGAACACGCTGGTTGGATGTACCAACGCTGCAGGATTAAATGCTGTTCGCTGTACTGCAGCTTAAATAGCACTCTTCATATAGAAAATCTATCATTTGGAAAGGATATTATTTTCACCATTAATGAGATAGCGGATAGGAAAACAAATATCATCAGAGGATGAGTTCAGTTTCATTCATATATGGTGAATAATTGTTGCCATGATCGGCTTCCAAACTAAATACGTCAATGATCGTGTTCCTGCCGAGTCTCTGGGGTCAATGCATTGTCCTGTATTTCTCGTGACGTAACATTTTTCTCTGTGTGTGCTTAGTGTGATGATACTGGTGGTGTGCACAGCGTACAACCTGCACATATTCCCTTCTGAACAGAGTATCATCATAGAAATCACTCCACGACCACTACAACAGCCAGCTATTTGGAATGATTCAAACAAATAGTAGCAAAAGCAGATGCGAGACTGAGATTCATAGGAATGCTCTTCAGAAAATCTAGGTCATCCACTAATGAAATGACTTACGAGGCGCTTGCTCGAAAGATACTTGTGTATTGTTCAGTTCATCAATATGGGACCACTACCAGGTAGAGCTCATAGAAAAGGTAGAGGAAGAGAGAGAGAGAGAGAGAGAGAGAGAGAGAGAGAGAGAGAGAGAGAGAGAGAGAGAAATTACAAAGAAGAGCGGTGCTTTCCGTCACGGAATCGTTTGCACGGTGCGAGAGCGTTGTAGAGATACTCAACAAACTGCAGTGGCAGACGGTACACGAGAGGTGTTGTGCATTACGTAGCGGTCTACTATCGAAACTTCGAGAGAGTACTTTCCGGGAGGAATCGGTTAACACGTAACTTCCTCCCATAAAAATTTCAACAAACGACGACGACAAGAAAATTCGAGAAATTGGAGCTAGGAGGCTTACCGACAACCGTTCTTCCTAGAGAGCCTGTATCGAGATATAGGCTCTCTAGTTCTTCCCACTCGTGATTTGCGAGTGGAACAGGGAAGGAAGGATAATTTAGTAATTCCAGAGGTACCCTGCACCACACACCGTCAGGTGGGTTATGGAGTATTGACGTAGATGTAGATTAGTTCCAACTATTCAATCTTATCAAATGATATACAGGTTTATATTCCACTTGGTTTACTGAATTTAGAAATACGATACTCCGTCATACAAATATGGTGTTTGAGAGCCCCTGCGCACTGAATGCTAACTTTTTCATGACGTAAATTTGAGATTAAAATAAAGACTTATGGTAATTTCCTTGTCTTCAGTGTTGATTTATATAAGTTAATTCTCAGAGAATAGTCTGTCGTGAAATGGAAAGTGCAAATCAAAAATGTTTCATTTGTCGCATTTAGCTACACGTTCCCCAATATTGTCGCCACTCCGGATTAGAAATCTGTCGTTGTGTGGTACCAACTTTACAAAACTCTCGTCCTAGAATGCGGCCGCCTGTGCCTTTCACCAGTTTCCTATGCTGTTCTGCAGTTTCCTGTCTGTGTCAAAATGCCATCTGCCAAGCCAGCGGTTCGTGTGAGCGAAGAAACGAAAATCAGAGCGAGCTAAGTCCGAGCTGTATTCTTGGGGATCAAACATTTCCCATTGAAAAGGCGACAGGCATATTAGACACACTGCGCAACACTTCTGCTCAAAGCTTCATCCGATTTTCCATGTGATTCTCATTTCACGATCTATTGAAGTCGTTTCTTTCTTTTTTTTTAATCTCGAAATCTCGATCTCTTCTACAATCCAGTTATGTTTTCTGACTTAAGCAGTTTCATGCTAAACGTAGGGAGCTGCAGATATTCTCAACAACATTCCCACGCTTTTTCACAATGGTCACCCGTTATCTACGTTTAGATTACCCTGTTTTGAAACACAGCTTTCACATCTCAACATTAGATCAGACATTCAGCATATAACTGATGTGATTTTCATTCACAAAGGGTAGCTATGTCAGAGGGGAACGATCGTGCGTGTAGAGTAATTAAGCACCTATAGGATTCTGATGCAAGGGAATTCGACGTTTTAAGTACACTTCACACAGTCGACTGTTACAGGATTTTCAGTTGAGGAGTGTCTGTGAATCCATGGTCGGCTGCTTATCACTTTGATGGACTGCTATTGGGTTCCTTTGACCGTGACAGCCCCCGCTAAGTGGGTGTACTGCACGATGCGCTCACCGTGATCGGAATTTCCGATATCTGTTCTCGATGCTACGTTACGATTTGGAACAGCCGGTCAGCGATTTTGCATCATCTCAGCACCAGGTCAGCCGCGTGACGTTGTTTGAAGTTTCGTTGAATGGAAATGGACGCTCTGCATGTTAAACGTAAGCTTCGCTACCGTTTCTAAGCACTTAGATTTAAACTCGTCGATTATTCCAATCAAGTAAGAGTTCGAGGAGCGAAAGATATGGGTGGTTCCGGTTTTTAGGGCAAGGAAAATTCTTCTGAGAGCATTTTAAGAAGTTAACGGCTCCGGAAGGTTACTCGGCCACGGATATGATAAAGTTACGTTTTTCTTATACCTGGTAGTCCCTGTCGCCTTTGTATGTATGCTTGATTCACATCATCTATTTTCTAACACTAAATTAGATTTGCTAGCTACTGGGAAACACAGAAACACGAAACGCAAAAAAATGACACATGTGCATGATAAAATGTGTATAAAAATATTGGGACAATTTTACACAAACAAGAAGAGGAAAAATTCTTTTATGTTGCCCCTAATATATTTTTCTCCGTCTTACTCCAATAGACGAAGAAATGGGAGTGAGATTAATATTGATTACACGGTATGTATAAAAACATGTGTCAAAAACCTTACGGATCTATTCTTGGCATCAAAGAATTAAGAAATTTTCATATGAAGATAGGTACGAAAATCCTTCGTTGTGTAAGTATGGAGTAAGTATGGAGTAAGTATGGAGTAAGTATGGAGTAAGTATGGAGTATGTTTAATTTATCCCAGCTCAGCATTTTTACTAATTTTTTTGATTATGGTGATCATACTATTTGTTTTGTTTTGTCGGAATGTAGTTTGTTCTATTTAGATTAACTCCCATCACGACACATCAAAAGGTGTATTCAGTGTCCGAAATGACGGATGTGCACTACATGTAAGGCCTATCCTATGGGAAAATGGACGCAACACGTCAGTTATATGCTGAATGTTGGCAAGGGAGGCAGCTATCTTACACACTCCATCAATGCTTGCGAAGCACAGTCTAATCTGAGAGTTGCAGATGGCGGGAGCGAGCCCACGCGTTGTACGAAGGCTTGAGCTTTCGGAACGGGTCTTTGTACTGCGTATGAATCTCCATCAGTCAGTACAAGGAGAATTGCGAGAAGGAAAGACATTCTGCAATAAAGTATGCTGTACCAGTATCACCTTAAACGGGCGCAAGGATTAAGAGACGCAGACTTTCAGCCCAGACTAACTATCTGTCTACGCATGTTAGGGCAGTGTGGTTTATTTGTGCTATGAAACTAGCTTCCCTTATGATGAAATCTTCAACTACCATGACCATTAGTTCTGGGATAATGAGAAACCTCATGAAGTGCAACAAGACAGAGAACAAAATAGCTTAAGCCTCAACGTGTGGGATGATATCATTCACAATCATCGCAGTGGCTGCTAATTCTTTCTTCATGGAATTACTGGACAAACACATCTACAGTTTCACATATATGAGCTGATTCATTTACTTAATGATGTACATCTAGACGTCATTTAGAGAATGTAGTTTATATACGATGGGGCTTCACCTCACTTGACAGCAATAGTTCACCAGTATTTCGGTAAACAGTTTCCGAACAGGTGGACTTATCGAGGGGGATACATTGCATCACCTAGATGATCACTAGATTTGAATAGAAATTGTGTTTTTCTTTGTAGACATATAAATTCCTTGGTGTATTTAGCTACCGTGTTTAATGTCGATGTTCTGCGGTAGAGTATCCAAAATGGATTTGATGAAATGTGAAACGCACGAGGAGTTTTCGCATAACATATGAAAACATATGGAATGCATCCTTAGAGGACGTATGGAATCAGGATGTGAGCACTTCGAGAATTTTAAAAAAAATGTAAATATGTTTGTTAAGTGTATCATTTTGTACCATTAATCATAAATCTTTTCATATATCCATAGCGAAGGAATTGCGAACCTATGTTGATATCTTTTTGTAACTTTTCATGTCAAGAACAGGTTCTTACGGTTTTTGACACATGTTTTCATGCACCAGGTATTTCTTACCAAGTGTCTGCTGCTCACTTCTGTCAAAATGTATCTCAAATTTCTTGTAGACACAGGTGACCTTTCCCTATCTCAAGTATTTATTATCCGTGTTCGTGTGGAAACAGTATCCTTCCACAGCCTGGCGACGTAAAAAGCCTTAAATTTGATTTGAGAAAAGCTCCAAATGTGAAGCGTTCTCCATTTCATGACAAACAACTTAGTGTTGGGAATCCTCTTATTCTACCTTTCCCGTAGTAATTGCCATCGTTCTAGATTTCGAGACTCCAGTGCGAAATGGATTCAAAACTTCATAATGTTCACCCAATTAGCCGTGCAGTCTAACGCAAGGCTTTCCGGATTGGGAAGGAGCGCCTCATCCCCGGCACGAATCCGCTCGGCCGACTTGTGAACCGGACAGTCTGTGGATGGTTTTTAGGCGGTTTTCCATCTGCCTCGGCGAATGTGGGCTAGTTCACCTTATTCCGCCTCAGCTACACTATGTCGGCGATTCCTGCGCGAACAAGTTCTCCACGTACGCGTACACAACCGTTACTGTACCACGCAAAAATAGGGGTTACACTGGTCTGGTGTGAGACGTTCCCTTGGAGGGGGGGTTCACCGAGTGGCCGAACCGCGCAATAACCCTGAAAGAGTGGTTCGGTGTGGGGCGGCGGAGGGGTGAAGTGAAGTGCGGTAGTCGTTGTGGGGTTATGGACCATTGCGTCTGCAGCGGGGACGGAGGCTCTCCGTCGTTTCTAGGCCCCGGTTAACATACAATACAATGCAATACAGACTTCCTAATACGAAAATACTGGTGATGAGCAAGGGATAGTTTTCCCTCTTACGGAGTAAACTGTATATTTATTCACTGGTTTACAAATCTGATAAGAAATGAAATCTGCGTCAGGCTATGGCCTCCCGTAGCGTATAGCAGTGGCCTGGTGCAAGTCTTTTTTGGCTGACTTCACTTCGGCGACTTGCGTGTCGATGACGATGAAATGATGTTGAAGACAACGCAACACCCAGTCCCCGGGTGGAGAACATTTCCGACCCGGCCGGGAAGCTCACCCGTGTCCCTGTCATGTGCTTCTGCCGCAATAATCACTCACCTATGGAGACAGACTACTTACCTAATATCTTTTAATTTCTGGATTTTTCTTTAGGGACGTTGCTCTTGCTAAGAAAGTGTGCTGTGACCGAAGCTGAGTGTAACTGGATTTTGACCATAGGGAGAGTTCATAGCATGCGTCTTTTCTTTTTCTTTATTTATAGCCCGAGTGCAGTTTCTTTCTGTTTCCATGGCAACGTTCTTATTGTAAGGATGTAATGAAGTCAGTCGGTGAGTAGAGGACTTAAATTTGGGAAAAGTTATTTGTATTTGTTTTTCTATTGGAATGAGCTGGCCGGATTGGCCGAGCGATTCTTGGCACTACAGCCTGGAACCGCGCGACCGCTACGGTTTGCAGGTTCGAATCCTGCCTCGGGCATAGATGTGTGGTATGTCCTTAGGTTAGTTAGGTTTAAGTAGTTCTAAGCTCTAGGGGACTGATGACCGCAGCAGTTAAGTTCCATAGTGCTCAGAGCCATTTGAACCATTTGAATCTACTGGAATGACTATTTTTCGTTCTCTGAGGGTTCCGTACAAACTTAACTATGTATATACATAGTTCATGTATAACATTGGTTACCAGCTAGTAGTCCACGTATGACCAGTGGTCAGTAAGAGCCACTATATGGTCGGTGAACGATTTAAAATTGGAAAATTTATTTGTTTTAAAAAACTGATTGGTGCAGTGTCGCGCACCAAGTACGCTGCTTTTGTCCTGCTCGGCGGTGTCAGTAATTCTATTCGGAAGTTTAAACGACGGCACGAGTAGTTCAGCTGACCGTTGGCCGTAAGTATACCTAAGTACGTTTGTATCACAAAAAAAGTTGACAACATTTCGGTACATTTCATTGACCATCTAATTAGAATATCACATTACGCAGCGATGAGCAATTAATAATGCAGTAAAAGCAGATTTATTCATTATTATATTATTAATTTTTTTTTGAAAAATACCCAATCTTAAGGTTTTTCGTGTTATGTTTATGTTCGACTGCATTTCTGTTTAATGGTCAAAAAATGGTGCCTGAGAGAAAATATGACAGTAGTTATATTAAATTCGGATTTATTTCGATAGAAATTAATGAAAAAATAAAAGATTCCATGGAGCCATCGAAATTAAAACACCACTTATAAACGGTCCATCCTAATTGCTTTGACAGACCACCAGAATTATTTGAAGGATAATTATAGAATCAGGAAAAAAGGAAAATCCAGCCGTGTGGCACAAGATTTGCGTCATCGGAGGAAAAGCTAGTATCGTCGTTTGATATATCGACACTGATTGCGCAATCAAAAAAGCCTCACGCAATGGGAGGAACACCTGTGAAACATTATTTCACCAAAACTGTCGAAGAAGTTTTAGGGTTTGGAGCCAAATAAAGAAATACCTCTGTCGAAAAGTACCGTAGAAGTTCGAAAGAAATTAACGTCAAATGACATTGAGGACCAACATGTTTCAAAAGTTAAAAAAAAACTAGTCATGCTTCGCTTTGCCGTGTGATGAATCGGGTGACATTTCTAATTATTGTCAGTTACTCCTGTTGGTCCACTTTTAAGAAGTCGACGGTATAATCAAAGAAGAATTACTGAGTTCACGGGAACTGGAAAAGACATCAAAAGGTATAGACATCATGAAAATAATAACGGAATATTATCAGAAACATAATGTTATGTGGGGTGGCTCGTCGTTTCTGCTATGTTAGGATTACGCTACGGGCTAGCGACATGACTCTTTGGGCATTAACATCGCATTATGTCAAGAATCTTCCTCAACAATACAGTGTAATTTCCCGTAAGCGTTGTTATCAAAAGCAGCGCCTTAAATCACACCCTATTTTTAAAAACAAAAACTGTTCACTGAAATGGATTCCGACGCACACAAGGTCGTTGGCTGTCGAAAAGTAGCACGCTGGGAAGATTATGCGAACTCAGAAGAGAGGCTGAGTTGTTTCTAGGTGAAAAGTAAATGTAAGATTTACGACACTTATTTCCTTATGTGACATCTCAAATGGATTTGGCTTACCTTGTGGATATTTTCACACAACTGAATAAGCTGAACTTGTAATTACAGAGTTCTCGGATCAGACGTTTAGAAGCCGTTGCAGATATAATTCTCTTGGAAGATAAACACGGGCTTTTATTTACCAACTTCTGACATGGATAGTTAAATTTGGCGAAACAGCTGTTCTGCGTTTGATACATCAGAAGCACTCGTTAATGATAAAAAGTATGATACAATTAGGGCAAAAATACAAGAGAACATCAAGAGTCATCTGGAAATGTCTGACGAATTCAATCACACTTCTCAGAATGTATCAAAACAGAAGCTAAAGTTAACCAAAAACTGATTTTCTAGCCTTTTAGCAGTAATGGTGGAGAAATCGCAGAACAAAATCACGGAAGAGTTCACTGAATTCGAAAATAATGGGAACTTCAAGGAAGCATTTTTATCTGATTCTCTTGAGCAGTTTTGGTATAAAACATAAATTTAATACACTAAAATTTGAGAAATTGTCTTCTACTTCCTTATGCTTTCCTCCACAACTTAGTTATTCAAACAAGGGTTTTCTACTTTACTGGTTATTAAAAACATGTCCAGTGATCCATAGAAAGTATGTGAAGATATAAGTGTAGCTTTAAGCAACAGTATTAGGTCCAGGATCGTAGAACTTGTACAGGAGATGCAAGCTGAAAAATAATTTTTATGCAAGCCGAATTTAACTTTTTACTAGTAACGTTGTATTCTCTGTTATAACAGTGTTGTTAATAACGTTACTTTGAGTTTAACGAATATGTTAAAGTTTATTGTTAGATTGACACAGTTCTTTTTATTGAAGTGTTTGGTCCCTGATAACAACAAAGAAATCAAAATGGTCCCTGTTCAAAAAAAGGTTAGGAACCACAGGTCTGCAAGTTTTTACGAATAAGTTGGTGAGTATCAAAATGTATGACATAAATGGCCGTATCAGTTGATTGCATTGACTTATGAGCTAGAATTTTTTACATAGCAAAGGGACTGTAGACCGAGGTATTTGTCGTATATTTCCACCTGATACTTCAAACCGTCCGTGAAAAAACGGGGCTTACCAGGACACACAGACAGACGGACAGCTGAGTGATCCTATAAAGTTTCCGTATTTACCGACTGACTTACGAAACCACACACTTGGTGCGGATAATTCCCACACCAACATACTTCTCAAAAGCCATTTGATGTTTTAGAAGTCCGGATAAATTGTCTTAAGTGACAGTAGCACGAGGAGGAAGAAGATTTGCAAAAATGAATGTTTAAAGTTCGTAGATGCATATATTGATCATAAATTAAATACCAACCACATATTTTTTATTTACGCGTTTACTTCAATTGGGATGACACAGTAATAATAATAATAATAAGAAAAATAATGACAGAGTAGAGTTAGCAGATTAGCTAGAAGCAAGAAAACTGAAATATTTAGGGATAAAGATAGCGTGGGTAGCGTTGAAAGTCTGACACAAATACTGGTTCACTGTTAGACAGAAGAAACACAGCTGGGATCCAGTAATAAAAAGGGTTAGAAACCACCTCGAACATTTTTCTTTAGAAACATTTTCTTTATGCCTGATTGCTGATATTTGTGAGCAAATTATCAGAAAGATTGTGTACTTTTAATACTTCCATTCGTGAACGTAATATGCAGTGATGGCCTGTGTATAGACGCTATTGAACTGTTACATCCCCTATTTTAATTTGATATTGTAGATAACATTTAGTGTAATGAGTTCTATTTTCTGTAATCTTTATTTGTATGTATAGAGTGTATAATTCTTCAGCATAATAATGTCAGTCGCCATACCCCATACAACAAAAATACATACAAAATATTTGTATGGAACAGTGTGTTCCACGGTTCCAATAGCTTGGTGTTTTACTGATGTACACATGGGCACGTAGAAAGTTGCACGTGAAGCTGCGAGGCGGAGGGGGAGGGGGAGGGGTTCCAAGCCGGGCATGCTGGTGAAAGATAGTTTATTTTTTATTTTTTTTTATTTACTCCGCATGTGTTGTGTTCAGAAGTCGTATACCATTTTGACGGTTCTTATGTTTCACAGAAAATTTAGAAATGGCCTTGTGTCCCAAGAAATAAATTCTGTGACTGTAAGTGAATTCAACAATTTAAGTTTCGAAGGCGGTATCTCCATAAGCAAGTTACAGTTATCAAAAGAGGTCGTTCAACACCTGATATTCTACTGCGTCATCCAGACATAAGCAACAAAGAAACTATATTCATAGCTTCAGTTCTGAACGGTACCAACAGCAAAGTTATCTTTGCGTTTACGAAGTACAAAATTAACTGTTTAGATTTTCGCGTTACTGTTTGGAGATAGTGTAATGAGAACAAATGATGATTTTAGAAATATAAACCAAATGACAGGAAAACTGGAAATCATAAGAAGTCAAAAAGCAGGTTGATAAGGTAGTTTCACTGTCACTATTAGCAACCGCAAGTATTAACGGGAAACTTAGTAAGTCATAAAGACTTTTATTGAATGTGTATTATATAAATATTGAAAAGAACTATGGAATTTTGTCCGAAATAAAAGACTATATTTCTTTTGTGGGAACTTTAAGTCAGCAGATGATGAACAAAAGATCCAGTAGATCTGGGATATATTTTGAATTATGCATCTAAATTTGATTCAGATTTGAAAAATCACTTAGAAACTAGTGCAGTTTACAAATAAATCATGAAAAGGTGTGGATGGGTGATGACGAAAAGGTGTTTCGTAAAACACTAAAATGGCTCTCGTTATACGTACCGTATTTAATATAGAAATATCTTAGTGTTTTTGGGGCTTCTTTATACCGGAACAACAGCCTATGATGGCATATTGAAACGTATTTTAAGCAACTGGAGATAACTCTTCAGAATTATGGACAAAAACTGTTAACTTAGTCATTTAAAGGTCTAAATGTCACTAAATACAAAGAAACAGGAGTTCAAGGAAAAATAAAAGCAGTTTACAATAATGCACAATTCATTCCCCCTTACGACATGAAGTTAATTAAATACCGCTGTAAATATTACAAAAAAGACAAAAATATTTTTTCTAATATTCTGGTTATTCCACCATTCTACTCAAGATCGCCGCAACGTCTTTCCATTCTCAATCGACGTTAATGTAAAGAACAAGCGCTTCATTTTGTTCTTTTAGTATTTTATCGAGTTTCCGAATAAATTTTGTTTTTATACATGCTTGTTTCATTTTGCATATTTTTTTTAAAAAGCTTTCTTAACTTTATGTATGTATTTATTTTTTGGAGTAATATCTCCACTAATGTTTGATGCGAGGATCATGTGCACTAATTTACTGGCGTAATTACTTACATACACGTAAAGTATTCATTGTACATGCACATGCTAAGGGAAATGTAAGATTCTCATACTCTAAGGCTACAAAGGCAAATGAATGAAAAACTATGTGCACTAATAATAGCCTAACAGTAAACTTACTCTCATATGAAGTTCGCTGTGAAGTACCAAGAACAATTCGTGAACAATAATAGCATTCAAAATATAGCAGTAAAATCATTCCTGGCCTCCATTATCCACAATTTAACCTTTTTCTTGTTCAGAAAGGTGTGACCCTTGGAATCTTGACAGTATTTGACTACGCCAGTTGCTTATTAAGGCACTAGGAGACAGTGAAAACAGTGAAAAAAATCGAAATAATTTTTGCATGCCAACTCCTCGTACTCAAAAGCAGAATTTATGAATAAATAATAATTATATTTGGTTGGATTACATTTATTAAATTTCATTGTAGATTAAAATAAAAAGTGAAAATCCAGTTATGTAAATTGCGAGCATTTAACAATTTCTGAAAAGGGAAATGTATCTCTTTTGAAAACCAGTTTTTACGTATAAGATCACAGCGAGTTGCTGCAGGTGACCTATATAGAATATGAAAAAACCTAACTCATAACCAGTTTAAGGACGTTAACAGCAAACCGCCATGCCTATGTGCTAAGGCATTTTGAGAGCTTATTTCCAAGCCTATAGTGTAAGGCCATAGAGACCCCTAGATTCAACTGGAACGAGGTTGTGTCTAGTTTAGTGGCCACGTTAGCATCCTGTATGGAGAAGTATGCATCTCGCTTTGTCAGATAATATGAGAACATGTATTCTTCGGTACTACAGATGACAAATATTATTTGACGTTATGAAGCTTTGCGATTCTTAATTTCATTTTGAAGGGAAAGAAAGCATATGATGCCAAAGAGCAATTCCTTTCGTCTACGGCGAAACGTAGTACCGGTAGCTGGGAGGTACGTATTACCAAAGGTGCAGTACTACTTATAAACTGTCAGTTTCAGTTGCTACTTTGATCTTTTGTTGAAGAACGCACTAGAGTTTTACTTCCGGTAAATTCCAGAGTTTGTGCAGCACAGATACAGGTATAAGAGTAGAGATGTGCTGTTGAATAATGTGTGCTCTACAAGGGTAGGTCACGAGTGGTAGCAAGTGTAGATCAAAAGAGAAATGTGTGCCGAAGATGCATCGTACCTGAGAGCGCTGAACCAAGCGGCTGGCGTACCAGTCCTGCAGCTTGAAAGAGACTGTATTGTTAGCGACGTCAAAGGAGCTGCTCTGAGTGACCGCTGCCTTTGATGTCACGTCGGCCGTAGCGGCAGTTTACTTTTGGGGTGCGAGTTGATTCGGAACGAGGCTGTACTCCGACGTCCACTTTCTTGCCTTAACAGACTGAAACCTAGTATTTCATAGTAACCTCTGTATAATCCCCCCCACCACCACTAGTCCAGCTTTTGATAGGGACCAGTGTTAATTGAGATTCAGCTAGTTGGAGTATAGTGTCATAGTATCCAAATACCGCATGAAACCTGTCGCCTATCCGACAAACCCATATACTACGGGCGTATAGATAGGGAAAACAGCCAGGTTTAATAAGTAGGTAATTATAACCTATAATCATACCTGTTACCTTGTTTGATCAGCATAAACTGTATGTACACAGCTATAACTGATTTACAGTTAACTGAAGCTTTCTCCAGTGTTTGATGCTCTCTCGCAGACATTACCTTACACTCCAAGCTTTGAAGATTGACAGTCACTAAAATTGTGTATCTAGCTGTGCAGGCTGCCTCGGTAGTTCTTAATTAACTGTCTGCACTTACGCCGCTTGACGCTAAGTCGCATGACTGAGTATTCAAGCAATCTGCACCGATCAGTGTACAGATCAGTTCACAAATTCAGTAAAACGAATAATAATAATAATAATAATAATAATAATAATAATAATCCGTTAATCCGTATAAAGAGCTGAAGTTGCTCTCTCTGGCTCAAAACGTGTTCATTATTCAGGAACATACATTTTCTGTATGTAAGTAGCAGTAATAAAACGTTCAGGTACTAACCAGTTTAGGATGAGGTCGAAGGACTTTTTAGTGGCTAATTTCCTCCTACGAGTTGCTTAGTAGAACCAGTTGACGTATGTATAGTTATGGTCACATCACACAATTACAGTACTTTATCATATTCGACTTCCAATAACTGTAAGAGCAATAACATAATCACCTCATGTCTGTGTTTTACATATTTTTTCATTTCACGCTGTTAAGCGACGAGTGGCCTCTGGTCAGTCTTGTTAGTTACCGAGGTATTCGTATAAAACTTCACTTTTTCAAACAGAGCTACACCGATATTACTACTACAATCATACATGTCTAATAGACGAATTTATTAGCATTTCACTACCCGAAATCCCATAAGTAGTTCCATAGAAATCAGCTCTTGGTGGTTAGGATTTGTCTTTTTCGCACTAGCCATGTCCTCTTAAGATGTTTGCCTACGAGCGACATACACAGAATCTCGAAGTACCGCAGGGAGAAGGACTTTGTAAGAGTAATTGGAAATATACTGTTTACAAGACTTACTTCACTGCGATGAAAACAACTTATATTTTGGAAAGCGCTTTCCCCTGAGATACCTGAGAATCGCCACGGGAGTGAACATAATTTACCCTATAGAAATTAAGTCCTGTCTACATCTGAAGTCAATGGAGACTTGGATTTGCCTACTTTACCTTGCACGAATGACGAGTAAACAGCAGTAGGGGCAGAACTCCAGAAATGGTTCAAATGGCTGTAAGCATTATGGGACTTAACATCTGAGGTCATCAGTACCCTAGAACTTAGAACTACTTATACCTAAGTAACTTAAAGTCAGCACACACATTCATGGCCGAGGCAGGGTTCGAATCTGCGACGGTAGCGGTCGCGCCGTTTCAGACGAAAGTTGGCACTGTGGAACACCTTGACAGGAAGAAGAGTAAGACACTAGCCAGTCAAAGGATTTATTATTAAGATATCCATATATGATGCCAATGACAGTGAAGTATCAAAATGAGGCAACCGATCAGAACGTTGTTTCAATAAATTAAAAATAAGTAATAAATGAAATAAATTTAAAAGTCTGTGATGGTTTAACAGGGCCATTTGTGCTTTGTTCCTCCTCTCCGTTCTCCTCCCGAGGCAGTCATAGCATAGTATTAAATTAGGCTATCAATTATGTAAAACTGGCACTCAGTTAAAAAACAAGCAATAAAATTAAGTTTACCTTCATTTCAATACGCACCGATGTCAATGATATTCATTACTTACTTGAAAGTCAAAGATATCTGCATACACATACACACGTTAGTACTTAGCCAGTGTAATACTGAAATGAGGTACTCAGTTGCATAAAATGGTGTCAATTTGCTTGTTTCTATCAAAGTCAAAACGGCTTACATACACACACACACACACACACACACACACACACACACACACACACACACACACGAGCGTGACCGCGGGAGTGCACGCACTCACGCACGCACACACTCTACATAATGTACACCTCCGATAATTTTGTATTGTCTCGTGATTTAAATGTTCATCTCACAAAGCGTTTCCTACACATTCTACTCCATCTTCAACACCTTTTCGACCGTTTGTCTACTACAAACTGTAGTTTGTTGAGATTTGAGTAAATACTTGACACAAATCCATTAGACAGCCTAGTTCTGACTTCAGTGTCTACCTTACTAAAATCGTAATGGCACTGAATTGCATTTCGCAAGTGAACTCTATACAATATGAATAATTCATCCTTAATAAAAATCGAGTTTCTCACACTCGAACAGCAACAGTTGATTGCAAGAAATACCATAATGCCTGCTGCACACTTCAAAGGCAATGAAGTGTTCAGATTTTGTAAAGCACTCTCTCTTAAGCAATTGTATTATTTTTGCATTTACTTTTGAAAAACTCTTTATATAATTAATTACTTTATATGTGAGAAGTACACACTCTTTTTAATGAAATACGAGCCTATGCTCTCTTCTTTCAGAGGTATATTAATAATACCTCTTATAGCTGCATTGTGTGATACTTTGTGAATAGAAAGTGACTTTGTTCTACTACACACAAAAAAATTACGTGTCAGTATTTTCCGAGATATTCTGAAATTTATCATACGTATGGAACCGCTGTTGAGAAAGTGAAGTTCAGCAGGAATGAGGGTTTAGAAACTTGGTAGCCGATATTTCTTGCACACTTTCAAATGAATAACCACAGTCGCTCCAACTTTGGTGTTGACACTTCTCGTGCTCAGTATCCGATGATGCTACTCCTTCTGAGAGCGTTCCAGTTATTCTCGGCGATTTGATTTATGTAATATTGAATCCCTGTTTTCCAGTAATACAACAAGTAACTGACAAAGCACAACACATACATTCTATTAATATTATGTAGTGCTTGTAGTACTTACAGTCTGTGGAGATGGCGACTGCAGTGATGATGGTGTGTGTGCGAGTGTGTGTGTGGTTTGAGGTTTTCGGGCGCTAAACAGCGTGGTCATCAGCGCAGACTCGAACTCGAGACCTTTGCCCTTCGCGGGCAAGTGCTCTACCAACTGAGCTACCCAAGCGCGACTAACGCCCCGTCCTCACAGCTTTACGTCTGTCAGTATCTCGTCTCATACGAGGTAGTGTGGTGCCCTGGTTTCCCTGGTCTGGTGTTCGATGAAGTGAGTCATTCTTTCCTGAATGCCATAATGGATCCCTTCTAATCTGCTTTTTCCCGTATCATCAACCGCATTCTCCACGGTGCCTCGTCATCGGTGATGATTAATGGTATGGTAGAATGACACAACCCCACCTTACATTCAGTCTGACTGGGCTGTCCTTTTTCAATGATTCTCTTTGCAAAAGCGACAGAGCCGCTTCTATGTGGGCTGGAATAACATATTTTGGTGACCACTCTGACGACAAACATCCCAATCCCACGTTTATGTGGCTTATATCGTTCTGAAGAGGAGATTCGGATGGCACTAGGATGGAATGAGGGGTATGAGATTGCGACAGGCAGCAACGTGAACACAAGTTTTGGGTCAATTTATTACAGGGTGAGCAATTTTTTACTTTATTGGTGTTCCATAGACCAGTTTATTACATATCTGCTGTTACATGGAGGGCAATTTCTGTGGCTAGTTCTGTTCTCTTAACCAGTGACCTGTTCTGTTTCTTTTAATGGTGACCTGTTCCTGAAGGCGAATATCTTACAGCATTTTACGTAAATGTTATTGACTTTTACAGAAATAACTGACAGCCTCTTCTTACGTATTCCGCTGATCAAATATAGAAGTTTGCGTCTATACGCCAATATCTTTGGTCTTGGTGTATATTCAAGTGGAAGTTACGCAATTTTTTGTGCATATCTTTGAACTTGGTGTCATTTTACACAATTGACAGCTGCATTTTAATACTACGGTGTGACTGCTTGGAGGGCTGGAGAGAACGAGTTTTCAGGAGTACAATGCACAGCTGATCTAGTTACACCATCTTGTATTTTGATATGATGGAGAGAAGAGTTGGAGGGTAAAAGAGGGCTGTGACTTGATGATGAAGACACTGATAATAGTGATGACATCACTGATAAGGAGGACCTGACTAGTGAAGTCATTGCTCCTGCCTATACGACCGGCGAGGCTCCCCTAGGGCACTAGTCGCATGGGAAGTGTTCTGGAATCCTCATGTCTTCTTACTTATGTCATCCCATGATGACTTCTAAACGTTTCAGCGGTTGTCTGATTTAGTTGGTGTCCAGCATTAAATTTTTCTGTATGTATATGTCTATAACAAGAGTTTCTCGTTTCTTTAATATGACACACAGAAAAGTGTGTTAAATCATTTCACTTACATCCCAGTTTGAAAATGAATAAGTTGGTCAATAAGGAGATCTAATTTTAACTGCCAAACATCATTATCATTTAAACAAGTCACTTGAATTGGTACCCTGCGCCAAGCACTTGTTTGATGAAGATCCTGTACAATTTATTAATGGAATGTTTAATGAGCATATACAGTTCATGTTTCCGCCAAATCCCTTTCTCTTGACAAGGCCAGAGATAGAAAACTTTTGTTCATCTACGTAACATTGTTTTTAAAGGTTTAATAAAGTCATGGTGTGCCAGTAGACTAATAGTAGAACTAAATTTAGTTTATTTTGTGCATGTATAGGCATATGATTGTTCATGACTGCATGCATATTTTAAGGTTTGGTAGTGGTTGGAAATACGGTCTTTGCTGATTTATGAGTAAAAAAGCTACATACTTCCGTATTACTAATCATTATTTGCAACCAGAAATAGATGTTTCATACAACAATAAAAAATAAGCATTGTAGTGTTTCTGAAGGACAGAAAAAATAATGTAATCCCATATCAAATAATTTATTTTAGGTTCATCCCTTATAACTTTTAGCAGAATGCAAACTGAACTCGAGTAATCTGACAAATAGTTTCTTAAAGATTTATTGATATTGCTTAGTTCAGAAATTTACAATCCACAGATATGTTGTTGTTGTTGTGGTCTTCAGTCGTGAGACTGTTTTGATGCAGATCTCCATGCTACTGTATCCTGTGCAAGCTTCTTCATCTCCCAATACGTACTGCAGCCTACATCCTTCTGAATCTGCTTAGTGTATTCATCTCTTGGTCTCCCTCTACGATTTTTACCCTCCACGCTGCCCTCCAATACTAAATTGGTGATCCCTTGATGCCTCAGAACATGTCCTACCAATCGAGCGCTTCTTCTTGTCAAGTTGTGCCACAAACTCCTCTTCTCCCTAATCCTATTCAATACCTCCTCATTAGTTACGCGATCTACCCATCTAATCTTCAGCATTCTTCTGCAGCACCACATTTCAAAGGCTTCTATTCTCTTCTTGTCCAAACTATTTATCGGTCATGTTTCACTTCCATACATGGCTACACTCCATACAAATACTTTCAGAAACGACTTCCTGACATTTAAATCTATACTCGATGTTAAGAAATTTCTCTTCTTCAGAAACGCTTTCCTTGCCATTGCCAGTCTACGTTTTATATCCTCTCTACTTCGACCATCATCAGTTACTTTGCTCCCCAAATAGAAAAACTCATTTACTACTTTAAGTGTCTTATTTCCTAATCTAGTTCCCTCAGCATCGCCGGACTTAATTCGACTACATTCCATTATTCTCGTTTTGATTTTGTTGATGTTCATCTTATATCCGCCCTTCAAGACACTGCCCATTCCGTTCAACTTCTCTTCCAAGTCCTTTGCTGTCTCTGACAGAATTATAATGTCATCGGCGAACCTCAAAGTTTTTATTTCTTTCTGTGGATTTTAATATCTACTCCAAATGTTTCTTTTGTTTCGTTTACTTCTTGCTCAATACACAGATTGAATAACATCCGGGAGAGGCTACAACCCTGTCTCACTCCATTCCCAACCACTGCTTCCCTTTCATGTCCCTCGACTCTTATAATTGCCGTCTAGTTTCTGTACAAATTGTAAATAGCCTTACGCTCCCTGTTTTTACCCCTGCCACCTTCAGAATTAGAAAGAGATTACCCCAGCAGTCAACATTGTCAAAACCTTTCTCCAAGTCTACAAATGCTAGAAACGTAGGTTTGCCTTTTATTAATCTAGCTTCTAAGATAAGCCGTAGGGTCAGTATTGCCTCACGTGTTCCCATATTTCTACGGAATCCAAACTGATCTTCCCCGAGGTCAGCTTCTACCAGTTTTTCTATTCGTCTGTACAGAATTTGCGTTAGTATTTCGCAGCCGAGACTTATTAAACTGACAGTTCAGCAATTTTCACATCTGTCAACTCCTGCGTTCTTTGGGATTGGAATTATTATATTCTTCTTGAAGTCTGAGGGTATTTCGCCTGTCTCATACATCTTGCTCACCAGATGGTAGAGTTGTGTCAGGAGTGGCTCTCCCAAGGCCGTCATTAATTCTAATGGCATGTTGTCTACTCCTGGGGTCTTGTTTCGACTTAGGTCTTTCAGTGCTCTATCAAATTCTTCACGCACTATCATATCTCCCATTTCATCTTCATCTACATCCTCTTCCATTTCCATAATATTGGCCTCAAGAACATCGCCCTTGTATAGTCCCTCTATATACTCCTTCCACCTTTCTGCTTTCCCTTCTTCGCTTAGAACTGTGTTTCCATCTGAGCCCTTGATATTCATACAATTGGTTCTTTTTTCTCCAAAGGTCTCTTTAACTTTCCTGTAGGCAGTATCTATCTTACCCCTCGTGAGGTAAGCCTCTATATCCTTACATTTGTCCTCTAGCCATGCCTGCTTAGCCATTTTGCACTTCCTGTCGATCTCATTTTTGAGACATTTGTATTCCTTTTTCCTTGCTTCATTTACTCCATTTTTATATTTTCTCCTTTCATCAGTTAAATTCAATATTTCTTCTGTCATCCAAGGATTTCTACTAGCCCTCGTCTTTTTACCTACTTGATCCTCTGCTGCTTTCACCACTTCACCCCTCAAAGTTATCCATTCTTATTCTACTGTATTTCTTTCCCCATTCTTGTCAATTGTTCCTTTATGCTCTTCCTGAAACTCTCTACAACCTCTGGTTCCTTCAGTTTATCCAGGTCCCATCTCCTCAAATTCCCACCTTTTTGCAATTTCTTCAGTTTTAATCTACAGTTCATAACCAACAGATTGTGGTCAGAGTCCACATCTGCCCCTGGAAATGTCTTACAATTTAAAACTTGATTCCTAAATCTCTGTCTTACCATTATGTAATCTATCTGATACCTTTTAGTATATCCAGGATTCTTCCATGTATATAACCTTCTTTTATGATTATTGAACCAAGTATTAGCTATGATTAAGTTATGCTCTGTGCAAAATTCTACCAGACGGCTTCCTCTTTCATTTCTTCCCCCCAATCCATATTCACCTACTATGTTTCCTTCTCTCCCTTTCCCTACTGACGAATTCCAGTCACCCATGACTATTAAATTTTCGTCTCCCTTCACTACCTGAATAATTCATTTTACCTCATCATACATTTCATCAATTTCTTCGTCATCTGCAGAGCTAATTGGCATATATACTTGTACTACTGTTGTAGGTGTGGGCTTCGTGTCTATCTTGGCCACAATGATGCGATCATTATGTTGTTTGTAGTAGCTTACCCGAACTCCTACTTTTTATTCATTATTAAACCCACTCCTGCATTACCCCTATTTGGTTTTGTATTTATGATCATGTATTCGTCTGACCAAAAATCTTGTTCCTCCTGCCACCGAACTACACTAATTCTCACTATATGTAACTTTAACCTATCCATTTCCCTTTTTAAATTTTCTAACCTACCTGCCCGATTAAGGGATCTGACATTCCACGCTCCGATCCGTAGAACGCCAGTTTTCTTTCTCCTGATAACGACGTCCTCCTGAGTAGTCCCCGCCCGGAGATCCGAATGGGGGACTATTTTACGCCCGGAATATTTTACCCAAGAGGACGGCATCATAATTTATCCATACAGTAAAGCTGCATGCCCTCGGGAAAAATTACGGCCGTAGTTTCCCCTTGCTTTCAGCCGTTCGCAGTACCAGCACAGCAAGGCCGTATTGGTTAATGTTACAAGGCCAGATCAGTCAATCATCCAGACTGTTGCCCCTGCAACTACTGAAAAGGCTGCTGCCCCTCTTCAGGAACCATACGTTTGTCTGGCCTCTCAACAGGTAATCCTCCGTTGTGGTTGCACCTACGGTACTGCTATCTGTGTCGCTGAGGCACGCAAGCCTCCCCACCAACGGCAATGTGTATGGCTCATTGGGGGGGGGGGGGGGGGGGAGGGGGGGAGGGGGGAGGTCCACGGACATAGGTAGATGAAAATATTGTCAAGATAACAACACTAACTTCACTAGGCATGTATATGTTTTGGAATAGAATTCCACGTTTCCATAACTGTAATGTCACCATTTTTGCTCATATTACCTGATAGTATTTCTAATTCGTTTACTTCGAATTCATATCTTACTTCGAAGAATTTTCCACTCCATGTGGAACAAGACTGGAAATAAGTCAGTGACATTTCAATTCCTTCAGTATCCAGTCCCATCTCGACACACAATCAATTTTAATGTTTCTGATAACACTCTGAACTGAGAAAATCTCTATGAATGTTCTTCGAATGAAGAATTTACTACCGAAGAAAATTTTGGTATTTGGAAACAACACCGTTACTAAGAATCTGCAGTTTACCCTTTTCAAAACAACGAATAAGACCTCTCATAACAAAGGGTGTTTTGTTTATGCTTTGAAGCTTTACATTCAGTTAATTTAAATGCTGACGCATGTCCATAATAAAAATCAATTTTTTAAGCAACATTACATCAATGAACTGTAAAGGTTTTGCAAGTGTTCTTTCATTATGTAAGAAAAGCCTCATTTCTTTCCAACAACTGACAAATCTTTTAATTACTTTAGCGTGGCTCAACCATTATACACCGAGCTGAATCTAACTAACAAGGCTTCGAAATTTGTTTTGTAAGAGGCTTGTGACGATACAAGGTTCATCATTTTTGTGGCTGTAGTCAGTTTATTATCAAGGGAAGAGAAACCTCTATTACCACACAACCATGTTGATCTATTATGCAGTGCTATTCAAGAATAGAAAGTCCAGTAGGTGCTTGGTACAAATTAATGAAACTGTATTTTTGACCATCAAAGTGGGAGCGCTATCAGTAGTTATCAAAACAATTTTGCTTCAATCTTTTTCTTTTTTAATAAGAGAATTTTTAACAACCGCACAAATATATTTGCCGTTAGTAGTTGCCGGCTGCGGTATTATCGCAGTCAATTCTTCTTTGATGTCATTCACAACACAATATGGAGCAAACACAGCTACGCCGGCAGTTTTAATTCATCTATACTTTCGTCAAGTCACAGAAAAATGCAAGGAAGGACCTAATGTCACTTTTTGGTTGTTTTTGTACTTTTTCCGACGGCCTTAGGATTCTGTCTTTAATTGTGTTTCTAGATTAGGAGGTATCCGCGACGAGCTCAATTATATGGCCTTTATTTTCAAAACATTCAAAAAAATGATGTGACCTATGCTCACCAGGCTTCCTTCAAAAGGTTTACCATGCCGGGAAATGATGCTTGCAGCCGAGAAACTTGCGGCACTAGTATGACGATCCTGGCTAATCATAGACAATGACTGTCTATTCCAGTTTTTAATAGAACATGCAATGAATTCCTTTTGAAGTGTTTCGCTTTTTTGACGAAGAGGTTTATTTCATAATGGTGTTTTACAGATGATGTTCTACATACCACTGTCCCGGAACGTGAGGCACACACCGGTTTATTGCCGTTATTAATCATGCCTTCTTTCTTAGTCCCCCTCGTTTGAAATTCTGTTGCACCTATCATACACTTCTTGTTTCATTGCCAAACCAGCCAAATTTAATCATACTCAGAAGTTTAAAAATGGTACTAACTACGTGTAATTGCAGCACACGACGTAAGTGCACAACAAACAAAAAGAAACCGGTGAACACTGTTTGGCTGGGACAGTTTGGAAGATTGGCACTTGTTGGTAGAAATCGGAAGTCGTCGTTGATGTATGAGCCCGCAGTCTATGCGATGTAACAGTGGATAACGGTATATTACTACTAATGCATTTGAGTACATCGTGGCTCACAGTGAGTGTGCAAGAGTTAACATTTTTCATCTACAATTTCTATCACACCTCAGCAATAATAGCGCGCCTTCACTGTGAGCTTTGGCAGTATAATTACAAATGCTGAAGGAAAAATGAATTATTTCTGTTAGGTAGGGTTATAGACACAAAATCAAATAGGGGTAATGCAGGAGTAGGTTTAATAATGAATAGGAAAATAGGAATGCGGGTAAGCTACTACAAACAGCATAGTGAACGCATTATTGTGGCCAAGATAGATACCAAGCCCACACCTACTACAGTAGTACAAGTTTATATGCCAACTAGCTCTGCAGATGATGAAGAAATTGAAGAATTGTACGATGAAATAAAAGAAATTATTCAGATAGTGAAGGGAGACGAAAATTTAATAGTAATGGGTGACTGGAATTCGAGTGTAGGAAAAGGGAGAGAAGGAAACATAGTAGGTGAATATGGATTGGGGCTAAGAAATGAAAGAGGAAGCTACCTAGTAGAATTTTGCACAGAGTACAACTTAATCATAGCTAACACTTGGTTTAAGAATCATGAAAGAAGGTTGTATACGTGGAAGAACCCTGGAGATACTAAAAGGTATCAGATAGATTATATAATGGTAAGACAGAGATTTAGGAACCAGGTTTTAAGTTGTAAGACATTTCCAGGGGCAGATGTGGACTCTGACCACAATCTATTGGTTATGACCTGTAGATTAAAACTGAAGAAACTGCAAAAATGTGAGAAATTAAGGAGATGGGACCTGGATAAATTGAAAGAACCAGAGGTTGTACAGAGTTTCAGAGAGAGCATAAGGGAACAATTGACAGGAATAGGGGAAAGAAATACAGTAGAAGAAGAATGGGTAGCTCTGAGGGATGTAGTAGTGAAGGCAGCAGAGGATAAAGTAGGTACAAAGACGAGGGCTGCTAGAAATATTGAATTTAATTGATGAAAGGAGAAAATATAAAAATGCAGTAAATGAAGCAGGCAAAAAGGAATACAAACGTCTCAAAAATGAGATCGACAGGAAGTGCAAAATGGCTAAACAGGGATGGCTAGAGGACAAATGTAAGGATGTAGAGGCTTACCTCACGAGGGGTAAGATAGATACTGCCTACAGGAAAATTAAAGAGACCTTTGGAGAGAAGAGAACCACGTGTATGAATATCAAGAGCTCAGATGGCAGCCCAGTTCTAAGCAAAGAAGGGAAGGCAGAAAGGTGGAAGGAGTATATAGAAGGTTTATACAAGGGCGATGTACTTGAGGACAATATTATGGAAATAGAAGAGGATGTAGATGAAGACGAAATGGGAGATACGATACTGCGTGAAGAGTTTGACAGAGCACTGAAAGACCTGAGTCGAAACAAGGCCCCCGGAGTAGACAACATTCCATTAGAACTACTGACGGCCTTGGGAGAGCCAGTCATGACAAAACTCTACCAGCTGGTGAGCAAGATGTATGAGAAAGGCGAAATACCCTCAGACTTCAAGAAGAATATAATAATTCCAATCCCAAAGAAAGCAGGTGCTGACAGATGTGAAAATTACCGAACTATCAGTTTAATAAGCCACGGCTGCAAAATACTAACGCGAATTCTTTACAGACGAATGGAAAAACTGGTAGATGCAGACCTCGGGGAGGATCAGTTTGGATTCCGTCGAAATGTTGGAACACGTGAGGCAATACTGACCTTACGACTTATCTTAGAAGAAAAATTAAGAAAAGGCAAACCTACGTTTCTAGCATTTGTAGACTTAGGGAAAGCTTTTGACAATGTTGACTGGAATACTCTTTTTCAATTTCTAAAAGTGGCAGGGGTAAAATACAGGGAGCGAAAGGCTATTTATAATTTGTACAGAAACCAGATGGCAGTAATAAGAGTCGAGGGGCATGAAAGGGAAGCAGTGGTTGGGAAAGGAGTGAGACAGGGTTGTAGCCTCTCCCCGATGTTATTCAATCTGTATATTGAGCAAGCAGTAAAGGAAACAAAAGAAAAATTTGGAGTAGGTATTAAAATTCATGGAGACGAAGTAAAAACTTTGAGGTTCGCCGATGACATTGTAATTCTGTCAGAGACGGCAAAGGACTTGGAAGAGCAGTTGAACGGAATGGACAGTGTCTTGAAAGGAGGATATAAGATGAACATTAACAAAAGCAAAACGAGGATAATGGAATGTAGTCAAATTAAATCGGGTGATGCTGAGGGAATTAGATTAGGAAATGAGACACTTAAAGTAGTAAAGGAGTTTTGCTATTTGGGAAGTAAAATAACTGATGATGGTCGAAGTAGAGAGGATATAAAATGTAGACTGGCAATGGCAAGGAAAGCGTTTCTGAAGAAGAGAAATTTGTTAACATCGAATATAGATTTATGTATCAGGAAGTCGTTTCTGAAAGTATTTGTTTGGAGTGTAGCCATGTATGGAAGTGAAACATGGACGATAACTAGTTTGGACAAGAAGAGAATAGAAGCTTTCGAAATGTGGTGCTACAGAAGAATACTGAAGATAAGGTGGATAGATCACGTAACTAATGAGGAGGTATTGAATAGGATTGGGGAGAAGAGAAGTTTGTGGCACAACTTGACTAGAAGGAGGGATCGGTTGGTAGGACATGTTTTGAGGCATCAAGGGATCACAAATTTAGCATTGGAGGGCAGCGTGGAGGGTAAAAATCGTAGAGGGAGACCGAGAGATGAGTACACTAAGCAGATTCAGAAGGATGTAGGTTGCAGTAGGTACTGGGAGATGAAGCAGCTTGCACAGGATAGAGTAGCATGGAGAGCTGCATCAAACCAGTCTCAGGACTGAAGACAACAACAACAACAACAGGTAAGCCTACATAAATACCACATTAAATACCGTGCCCAAATTATTTGGCGGGGTGTCACAGATGGCACGCGTGCCATTGGTTCATCATCCGTGGACTGGGCATATAAAGCAATTACCACGTGCTTTTACGTGTTGCTTTCGGTTTGATGCTCTTTGTTTCATTATACGTCATTTTATTCTGCATTGTTCGTCTGCGTTATTAAGCTTTGATTATTATGTTGGTGTGTTTTAGCTACAGAATAATTTTAGAATAGAGAGATTCCTGGAGATACACCGTGTCAATGAAATACAGAACGTTTTTTCTCCATTGAAAGACAGGAATTACAAGCTAGCTCTCAACAGCACTTGATCGCAAATGCAAATGGGACTTTTGCTCGGAAAGGCACGAGCACATACGACACGATCTCATTACGATGTATTGGAGAGACTGTTAAGAAAAAAGAAAAAAAAAGGTAGAAGGTGCTGTCAATGACTTACGCACTGAATATGCGACGTTGGCTAAGAGGCTATAGAAATTATCTAGGAGCTTAAGAGCGCCCTCCAAACATAGGTGAAAGGAATGATTGAAGAGAAGACGCAGCTAATGAACGGCATTCTGGCACCAATAGAAATTGCTGCAGTCGAAGTAAACGTGCGATGCAACGGCGGGAATTGGTTTATTAACAGGCCGTGGAATGTATAGGCAACAGAACTCATCAAATTTAAACACCACACTCGAGGCGCTTATGGAACTCCACCCCAATACATCGAAAAAAAAAATTGACCGACGGTTAAATTAAAAGCACCGTAATATCTGAATATACTAGTGGTAGAAGCCTCATAATTTGCCAAAACGGTAGTTTACAATACAGTACAGTCACTATCTTAATTAGGCAACGAGTGGATCAAAGCAGAATAACAACAATAGCTGTTATTTAACTTAAGTACAATAACTGCGACGTACGACGCATCCTCTCCTATTTTTCAAATTTTAACTTTAAACCTCTTGATAATTTTAATATGGATGAGTCACTGATATAATGAAGGTCATAGAAAGACACTATGGAGTACCGGTAGACACTTCAGATTGGTTTTGTACGTTTATTTGCAATTTTGTGCTCATAGCAATGCCGGACTCAGTCTGGCCGAGAACGAAGTACCTTTCTTAAATCTTAGGTAGCATTTCACGCACAGTACAGATCAGTAATGTTGAATGCAGTAGGACTGTAACGCTCATTGTTATTTGAACGCCGCAGACAATCTGCAGCGCAGTTTACAAGCTACAAAACAACTTACAGAGCAGTAAAATACACGCAATAATTTATCCACACTCATCACCAGAAAATTATGACCACCCACCTAATAGCCAGTACGTCCACTCTTGGCACGTATAACAGCGACGACGACCTAATAGCCTTGGTATGTCACTGAAGGTAGGTGACACCCCATCTGCACACGCAATCACTTAGTTCCCGTAAATTCCAGTGAGGGGGACGATGAGGTTTGACGCCACGCTGAATCACATACCATATGTCTTCAATCGGGTTCAAATCTGGCGAGTTGAGGGGGGGGGGGGGGGGGAAGCACGTCAGTTGGAACTCCCCACTGTGTTCCTCGAGCCACTCCATCACACTCCTGGCCTTGTGGCATGGCGCATTATCTTACTGAAAAATGCCACCGCCTACGGAAAGATGATCGTTATGAAGCGGTCTATGTGGTCTGTAACCAGTGCACGATACTCCTTGGCCTTCATGGTTCCCTGGACGAGCTCCACTGAACCCATGAATCCCCATTTGAATTTTCCCCAGAGGGCAATGGAACCATCGCCAGCTTGTCTCCGTCCCGCACCCTCCCATTGGCGTGATGAATAGAGTATCAGGACTCATCAGACCATGCAGTGTTCTGCCACCGCTCCAAGGTACACTGGCGACGGCCACGTGCCCGTTTCAGTCGTAGTTGCCGATGTCGTGATGTTGACATTGGCACATGCGAAGGCCCATCATTATTAGGAGTATTCGGTTCACTATGTGTCCATACAGACTTGTAATCTGCCCAGCATTAATGTCTAACGCTAGTTCCGCCACAGTTCGCCGCCTGTCCTGTTTTACCAGGTTGCCCAGCCTACGACGCCCGACGTCTGTAATGACGGGGTGGCCGCCCAACCCCACGACATCTGGACGTGGTTTCACATTGGTTACGCCACATGTTGAAGACACTCACCACAGCACTCCTCGAACACCCGCCAAATCATGTAGTTTTCGAAATGCTCTTGCCGAGTCTCCAGACCATCACAATCTGTCCTAGGTCGAACTCAGATAGATCGCGCACGTTTCCCATTCTACACACAGACATCACGCTCACTGATACTACACGCATCGAACGTATGTCTGAGTAGCAGTCATTCCACGGCTGGCGACACTGCTATCGCGTTTACGGGTTTATATCGATAGCAGTTCGACGGTCATAATGTTCTGGCTGATCAGTAACCTGATGAATGCGAATGAAAATAATTACGTATGTTTGATAATAAAAGTAAGCAATATTATGCAGAAAAATTCAGCTACTCTGCCTAAGGAATCTTTGAACGTAAGTAAAGTTTTACCACATAGATTGCTTCAAAATACTGGGTGGTTATAATTAAACTTGTGCCACTGGAGAGGACGCCGTTGAAAAAGAGTGATAGTAGGACATTGAAACTTTGTGGAAATATTTGTAAGGATATGCAGAAGAGAAATAACGAGTAAACCTTTGAAAGGAAGATATATTAATTTCCACACGAGAGGTTAACATTATCAATTTCGTATCATGTTTACGTTCTAGGTTAGAATCGTTATTCAGCGTGGCGACCATATGTATTCACTACTGCCTGAACTGAACTTGACATACAGTTTCAAAACAGTACGCAAAATTTTTCGAACGGTGGACGATGGAATGATGAGCTGTCATAACACAGATCCTGGACTGCTTGAAGCTCGCACACTGCGCCCTGCATGCTAACCAATGGAAACAGTAACTTCTTCAGCAATTTGTGGTGCAATCGGCCGTTAGTCTTTTTCAGGAGCAATTTCGAAATCTTCAGTTGATTTGAACTTCTTAATTATGTTTTTCAACCCCAGTGCGAAAAGAAGACCTCTTCGGATACCTTTAATGCATCGATACTCTCTAAGAGCAGCAGCACTGTGCTGTTGTTTTGGTAAACAGCTTTACGAGTAGAGCCCTGGTCACATTGTCCAGACACATATTGACTGATTGCAACTGTAACGCACAGTTATGCCTATGTTTCAAACATACGTCCCACAGTCTGCACATCACTCCTCTATAGTTGGCTACCAATACGTTAAGAAGTTTTCCGTCCGCACTGGCTCAGGTAGTGAAAGTTCAATTACAACACCCTATATAATATTTACGGGCAACAGTTTGTGGTCAGTTATCTCAATAAATGAAACAGTTTAAATATAATATTTCACATTTATTTAACATCAGTAGAGATTTTAGAGGGAAACTGTCTCAGAAAACCCTTATTTCTTTTGGGTGCTACTGCTGATGACGTATGCTCTACGCTGACGAAGCGGTTTAACTTTCTGTGGTATACAGGCATGGCGAAGACTGCTCAAACACTCAGGCGTACAGCATTTTGTCTGAAGCCTCCGAATGGAAACTAAGTGTTCCACCATGATGAGGCAGTGTATCAGAGCTGTCTCAGCCCTCGCTTCGTGGGCCCACATCGTGTACCGCGGCCGTGCAGCTTCTCGCTCCCGGCTAAACGATTCACTCCCCACTGCAACCTCGAGACAGCTCTTGCTTTAATGTTAATATCGCGTCTACTTTTACCATCTATTTAACATTTTTTCTTTCATATTTCTTTCTTTTGCAACTGATCCTTCTAAAGGCGATTACATTTCCTTTAATTAGTCTTATTGTGCTGAAACACAAAATTTATCACATAGAAAATCAGTTTGTTATTTGAGAACAGATATTTGAAAATAAGAGAAAAACTATTGGTGATGCATAGTGGTTACGCTATAAATATGCTGAACGTGATGGAGCAGTGGTGACACACTGGAATCGCCATTTGGAAGTGCAGCGATTCAAATGCCCGTCCAGCTGTCCACACTTATGATATCTCTAAACAGTTTAAGGCAAATTCAATTATGTTGTTTTCTGAAATGACAAGACCAATTTCCTTTTCTATGTTTTCCACATTCGGGTTTATGATCCGTCTCTAATTATCTCTGTGTTGAAAGGACATTAAACCATAATCATCGTCACTTCCTTTATGTAGCAACATAGCTGCAATAGCTGGGAGGCAAGACAAATAGTATCTGCATGGTCATGTGTCACTAGAATTAAATATACAAAATGTCATTGTTCCACTCCTTAAATTCGGAAGAAACGGTAAGACAAACCCCAAGGTTTCTTTAAGGTAAATTCGATGAATTTTTCTGCATAAAAATATTGAAAAACGGGACAACTGATGGTAAAAGTGGTTCGAGGTATTGACAGATTAGGTTCTTACGTACAACGACTTCACGAGACAGCTGCTAGTGACATATTGGGGTTAGAGGAACAGACTATAGTGCAAACTATGATTTTCTGCTGGCAATGGACCCAGCAATCGCGGCAGGCGATGGTGAAGCATGACGCAAAGCTGGGGCCCACATGAAATCATATGCAAGAATCCATATCAGCACGCGCAGTGCTGTGGGGCGTTAGCAACGCAGTTTCCAGTGGACACTTAAATAAAAATTTCTTGACGTCGCGCAGTCCGTCGGTTCGATCGAAGATCAGATTGATACCAGGACATGCGTATAGTTTTGCCCATGCGGTGCCGCCACATTTTTACAAGAAGAGGTCCCCATAGGTTGGATCCATTTTTTGAAACTATCTATACTGATGTTCAGGTTATATTTCCAGATATCACGCCCTGCAGCCATTCAACCTGGTGGGTCCTCGAATGAGAGTTATCAACGAAAAATTTTCGTAATTTTGCGTAATGCTCTTGGCCTTTGAAAGAAGCTGCAGTACATTGACTGGCGGCATAACGGAAGGAAGCTTGTCGATGAAGGTATAATTCGGCGAGTGCAAGGACGGGCTGTAGCGTTGGATGGAGGTACGAATGAAAAAATGCGTAATGGTTAAGGTATTTTCCCCTAATGAAGAAGGGTATGGGTTCAAATCTCTTCAAGTGCTTTAAAATGTTTTTATTTTAAAGCTTTCCCGAAATAATATTTTTCATTATTTCTATTCCGTTAATTGGTTTAAATGTATGTTTTTATTTCTGGTCCATATTTACGTCATTTTAATCATCATATTATCTTTTTGATTTTCTCTCATTTCCCCTTCCTTCCATTCTTCTTTCATTTGTAAATTTGTTCATTTGATTTTAATTATTATTATGTATTGACGTCGGTTTAATTTCTTCCGCTCCATCATCTTATACGTTCGTCCATGTTGCAGCATTCATTATTTACAATCCTCATTTCTCTCAAATTTCGGATTAGTGATAAACCCTTTTCTCGTTTACGTCTTCATCTGGGTTATTTAGTCCATAGTGCAACAAGAATTTATGTTTTAAATGTTTACCTGATGATCGTTTTTGACACTATTGCGCAGTAATTATAAATAGATTATTTCATCTTTTCTTTTCAATTTATAGATCGTAATTTTCAAACGTTTAAATGACAGATAAATAAAAATAATTGTATTCATATGCTCCATACGGCAAAAGAATGAAAGAAAGGAAAGATTAGAGCAAATCAGAAAGTTAAAATGACGTGACGTACTATCAGAAATGAGTTAATTACATTTAAACCAAATAGCTGAATACAAAAAATGAGGAAAATCATTTCGATGTAGAAAAAAAGATTTCAAACCACCTGAGTAGACTGGAACCCAAAGCCTTCTGTATACGCATAGTGTAACTTAACCATTACGCTACACCACTACTCCATGCAAATTTCCTATTTTTAAAACTCTAGAGCACCACTCGAAAGTACTTAATATTTTTACGTTGATTATTCGCAAATGAGTGCCCACCTGGGTCAATGACAGTAAGACGTGATTCCTGGAACCCTGACCTACAACAACATAGAGATTGTTTCAAAAAATCTATCACTCCCTGGGGACCTCTTATTGTTAGAGGAAGAGGTGATACGGTGCAAAGGCAAAATGCTACCGGCCGCAGAAGAGAGACACCAAGACCTAAAACTTTTCCCGCAACTTGTGATGTAACGATATTAGCTATTCGTTAAGAGATAACATTGATCGTCTTTCAATACGCAGAGCGGCGATGCAGCTATGCGAGCCTCTATCGAATCCCTACATAACAGCAACCTGATGATTAATATTGGCAACTTCAATACTGTGGTTACAAAAAATCTTTACTCAACACTTTCAAATAACAATAGTAGCTAATTAGTCAAGTCTGAAGTTGATTGCTGTAATGGTTGCTGGGATACATAAATTAAATTAAGACTCTAAAATCTCAGTCAAACATAAGGAAGAGCCTCCTGATACGCTAATATGACATTGCGTGCTTATCATAGAAATGATCTATTTGAGCAATGTATTGTTGAGTAGTTATTAAATAGTTCCTAAGAAAAAAATGAATGAGTCATGCTGTTACAGCTACACTACACAAGTGAATTAAAGGATAAGTTTGTCGAAGCCTCGTAATTACCTCCTGTATCGATGCATAAGTTCGAAATTTGGCTCGAAGGTGTGACAACCTTTCTCTGTAATGGTGTAAAAACTTGGCGTCCTGAAACACCACCATCGGGTTCGATGCCGCTAGAAACAGGAAGGTGTCGACACATGCAAAGGCAGCGTCATAGATCAGAAGTTCATATGACTTGTAAGGTGGGTTGATGATGTGACATTGGCACCAAATATCACTATAATTCTGCCCGACGCCACCTTGGACGTATGACACGATCGGAAGATCGTCACAGCTCCTCTTACTCACATTTTTCTCCTTCTTTTGACGCTTCCGCGGTGGAAGTCACAACAAACATGCTCAGCGTTAGAGTCACTTGGTTATTTTTACGAATGACGGAGGACACCATTCCAGAATCAGTGCTTAGAATCGACAAGAGAAAGACTCACTGGGTCGCATAAAGGTGTCAATGAAATCACACCTTTCTCGGGGGCGTTATTTACCACACATTTTGCCTTAGAAAACGACAGTTTTCAATGCACTGAACAAAAGGAAGACGTTCTTGAAAATCTTTGATACTACTGACACCCTCGGACGTTTAAGCCTTTCTCTAAGGGCATTGTGGGACTGTTCCTATTGACGATGTTCAGATACCTTTGGAGAGCACGAATTTTGCTCTCTTGTACAGGTTGGAACTATTTGGAGCCAGCCGGCCGGGGTCTGGCCAGCGGTTCTAGGCACTACAGACTGGAACGGCACGACCGCTACGGTCGCAGGTTCGAATCCTGTCTCGGGCATGGATGTGTGTGATGTCCTTAGGTTAGTTAGCTTTAAGTAGTTCTAAGTTTTAGAGGACTGATGACCTCAGAAGTTAAGTCCCATAGTCGTCAGAGACATTTGAACCATTTTTTATTAGGAGCCATTGGAAAGCTTTTGAAAAAATTTGAACACGATCCGAAGCAGAAAAGGATACTTATTTCATTTCGCACCTCTTATTTCGCGTCTTCCTGTGGCATGATCAAGGAGGGGTGGGACACTGATGCATACGTGAATAAAACGCCAAAGGGTTCCTCTCCCATGTTTGGCAAAAGCAAAACTAGGCCACTGAAGCCAACGTTTACAAGGTCGTTATTGTGTTGCAACGCAAAATGCATTAGACAGTACCAGAGTTCTGACTTACTGATTCCCTGGAGGTGGGTTACAACTTGTTCATTGCATTTCTTTTTCAGCGCTGTTGTAATCTTTTTTTTTACCGTTCGTCGTTTACGCACTGCTGCGCTTTCTCATTTTCGATACGTCCACAAATACCACAAGGCAATTATATTTTGCATCATATTGAAATAAACGCCAAAAAGTTTTGTATACGGTTCTGACAGCTAATCATTTCTGAGACCAACATTGGAAAGGGTATACATATTGTACGTGAAAAGCACAATTCTTCTGTCTATTATTCGGTTAATTATCAGTGAGTTGATACGGAAATTATGCATACCTTGTCAGTGAGATGTAAAGACGCTTCTTGCTAGCATAGCTCCCATTCTAAGCCATTCCCAAAATCTCACTATTTCAAAAAAATTTTAAGTTCAAGAAAAGCCAATAATGAGTATGAAGTTAGAAGTTAATTCCGTTACTGTTATCATCGTTACTAATACTTTCATTTGAGTGATGCTACGGTTGTGCTTGCAGGAAGCATTTAATGTTTTTTGGTCGTTTTAGAAGCAGCTGACCAAATACAGGTAATTATTTAGTTCTTTCCATGTCTAGGGAATAATTTAGAAGTTAATACCGGAAATCCACCAGTATTCATTGATAAGATCAAAACTAAATTTGTTTATGCCTACCCTACGTGGCAACAGAGATCGAGTTGAATACTTTAATTATTTGCGCTTATCAAACAACCTTGTAAACCGCTAAAAACTACTGCAAACGCCAAATCAAAGGCCAGTAGATGATAATGTCTTTCATTAAATATCATGGTAATTATTATCAGGTAACTTGTTCGACTTTGTTGACGTCACCTATTTCAAGTAGGATATTGCACAAGATCAGCAGTTTTCGTCGCAAGAATCACAAATTCTAGCATTCCCCGTGCTCTAAGTTCACACTCTCGTACAATTAGTTTAAACTGAGTGTCCACTTCAACAACGTACAAAAACAATACACAGCTGGAAACAACACATCCATCCCAGCAGCCTTAGGATTAGCCGCGAAACAAAATTTCAAACTCTGTTGGTTACCAGTGTCAGTAATCTAATTTACTAAAGACTGTGGTTTGCAGTGCTCTTTCTCGCCAGAAAGTATGTAGTTGACTTCCTGGACTCTCTACACCATAACTGTGATTTCGTCTATTGCACTAGGTAAGAATTTTGGCTACGTTATCACTAGTTCTATTTATGTACCTGTGGAATCATTTGATAACACCATGTTTGACACCTGACGTTGTGGTGTTGTTGTTGTTGTTGTCTTCAGTCCTGAGACTGGTTTGATGCAGCTCTCCATGCTACTCTATCCTGTGCAAGCTGCTTCATCTCCCAGTACCTACTGCAAACTACATCCTTCTGAATCTGCTTAGTGTACTCATCTCTCGGTCTCCCTCTACGATTTTTACCCTCCACGCTGCCCTCCAATGCTAAATTTGTGATCCCTTGATGCCTCAAAACATGTCCTACCAACCGATCCCTTCTTCTAGTCCAGTTGTGCCACAAACTTCTCTTCTCCCCAATCCTATTCAATACCTCCTCATTAGTTACGTGCTCTATCCACCTTATCTTCAGTATTCTTCTGTAGCACCACATTTCGAAATCTTCTATTCTCTTCTTGTCCAAACTAGTTATCGTCCATGTTTCACTTCCATACATGGCTACACTCCAAACAAATACTTTCAGAAACGACTTCCTGATACATAAATCGATATTCGATGTTAACAAATTTCTCTTCTTCAGAAACGCTTTCCTTGCCATTGCCAGTCTACATTTTATATCCTCTCTACTTCGACCATCATCAGTTATTTTACTTCCTAAATAGCAAAACTCCTTTACTACTTTAAGTGTCTCATTTCCTAATCTAATTCCCTCAGCATCACCCAATTTAATTTGACTACATTCCATTATTCTCGTTTTGCTTTTGTTAATGTTCATCTTATATCCTCCTTTCAAGACACTGTCCATTCCATTCAACTGCTCTTCCAAGTCCTTTGCCGTCTCTGACAGAATTACAATGTCATCGGCGAACCTCAAAGTTTTTACTTCGTCTCCATGAATTTTAATACCTACTCCAAATTTTTCTTTTGTTTCCTTTACTGCTTGCTCAATATACAGATTGAATAACATCGGGGAGAGGCTACAACCCTGTCTCACTCCTTTCCCAACCACTGCTTCCCTTTCATGCCCCTCGACTCTTATTACTGCCATCTGGTTTCTGTACAAATTATAAATAGCCTTTCGCTCCCTGTATTTTACCCCTGCCACCTTTAGAATTTGAAAAAGAGTATTCCAGTCAACATTGTCAAAAGCTTTCTCTAAGTCTACAAATGCTGGAAACTTAGGTTTACCTTTTCTTAATCTTTCTTCTAAGATAAGTTGTAAGGTCAGTATTGCCTTACGTGTTCCAACATTTCGACGGAATCCAAACTGATCCTCCCCGAGGTCTGCATCTACCAGTTTTTCCATTCGTCTGTAAAGAATTCGCGTTAGTATTTTGCAGCCGTGGCTTATTAAACTGATAGTTCGGTAATTTTCACATCTGTCAGCACCTGCTTTCTTTGGGATTGGAATTATTATATTCTTCTTGAAGTCTGAGGGTATTTCGCCTGTCTCATACATCTTGCTCACCAGCTGATAGAGTTTTGTCAGGACTGGCTCTCCCAAGGCCGTCAGTAGTTCTAATGGAATGTTGTCTACTCCGGGGGCCTTGTTTCGACTCAGGTCTTTCAGTGCTCTGTCAAACTCTTCACGCAGTATCGTATCTCCCATTTCGTCTTCATCTACATCCTCTTCTATTTCCATAATATTGTCCTCAAGTACATCGCCCTTGTATAAACCTTCTATATACTCCTTCCACCTTTCTGCCTTCCCTTCTTTGCTTAGAACTGGGCTGCCATCTGAGCTCTTGATATTCATACACGTGGTTCTCTTCTCTCCAAAGGTCTCTTTAATTTTCCTGTAGGCAGTATCTATCTTACCCCTAGTGAGATAAGCTTCTACATCCTTACATTTGTCCTCTAGCCATCCCTGTTAAGCCATTTTGCACTTCCTGTCGATCTCATTTTTGAGACGTTTGTATTCCTTTTTGCCTGCTTCATTTACTGCATTTTTATATTTTCTCCTTTCATCAATTAAATTCAATATTTCTTCTGTTACCCAAGGATTTCTAGCAGCCCTCGTCTTTGTACCTACTTTATCCTCTGCTGCCTTCACTACTACATCCCTCAGAGCTACCCATTCTTCTTCTACTGTATTTTTTTCCCCTATTCCTGTCAATTGTTCCCTTATGCTCTCCCTGAAACTCTGTACAACCTCTGGTTCTTTCAGTTTATCCAGGTCCCATCTCCTTAATTTCCCACATTTTTGCAGTTTTTTCAGTGTTAATCTACAGGTCATAACCAATAGATTGTGGTCAGAGTCCACATCTGCCCCTGGAAATGTCTTACAACTTAAAACCTGGTTCCTAAATCTCTGTCTTACCATTATATAATCTATCAGAAACCAGTCAGTATCTCCAGGCTTATTCCATGTATACAGCCTTCTTTTATGATTCTTGAACCAAGTGTTACCTATTATTAAGTTGTGCTCTGTGCAAAATTCTACCAGGCGGCTTCCTCTTTCATTTCTTTGCCCCAGTCCATATTCACCTACTGCGTTTCCTTCTCTCCCTTTTCCTACACTCGAATTCCAGTCACCCATTACTATTAAATTTTCGTCTCCCTTCACTATCTGAATAATTTCTTTTATTTCATCGTACATTTCTTCAATTTCTTCATCATCTGCAGAGCTAGTTGGCATATAAACTTGTACTACTGTAGTAGGTGTGGGCTTCGTATCTATCTTGGCCACAATAATGCGTTCACTATGCTGTTTGTAGTAGCTTACCCGCATTCCTATTTTCCTATTCATTATTAAACCTACTCCTGCATTACCCCTATTTGATTTTGTGTTTACAACCCTGTAGTCACCTGACCAGAAGTCTTGTTCCTCCTGCCACCGAACTTCACTAATTCCCACTATATCTAACTTTAACCTATCCATTTCCCTTTTTAAATTTTCTAACCTACCTGCCCGATTAAGGGATCTGACATTCCACGCTCCGATCCGTAGAACGCCAGTTTTCTTTCTCCTGATAACGACATCCTCCTGAGTAGTCCCCGCCCGGAGATCCGAATGGGGGACTATTTTTACCTCCGGAATATTTTACCCAAGAGGATGCCATCATCATTTAATCATACAGTAAAGCTGCATGTCCTCGGGAAAAATTACGGCTGTAGTTTCCCCTTGCTTTCAGCCGTTCGCAGTACCAGCACAGCAAGGCCGTTTTGGTTAATGTTGCAAGGCCAGATCAGTCAATCATCCAGACTGTTGCCCCTGCAACTACTGAAAAGGCTGCTGCCCCTCTTCAGGAACCACACGTTTGTCTGGCCTCTCAACAGATACCCCTCCGTTGTGGTTGCGCCTACGGTACGGCCATCTGTATCGCTGAGGCACGCAAGCCTCCCCACCAACGGCAAGGTCCATGGTTCATGGGGGGGGGGGGGGACGTTGTGGTACTACTAGAATAATCGTTATAATAGTCAATGGAAGGTAGAAACTTCCTGGCAGATTAAAACTGTGTGCCTGACCGAGACTCGAACTCGGGAACTTTGCCTTTCGCGGGCAAGTGCTCTACCATCTGCCAGGAAGACGATCGTCTCCATGGGAGAATAGCAGCCTGCATTGCTGCGAAAGGTGGATATACACTGTACTAGGGCCGACATTGTGGATGCTCTGTTGCCTGTGTCTATGTGCCTGTGGTTCTGTCAGTGTGATCATGTGATGTATCTGACCCCAGGAATGTGTCAATAAAGTTTCCCCTTCCTGGGACAATGAATTCACGGTGTTCTTATTTCAATATCCAGATATATGAAGATATATGAAGATAGTAACTGTTCTCGAAAGAACAGTTACCATTGATGACCGTGCAGCTTCTCTAGAATAAATGATAATTAATTTAAATCCTCAGCTGCCGACTGGTGTTGTTGATATAACTCGATGGGGACAGCTATAAATGTGTGCCCCCACCGGAATTCGAACCCGGGATCTCCTTCTTACATGGCAGACGCTCTATCCATCTGAGGCACCCAGGACACAGATGAATAGCGCGACTGCAGGGACTTATCCCTTGCACGCTTCCCCTGGGACCCACATTCCCAACTGTCCAAAATCTACATACGTAATGTACCTAATAGGTATTTGTCCATCCAGGTCTAACACCAACTACTACAGGAATTTTCCATGAGTGATTCCACCACCACCCACTAAACTGTCACCTATAAGCTTTGCCAGACTCCCTTTCCCATACCTAATGAGGTACAGTCCATACCTAGTGAAACCCGATCTATTGATAGACTCAACTGGCACCACTTCAATGTGAGACATGCGATCCGCCATCAGTGTCTTCTCCAACCCCATGTCAACACATCTGACAGCAGCATTAAGATGAGGCCGATCATGACGTTGAGTGAGTTGCACGAAGTGCACATTAGTGTCACCAGTTTGAGTAGCTATCTTTACCGGGCCACCACCTACATCATATTCCCCATTCCTGTCAAGACTATTCCCTGCTCCACCCATGATCACTACTGTAGCCTCTTTCGTAAAATTCCTGCATAACTCCTCTACGCTGACAGTTACCTGAGCCAACGCTGCACTACACTTCACAGTGCCGGTGACCTGGTAGTCACTCCATATCACTTCTTGCAATTGCTGGCTCACATCTCTGCTGTGCGAACTACCCAGCAGCAGAACCTTCTTCTTTCCGTTAGAATTTGCAGCTGACTTAGGCTTCTAACTGCTGAGTACTGATGCATCTTTCTTACACCTACAGCTACAGGATGCTCCTCTACACTAATTGTAGGCAGTTGGTTAAATCTATTGCTTACACGCAAAGTACAACTGTCTCAATATATCCTCCTCCTAGCTGCCTTCTTACCAACTGCCAGTTACCATTCGCCAGTACCCTTCACCCCCCTAAACCTATCTAGTTCCTACTTCTAACTGCATCTGAAGAGCACACGTCTTATGCTCCTCTGTCAGCTTTATTCTGCTACAGATTCTGCATTTCCAGGGGAGGAATGTCCACTGGCTTCCTCACTGCATTCCCCACAATGAAAATACTTTGAACAAATCTTACAACGCAATCCACTAATCACAAATCTACGTCAAAGCCCACACTTCTCATGCATAGTAAAATTTTAACGGTTACGGAAGAACCGAAACGTCTACGTTATCCAAGTTCAGTTACAACAGTAGACCTATTAAAAGAACTAGCTGTAGTGGTCTCGAAATTCACTCTCTACTGAGAAAGCAACAACCTTTATTAATTCTACGAAACAACAGCTAATACCAATACTATCAAAACTTCACTGAATTTCTTAGCTATAACCAAATATTCAAGCTGCCACTGGAACACTCAACGAAATTAAAATAGTGAATGAAAATTTTACTGAAACATTTCAATAAAAACAATAAGAAACGTCAGCTGAAAACTACAGCACGAAATGTACTAAATGACTTCAACGACTTAATAGAAGACACAGGCTAATAGGACTGAGACATTGAGTAATCACCAGTTTAGTTTTGTAGGGTAGTGTGGAAGTGAAATTGTGGAGGGGACCAAGGGAAGGACACTGCATGCAGGTTCAGGAGGATGTAGGTTGCAGTAGTTTTCAGAGCAGCACGGAGAGCTGCGCCAGGCAAGTCTTCGGGCTGAAGAACACAACAAACAACCAGGGCAGGTATATTTGCCATATTCCTATTTTAACATTATGGCAGCCATCACAGTGTGAAACGTGACTCCCATGAAACTAAGTAGTAAGGATGTGAAGGTGACCTCTAGCGACCGAAAACAGTCGGGACTTCTTGAATCATTTCACTGTTCTAAAACAACACGTTTCCCAGTTCCTTATAATACATCAATCTTTCGTCGTAAGACAATTGTGATAAGTGCACTTTCGGTAAATTTTAATTGTGGTGGTATATGCTATGCTTCAAGGTCCTCATGCCATGTGCTGCCCGGTCAATTTTCACACAACCGACTTTAACACGTTTTCATCGAAAATTTATGACATATGCGTTAGCATCTAATAAGTACTCCTCCACCTACACTGCCCCCCCCCCTGCCCCCCGCCACCCCTCTCTCCCCAGCACGCATATATTCGGCATCTCTAAGAAAAGAGAGCAGCAGCATATGCCGTAAATCGTAAGTAGTCACTGCGATATGCAGAGGACTTCGGTGCGGCGGCGAGTGTCCGTAACCAGTGTCTAGGGCACGAACTTCGGAACGTGGAAGCGTCCTGGAAAAGACCGCCAATCTAGGACTACTTCGCGAAAATATTTTTACACTTCGCTGTCATTAGTGTCGTGTCAGAATGTGAAAAGATGATTTTCGCTCTTCTGAGCGACAATTAGCAGACACAGCATTGGATGGCTCTAACATATAACATTTTCTCTAGCGACTCTCGCTTCCTACAGTAGAATTAATTTTTGCCAACTGCCAGAGAGCTCTGAGGGGGCTGACGAATCGTTTCGCTCTTCGCAGCTGCGGAGGTTCGTCGGTGTCTTGTTGTTTTTGTGAATGACGCTACTATTTCTAATGCTTTCGGAATGGAAGTGTATTTATATTCACGTTGTGATTCAGGCTGTCCCCCTCCAGTGTATGTGATAATGCAAATGTGTGTTCGCACAAACGCGTCACACTATTCGGCAATATCAGGATTCATGGTTGTCAAAATGACGTAGTGTTAAAGCAGATACATTTGTAATCTGTATTTCTCATATTTGAATGCTGTTAGTTATACAAATTTTAATTCCTTGTAAATAATGAATTTTGGCTTTAGGAAGGCAAAGGAAATCGTAGCGTTCACTGTATACAAATTGTTTTATATATTTCTGTATATGGTTTCGTACTCTCGCTGCAGGTAGGAGAGGACATGTAGTGTCCCCTAATTTTCGAGTAGTAAATACGCGTTAGTTTGAGGATGAACTCTACCTTCCGTTGTTAACTGTCCAGATTTTTTTACGTGTACCATAATACTAGGTGTTAAATATTGTTTTAATGAATGATTCCACAGGTATAGCAACACAGCTGGTGATAACTTAGGGAAGATACTTATGTAGTGCTATGAGACGAAATTACTGTTATAGTGTAGTTATGGAACCGAGTACTGCAAACCACAGTCATCACTAAATCAGAGTATTGAAAGTGATGTTGGGTAGAGCTAGAGTTTTGGTTGGTGATTAAATGTAAGGCAGCTGAGTGGTTTTGAACTGTGGAATATTTTCTACATTGTTAAAGAGGACACTCAGTTTAAACTTATTCCACAAAAATGTGAACCTGGAATACGGGGAATGCTAGAATTTGTGTTTACTGCCACGAAAACGGCCGCTCTTTTGGAATGTTTCTCTCCCTGCCTACCTGAAATAGGTGACGTCGATTAAGTCGAACAAGTTATCTGGAAATAATGACCATGATATTTAATTGATGGGATTATAAGCTTCTGGCTTGTCAATCAGCATTTACCGACATTTTCAGAGTCTTGCAACCGTTTTGATACGAACAATTAATTGAATTACTCAACGCGATTTCTGTTACCACTTGGCGTCGCTATAAATAAACGTAGTTTTGTTGTGATCCATGAATAATTGTGGATTTCCGGTATTAACTTCAACTTTGATACATGTTACATACGGTTTCGGGGTCTATCTCAAGCACCCATTTCTCTCACACACGAACAGACCAAGTGAAGAATGTCGGAATGCACCGTGATTCTAAATCCACCTTAAACACAGTGTCCCTCTCTAGCGACTGGCTAGAATAGGCTTAGATTGGTCCCTGAGAGAGGCGGAAGTCGCGGAAAATAGTAACTCTGACACAAGTTTGCTTTCTTACGTTAGATAATTCATTTTATGTAATGAACCAGTCGCCACGTAACGTCATAGACCAGTTATTTTCATATTTATTTTAACATGGGACATCACAAATTTTCGTATTACTCTGAGATTTGAATTCGGATCTCCTCTTTCGCGGGATTTGTCCTTCTAGGGACGATACTGTTCCACATTTCCGTTTTTTCCCAAGATTGGAAACCCCTGTAGGACTCCAGGTATGGCACGAATCCTGGCCCAAGACTAATTTATTCATAATTTTATTTAGAGCAATAGTATATTCACGTCTCGATACTGATGAAAAAAAAAAATCTGTGTTGACTGTGTCTTCATGGCTAGAAATAAATGCCAAATTCGAATTCCCAGCAGATAAAAAATAAACATACTAATTCGTCTTTTGAAGTTCTGATACCATGCCGCTGGTTAAAATATTCAATAACTAACATTTGATGATGCTTAGTTCAGAATCTGATCAGGTTCGAAACACAGTTCCTCACGAAACTTTGCATCACAGCATTTCAATTTTAAATACATGCATACCCTCGTACTTAAAAATAAAACTATACCCAATATCTTTTGTGGTCAGTTAACAGAGGGCAAAGAGGTTTAATAGGAAACTCAGTGCGGTACAGAATAGTAGTCATTTGTTTTTAAGTTCAGACTTGCTAACTGACACTAGTGAAAACTTCAATCTTTCACGTCTCTTCACGCCTACTTACGAATGGTGGTCGGTGCCGTAATAGTCTCGGTCAGGCACAAAAGCTTTGCTTCGTTAGCAATGTTGGGTTTGAGTCCAGATATAGAAAAAAATTCTTAATGTCATCCAAAGTTCAAATGTGCACAATTAAATGCAACAAGAATACCTATAGTATATAGCGTATTTTGCACTAGCTTAAAAATGCAATAGGTGACTTCCGTACTGCACATAGAGCCACGTGCCATTATGAATGAAGTGATAAACTGTTGAAATTGAGGTTTTCATAGAGTTCTTGCAGCCGTAAATCACGGTTGTTTTGACTGGTTTCTTGGTTAAGTAGTTTATGCAAAAACACCTGCTACACTAATGACGGTTGATAGGTGCTTGGAGATCCTTTTAGAGAGCAAAACCACTTCAAATCATCATAGAACTTAAGGAGTACAGATTTTTAAAAAGTCCTTTATTTATAATAATGTTAAATTATAAGTATGATTACGGATTACAGAATGATTTATTTTATACAGTTACTGGTATTAGTTGTCTCACACAATACTTAATGCGGTAATATTTTTTCAGTGTCACTAATTGCAATAAAGTTTACTATATAATCTCTAAGAACCACCTAATCACTAATGAAGTGTTTCGTCATATTTGCAGTATCATGGCATTAGTTTATATGTGGATTGCTTGCAATAAATAGCAGTGCTCTTTAGTTGTCTTTTATGGTAACCGTTCTGCCAGTGGCAGCTTGAATATTTGGTTATAGCGAAGAAATTGAGCAAAATTTTGATAGTATTGGTATTAGCTGTGGTTTCGTAGTATTAATAAAGGTTGTTGCTTTCTCAGTAGAGAGTGAATTTCGAGACCACTACAGCTAGTTCTTTTAATAGGTCTACTGTTGTAACTGAACTTGGATAACGTAGACGTTTCGGTTCTTCCGTAACCGTTAGTCAAACGACTGATTAGAGGATGCGCACGACAGATACGTTATGTAGGATGCATGAAAATCAGAAGGAACGCAATTTAGGGCGTTCGGATATTTTGAGCGGGGTGGGCCACGGTGTGCTAAACTGTACGTGAGAAATGTGTGCAGGCCATGTGCGGACCGAGGCTCGGCGTGTCTCGGCTTTGCCCTTCACTTCTCGGAAGTAGCCACTCGGTACAACGCACGTTTCATTCAGATTCACAGTGTGGCATTTATCGGTCAGCACGACTTTCCTCAGTTCGGCAGAATCGCGTTGTCGGCGCTTTACTCATCGCTATTTGTTCTTGGCATAAAAGAAATTCACGTTTCGTGGCTATATGTACAAAAAGAGGCAGTCTAGCGATGTATAGTCACAAGAGTTTAAAAAATGAATGAGCGTGAAAGATGAGAAGGAAAGCATCATCGGTGTCTATTTTCGATTCACAGTCGGATAACGGACAAGTAGCGTAAATTCGCTATGGAACGACATTATAACACAAATCAGAAAGAATTTGAAGATTTAGTTCACCACGATTGAGCAAAAATTTTCAGGCATAGAGAACGTGAGTAAATTGGTGTTACGAATAATAAATTTTCTGAAGTTGCACTCATTACTTCACTGCCAGTTGCAATAGTTTTAGATGGAATTGAACGAAGAATGTGGAGACTTTATATGTTACTGCAAAGTACATTGATTAAGTCAAGGGGCATGGCTGGAACGATTTTTTCATATACCGCTATTTCTGAATTTATGAATGAAATAAGACAGAAGGAACGAAGATTAGAACATCCGAAATGAATAGCAGACCTCGTATATTAAGTGAACTTGACTGTACACTGCCCACAGTACTTCAGGTTTTACAGGGATGCATTTAAAACGAAAATCGCATTGTGGGAGAAACAAATTCTGACAAAACAGCCTTTCAATTTTTCCTAAGTTCACTGACTTTTATGGAAACGCGAGGTTTGATGAATTCATTTTGATCTTGAAAGAATTACAAGAATAGTTTTATAAACGTTCTGAGTAGCCTGTCAATCTCACATCTGCTTTAAAGCTTTTTTCGAGACCGTTGGCCGTTTCAGTTGAAAGCGCCCCTGTGCATGTCAGATGGAAGTGATTGATATGTGATTCTCGTTTAAAAGACAAACTGTTTTACGTTGAAACGGTCTACGTTCTATTTCTCAGGAAGAGTTTCCACGTCTCCATAACGAGGCTGCCAACCTGATAACATTTTTCAATCAACATACGTGAGTGAAAGGCTTTTAGCCATTTTGAAACTGAATAATTCACGATTATCTGGCAACCTGAGTACGAAAATCTGTGATAATTTCTGTGTCTGCCGGAATGCTTACAGGCTATGCCAGGTAAAAATTATATCCAAGATAAGAGGAAGGGCAGTATCGGTCATAAATTTTTAATCTGTTTAGTACCGATCGATTTCAGTTACTGTGTAGCTATCTTCAGCGCTATATATCCAAGTCATGAGTTTAACTGTTTGTTATCTGTAATGGGAACGTGAAATCATGTGCGACTTTAGTTACGTTGAGTCAGCATGACTTGGATATAATTGCACTAACGTTGCTACACAGTAGATCTGTAATACGGTTGTGGGACAAGCAGTTCCTGACGAAAAAAAATTTGAAAAGTTACTCTACGTCTCTCCCGCGCCAAAAGTAGTTAATTATTGCTGAAAATTTATTTTGTTTGTGATCTGTCTTGTTGAGAAATACGAAATTCAAGTCGTATGCAGTATTACTTCATTTCATTTAAACGCGGCACTTTCGAAGTACCCCCCCCCCTTCTTCCTCCTACCACTCTGGAGGACAGTGGGGGAAGTGTGCAGCAAGGCAAGAAAGCTATGACACATCAGCAAGAGCCCTCCATGTGTGACGAATTTTTGGCTGTCTGTGCTTTAGAGCACACATATTCTGGTGTAATCTGGTATTGGATTACATACACTTTATGAAAAGTCGTTTGTAAAACAGACTCTGTTTATATGGAGGAAGTAATGTCTTTTCTTTAGTACTCCAGCTACGTAGCTGTTAAAAGTTCTTAGAGCCCATAATTTTGCAGAGCACTAAAATTAATTAAGGGTTTATTACTGGTAGAGCAGGGAAGTACATAACTGAGGACAGCAATAACACTTAACCGGCTGTAGCCATTCTCAGATGGTCAGCAAAGTTCGCAGACCACGGTACACTGACAATGTAGGCTAGTTATTATCGTGTATTCTGGATGTGGGTTTCGTAGGTAATGATTTTCTTTACGATTGGAGAAGTGTGAGCTCGGAAGGTAGAAAGCGAATATCAATGCCAGTGTAGTCATAAAGTTTTATTATTGCCTAGGAAAACATAAATTTATATAATAAATTGGTTTGTTTACTGGCACACATCTGCAGTGGTAGTACCCATCACGGTATTTTAAAACAAGCAGACCAAGTGTATATATAATTATTAAAAACTTAAGATTTTTCTAATCCGCTATACCACTGTATGTTACATCACTAAGTAACTTCATGATAGACTCCAAAACAGTTCTTGCATAGAAAGAGGCATACACATATTAAAGCAGATTAACTGTTCATTCAGATCTATAATTGTACAATAAACATGTCATATACCCATAGTCCCCCAGTGTATACACATTTAAGATTAACAGAATTAAAAAACGTAAAAAATGATAATTTTTACGGCATCAGTGGATCCTCATTGATAACAAATGAATTATTACTGATTGTATGAGAATCCTTTATAAAAGAAACACGCGAATACAGCAATATATATATTGCTGTATTCGCGTGTTTCTTTTAGTGAAGAATACACTAACAGCTCTGTAAACCTCATACCTGGAATCAGTAAAAATGCACATTGTAGTCGTGAACAGAGGTATATTCAACATTTTGAAATTATCAAATATTTTTATCTGTGTCATTGGCTAGATACCTGTTTTTCCATTTTAAGGAGATGATCCAGAAGTCGAATTTCATCTTGACAAATCATGTTATAATGTTTCTATTTGGTCTACAATTATGGGTCCTTGGAATACATGTAATATCGGGTACATCTACATGATTATTCTGCATTTCACAGTTGAGTGCCTGCCACAGAGTTCATCGAACCACCTTCAAGCTACTGTTGCACTCTCGACCATTTAAATCTTTCTGTGCAAGCTCTGATTTCTCTTATTTTATTATGAGTATTTTGCCTCTCTGCATAGATGGGCGACAAGAAATATTTTCACACTCTGAGGACAAAGTGTGAAACTGAAATTTCGTGAGAAGATTCGGCCGCAACGAAAGATGCCTTGTTTTAGAGATTATCCTTGCACTCTCTCCTCTACTTCCCGCTATAACAAAAGAACCTACCCTTCTCTGAACGTTTTCTATGTACTCCGTCGATCCTCCCTAATGTGGATCTCGCACCGCACAGCAGTACTAAAAAAGAGAGCGGACAACCGTACTGTAAGCAGTAGCTTTAGTAGTCCTGTTGCATTTTCTGCGTGTTCTGCCAATACATTGCCGTCTTTGGTTTGCTTTACCCACACCATTATCCTCATGATCGTTCCAATTGAAGTTATTCGTAACTGTAATCCCTAAATATGTAATTGAATTAAACCCTTTGGAGGTGTGTGATTTATCGGGTAACCGAATTTTTTTCCTTTTAGTACCCATGTGGATGACTTCAAACGTTTCATTATTTAGAGTCAACGGCCACTTATCGCACCATATTGATGTCTTGTCTAAATCGTTTTGCAATTTGTCACAAGACGGCAAATGACAGCCTTAATTGCAAACAATCTAAGAGGACTGCTCAAATTGTTTTGTAAGTCGTTAATGTAGGAAGAACAGAGGGACTATAATACTTCCTTGGGGAACGTCAGATATTATTCCTATTTTACTTGACGACTTTCTTTCAATTACTCCGAACAGTGAACTGCATTGGAAAAATGCAGCTTTTTACTTTCTTCTTATCAGATATTTGCCTTGCTACTTTGTGTAGCCCATTTTACCTGCTGTGTTATCGGTGCTAGTTATCGGTGTACGCGAGTGAGATACGAGTAATATTGTCGTTATGGCTACTTGCTTGGCAAGTAGCTCTCTGACCCTCTGCCCAAGTACCACTTCCAGTGAGCCCACATTGAGTTAATCTGGGCACTAACAGAAAATCCACTGTGGCGACCCCCACAGGCGTTTGATGGGGGCCCGCATTCGGCAGGAGCCAGCAGCAGGAATCACCTCTCCATTACGAGTACGGCCGAGTGCTTGGCAGTAGTTCAGGCACGTTAGCCAGCTTCCTTGTTCCTCCGATGCCACTCGGAAAGTTGTTGCAACTGAAGTGTGACAACTAATTTCTTCTACACAGAATTAGATTATTTTCGTATAACATGTCTATTGGTTACATTCAGAATTTGTAAATACACTCCTGGAAATTGAAATAAGAACACCGTTAATTCATTGTCCTAGGAAGGGGAAACTTTATTGACACATTCCTGGGGTCAGATACATCACATGATCACACTGACAGAACCACAGGCACATAGACACAGGCAACAGAGCATGCACAATGTCGGCACTAGTACAGTGTATATCCACCTTTCGCAGCAATGCAGGCTGCTATTCTCCCATGGAGACGATCGTAGAGATGCTGGATGTAGTCCTGTGGAACGGCTTGCCATGCCATTTCCACCTGGCGCCTCAGTTGGACCAGCGTTCGTGCTGGACGTGCAGACTGCGTGAGACGACGCTTCATCCAGTCCCAAACATGCTCAATGGGGGACAGATCCGGAGATCTTGGTGGCCAGGGTAGTTGACTTACACCTTCTAGAGCACGTTGGGTGGCACGGGATACATGCGGACGTGCATTGTCCTGTTGGAACAGCAAGTTCCCTTGCCGGTCTAGGAATGGTAGAACGATGGGTTCGATGACGGTTTGGATGTACCGTGCACTATTCAGTGTCCCCTCGACGATCACCAAAGGTGTACGGCCAGTGTAGGAGATCGCTCCCCAGACTATGAAGACGGGTGTTGGCCCTGTGTGCCTCGGTCGTATGCAGTCCTGATTGTGGCGCTCACCTGCACGGCGCCAAACACGCATATGACCATCATTGGCACCAAGGCAGAAGCGACTCTCATCGCTGAAGACGACACGTCTCCATTCGTCCCTCCATTCACGCCTGTCGCGACACCACTGGAGGCGGGCTGCACGATGTTGGGACGTGAGCGGAAGACGGCCTAACGGTGTGCGAGACCGTAGCCCAGCTTCATGGAGACGGTTGCGAATGGTCCTCGCCGATACCCCGGGAGCAACAGTGTCCCTAATTTGCTGGGAAGTGGCGGTGCGGTCCCCTACGGCACTGCGTAGGATCCTACGGTCTTGGCGTGCATCCGTGCGTCGCTGCGGTCCGGTCCCAGGTCGACGGGCACGTGCACCTTCCGCCGACCACTGGCGACAACATCGATGTACTGTGGAGACCTCACGCCCCACGTGTTGAGCAATTCGGCGGTACGTCCACCCGGCCTCCCGCATGCCCAATATACGCCCTCGCTCAAAGTCCGTCAACTGCACATACGGTTCACGTCCACGCTGTCGCGGCATGCTACCAGTGTTAAAGACTGCGATGGAGCTCCGTATACCACGGCAAACTGCCCGACACTGACGGCGGCGGTGCACAAATGCTGCGCAGCTAGCGCCATTCGACGGCCAACACCGCGGTTCCTGGTGTGTCCGCTGTGCCGTGCGTGTGATCATTGCTTGTACAGCCCTCTCGCAGTGTCCGGAGCAAGTATGGTGGGTCTGACACACCGGTGTCAATGTGTTTTTTTTTTCCATTTCCAGGAGTGTACATACTGTCAAAAAATGTACAAATAACAGATACGTAAGTGACAATTGTAAAAAGTAATCCATAAAATGCAACCCACTTGTAAACTTGTTAACATGGCAATGTTTAGTATATCGTGAGAATGTGTTTTCATCTATTCTCGTATTGCGTTACAGTGTGATCGGAATCAAGGGGAACCCGCCATAGGTCGCCTTCTCATACAGTCGAACGCTGGCGGGTTGAAAGAAGACTGAAAGTAAAACGACATCTGTTTTGGCTTGATAGGCCACACTCAATAGTTTCCGAGCATATGATTGTCAAAATTTCGATGCTACTTCATCAGTCCGATTATGTAACACGAGCTATTTCAGTCGTGGCTGCAGGAAACTGTGCTTGCCGTTTAGCATTTCTGTATCGACGTCTAGTGTCCTGAGTTCGAAGCCAGTCACACCTTAAATTCTGGGAGATTGTAGGTCCTTTACGATAGTTGGCTGTGAGCACCACTTCGAAATTTGGGTACATGTTCTAATACAGTATTATTTTCTTCCTCTTTCCTTTGTTGTCACAGAAGTATGTGATAGCAATATTTTTGTGACTTCGTGAAATACAATGATAATGACAGTAGAAATCAGCATTTCAAATAATACTGAAAATATATTTTATAATCACAAGTATTATACAATTATACATGATAAACGTTGACTGAAAATTAAGAACATGTAAATTCTAGTGTGTCGTTTTTTGCTTTTAATTTTGCTGTTGTGGTTCAAGAAAAACGGCTCCACTTTTAAATCCGGACTCAGAACTTTGTCCAAAAGCCGATGACAGATTTCCTTTGTGGGCTCTCCCAAATTTTGTGGCTTTTGCGCATACATTCTGTTACTGCTCCATTTACTGGTTTAGGTCCTGTAGCACGTAAGGCCCAAAGTATCCACTGACTTACTAGAGACGAAAAGAAGCTATTGGTAACAGTTTTCTGGAAAGTGTTAATCCATGTCAATTGTGATGATAAAAGCTGTTTTTAATAATATTTTTGAAATGCTTGCTTCTTTTGTTAATAGCCCCATTACTTCCTCGTCAACGAAAGAGAGAAAAAGTAACAGAAATGGGATTTAAGGACGGTGCACATAGCCGGCAGGTGTGGCCGAGCGGTTCTAGGCGCTTGAGCCTGGAACAGCGCGACCTCTACGGTCTGAGGTTCGAATCCTGCCTCGGGCATGGATGTTTGAGATGTCTTTAGGTTAGTTAGGTTTAAGTATTTCTAAGTTCTAGGGGACTGATGACCTTAGAAGTTAACTCCCATAGTGCTCAGAGCCATTTGAACCATTTTTGGACGGTGCATAGAAATCCTTAGATGTGCTCATAGCCACTGTGCAACCAGATCACTTGTAAAGACACTGGGTGAGATAACTGATAAGGTGAGATCGAGACATTAATTTTTTCGGAAATTATTGAGTGCTGGTGGCACCTAAGGCAAAACAAGTGTCACTTTATTTTCACCCTTCGTTCAACCTTCCAAATTTGGACTGTATCTGAGAATGACCTATAGCGTTTTCCCCTTGTCAGTGTAAAAACATTATTCCAGCAGAGATTATAATGCATTTCATACAGTTTCATTACCTACTGCAGCCGCTTTCTATGGGCAAGATATTCAAAAGTAATGCGTCTTATGCTAGAAGGAAAACGGTGGCCACAGTATCTATAGAGAGGTGTTCTTTATTTGTCATGTTAGGATCGTCGCATTTACTCATGTGAAAGGTCTATGGCCGGCCGCGATGGCCGAACGGTTCTAGGCGCTTCAGTCCAGAACTGCGCGACTGCTACGGTTACAGGTTCGAATCCTGCCTCGGGCATGGATGTGTGTGATGTCCTTAAGTAGGTAGGTTTAAGTAGTTCTAAGTTCTGGGGGACTAATGACCTCAGATGTGCTCAGAGCCATTTGAACCATATTGAAGGGTCTATGAAGGTGCCAACAGTCGTACACAAATAGATTTGTGTTTAAAGGAGGGGGAGAGGGAGGAAAAGGGGTGTGTGGCTAAGGGACAGAGCATGTTGAAACTGCACTAACTTGCCCTGTATAGTAGCACTACATTCTTAATCCCTGTAATGTTACCTATTATACAGGGTGGTCAGAAACAGTCTGAACATTTTGTAAGGGTGTTGTAGGGTAGGTTGTGCTGAGAAATAACTGTTACGGAAACAATTCCATGATTTGCGCCGTTTTCGAGTTAATTAACGTTGAAGTAAACCAATCAGGCCGTCGTATGCGCAAATTCAGCAGCCCGCCACAAACGTGTACTTCGTTTTTATTTCCTAAAACCAAACGAGAGAGTGATAGTAAAATTGGACATGGGACGGATGTAAGGATCGAACCCGAGCCAACGGCTAAGCAGTCTCTTGCGCTATGAGAAAATCTGTCACTAACTGTACCTGGTGGGGCGCTTGAATTTACACGCACAACGGCCTTATTGGCGAACTTCAGTGTTAATTAACTCGTAAACGGAGAAACCGCTCGGCATGAGTGAAATTGCAGTTACAAATCTCCGACAAACGTAAGTAGATAGCTGCAGACTAGCCATACTATACAATGCAATCAGATGCTCTTTCGCTTTCGGTTGAGAACGCTCAAAAGCCGCTCAGCTTGACCAGCTGCCTGCGATTAAAGTTGTAATCTGTACTGTGAATGAGATACGAATTGACTTTGACTTAATAGCGAACTGTGTATTCGTTGAAAGGATAAATGAGAAGATATGTAATCGTATAATTAATGGCACGAAGGGGAGGCAAATTTCGTGACTGTTGCTAGCGAGGTATGTAAGGAGCTTTTAAACGGGTGGATTTAGACCTTCAAAGTGTGAGAATCTTTTATGCACCCCTTGGATCGAATGATGAAAGAAAATACGAGCAGGTTTCGGAGAATTTGGAATCACGTATTAAATTAAACGCGAGATGTGGATAGCTAATAACTTCTTTAATGTAAATAACATGGTGTGTGTCTTGAAACTGAAATTGGTCAAAGTTATCCCGTTCCTCATAGAAATTACTGGAACAAAAGCCTTAGTTTTCTGTGGAAGTGAACCTAAAACATGCGAGGTGTGCGGTGACATGAATCACTTCAACGCACGATGCGCACTGGCTCGAAAAGCCAGCTGAGAACATCGGAAACCTTTTCCCACGCCACTGCCCAGAAAAATGTAACGACTACTTGGGTAAAAGGCATCTGGTACTGAGCAACGATGGCCCAGAAATCGCCTCCTCCATTCAGTTCAGAGGAAGAAACTACCAAACGAATACCTGTGTCAGAATCTTTTAAGAGAAGCGGCACTAAACGGAAAACTCTAGCAACAGACCTAACAATACCGGGACAAAGTACTGAACATGACGAAACCCTATTTAAAGCTAACATACTATTTCACAGTCGACCATCAATCCAATAGCCTAAATCTTACAGAATTCTCTTGAAGAAGAATAAGACACAGTAGTGGTAACGGATCAAAGCAAATGAGCCCTTAACGAATAGTAGGTCATAACACCCAATGTTCAGCATCCCAAGAATGCTTGTTAGCAGTAGCTATAACGTGATTCACGACGCACGTGGTAGAAAACCAAGAACGAACAACACTCTAACTGCCCAATTATATCATATACATAGAAAGAAAAACAAACAAAGAGTAACGGGGAACATCACCAACAAGGAGAATAACTTAACGGAATGAACACCCCTTACAATTCCGGCCAACACTGAGCACATTGAGCAAACATATAACTCATATAACAAGAGAAAACCTACCAGTTAACAATTATAAACAATGATCGAATGTCATCACCTGTTAAAATACTGAAATAAACACACAATCTGTACGTTCATGATATTGACATAGCTGCCTCACAAGAAATATTCTCACCCAGCGTTTCCCTTTTTCCCGGCTATGAGTGTAATTTTAAACTATGGCCAAGAAACGGGAATGGAGATGTAGTCCAAAAAGGAAATTTCTTGCACCGGGACGGGCATGGTGTCTCCCGGACGGGCTTTAGCAATCAGATGTGACAACGTGCTTCTGAAAATGATACGAGATCTGTTCAAAAGATTCCAAAACTTTGTCCAAAAAGATTTTCTACACTTACCTTTTACTTATGCTGAGTGGTCTTCTTCGAAACACTCTCCTCCACAATTTATACACTGATCCCAACGGCCGGCCGCCGTGGCCGAGCGGTTCTATGCGCTTCAGTCTGGAACCGCGAGACCGCTACGGTCGCTGGTTCGAATCCTGCCTCGGGCATGGATGTGTGTGATGTACTTAGGTTATATAGGTTTAAGTAGTTATAAGTTCTAGGGGACTGATGACCTCAGATGCTCAGTCTCATAGTGCTCAGACCTATTGGAACCATTTTTTTGACCCCAACGCTGTTTCCACTCCCGGAAGCAGTCTTGGTTCTCCTGTTCTGGATAGCGAGAAGCGCAATTAGCGAATTTTCTTCTATTTCGTCTATTGGTGCAATTCTTCTTCCATTCAACAATTTTTCAATTCTTGAAAAAAAAAATTCCACAGGGGCCACGTCTGGAGTGCACGAATGATACCTCGATGGCAAAAAATTACGGACGCCTAACATGTCTAAATTATGATTTTAAGATTATTCCAGAGCCTTGAATCGTCGAATAAGAGCTGTAACACCGGTGCTGTTAGGTGAACATCAAATGGCTGGCACACCCGATCTGAGAATGGAATCGTTACTACCAACTTATAGTGATATAACTGGCTTAACACGGAGTATTGAAACATCCCCTTAGAAAAATTTTGTAAATGACAGTGCTGGAAAACCTCTACGTTATTTGATTTTCTAACAGCTGGGCAAAACTGAAAGTACTCAGACATTTCTCCCTGTACTGATTCTGATTATCGCGAAACTGACACAATATTTTTTCAGCCCAACGCAATCTGACTTTCAATAATTCCTACAAAAGAATGGCCCTGACTAACAATAACCTATACCTTTCATAAAACACTTACCTCAAAAAATTTTTCGTTACTCAAACTACTGCAATACAGCGTGCGCCAATACTGCCAGCTGAATAAAAGATTCTAACTACTGAAGGCACTAACTACTGATAGGCATAGTTAGCAAATGAAAGATTTTGATAGAGAACAAACAATATATTTACCATAATAATCTTCAGAAGTCATCATATATCCACTGCTGGCGGCTCACCTCCAACTGCGGAACGCTACGCGCTGTTCACATCCAACTGCCCAACACTACAATAGCGAATATTCCAACAATGCCAACCAGCCACAGACTGCACACAGCACAGCCAGTGATTTTCATACAGAGCGGTACGTGACGTTACCAACATAAAAACCTGAACAGCCTACTTACAGCGTGACAACACCTCTATTGATGGCTTTTCTGAATTTTCTTAGAGCCGAATACTTATACGTCACAAGATATATGAAGATTTTTGGAATCACATTCAGTTTAAATTAGCATTATACAACTATAACAGATACCACACCTCGCACTGAAATTAATAGACCAGTTTCCAAAAGTATAACTTTAATATAGAGCTAAAACAGGGGTGACCACTGTCTGCATCGCTCTACGTGTTGGCTTCCGAGCTTATTTTATGTAAGTTGCAACTATCAGTGAAGAAACTCACCATAGTGCTCAAAATCAAGTCATAGGCAAATGAGGATAACATTAACGTGGTAGAAGGGAATATACACTATTTGATCAAAATTGTCTGGGCAGATATTAGTATGAGATGCGCCACTCGCTTCACCTTTATGTCCATTTGAACTCTTCTGGACTCAGGTATCTGAATGTCTGTGGAGGAATGGAAGCCAATTCTATATAAAGAGTGAAAACCAAAGAAGTGAATTTCGGCGTTGAAGTCTAAAGCGAAGTAGCCTTCGAACTTACGTCAATGTTTTCTACTGGGTTGGAGTCGGGTATTCAATTTGAGGAATCTTATTGTCCACAAACCATTACCTTACGAATATAGATTTACGACAGGAGGCAATGTCATACTGACAGAAACAATAATCGTATCCGAACCGTTCTTCTACTGTACGCAATACAGAATGCTGTAAATACACTGCTGGCCATTAAAATTGCTACTCCACGAAGGTGACGTGTTACAGACATGAAATTTAACCGACAGGAAGAAGATGCTGTGATATGCAAATGATTAGCTTTTCAGAGCATTCACACAAGATGGGCGCCGGTAGCGACACCTACAACGTGCTGACCTCAGGAAAGTTTCCAACCGATTTCTCATACACAAACAGCAGTTGACCGACGTTGCCTGGTGAAACGTTGTTGTGATGCCTCGTGTAAGGAGAAGAAATGCGTACCATCAGGTTTCCGACTTTGATAAAGGTCGGATTGTAGCCAATCGCAATTGCGGTTTATCGTATCGCGACATTGTTGCTCGCGTGGGTCGAGATCCAACTACTGTTAGCAGATGGAATCAGTGTGTTCAAGAGGGTAATCCGGAACGCCGTGCTGGATCCCAACGGCCTCGCATCACTAGCAGTCGAGATGACAGGCATCTTATCCGCATGGCTGTAACGGATCGTGCAGCCACGTCTGGATCCCTGAATCAACAGATGGGGACGATTAAAAGACAACAACCATCTGCACGAACAGTTCGACGACGTTTGCTGTAGCATGGACTATCAGTTCGGAGACCTTGGCTGCGGTTACCCTTGACGCTGCATCACAGACAGGAGCGCCTGCGATGGTGTACTCAACGACAAACGTAGGTGCACGAATGGCAAAACGTCGTTTTTTCGCATGAATCCAAATACTGTTTACAGCATCCTGATGGTCGCATCCGTGTTTCGCGACATCTCGGTGAAATCACATTGGAAGCGTGTATTCGTCATCGCCATACTGGCGTATCACCCGGCGTGATAGTATGGGGTGCCATTGGTTACACGTCTCAGCCACCTCTTGTTCGCATTGACAGCACTTTGAACATTGGACGTTACATTTCAGATGTGTTACGACCCGTGGCTCCACCCTTCATTCCATCTCAGGAAACCCTACATTTCAGCAGGATAATGCACGACCGCATGTTGCAGGTCCTGTACTGGCCTTTCTGGATACAGAAAATGTTCGACAGTTGCCCTGGCCAATACATTCTCCAAATCTCTCACGAATTGAAACGTCTGGTCAATGGTGGCTGGCTTGTCACAATACGCCAGTCACTACTCTTGATGAACTGTGGTACCGTGTTGAAGCTGCATGGGCAGCTGTACCTGCACACGCCATCCAAGCTCTGTTTGACTCAATGCCCAAGCATATCAAGGCCGTTATTACGGCCAGAGGTGGTTGCTCTGGGTACTGATTTCTCAGGATCTATGCACCCAAACTGCGTGAAAATGTAATCACATGTCAGTTCTAGTATATTATATTTGTCCAATGAATACCCGTTTATCATCTGCATTTCTCCTTGGTGTAGCAATTTTAATGGCCAGTAGTGTAAGTTCATATCCTTCCCATTTAGCGTTTTCGTAATTGACTTAATGGGATCACATCCTAACCACTAAAAAACAACCATGCCTAACACCACCACTCTCTTAATGCTCCGCTGGCAACAAACATGATGACAGTAACGTTATTCAAGCACTCGCGAAACCCAAACTCTTTCATCAGGGTGCCAGAGAGCGTAGCACGATTCACCACTCAAAATCATTCGTTTCTAGTCATTCACTGTCCAGTGATGTCGCTCTTTACTCCAACTTAAGCACCGATTAATATTGACTACGGGACTGTGTGGCCTACGAGGAGCTGATCGAGCATTGTACCTCCTTTTTTTTTTAGCTCTGTAGGCACTACCATTGTGCTAGCTGGGCTGCTGGTAGCACTTTAGGAATCACTATCGAGTCCTTCTATAGGTTTCGTGAGATATTTTACAATCATCCTCCGCACAGTGAGTTAAAAGGGGTGGTGTGGGATAAGGTATACTGGGTGGTTTTCTTCACTGTGTACTAACTCTAGGGACTGATCGATGAGAGAATACAGAAGAAAAAAGTTCTATTGAACTTATGTCCTGAGTTGCATGGTTTCTATGTTAGAGGTATTTTATTCAATTTTATATTGTTACAGAGGCTGTGGTCTTATACACGCTGTACCATGTAGCCATAGTTACAGTATGCATGGTTTCCTCCTTGAGGGCAGTACTGTTCCTCATGCTTCCTGCCGTAGAACCTCTCCTGCCTTAGTAATTGGTAATGGTTGTGTCCGATTCACGTCTCTTACTGATTCACCTTGTAGTGAATGTCATACAGCGTTTCACACAGTGGTTCCCTATTCAAATGGAGAGCTTGCCAACATTGTGTTTACAAAGGACGTACCCGAAATGTTCGGACACCATACTTCAAACAAAATGTGATTAACACTGTGGAAGGCGACCGTTGTGCCAGTACCAGACAGCTGGCCACTAGTACAGGGTAAGCCAGACGGCTGAGTGGAACATTCTCCATGAGAAATGTTACCACTCTTATCACTTGAAGAGTGTGTCGGGCTTACTAACGACGGACTTTCAACATCGAGAGCAGTTTTGTCACTGGTTTCTTCACCAGGCAACCACGATTCCGGGATCTGTGTCACTCATCGTGTTCACAGCAGAAGCCATCTTAAGGAGGAGTGGTATTTTCAGCCTTCATTACAGTAACCTGAGGAATGACATGCAGAACCCCTATGGTATGGTGATAGCGAATCATCATCATTGGTGCAGCCGGAATGTGTGGGCCGGGATAATTGGCGACTATATTTAGGGACCAGTCTTCCCCCCCCCCCCCCCCCCCCCACACGTCACCTAACAGGCTAGAACTACAGCCGTTTCTTCCGGGCCACTTTGCCTCCCCTACAGGAAGAAGTGCCATTGATGATTCGAAGGTTTATATGGCTGCTACATGATGGTGCTCGAGCCCACTTCGCCGTTAACGTCCGGAAGCATCTCAATCGTGTCTTCCCTGGTCGATGGATCGGACGAGGTGGTCCAGTTGCAGGCCTGCTCGTTCAACGGATCTCAAACCGTGTAATTTCTAGTTATGAGGACGTCTCAAAATTATCCTGCATGCTGAGCCCACTCCTGACGTGAAGACACCGGAGCAGCATGTAAGTGTTGCCTTTGACAGTGTTCGGACGCAGCCTGGTCGATGTGAACGGCACGTAAACGCATGAGTTGAGGCACATGAAAACCATTTTCAACACATACTGTGACTGTTGGTGCATGGAACAGCAGGACGTATTAGACCACAGTCTCTGTAACAATGTATGATTGAATAAATGGTCTATAGCACGGAAACCATGTATTTCCACGTCCATTAGACCTGTTCTGTTCCGTATCCTGCAATCGATCAATCCCTAGAATTTGTACACCGTGGAAAAAATTACTCTGCATGTAGAAACATATGCTAATGTCAGTTCAGTTTATTTCATAGTAAATTTGGGTCATTATATGAAGCCAGCTTTGCTAAAGAGATATCCAGAAAATCAATTGAAGAAGCAAGGGAATTAAAACCTCTAGCATGAGGAAGAGGGAAATTCATATAAATGCTAGAATAAGCCAAAATTAGACATCATTTGTATACTTCAGATGATATTTTAAGGAAAATCATTAAGATGTAAAGAAGTATGTACATCCTGTCTGAAATTAATAAAGAGGATAATGAGAGTAAAACTGTATGGAATATTGTCAAATGGGAGACAGGATAGCCAATCAATGGACAAGACGCCATAACACTTAAACTAAATGACAACGAGGGACTAATAATTCACGAGTTGCTAATACCTTTAACAATACCTTTCTAGATATAGGAAGAAAAATATGATTAAATGGTTCATCTGAAGAAGCAAGAGAGTATGTATAAAATGTCACACCACCAAGCTTTATATAACTAGAAGTAGAACCAACAGCCGACACTGAAATTCATACTTACAAAAACTCAGGAGAGCAAAATAACATGTTGTGGTTACGGAATCTCAGACAGAAATTTGAAAATATATTTTGAAATAATAAGTAATTTTTGTAGTGATGTATGTAATACATCGCTCGCACAAGGAGTTTTTATGGACAGTTTAAATATGCAATTGTTCAACTTCTTCACAGGTAAGGTGAAAATAAAGATTTAAAAAAATTGAGATAAAATTACAGTCTTGGTTGAGGAGATTTTTATTTTATAATTTCAATGAGGCGCTTTCGCCTGTGATATGCGTCTTGAGATTATCTACAAAGCAAAAAATTTTAAAAAGTAAGTATAAGGTAAAAACATATTACACGGGAAAAATTTTCATCAATCGTTCAGAAACTGGTCACGGTGCACGCCGTCCGTAAAATGATTGCACGACGCGAATACATCAGCAAAATGCGATTGGGATATCAAAAAGTTGAAAATTCCCGACGCTTGTCAACTGGGTTCCTGAAAAGGCTGTTATATTAGAAATTATGTGGACCGTGGTTTGTAGGGCTATTAATGTTCTGTATACGAATACGGTCCTGTCCAATGTAACTTTGAGAAAGCATACTATATTTAGTTCCGCACAACAAACAGTCATATCAACAGTTGATGTAGTGAAGCACATGAACTGGAGTCAGTAAATGGAGTAGAAGGCCCCAAATTTTTAGGTGTACGTATTGACGAAAATCTGAACTGGATAAAGAATATTTCTGAACTACTCAAGCAAATTAAGTTCAGTTACTTTTTCTCTTCATTCAGTTGCTAGCCATAGAAACAAACGACTTAACCTCCTGACTTATTTTGCGTATTTACTTTCAATCCTAGGAAATGGAATAATTTTCTGGGGTAACTCACAACTTAGAAAGAAAATACTGATTAAACAAAAGCGAGCAGTAAGAACAAAATGTGGTATTTATCAGCGGTCGTCATGTAGGCATCTCTTCTAGGAGTTATGCAGTTTAACAGCACCATCATAATGCATATATTCGCCAATGAAATTCGTCACAAATAATCCATAACAATTTGAGAACAACTAACCCTACAACCCTAGAGGAAAAGATGACCTTCTTTGTCCATTATTAAAACCGACAGTGGCTGACCAAGGGGTACAATATGGAGTAACAAAAATTACCGATCTTTTGTCCGAAAACATAAAATGTTTGACAGGTAGCCTAATAAGTTTTAAATCTAAACTAAAATAATTTCTTCAGAATAAATTATTCTAATTATTCTATTCTATGAACAAATTTTTACTTAAAAAGTGATAGCCTGTAAAAAAAAATCTTGATTTAGTTTGTTAGATAGTTTAATTAATTTCTTTGCGTGTTTTTGGGTACTTGCATTGTTTAATTCATATATTACGGGCGTATTATAGTATTTGAGGGTTGTAGCATCGCGCCTTAGTACCTGAATAGTGCAAATTCGCGTAGTCATCTGTCTTCTGTTTTTGTTTTGAACAGCCAGTGTCGGTTGGTCACAGTCAGTGTGCTCCCTGCCGCCGTTGGATAAGCAGCTGTAGCAGCAAGTCGTATAACCCTAGCCTACTTGTTTGTTAGATAGTTTAATTAATTTCTTTGCGTGTTTTTGGGTACTTGCATTGTTTAATTCATATATTTCGGGCGTATTATAGTATTTGAGGGTTGTAGCATCGCGCCTTAGTACCTGAATAGTGCAAATTCGAGTAGTCGTCTGTCTTCTGTTTTTGTTTTGAACAGCCAGTGTCGGTTGGTCACAGTCAGTGTGCTCCCTGCCGCCGTTGGATAAGCAGCTGCAGCAGCAAGTCGTATAACCCTAGCCTACTTGTTTGTTAGATAGTTTAATTAATTTCTTTGCGTGTTTTTGGGTACTTGCATTGTTTAATTCATATATTTCGGGCGTATTATAGTATTTGAGGGTTGTAGCATCGCGCCTTAGTACCTGAATAGTGCAAATTCGCGTAGTCGTCTGTCTTCTGTTTTTGTTTTGAACAGCCAGTGTCGGTTGGTCACAGTCAGTGTGCTCCCTGCCGCCGTTGGATAAGCAGCTGCAGGAGCAAGTCGTATAACCCTAGCCTACTTGTTTGATAGTTTAATTAATTTCTTTGCGTGTTTTTGGGTACTTGCATTGTTTAATTCATATATTTCGGGCGTATTATAGTATTTGACAGTTGTAGCATCGCGCTATAGTGTTTACTTCGTAGATTCTTATTTAAATTGCGTGCGAGTTTCGTATAGGAGGTGCAATTTCGAGTTTTAGTTACTGTAATCGTAAATTCAGCAGATTGTAGCGCAGTCGTTAGGCATTTGTACAGGTTAGTTGATACATTCTTTGCGTGTTCCGCTTGCGTTATCTAGGCACGGACTCGTGTTTCGGTAACTGTTGTTAAACATCGATTAGAATGGACAGGGACTGCGATTGCTGTGTTCGGATGAGGGCTGACTTGGCATCCCTTCGCTCACAGCTGCAAACGGCGCTGACTTCGGTCGCGCAGCTTGAGGCTGTTGCCAATGGGCACCACTGTGGGGAGCCGGACTCGGGTATCACGGGGATGTCAACCTCGTCCCGTCTGTCCCCAGATCGGTCTGCCGCTGTGGTTGCCCCGGTTGCTGCCCGCAGTGGGGCTGAGCCCTCGCCTGTGGTTGATTGGGAGGTCGTTCCAAGGCGTGGCAGGCAGCGAAAGGCGTCCCCGGAGGCTGATCAGAAAGCCTCCCCGGCGCGTCTGACAAACAGGTTTCAGGCACTGTCTCTGGCTGGGCCAGATGCAGCTGCCTGCCCTGTTTCAGAGGATCATTCTCAGCCTTCAAGGTCCGGGCAATCGCAGAGGGTGGGATTACTGGTAGTTGGGAGCTCCAATGTTAGGCGCGTAATGGGGCCCCTTAGGGATACGGCGGCTAAGGAGGGGAAGAAATCCAGTGTGCACTCCGTGTGCATTCCGGGAGGAGTCATTCCTGATGTGGAAAGGGTCCTTCCGGATGCCATGAAGAGCACAGGGTGCAGCCAGCTGCAGGTGGTGGCACATGTCGGCACTAATGACGTGTGTCGCTTTGGATCTGAGGAAATTCTCTCTAGATTCCAGCGGCTATCTGATTTGGTGAAGGCTGCCGGTCTTGCTTACGAGATGAAGGCAGAGCTCACCATCTGCAGCATCGTTGACAGAACCGACTGCGGACCTTTGGTGCAGAGCCGGGTGGAGGGTCTGAATCAGAGGCTCAGACGGTTTTGCGACCGTATTGCCTGCAGATTCCTTGACTTGCGCCATAGGGTGGTGGGGTTTCGGGTTCCGCTGAATAGGTCAGGAGTTCACTACACTCAGCTGGCGGCTACACGGGTAGCGGAGGCTGTCTGGCGTGGACTGGGCGGTTTTTTAGGTTAGAAGGCCTCGGGAAAGTGCGGGATGGGCTGAAATGTCAAAGGGTGCTTGGCAATTACAGGACGTGCTTGGATCAAGGAACAGTCGGAATTATAGTTGTAAATTGTTGTAGTTGCGCTGGAAAAGTCCCTGAGCTTCAAGCGCTAATAGAAAGCACAGAAGCTGATATCGTTATAGGTACAGAAAGCTGGCTAAAGCCTGAAATAAGTTCTGCAGAAATTTTTACGAAGTCTCAGACGGTGTTCAGGAAAGATAGATTAGGCAGAATTGGTGGTGGAGTGTTTGTGTCTGTCAGTAGTGGTTTATCTTGTAGTGAAGTCGAAGTAGATACTCCGTACGAATTGGTATGGGTGGAGGTTATACTTAACAGCCGAATTAAGTTAATAATTGGCTCCTTCTACCGACCCCCAGACTCCGATGATACAGTTGCGGAACAGTTCAGAGAAAGTTTGAGTCTCGTAACAAATAAATACCCCACTCATACGGTTATAGTTGGTGGGGACTTCAACCTACCCTCGGTATGTTGGCAAAAATACTTGTTCAAAACCGGTGGTAGGCAGAAAATGTCTTCCGAGATTGTCCTAAATGCATTCTCCGAAAATTATTTCGAGCAGTTAGTCCACAAACCCACGCGAATTGTAAATGGTTGCGAAAACACACTTGACCTCTTGGCCACAAACAATCCAGAGCTGATAGAGAGCATCATGACTGATACAGGGATTAGTGATCACAAGGTCATTGTAGCTAGGCTCAATACCATTTCTTCCAAACCCATCAGAAACAAACGCAAAATAATTTTATTTAAAAAAACGGATAAAGTGCCACCAGAAGCCTTCCTAAAAGACAATTTCCATTCCTTCCGAACTGACTATGTGAATGTAGACGAGATGTGGCTCAAATTCAAATATATAGTAGCAGCAGCAATTGAGAGATTCATACCTCATAAAATGGTAAGAGATGGAACGGATCCCCCGTGGTACACAAAAAAGGTCCGAACGCTGTTGCAGAGGCAACGGAAAAAGCATGCGAAGTTCAGAAGAACGCGAAATCCCGAAGATGGGCTAAAATTTACAGACGCGCGAAATTTGGCACGTACTTCGATGCGAGATGCCTTTAATAGGTTCCACAACGAAACATTGTCTCGAAATTTGGTAGAAAATCCGAAGAAATTCTGGTCGTATGTAAAATACACAAGCGGCAAGACGCAGTCAATACCTTCGCTGCGCAGTGCCGATGGTACTGTTATCGACGACTGTGCCGCTAAAGCGGAGTTATTGAACGCAGTTCTCCGAAATTCCCTCACCAGGGAAGACGAATGGAATATTCCAGAATTTGAAACACGAACATCTGCTAGCATGAGTTTCTTAGAAGTAGATACCTTAGGGGTTACGAAGCAACTCAAATCGCTTAATACGGGCAAGTCTTCAGGTCCAGATTGTATACCGATTAGGTTCCTTTCAGATTACGCTGATACAATAGCTCCCTACTTAGCACTCATATAAAACCGCTCGCTCACCGATAGATCTGTACATACAGATTGGAAAATTGCGCAGGTCGCACCAGTGTTCAAGAAGGGTAGTAGGAGTAATCCATCTAACTACAGACCTATACCATTGACGTCGGTTTGCAGTAGGGTTTTGGAGCATATACTGTATTCAAACATTATGAATCACCTCGAAGGGAACGATCTATTGATACGTAATCAGCATGGTTTCAGAAAACATCGTTCTTGTGCAACGCACCTAGCTCTTTATTCGCACGAAGTAATGGCCGCTACCGACAGGGGATCTAAAGTTGATTCCGTATTTCTATATTTCCGGAAAGCTTTTGACACCGTTCCTCACAAGCGACTTCTAATCAAGCTGCAGGCCTATGGATATCGTCTCAGTTGTGCGACTGGATTCGTGATTTCCTGTCAGGAAGGTCGCAGTTCGTAGTAATAGACGGCAAATCATCAAGTAAAACTGAAGTGATATCAGGTGTTCCCCAGGGAAGCGTCCTGGGACCTCTACTGTTCCTGATCTATATAAATGACCTGGGTGACAATCTGAGCAGTTCTCTTAGACTGTTCGCAGATGATGCTGTAATTTACCGTCTAGTAAGGTCATCCGAAGACCAGTATCAGCTGCAAAGCGATTTAGAAAAGATTGCTGTATGGTGTGTCAGGTGGAAGTTGACGCTAAATAACGAAAAGTGTGAGATGATCCACATGAGTTCCAAAAGAAATCCGTTGGAATTCGATTACTCGATAAATAATACAATTCTCAAGGCTGTCAATTCAACTAAGTACCTGGGTGTTAAAATTACGAACAACTTCAGTTGGAAGGACCACATAGATAATATTGTCGGGAAGGCGAGCCAAAGGTTGCGTTTCATTGGCAGGACACTTAGCAGATGCAACAAGTCCACTAAAGAGACAGCTTACACTACACTCGTTCGTCCTCTGTTAGAATATTGCTGCACGGTGTGGGATCCTTACCAGGTGGGATTGACGGAGGACATCGAAACGGTGCAAAAAAGGGTAGCTCGTTTTGTATTATCGCGTTATAGGGGAGAGAGTGTGGCAGATATGGTAAGCGAGTTGGGATGGAAGTCATTACAGCATAGACGTTTTTCGTCGCGGCGAGACCTTTTTACGAAATTTCAGTCACCAACTTTCTCTTCCGAATGCGAAAATATTTTGTGGAGCCCAACCTACATAGGTAGGAATGATCATCAAAATAAAATAAGAGAAATCAGAGCTCGAACAGAAAGGTTTAGGTGTTCGTTTTTCCCGCTCGCTGTTCGGGAGTGGAATAGTAGAGAGATAGTATGATTGTGGTTCGATGAACCCTCTGCCAAGCACTTAAATGTGAATTGCAGAGTAGTCATGTAGATGTAGATGTAGATGAGTTGCACGAGTAGGACTAAAAAATTATGTGTTCATTAATATTAACACTAATCATGTATAAATATTTAGTAAACTAACTCATCCGCATCATTTGGATATCAGGATAGTTCAAATGATCTATGGAGCATGTAACTAACTAACTATGTTCGACGGTCGCTTTCTGTCAGCACACAATGTCTACTTGGTCTTGGTCTAGCTGTAGTTGTCCCTTCGTGTGTCCACTTCACGGTCACATCACTTCCACTTACACTTTAGAAAGATTGACATATTCCTGATGAACTTGTGCTATCCAATGACTAGTCCACATTCGAAATCACAGAAATCTTCTGGGATATATTCTGCTGTTAATACTCCGCTACTGAAAACACAATGCTTCCTGCCTCCTTTTATACTGGCACTTCTGTCTCTCGTGACATCTAGCGGTCAATTCCGCATAACATAGAGGTGTCAAGATATTTTTAATCACGTAGTGTACTATAAGGGTGTAGTCGAACATCCTTACAGTACTCTAGATTGTGGCGAGCAGGGTGCGATGAGGAGGATCTGTTCACGCTCCACAGCGCCAAGAAAACTTTATTCACAACGAAAAATTCATTAATTGGAAATACGGAATAGCCTTCCCTAGATGCTAGCAGCTAAGACGCACCAGGGGTGTGCGGAAGCAAGTCAGCAATAACAGATGGTCGCCCGGCGCGTCGCAGAAGGCACGCGTGGCAGCCGTTACGTCACTGACTGTCAATGGACCCCCTGACGTCGCATGTGACGTGGTCCTCTATGGACGGCAGCGGAGAACAGCCTCTGCGAAACGGTTTCCGAAGCGCTATCGCTCAGGACGTGCGCCCAGGAGATTCGCCTTCCAGTCCAGCCTGAAGTATTCGTTGTCGTGGAGAGTTAGAAACGCAGCCTCCAGTTAGGAGTTAGAAGCTGGCAACCAGTAACAGTGGCTTCCCCACTGATGCTGCACACCTTCTTGGCCTTTCTGATTAAGCCTCCAGTAGGCCAACAGAATGATCGCTGTCACTGCACCCCATCAGTGATGACTCGGAATTTGACACTGCAGCTTATAGTTGCAGAGTCTCTGCAGTGAGACTTGTGAGTTCACAGATGACTGTAGATGATTAGGCGCGCAGAGGGTCGACTGACATAGTCTCCCCTGTACCACGGGACAGCTACAGCTGAGAGTGAGCTTAAGAAGGAGTAGTATTTATGCTGGCTCTTACTGTGCGCTCTGCTGCTGTGAGGGTAGCACTGACATCATGTGTACTAGTTTTTAGTATGACCGGCCGGTGTGGCCGAGCGTTTCTGGGCGTTTCAGTCTGGAATCGCGCGACCGCTACGGACGCAGGTTCGAATCCTGTCTCGGGCATGGATGTCCTTAGGTTAGTTAGGTTTAAGTAGTTCTAAGTTCTAGTGGACTGATGACCTCAGATGTTAAGTCCCATAGTCTTCAGAGCCATTTGAACACTTTTTTCTCTGGTATGGTCAGCTCTTGTGGTGGCTTCAGACTTTAGTAACTTCGTTTTCCAGATGCTCTTTTCTGTTGCTAAATAGCCACAGCGGCGCTATAACAGGGCTTTCTTGTGACATTCTTCTCCGTCAGCAGTGTGACGATATCTGCCTGTTTCCATGATGTCATTGTGCTTAGTTTGTGGACTGGTGTGCTCGGCCAGTCTCACTTGTTGCAATTGCTTCCGTATTCATTTCGTCGTAGAAGGCAGTTTGACGGTCATTGACTCAGGCGGCTTACTACTGGTGTCGCCACTGAAGTTCATTAATGAATATTTCAGTGTTAGCCTGCGATAATATTCCGGGTCCCTACTGTACCTTGACACATGTCATAACAATATAGCTGTCAGAAACTGATCACTCAAATTACCTTTAATGAGGACTACACTCGAGAGAAAAACCTAAGTAATTTGGAAAGAATTCAGAGAGCGTTTAAGTAAAACTCGTACATTTTTCCTAAATTCCGTCACGTAAAGGCACTTTCCCAAATGCCAAATCAGGTAGCTTGGAGTGTGACTGGTACATGAGTTGTTTGTTGCGGGCTTTCTTCATTGATAAGGGGACGACTTACAATTCCCGGAATATCATTTTAATCTGCTTTTTAATTAAATACCATTACAGGAGTTAACATCAGCAACTGATTCAGTATAAAATAAAGTTTTTAATACTTTTAAACCATAGGATTTCCCCACACCAGGCCCCGCCTCCACATGTAATTTTCAGGAACACCCTATCATATGATATGTGAGCCATTATTATCAAGCCAGGAGCGACACTGGAGAAGAGAAAGTTAAACACCAAACGGCTCATTTATACGCAGTATAATTTCATTAATGTGACCACCATCTATGTTCTATATCAACGTGCAATAACCACTCACACATAGGACCTGGTAGCACTAGCAGTGGGCGGTACATAAAGCTTTTTGTATGCACGCAAAAACAGTTCAGTCCTTATCGTGAAGCGGAAACCGAGTGATTTATCTGATATTCAAAATGGCATAATCACTGGCTTTCAAGTCAAGGGAGGAAACATTTCGGAAACGGCTAAGTTTATTGACTTTATATATGCTGTCATGGTTAAAGAATACTGAGCATGACAAAATCACGCTATCCAAAACTGGCGCCAAGGCAACAAAGCGAACCATGGGCCATAGATGACAGCCGTGAACGACGGCTGCGGAGGTGTGTACACCCGTATAGACGTGCAACTCTTGAGCAACTGATCGCTCAGATGAGCCAAGAGCCGACCAATAGTGTCTCCTCAATGTCTGTTTAGCGAAAGTTACTGCATACGGGTCTCTGCAAGAGGCGTGTTGCTCTTGCACCCATGCTGACTGAATTTCATCGGTGACGAAAGCTGGAATTAGGACACCAGTGCCGGAACTATAAGTCCACTGCGTGGCGACAAGAGACATTTTCAAACGAATCACGTTTTATGCTCAGTGGGACTAAAAACAGCCACCCTGCATCAATCGTCAGAAGGGTTCAGGCCGGAGAAGAGTTATGGTGTGCAGAATCTTTTCGCGTTTTTCTATTCCAGATGATACAGTAGATCAACGCAATAATGTATCTATTCTTGAAGACCAAGTCCACTCCTACATGCAGTTTTGTTTCCTCGGCACAATGACATCTACCGGCAGGACAACACAACGTGTCACACAGCTCTCAGTGCGCGTACGTGGTTCCAAGAGCAGCAGGATGCGTTTACTGCCACCAAACCTCCACAATTCAAAACTAGTTGAGATCTTGTGTGATCACTTCGATAGGGCTGTTGACGCAACGGATCCTCAAACGAGTATCCTAACAGCGCTTACCATGACATTGGAGTTAGCCTGGCTCCACATCATTGTCGGTACTTTCCAGAGTCTCATTGCCTCTCCACTTGCACATCTCGCGGCGATGGCGCTGTAAAAGGTGGCTATTCAGTCTTCTGACGGGTGGTGATATTAATGTGACAGAACAGTGTGTAAGGGACAGTCAAATGAAAACGGGAGAGACGGAAAAAGTAAGTAAACTGATTATTATTTCAAAACTGATCGCCATAACTGATAATACATTTATTCATCTGTGAGGCAGGATGGTCAATACCTTCACGAAAAATTGTTAGGGGTTGTCCACGGATACGTGATTGCACCCAGACGTGCCCTTCTTCTTCCCAAGGAAATCGACGGACACGGATGTCTTTCTTCAGAGCTCAAATGGGGAGAGATCGGAATTGTGCGGAGGATGCTTAAGGGCTTCCAGAATGAAGAGATTTCCAGCGAAACTTCTTCAGCGTAGTTGGAACAGTCTTGGCAACATGCAGGCCCTTCCAAGATTGCCAAGGTTGTTTCGACAACAATATAGAAGTTTCGCTGGGAAGCCCTTACACATCCTCTCGCAGTACCGATCTCTCTCTATGCCAATTCCATACTTTTAAAGCCCGTAAGGAAGACATTGGTGGCCGTAGATTTGCTTAATGATTGTACACCTGCGTACAATCATGTTTCCATATACAAACGAAAAGTTTTTCCCGTAAAAGGACTGACCGTCTTGTGTCACAGTGGGATAAAAGCATTACAGTTATGGTGATTACTTTTGAAATAACCACTTTTTCCCAATGTGTCTCGTTTTTATTGGACTGTCCCTTATACCACACACTTTCAAAGTAAGATTTCGACAGAGAAAAAATTCTGAACATACACTCGGAAACTTTTTTGAACCTAAATTTGCACTGATTCGCATGCCTTGGAAGTTCTCTTGATCTGTCGTGGTGAGACATATGGATGTTTACGAAATGTACTTATGACCCGAAGCAAACTGTACTTATTGCCACTTGCGTGACAGATCTGCAACGCTCTTATTTGCTCAGATAAGAACATGATTGACCAGGCGCAGTCTGGAACCGCGAGACCGCTACGGTCGCAGATTCGAATCCTGCCTCGGGCATGGATGTGTGTTATGTCCTTAGGTTAGTTAGGTTTAACTAGTTCTAAGTTGTAGGGGACTAATGACCTCAGAAGTTGCGTCCCATAGTGCTCAGAACCATTTGAACCATTTGATTAGAGGAAGGTTTGCACCCGGATTGGACTCTATTTACCCTGGCAAGGCATAGAAATGATAACGGCCTTTAAGGACATATTTTTCATGACACAACATCAGATATCATAGACAGAAAGAGATAACTATACTCAACAATCACAGAGACAGCGTAACGGCTATACAAAACTACAAGAAGAAGGAAAACACGATGCAATGACGAGTTATCAGTTTAAATACATTGGTGTCCATTTAACTAAAGTATAAACTTAAGAGTAAAGTTTTTAATTCTTTAATATCATTTCTGAATAAAGACGTTTGGAAGTTTTTCTACAGTTATGACGGTGAACACTTATGTTTTTAAGACACTGTTATCGCTCGCAAAAGGGCCCTTCATAACTGCACAACCGAATAAGACTTCTGATGTAATGCAGTCTCGAGACTTCGAGAAAAGTATGTTTCAACGTTGATTATTCTTATTCTTTTACTTCTTGGTAAACACTTTTATTTCCAATTTTACTTTAGAAACTGGTTGCCTTTAGTCGCGGGAAGGATCCTTTTTAGATTCAAAAAGGCTGAGCGAAGGCTTTGGGAGCAGAAATGGATACATTTATACTCCTGACTGGCGAGTCTTCGTTTTCTGTTTTCAGTCCAAAAAGATGGAGTTTTTAATTTATGTAAAGACTTTCGCATTGAGGAAGTGGCCCAGAGGATGAGAAAGCTTGAGAGAAAATACCTTACGAAGATAAGAGCCTGTGCCGAGAAAGGCTAAACTGATGTGTGTAATTTGGGTGGTGAATACAGGATGGAGGTCATAAACAATAGCTGATTGGTCAGTGTGTCTGACTAAGGAGGACATGGGTTCCATTCATGACACTGCCAGGGAGTTTTCATTTGTGGGAGGACGGGTGCACACAGCAGCTTGTTGCTAACTAAGAAGATACGCGAATGATAAGTTGCGGCTGTGAGTTCTGAAGAGCTGACAACGACTGGGGGACCACTGTGTTGACACTGTGGCACTCCATATCGCATTCAAATGATTCCGTTGGTAGAGCCTGGTACTGCAGGTGGTGTGGTTCGCATGGCGTTTAGGGTTTTGAACACGGAGTAGGTTATAAAACATAATACGATACTCTCTAAAATATTTTACCAATACGGCAGTTATCAATTTAATTAAAATATATTCTCTATAAAAGTCTACTGACAATTTACATGGAGGAATTTCTGTGTCTGGTCTGTATTCTCCTGCTACGTGCCAAGACCTGTTCGTACGGGCCACATCTCGCCCAGTTGCCAACACGCTGCCTGCCACCCATCTGACAGACCTAGCAATGTCTATAGGACTGAAATTCCCTAAATACGCCAAAGGAATTTCTGTTCTGAACATCACTCTTTCCATATAATAATCTGTCTGGATCTCTTGGCGAAATGTGTATGTGTAAAGGCCCTAAATTGCATTTAGGGGCTGTGTGGAAAGTGTAATGCTTTTTCTTTCTGGAACGAACTTCAAACCCCCTGAGCGTTTGTTCGATATTAAACAGGTTACAGTCTTACAGTTAATATAATAAACACCAGAATTAGCGTATTATCTGTGTTTACTTCTCTATGACCCAGCCGTGCTTTAATATGGATTTTGCTTCGAAATTTGACTGATGCAGATTTTTGAAAGCACTACGCAATTTTTTTGCTTTGTTTTGAGAAACTGGGCTGTTATGAAGACGCTCGGAAATTCGTGTTATAAACTTCTAGGGCTTGTATAGTAGAGTGAGTAAATAATATTTTGAATGGGAATCCATGTCCAGAAACGTACCACAACCATTTGAAAAAATGTTGATATCGTGACCACTTCCACAAGTAATTGATTAGGCGTCACCAAGTACATCATTTGTTTGACAGTTCCACTGATCAATAACCAAAAGAATTGCCCGCGTGTTCCTTGACCTATTCAACGTGAGGCAGTACGGCCTCTTCTAATTCGGCCATCCGGTATCTCTTTGGAGCACCACAGTACACCTGCTGACGGTGAAGGTACCATTTCCCGAAGCCGTTGCGTAACTTTGGCGAAAAGGGTATACGATAGAGTTGGACGTTCGGGAAAACGATCTTAATAAAGGCTACGAGCAGCTCTTCCATTACCGTGAGCTTCGCCATTCAGAAGGATCATGTCGGTATATTCTGCAAACATGTTCTGAACCATGTTGCTCCAACATTCACAGACACGTGAATCAGGCTCGAAACAGGTCAGAGTGGTAGGATTGATGTCAAATGACGTAAGCCGATTCGACGTAAGTACCACCCCCGACCGTAACTACCATTTTGTGTACCTACCTAGCAAACATGTTTCGAAACTGCTGTAACACGGAAACGATACGTTCCCGGACATGGGCTGCTGTTCAAAATATTATGTACTCACTACTCTCTACAAGTCCTACATTTTTGTAACGGAAATTTCCGAACACCATGTATGCTGTGCTCTGTTACAGTCTTCAGTCCTTGATGTCTCAGGATGTATCCCCTCTTTTTGTCAACTTACGCCAGAAATTTATTTTCTCCTCAGTTCGATTCATTACGTCATCGTGAGTTATTTGCTCCGTCATTCTAATTTTCAACATTCTTCTGCAACACCACATTTCAAAAACATCTATTCTCTTCTTGTCTGAACTGCTCATCATCCACTTTTAAATTCCATGCAAGGCTGTATTCCATATAAACAGCCGCGCGAGGTGACGCAGTGGTTACCACACTGGACTTGCATTCGGGAGGACGACGGTTCAATCACGCATCCAGCCATCGTAATTTAGGTTTTTCGTGATTTCCCTGAATCGTTGCAGGGAAACACCGGGATAGTTCCTTTGAAAGGGCACGGCCGACTTCCGTCCCTGTCCTTCTCTAATCCGATGAGACCGCTAACCGCACTGTTTGGTCTCCTACCCCAAGCAACCCAACCCAACCCAACCCCTTGTAAACATATCAGAACGGAGTGCATAACAGTTCAATTTGTATTCAATATTAACAGTTTTCTCTTTCTCAGAAACGCTTTTCTTGCTAGTGCCAATCAGCATTTTATGTAATTTCTGCTTCGACCGTGGTGCTTTATTTTGCTGCCCAAATACAGAACTCAACAACTTCTCTCAAGTAAGTCACATCCTAATCTAACTCTACCGGCAACACCTGATTTGAAATCGACTACATTCCATTACTCTTTCTATAATTTTATTGATATTCATCTTATAGTCTCTTACCAAGACATTATCAGTAAGAATGTAGTGGCGACTTGGGAACATGGTGTGAGAGCAACAGATCAGGAAAAAATACACTCCTGGAAATGGAAAAAAGAACACATTGACACCGGTGTGTCAGACCCACCATACTTGCTCCGGACACTGCGAGAGGGCTGTACAAGCAATGATCACACGCACGGCACAGCGGACACACCAGGAACCGCGGTGTTGGCCGTCGAATGGCGCTAGCTGCGCAGCATTTGTGCACCGCCACCGTCAGTGTCAGCCAGTTTGCCCTGGCATACGGAGCTCCATCGCAGTCCTTAACAGTGGTAGCATGCCGCGACAGCGTGGACGTGAACCGTATGTGCAGTTGACGGACTTTGAGCGAGGGCGTATAGTGGGCATGCGGGAGGCCGGGTGGACGTACCACCGAATTTCTCAACACGTGGGGCGTGAGGTCTCCACAGTACATCGATGTTGTCGCCAGTGGTCGGCGGAAGGTGCACGTGCCCGTCGACCTGGGACCGGACCGCAGCGACGCACGGGTTCACGCCAAGACCGTAGGATCCTACGCAGTACCGTAGGGGACCGAACCGCCACTTCCCAGCAAATTAGGGACACTGTTGCTCCTGGGGTATCGGCGAGGACCATTCGCAACCGTCTCCATGAAGCTGGGCTACGGTCCCGCACACCGTTAGGCCGTCTTCCGCTCACGCCCCAACATCGTGCAGCCCGCCTCCAGTGGTGTCGCGACAGGCGTGAGTGGAGAGACGAATGGAGACGTGTCGTCTTCAGCGATGAGAGTCGCTTCTGCCTTGGTGCCAATGACGGTCGTATGCGTGTTTGGCGCCGTGCAGGTGAGCGCCACAATCAGGACTGCATACGACCGAGGCACACAGGGCCAACACCCGCCATCATGGTGTGGGGAGCGATCTCCTACACTGGCCGTACACCTGTGGTGATTGTCGAGGGGACACTGAATAGTGCACGGTACATCCGAACCGTCATCGAACCCATCGTTCTACCATTCCTAGACCGGCAAGGGAACTTGCTGTTCCAACAGGACAATGCACGTCCGTTTGTATCCCGTGCCACCCAACGTGCTCTAGAAGGTGTAAGTCAACTACCCTGGCCAGCAAGTTCTCCGGATCTGTCCCCCATTGAGCATGTTTGGGACTGGATGAAGCGTCGTCTCACGCAGTCTGCACGTCCAGCACGAACGCTGGTCCAACTGAGGCGCCAGGTGGAAATGGCATGGCAAGCCGTTCCACAGGACTACATCCAGCATCTCTACGATCGTCTCCATGGGAGAATAGCAGCCTGCATTGCTGCGAAAGGTGGATATACACTGTACTAGTGCCGACATTGTGCATGCTCTGTTGCCTGTGTCTATGTGCCTGTGGTTCTGTCAGTGTGAACATGTGATGTATCTGACTCCTTCCTGGGACAATGAATTAACGGTGTTCTTATTTCAATTTCCAGGAGTGTAAAACACTGAGATATGTTATCGGAACATCATCATATCATCTACCAATAATGTGTTACAACTTCAATTTCATAATATACAAGGGAAGAGGATAATAATACATTATGTTCTAGAATGGAAACACTGTAATTGTTATAATTTTATGGTAAATATGAATTGTTATTCACCTCTTTTGTTTCGATTTTGCAACATAGAAAAGTGAAACACTATGCTGCGATAAGTTGAAAGTATATTGGTTTATTTTGGTAGGTTTTCTTTATTCGGTATAGCTATTGTGAGCGGTATGTACCTAAACAAATGTGACTTAACCTTGTAAGTGTTACAGACGTACGGTAGATTCAGTTCGGATTTTAACGTTTTATGAAAAACGAGATAGAAAATTACAGTCATCTCCACTTCTTACTCAATAACTTTTGTGCCATATTTGTAAGTATCTGTAAGTGAGATGTAAATCTATATGTTTACTTACTATATAGTGTGTTAAAAACATTCTAATATTTTGAGTGGTGGTATCAGAACTAGAAAAAACCCTCCTATAAGCATGTCTCCGTAATCGCATACTTTCTGAGATGTGTAGACTTGTCCATAGCGGCTAATGGCGTTTCATTATAAATATGTATGCCTCCGTGCAAGAAAAGATGAACATTGAGGAAGTATCTATATCTATAACTACAAAGATACTTCGCAAGCCACCGTACGGTTTGTGGCGGAGGGTAATCTGTACCACTACAAGTCATTTTCTTTCTGTACCACTCGTAAATAGAGGGAAAAAAGACTATCTACAGGGTGTTACAAAAAGGTACCGCCAAACTTTCAGGAAGCATTCCTCACACACAAATAAAGAAAATATGTTCTGTGGACATGTGTCCGGAAACGTTTAATTTCCATGTTAGAGCTCATTTTAGTTTCGTCAGTATGTACTGTACTTCCTCGATTCACCGCCATGATTTCATACGGGATACTCTAGCTGTGTTGCTAGAACGCGTGCCTTTACAAGTACGACACAACATGTGCTTCATGCACGATGGAGCTCCTGCACATTTCAGTCGAAGTGTTCGTACGCTTCTCAACAACAGATTCGGTGACCGATGGATTGGTAGAGGCGGACCAATTCCATGGCCTCCACGTTCTCCTGACCTCAACCCTCTTGACTTTCATTTATGGGGGCATTAAAAAGCTCCTGTCTACGCAATCCCGGTACCAAATATAGACACTCTTCGTGCTCGTATTGTGGACGGCTGTGATACAATACGCCATTCTCCAGGGCTGCATCAGCGCATCAGGGATTCCATGCGACGGAGGGTGGATGCATGTATCCTCGCTAACGGAGGACATTTTGAACATTTCCTATAACAAAGTGTTTGAAGTCACGCTGGTACATTGTTACTGTGTGTTTCCATTCCATGATTAATGTGATTTGAAGAGAAGTAATAAAATGAGCTCTAACATGGAAAGTCAACGTTTCCGGAAATATGTCCACATAACATATTTTCTTTCTTTGTGTGTGAGGAATGTTTCCTGAAAGTTTGGCCGTACCTTTTTGTAACACCCTGTATATGCCTCCGTATAAGCCCTAATGTCTCGTATTTTATCTTCGTGGTCCATACGCGCAGTGTATGTTGGAGGCAGTATAATCGTTTTGCAGTCAGCTTCAAAAGCCAGATCGCTAAATTTTTTCAGTCGGGTCCCCCCGAAAAGAAAGTCGTCTTCCATCCGTGGGTTCCCATTTGAGTTACCGAGGCATCTCTTTAACACTTGCGTGTTGTTCCAACCGACCAGTAACAAATCCAAGAGCCTGCCTCTGAATAGCTTCGATGTCTTCCTTTAATCCGACCTGGTACGGATCCCAAGCACTAGAGCAGCACTAGCGTTCTACATGCAGTGTCCTTTACAGATTAACCACGCTTTCCGACAATTCTCTCAATAAATCGAGTTCTACTATTCACCTTCCCTACCACAATCCTCACATGCTCATTCCATTTCATATCGCTTTGAAACGTTACGGCAACATATTAAAATGATGCGACTGTGTCAAGCAGGACGCTACTAATGTTGTATCCGAAAATTATTATTTTTTCCTACTAATTCACCTTAACTTACATTCTTCACATTTAAAAGTATCTGTCATACATAACATCAACTATAAATTTTGTGTAAGTCACTTTGTATCGTCCTACAGTCACTCAATGACGACAACTTACCGCACAGCACAGCAGGATCAGCGAACAACCGTAGGTTGCTCCCCACCCTGTCCGCCAAATCATTTTTGTGTATAGAAAATAATATAGGTCCTGTCACACTTCCATAGGGCACTCCTGACAATAGCCTTGTGTTTTATGAACACTCGCTGTCGAAATGGTGATGATTTTTGGTTTATGGGAAGCTCAAATGCACGGTCATCTGCTCCCCTACAAAGTCCCAATTGTTATACAGTCCTATTTTTTCACAGTCCACTATAGCCTCTGTCCCCGGGCAGAGAAAATCCCCAATCCGACAGGGAATCGAACCCGGAACCCTATGATCCAGAGGGTGCAATGCTAGCCACTAGACCACGAGCTGCGGACTCTCGCCGTCGAGTACAACATACACTCGTTCTATAAGTTCTATAAGTCTTCGTGCCACTCGCACGCCTGTGAACCTATTCCACGCGCACGTACCTTCTTCAACAGCATGCCATGGGACACAGAATCAAACGCTTTTCGAAGACTAGAAATATGAAATCTGTCTGTTGCCCTTCATACATAGTTCGCAGTATTTCATGGAAGAAAGGGACAAGCTGAGTTTTTCGTGAGCGTTGCTTTCTAAAACCATGCTGATTTGTGGACAAAAGCTTCTCGGTCTCAATAAAATTAACTACAATCGAACTGAGAATATGTTCAAGGATTCTGCAGCAACCGGTGTTATGGACGCTGTCTGTAATTTTGCGGCTCTCTTTTTCTGCCCATGATATATCCAGGGGTCAGTCAGCTTTTTTCCAGTCGCTTAGGACTTTGCGCTGTGCGAAATATGCGTGATAAATGCGTGCTAGGTAGGGGGCCAATGCAGTATGGTACTCTTTGAAAAACCGAATTGGAATTCCATCCGAACCTTATGAATTACGTGTTTTCATCTCTCATTTGAACAACCTCTGCTGCCTCAGCAGTTTCCGAATCTCTTTATTAAGCCATGGCGGGTCTTTTCCGCCCTTAGTCCACTTACTAGGCACAATACTGTAGGGGAACAGTCATTGCCTCGGTGACTCGTCAAGAACGTTCACTACTCTACATCTCTCCTTGTATCGCCATACTGAACTGTACGCATCAGTCTCAGCATTTGATAGTACACAGGCAATTGTGTTGTTTGCCTTATTCTGTAGATACTGTAGTTTCAGTCTTGTTAGTGTGTGTTATTGTGCAGTAAATTTCTAGCAACTATGTGTATCTATTGTATTGTCGTATCTGCTCACAAAAATGGCCTAATTGTTGTATCTACTGGTATTGTGATATTTGTAGTGCCCTGTACACGAGTGGTTCAGTAATTTTTTTTCTCTTGAACATGCTATCTATGCAAGCATAGTATTCCGAAAGTGACATGGTACGATACTGCAGCGGACACGTACAATGGAAACTATGCTGCATTCGCTGTATGACATTTGGTAAGTTGCTTTGCTAGTTACGCTCAGAGGTGATAATGTGTTTCCTATTTTACGACCCTTTTTCACTTGGTTCGCTACTGAGAGTTTTGTCACATTTTGCGAGCAACATGCTTCTTTTACATAATGCCCTCCATTCCAAAATATTGATTCGTTTGATAAATCTTACATAGCTTTTGGATTTCTTTCCAAATTACTTGTAAACCGTTTGATTTTTTATAGACATCACAGTGTATATTGGTGAGTGTGGCTTTATGCTATGTGTACATAGCATTTTATGCGATCGCTACTATCAGTTGAAACATTGATTCATTTCTCGTGAAAATGAAATTGTTTTGAAGTGAGGTTTGACGTGTCCATTTGACAGAAATGTTGGAGTTTGGTGGAGTGCGAGATCTGGGTTAACGATATGATTTAAAATGTGTCTAACCTGGGACATAAAAACAATAAATCCTACCAGTTATCCATTAGCCATTGAGTAGTGCATTTCACGACGGTAACAGACAGCACGGCGCAGGCGAACACATGTGATGAGACAGAGCAAGTCGGACAAGGAAGGCGCCTACCAACGTTTACCACAACGAGGAGTGCTGGAGGAAACTGGATAAGCAATTTTTAAACAAAAGCATACTAAATTATAATAGATACACTTGTGTGCAAGACTTAAGGACGGAAATAAATTGAGCATAATATATCACTGTTAAATAGCATAGCTCGATGAAGCTTAGACCGTACATAAAAAGAACTGCTACAGCACAGTATGGAAGGTAATTAAAAGACATAAGCACAGACGAAGAGAAATTGAATTTTTATTGAAAGACAGTTATTACACTGAAGTCAAAGCGATTTATGACGGTCCCCTGGACATTACTAAAAGCGTAATATGGTTCTTAATAGGTTGTGTGATACTGACGGACGGCAATGCATCCTCGAGAACGCGCTCCCATGCTGTCCACGAGGTTCGTAAGGAGCTCTTACGGTAGGGCATACCATTTCTCCACCAGTGCCGTTGACAACAGCTGGATGATCATTGGTACATACGAACGTATTGCAATACGTCCCCGCAATGCATCCAACACGTGTTCGATGGAAATTTAGTCTTGGGTGGGGGAAGAGGGTCTAAGAGCAGGTCATTCCATTCGCTGAACATCTGCACTTTCCAAGAGCTTCTCTGCCTACGTAGTTCGAAGCAATCGTACATTGTCAACTATAAAAATTAAGTCAGGGTCGCATGAACCCATGGCGAGAAAATGGTTCAAATGGCTCTAAGCACTATGGGACTTAACATCTGAGGTCATCAGTCCCCTAGACTTAGAATTACTTAAACGTAACTAACCTAAGGACATCACACACAGCCATGCCCGAGGCAGGATTCGAACCTCAGACCGTAACAGCAGCGCTGTTTCGGACTGAAGCGCCTAGAACCGCTCGGCCACAGCGGCCGGCCCATGGAGATACCCACATATGGATGGAGTACCTTGTCACAATGAGCGTTGACCGGTGAATGCACTGTGCTTATAGATTTGGAGGTCAGTACATCCAAGCAACATTAAGTCATCCACACAGTAACATGTGGGCCACCAAAACGATCATGTTCGACAACGTTTCTTGATTCATTACGTGTTCCCACTTCTCGCCTTATGAGAATACGTAATGCACTCAGGAAAATTGTCAAACATGATGGTTTTGATAATCCGAGTGTTAGGATGTTTGAAGGCATAATTTTGCAGAGGCATACTGACCTACAAATCTTTGAACATGGTATAATCAAAGGTCAACGTCATTGTAACACATCACTCCTTCCTGATGTGCGTGTTTCCCATGGTGCCTTCGGCCCTGACTACAGATCCATGGATGACAATGCGCCACTCCACTGGCGCCATGCACCTATCGGAACGTGAGGACATTCTTCGTGCTTGCCCTTTCCGTCGATTTAAATCCTATAGATCACCTGTGGAATGCACTGGGGAGAGGTACTGCATCACGTCCACATACACCAAAGACCATCTAGCAACTGTCAGTCGTGGTTGAGGAGAAATAGATCGTCTTACCACAAGAACTCCTTACGAATCTAGTGTCGACCGTGAGAGCATTTTGCAGAGCCTGCATTGCTCTCCATGGTGATCACACATCTCGATAAGAACCACTTCCTTAAGTTTTGCGAGTAAAGCGAGTGAAAACTGAAATTGCAGGCCATTAAGCTACATTGTCTTGAAAGTGATATTTTTCTGTGTTCAGTTGTAACTGCGGTACGTGCTTGTTCTCAAATACTATCTAATGCAGTCAGCAACAGCAATATGGGCCGACAGACCTGTAAACACAAATTTTCCATGTCTACTTTACTCTAGTTGCCAGTCTTGTATCGCGTGCTTGCCGGCGCTGCGCTCTCTGTCTGCTACCGCCAGGCTGTAACGCTTCTCAGTCGTTGGTGGAGTAACTGTACTGGTTGTTCCTCGCATTTTCTATGCTTGTTAATGGATCCCAGTAGACTGAATATCATTCCAGACTACTAGGGAAATACTGTCTAATAAGAGCATGAAGTTCTACTCAGAAATATTTTTCTAATGAGAGAATCAATCAACATTTTTCATTAACACTGGGCGTCACCAGAAACACGTGACGAGCAATGTTTTTTGGGGAATGACTCTATATACAAATTGAAAAAAGATAATTTTAGATATCCACGGGAATACCAGAGAAAATTCCCCTGATTACGTTCATGATAGATATTCACTATTGTAAAAATTAACGTATAAACATGGGGCCGTATGTAAAACATATTTTAGCATTATCTTTTGGGCATTTCTGGTTTTTCGCTATTAGCCTTCCTCATTGCCACACTGCTTTCATTCTCTTAGAATAGTGTCTTTTCACATACTGTTAACAAATGTTTCCGATATTCTTCGGCTTTGCTGTCCGGCCGAAGGCTCATTGTGCATTTTCTGCCAGAAAACTTTACAAGCTTATATTTTACGCGGAATATAATATTTACTGTGGTGTTACTCCAGTGTCTCTTACATCTTATTTACTGCTGTGATCTGTTTTACTATCTCAAATTCACATTTTTAGCTTTTCTACGAGTGTCCAATAAATTTAGATGTTTTCATTCTCTTAATACAAAATTTTAAACTGCGTTTTATTATGCCCGAGTCAATGTTCCTATACTATGAGTTTCCATATTTGCTGATAATCTACATGAACCTTCTTCAGTGTAGTTTAGATGAAAAATTTTCCTAGTTGCTTTTTGTTCTCTCTTTTGGATTAGTTCTACTAATTTCTTCCTCTCTGAAATGAGTGATCCAGTCTCACAAAGACTTGATGGCCGTACTGCACTGTCTCGGGTTCATGCATTTGGTACCATGTAATTTCATAGACTTGGAAAGTCTCTAAAATTTTCCGTACTTAGTTCGTACAATTTTGAGTGTCAGTGTGTTGCTAGACAAATGCCTCATTTTCCTATTGTTCGTTTTAGAAATCATATATTGTGTTTTATATGTTGGAATACGAGCGATGTTAGGTTAACTCAACAGCTAAGACAGTCTAATTTGGATCCCGATTTTAGTAACTATAGGTGGGTCCGAGAAGAGTGTCACATTGGACTCAAAAAAGTGACACCTCGGGTGATGTGTTCACTACGATACTGCCAGACAAAAATTAACTGGTATCTGAAGAAAGTAGAGTCACCATAGTGGAAGGAGCTTCCTCTTCACGACAAACAATGCCGATGACATGACGTTGCACAGTGTTGCGAACAACAGAAGCGCTTGATTACCGGTAACAGAGTGGAGCGAAAGTAGCTTTCATGAAGAACTTGAGCTATATACAATATATACTATACAAAAAGTAAATAAAAGAAAAAAGCTGAAATGTGCCTTTCTACCCTTTAATATAAATGCAGAACCATACAGAAGCTAAGAAATTTTGGCTGGTGTATTTGCTACATGTTCTCCGGAAAATCTTTGATTCGTTTTATGATTCAGCGAAGTAGTGAGTTGTTAAGTTCCGAATGCACTGTTCATTGAATGTAATCTATGGAAATATAATATTATTTGTGTATTTTTTTTTCTCCGACAACTAGTAATGTAAGAAAGAAAAAGACCAACTTTGAATAATTAAGGTATGGAGTTAGAGCCCAACAAATATAGGATCTCAGAAAGGAAGAACCTTAGGATATATTGCTACAGGTATGGGCAAATTTCTGACTGTTATTTCACGGTTGATAAAGCTGGTTTGTGCAACAGTCATAACAAATTGGAGCTTGATTAAGGTGGCCGCAGACTAGCAGAGTAAACATTTTTAACAGTCATACTAGTGCTGAAAGAGCCAATAGTCGTAAGTGAAATTGTAGGACTATTTCACACATTAAGGTCATGTTCAGTCAAACGAACTAGCAGCAGATTAAAACCGGAATTTACTTGTAATATCGAACAATTAAAGCAAAAATTGAACCCGTCAAATGATATAAATTCATCTGAAAGTACTGAAGCTATCAGCAGATCCTGAAACGATATTAGAGGCCGAAAATCTACGTGGTTTGCATCTCAGGAATTCAAAGATTCGTTCTCCGAGACAGTACAGAGAACATACAGTAACGTCAGGCTATTTGGTCAAGATGAAATTATTCCAAAATAGTTCATACCAGAAAAATAAAACGATATCACAAAAATACCTATAATACTCCACTAAATTTATTCTCAAGACTCTAAACACCTCACGTGTATTTGATTTAAGAAGGAATTAATTAGATTGAAACAACTTTATGTAATTTGGCGGCATAGCTACCACCTATCCAGGGCACTTTGTTCACGTTTGTTACGTCATTTACACTGCTCAGTGCCTCATCCTTTACATCACAAGTCACTCATCGTTTTCTATCACGATATCGTCATGCCATCACAAGCCACGTCACCCATTTCTGTGACGTAATAATCATGATATTATCAGACACACGACATTTACATGACGTCACACTAACGGGAAATACAAAATGATATGCATGAAAACGAAACAGTCAATCGCAACCCACTATTTTACTGGCAACTAAAATGAAACAGCCAATCAGTATGTAGTCACCATGTTCAAAAGTATCTCACTGATCTGAAGTGTGCGCCATTATGAAAAGCATCAAAATGTGTAAGCTTCGCGTAAATTGCGTAAATTGGTTATATGTTAAAAAATATCTGAACGAAATGAATTTAGAGCCATGTTCAGTTGTATCCGAACGATCCGAATTATATACCAAAAAAATGTAATGAGTGTTAATTTATTGGTTTCACTTTAAAACTGTGTAAGCACACAGGCACATGTTCATGTACGTGCGCATGCACACACACTGTTTTATCAAGTATGACAATGTTATTTCCATGTCTAAAATATACGTCAAAACGTAAACCGGAACCTTGACTCTGGACACTCGAATTATGTTCTTAAATACTATTTCCACCTCATAATTGTTCCGTAACGGAATAAAACCCATATGCTTAAAAATAACATGCTAAGCAGCCAGTTGACATTCATGTTAGGTCTAATTGAGGCTACGTACAAAACTGTTACCAGTCCTATAACTGTATAAAACACATTTTGGCTAAAATGCTATTTTAATCTGACATATAGTGACAGCTGACTCAAACAACACGACACTCTGAATTGCTGTTCTACAACTGTCAACTACGGGAAGAGTGAAATTAATGTGTAACTTTCGCTGGGCACCTAAATTAAGATCGTGTAATTCTAACTGAAGTGCCAGAAAGCTATTTCCTTCCTAAATTGTTGTAACGTTGATCATAATACGTAACGATATGGCATTTCCATCGTAAGCCGCCTTCAAGCTATGTCACCAGTGGTACAAATATGCAACTTACAGCATATGGCATTTTTAGAAGTTCATCAGAAATATTTCATCTCGCCAAGAATCATTTTGAGGGGTGGGGGTGAAAGAGGGGGAGGGAGGAGGAAGAAGATAATGCATCTTAATCTACAGTAGAAAAATATGATCGATGTTACCGTCTAGCTAATACAGTTTTTATTACTTTTTGTTCATGGATATACCTGTGATAAAACGATCATCAGTGAATGTTGAATTTTGCACACACAAGCACAACAAACCATATGAAAAATTCTGCAGTCTGATGAGATGTTTAATGGTTCAAAATGGTTCAAATGGCTGTGACCACTATGGGACTTAACATCTGTGGTCAGCAGTCCCCTAGAACTTAGAACTACTTAAACCTAACTAACCTAAGGACATCACACACATCCATGCCCGAGGCAGGATTCGAACCTGTGACCGTAGCAGTCGCATGGCTCCGGACTGAGCGCCTAGAACCGCGAGACCACCGCGGCCGGCAGATGTTTAACGCATTGTATCAATTAAACTACGTATTCTTATGATACACAAGGACGACTTAATAATATTGTAAGTACAGTATTTAAACACACAACATGGTGAAAGACAATTATGGACAAGGCTCTACGCAGAGACAAAATCTTAATACTTCAAAAATACAGTTTTTGCACCAAGATAAAATTATTTGTCGAACACGTTATGGTTTTAGTACAAAACACATGCAGTTTGCATATTATCATATACAACTATAATTACGGATGTCTGGTGCAGAATGAAAATATGACCTTGGCATCAAAATACACTGATATGAAAAATCATGGAATAGCATCATGCAGTCATACAGATGGCGATAACATCGCATGCACAAGTTAAAGAAGGGTAGTGCAATGGCGGAGCTATCATTTGTACTCAGGTGATCCATGTGAAAATGTTTACGACGTGATTAGTACCACGTGACAGGAATTAACAAATGGCTCTGAACACTATGGGACTTAACCTCTGAGGTCATCAGTCCCCCAGAACTGCAAACTACTTAAACGTAACTAACCTAAGGACATCACACAAATCCATGCCCGAGGCAGGATTCGAATCTGCGACTGTAGCGGTCGCGCGGTTGCAGACTGTAGCGCCTAGAAACGCTCGGCCACAAGGAATTAACAGACTTTCAAGATGGAATGACAGTTCCAGCTAGGAACATTCCATTTCGGAAATCGGTATGGAATTCAATATTCCGACGGGCTTCATTTAACAAACGAGAGCAGTTGTCTTTGCGTAGAGCTATCAGTGCTAACAGACAAGCGACACTGAATGAAGTAACCGCCGAATTCAATGTGGGACGTCCGGTGAATTTACCCGTTAGGACAGTGTGGCGAAATTTGACGTTAACGGGCTATAGCAGACGACGACCGACGCGAGTCCCTTTGCGAACAGCACTTCATACCCTGCATCGCCTCTCCTGGGCTTGGGACGATATCGTCTGAACCCTAGACGACTGGAAACTGCCACGTCGCGTTGCTGCACTACGCTGGGCGAAAGGAGGTCCGGCACAGTACTAGGAGGTTCCCATGACTTATGTCACTTCAGTATGGAATAATCTGTATCACACACACAGATATATATGTGTTGCATAACAGCACTACTGGTCCAGCTTACAGGTTAAGCTCCGTATTGTCATGGGCTTAGTTTGATTATTGTACCACCTTTTCAAGAAACCAAAAACTTTCTCTATTATTTATAACAACAAATAAAAATTTGTTCTACAATATTACAAAACACACACCGCAACAACTGTTTAATGTTGCAGCTTAAAGCGAAAATATTGGTGAAAATAGTTAAATCTTAGTACCAACATAAAAAATGTTATTCCCATGTCTAAATTGTCTGTATTATTTGTCAAAAACTGGTCTGAGTTTGGTCGAAACTGATATCAAATATCCGTTGTGATGATCATGAACAGAAGGACTGAATAGCCCTCTAACCCAACCGTAATGATGATAGTGGGATATGTACTATGACATATACCGTTGTCAGAAGACTCTCAATCTGTCCATCAGCGATTTGGTAGGCAGCAGCTAGTCAATGTCACACAAATGGAGGTCCTGGTTACTTGGATGTTGCAAACTCGAGAACTGCAAGTAGTGTGTTCATGAGAAGTGTTGGAACATCTAATAAATGAATGACACTACGCTGTAATAATCATTGAATTGAGTGATTTTGTACAAACCTCGTTGATCCTATTGTCCACTAAATTCAGAGCTGGCTGGAGGTAGTGACGTAAGGCTCAGTTCGTTGTGACTGAGTGTGGCCCCTATGTTTACTCGTGGTCAGCAGTCCTTGCTCCCTGTGTTAGCTTAACAATTTGTTACAGGATCTTAACTGTACTGTCAAGTCTCTGAAAGGTGTTACTGTGCCTGACGTAAAGCTTAAGAGAGTAGAAGGTACTTTCTCAACTATTTTTCGTATATGGCAAATTATTAACGATGTTGTTACAATCTTATGCACCTTGAGTGAGACTCAAGAAAGTTAACGGCCTGAGCAGAGGTTGATGGAGCCTTGTAGAGCGCTGAAAGCGTTACATATTTTTTATGGTTCTTAGTTCGTAGAAACGTTCTGTTGGAAGTTGAAAGCAGTTGGTGGCAAGCCCATCCCTCAGTAAATATTGCTGCACAGGCCCACAGCCGTGCAGGGCAGACAGAGCAGCCACTAGTTGAGACAGATCTCCAGAAGCAGAACGCCGCTATACCTGCATTGGCCGCAGCCGAAGGCTGGGCTGGGGGCGACGGACTGAAAAGATGCATGTACACAGTAGAGTCCTAAACGAGGCGTTGTGTCCAGAGCCACGCGTAATAAAAATTCACAAGTTTTTGTGTTCGCCGATACTGCAAATAGGCCTGCGACACACTTCCATTGGCCACCTCGTTTGTATAAGAAACTCTGGCGTCTGAGGAACGTTTATAGATAGAATCTTTTTTAAACCTCACAGCTATGGCTAACATACTCCAAGGTACAGGAGATTTAGATAAAGATCTTTAAGACTGTATCTGTTCGATTGTTGCTGCCGGAAGCGACGCGACCTCGGAGAAAAACATCTTCCTCCGCAAAAACTTAAAAAAGCCGATAGTTAGCGGTTTCTTTTTTTCCAGAGACGCAGGTTTCTTAATTCTTGCTCTGGTTTGACATGAATCTGTGCTGTCGTGTAGGAGGGGAGATTTAGCGCCTTTAAAGCCCTGTGATTGGCTCAAGACAGGATGGAGGCAGTGTCGTTCGTGCACTTTGCGGAAAAACGGAATTTTTTTATCTGGAGAGGTGTAAGGCACTCGGGTTCTGGACTTCGGTCTAGAAGGGATCTTGTAGTCGAAGCTCTGGCATGTGTGGTTGGTGCTTGGGACCCGTCCTGAGACTGACTTCTCTTGCAAGTAGTTGGACTGGAGAGCCTGTGGTGAAGTTCTTACTGTACCGACAGTGTGACTTTAAACGTCTCGGACTACTCATCTCTCGCCAGCTGCAAGTTACATCGCTACACGTAACTAACAGGGTAACATACTGCTGCTCCGGCCTTGTCAGGGTGTACAGATCTAAATCGTCACTTGCTCTCAGCTGCACCTTTATTCACTTCTGTAGATTATCAACCAAAGACTGCTCAGCATCAAAATCAATTCAGATTGCGTTATCCACATTTTTAGGGCCAGAGTACTTCACTCACTGCTACCACCTAGGATCCTTGCCCTTTGTTCTCTTAACCCAAGTGCTAGTTGTTTGTGGTATTCAATCAATAACTATAAGTTATGTCTGTTTCTCTTTTAAAAAATAAATGTTGTTAGAAAGTCTTACTACATTCTCAATCATTTTATATACTCAGCAGCATGGGTTAACTTTCAATGTGGCGTCCCATGCCAGGATAACTTTCAAGCTTGTTGCTTCATGTCGCTAGAGCAAACGAATATATCTTTCTCACTTGGTGTACATTCTGCAGAATGTGTAACTCGCGAATGGGGATTGATGCTGATGTAGCAGTCTGTGCTCAAGTATGTGACTTACTAACAGTGAAGTTTGTTTCTTTCTGCTGCATAGCTGTTTCACCACCACTGCCTAGTGCCGCCTGTGGCTATGCTACAGTGAAATTAAGAAAAATTTTAATTTATTTCCATATTCTACTCTGTGATATAACATTCCCCTCTTCTATAAGAAATTCATCGTGAATTTTATTTTCTCTATCTGTTACAAAACTAGTCTGTACATGGTAGTAGTTGAAGAAATGAATTAAAATTTGTGCCACAGCCAGGAGTTAAACCCAGGTCTCCTTGCTTACTATGCAGGTGGGCTAGTCATTACATCCCTGCAGAAGAATATCTAATATAGCTGCATGGACTACTTTAGTCCAACACCCTCCCCAATACAAACTTCAATTCACGCCTTCAGCCTGTTTTCACTTTCTTAAATGGTCAGTATTGCCGAGGCTCTCCAATATTGGAAGAGCACCCCAGCGTTGGACATTATGGAGAAATCCTCCCTGTACCTTAGGCATACGTGATCTATAGAACCTCCGCGATCTAAAGAGCCTTGCATTCTAAGAAGAGGAAATAAGCAGAAAACGTGAATTGAAGTTAATGTTACAGAGGGCACTGGACTACGCTAGTCTATGCAGCTGTGTTAGCACATCTGCTTACTAAGCAAGAAGACCTGAGTTCAATTCCTGGACAGGGTGCTAATTTCAATTCATTTCTTCAGCTTCCATCATTACTGCAGATAAATGGAAATGCCGTGTGGCTAGGGCCTCCAGTCAGGTAGACCGTTCGCCTGGTGCAAGTCATTCGAGTTGACGCCAGTTCGGCGACTTGCGTGTCAATGAGGATGAGATGATGATGATAAGGACAACACAACATCCAGTCCCTGAGCGGAGAAAATCTCCGACCCATCCGGTAATCGAACCAGGGACGTTAGGTATGACATTTTGTCGTGCTGATCACTCAGCTACTAGGGGCGTACATTACTTAAATTTTTCAAGGAATATTTAAATGTATAGTCTGTACATGTGTTGTACTTACGATTTAATATTAATCCATTTTCTGTTTCTTGATTTCTTCTAGAGCTGAACTATAAGGCTCTTAATCTTAGTCTCTGTTAAAGTCATTATCTAACTATACACTGTCTTTTTGATGACTTTTCAGACTACTAATCCACTTTATTGTTTCTATTCTTAACTCCTGTCAGTAGTATGTGTAGATTCCACGGATATTTGATGGATTGATGATTAGTTTGAATGGGATATTTTGCGTTATAAACACAAGTAAATTGCAAGAGTGTGTACGAGAATTTTTACACCCTCCTCCATGTAAGTAGAAACACAGGTTATGGTAACTCACACTGACGTTGATGTAGAGGACCGTGGAACGAAACAGATAGTTGTGGAGATGAAAGACAGAGAATAACTAATTACCAACACAAGTACAGAGCGTAGCCAAGCCGTATTAAGCATATACAACAATCCAGGGAGAAACACGCACTCGCAAATGTAACACCACATGACATAACGAGAGAGCTACACATCACGTTCGTATCACACCGGCTGCCAACACTGCACGTGCCTACGATTCTGTTCTCTCTCTTCTCTATGATAAGTCAAATCGGCGCTGTGACTGTTGTCTTAATGATTTGCAAATGATTACAATAAATTAAAATTTTCCTCGTTTTACTTATTTGAATTTACTCCTTTTGCATACCATCTACCATTTGCATGTCGTGCATTTTATAACTTTTTGGCGCTCACGGTAGGGCAGTGTCATTATCGGTTTTGCATTCCTTTCACGATATTACATACTATATTATATTATGTTGTGGGTTATGCATATGATGTAATTTGTGTGGCTTTTGCTTGTGCATTGAAGATGAAGACCTACTCACTGTTTCTTACTATAGAAGATTTTGAAATCTTGAATAAAAGCCATTGATATTAACTCCTTCAGTTCATTTCGTAGTGACTTAAATTTTCTCCTTCTGACAGCAACAAATTTCACATCCTCAAGTCCACCAAGTAATTTTTATTTTCCTACTCTAAGCAGAATTTTCAAAATATTTTACGTAACTCCTGCTGCCCCTTGTGGCCGAGCGGTTCTAGGCGCTTCAGTCCGGAACCGCGCTGCTGCTACAGTCGTAGGTTCGAATGGTGCCTCGGGCATGGATGTGTGTGATGTCCTTAGGTTAGTTAGGTTTAAGTAGTTCTAAATCTAGGAGACTGATGACCTCAGATGTTAGGTCCCATAATGCTAAGAGCCATTTGAACCATTTGCTTACGTACCTCCACTGCCTTGGCTTAGTTTTTGAGACAAATAACATTTGTGGATTTTTCAGCTTTTATATTGTGTATGTGCTCCTAAAGTTCCTGCCAGTTTCGATAATACATATTTTTGAATATGTCCTGAATTTTATACTACACGCTCCTGTTTGTGTAAAAATTTGGTAACATCAAACTCGTAACCTTCACATCCATGTTTCTAATGAGTTTTAACACCTCACTAAATACGTCTACTCTTCAGTTCCTATCAAATGGGATAGTATTTACCGCGTAGTTCCACATCCACAATCGCTGTTTACACAGTTACAGACGGTGCAGTGTGGGGCAGAGAAGACGCCTACCAGTGGAGGGCCATGGAAAGAATGGAAGCAGGACAACTGTAAAACGGATGTGGCCCGATTCCTTAATGTGACTCGTTCTGTTGTTTTCAAGATGTCGAGACAGTTTATAGAGATCGAAATAGTATCCCGAGGATCAGGTGGGACCGCCCACTTGTGACATCAGGAATAGAGAACCGTTATTTGGCCGTAAGGGACGACGGTTCCGCCTTGGTACTACACGGCAACTGGCATGTGACCTCGCAGTATCCACTGCACATGTATCGAGGCAAACTGCGTACAGAAGGCTCAGGCAGAATAGCCTTTATTGTCGGAGACCTTTTGTATGTGTATTTCTGGTGCGTCTTCACAGAAGGGAACGTCTAGAGTGGAGCCGTTAACATGCCACCTGGACAGTCGAATAATAGGACTATGTTGTTTCCGATTTGGTCTGGACAGTGATTCTCGGCGGATTCGCATGTGGAGGGAACGCGAGACTCGATTTGAGGACCCAATCATTATGGAAAAAGATTTATATCGAGGATGAACCCTGATGGCGTGGGGAGGGATTATTTTCACCACTCGAACACCTCTTCACGTAATTTTACTGCAAATCAGTAGGGTTTAACTGCTGTCAGATATCGTGACGAGATCTTCGGACCTCATGTGCGGTTGTTTCGAAGTGCTGTGGGCCCTAGCTTCGTACTGCTGGACGATAATGCTCGACCTCATAGAGCACGGGTAGTTGATGTTTTCCTGGAAACGGAACATATTGCACGCAAGGTGCGGCCTGCTCGCTCTCTCTATTTGAATCCCATAGAGCACGTTTGAGATGCACTATCGACATCGGTTGCATCACGTCAGCATTCACCAACCACTCTCCAAGACCTGCGATCAACGCTGCAAGAAGAATGAGTGTTATTGTCTGAGCATGAGATTTATGATATCATTCACAGTTTGTCTGACCTGTATTGGTGCCAGAAGTGGTCACACCGCACGCTGAGGGTACTAACAAGTTGTCGGAATGTGTGTGTAAATCTGTTAAGATGAAAAAAAGAATATTTTAGTCTAGCATCATGTATGTTGCAAGTGTTTACGTTCTGTACTTTTTATGCTGTTCATACTTTACCATCAGCTGATTATACTCTTTTCTTGAAAAATAAACGCAGCCGTCCAAAATTTCGGTTTGTTGCTTTTAATGGTTCAAATACACTCCTGGAAATGAAAAAAAGAACACATTGACACCGGTGTGTCAGACCCACCATACTTACTCCGGACACTGCGAGAGGGCTGTACAAGCAATGATCACACGCACGTCACAGCGGACACACCAGGAACCGCGGTGTTGGCCGTCGAATGGCACTAGCTGTGCAGCATTTGTGCACCGCCGCCGTCAGTGTCAGCCAGTTTGCCGTAGCATACGGAGCTCCATCGCAGTCTTTAACACTGGTAGCATGCCGCGACAGCGTGGACGTGAACCGTATGTGCAGTTGACGGACTTTGACCGAGGGCGTATAGTGGGCATGCGGGAGGCCGGGTGGACGTACCGCCGAATTGCTCAACACGTGGGGCGTGAGGTCTCCACAGTACATCGATGTTGTCGCCAGTGGTCGGCGGAAGGTGCACGTGCTCGTCGACCTGGGACCGGACCGCAGCGACGCACGGATGCACGCCAAGACCGTAGGATCCTACGCAGTGCCGTAGGGGACCGCACCGCCACTTCCCAGCAAATTAGGGACACTGTTGCTCCTGGGGTATCGGCGAGAACCACTCGCAACCGTCTCCATGAAGCTGGGCTACGGTCCCGCACACCGTTATGCCGTCTTCCACTCACGCCCCAACATCGTGCAGCCCGCCTCCAGTGGTGTCGCGACAGGCGTGAATGGAGGGACGAATGGAGACGTGTCGTCTTCAGCGATGAGAGTCGCTTCTGCCTTGGTGCCAATGATGGTCGTATGCGTGTTTGGCGCCGTCCAGGTGAGCGCCACAATCAGGACTGAATACGACCGAGGCACACAGGGCCAACACCCGGCATCATGGTGTGGGGAGCGATCTCCTGCACTGGCCGTACACCTTTGGTGATCGTTGAGGGGACATTGAATAGTGCAGGGTACATCCAAACCGTCATCGAACCCATCGTTCTACCATTCCTAGACCGGCAAGGGAACTTGCTGTTTCAACAGGACAATGCATTTCCGCATGTATCCCGTGCCACCCAACGTGCTCTAGAAGTTGTAAGTCAACTACCCTGGCCAGTAAGATTTCCGGATCTGTCCCCCATTGAGCATGTTTGGGACTGGATGAAGCGTCGTCTCACGCGGTATGCACGTCCAGCACGAACGCTGGTCCAACTGAGGCGCCAGGTGGAAATGGCATGGCAAGCCGTTCCACAGGACTACATCCAGCATCTCTACGATCGTCTGCATGGGAGAATAGCAGTCTGCATTGGTGCGAAAGGTGGATATACACTGTACTAGTGCCGACATTGTGCATGCTCTGTTGCCTGTGTCTATGTGCCTGTGGTTCTGTCAGTGTGATCATGTGATGTATCTGACCCCAGGACTGTGTCAATAAAGTTTCCCCTTCCTGGGCAATGAATTCACGGTGTTCTTATTTCAATTTCCAGGAGTGTAGCTCTGAGCACTATGGGACTTAACATCTGAGCTCATAAGTCCCCTAGAACTGAGAACTACTTAAACCTAACTAACCTGAGGACATCACACACATCCATGCCCGAGACAGGATTCAAACCTGCAACTTTAGCGGTCGCGCGGTTCCAGACTGAAGCGCCTAGAACCGCTAAGCCACACCGGCCGTCTGTTGCTTTAATTTTGTACCCCACTGTACTACTCGCTCGTCAAGTCACATATCTATTGGTTGTCTGCAGGAGATATAAGGGGGTTAATTCTCAACCTGAGCTCAACTATTTTCCATCCCACATCCATTTCGGTAGCTTCGTCACTTACTGGTCAGCCCCGTGAATGGATGTAACCTGGCCGAAATTTTACACAACGCAATTCCCATTTCCCAGCAACTTTGCCCAGTCTGCTCCCAGAATCCATCGATCAATCAGTACTCTAAAAGATTGCGCTGCCTCCTACACCAGCTGATCACAATACATCTTTGCGAGCATTCTTCCATCCCTCTCTCCCCATCTTCGGCGAGAGTCGGCAGACCGTACATGCCCATTAAAGGGGAAGGGATTTTGTTTCTGGGGCTGATTATAATTCTCGTTTATATCGAGTACTGATAAAGAGAACACATCAGCGATACTCAAGCTCTTGACGCATGGCCGCCGTTGCAAGCAAAGCAGGCACATGAGGTAGTATTGCCGTCTGACGACCGTTTATCGATATACCGCTGTCCAGCGATTGCTGCCAGTCTTTTATTAGTCACTAAAGCCTTTGTTACGCACCCGTGAATAGTAGATTTTCGATCTTGGCTGATTGACAGCTGGCGTCATATATCTCCGAAAGACCATGCGACACGTAATGGAAAATGAGTATGTCGCCAAATGACAACATAAAACTGAATAACTGCTGGGATCACACTCAGTGTTCGGAAACTGAGTAGAAAATTGGCTGACATGCCTCCAGAAGGCAACATAAGAACGCTCTATACCAAACAGCTTGCAATTAATTTACCATTATGCATGAAAGTCTCTTGAAAAGCTCTTCAGTACAACTCTCGAATCATCTCAAAATTATTCCCAAATGTCTCAGAAAACCCTTTGAATCGTTTCCCAATCTCAGTCCCAGGGCGTGAGCTCCGAGTATTCAAAAGAAGCAGAATGACTTACAAATAACAGAATCCTAGTCCACCACAGTGATACCAAAGAGCCCCTGCTTGGTGGTTTTGCTCGTCTTTCCTCACTCTGCCATGCAGGGCGCTGAATTTCCGCTGTATCCTCTAGTCATTGGCGCGCTCGATTTCCAGTGTCACTCAATGAACTATCGGCGACGGGTTACAACTCCCATCAGTCTTCGTACAGGATGCCAACCTTTTCGACCCTGCTTCGAAAAATCCCTAGATGTTAGCTGGGCTCGAATACGTGAACTGAGATGACATTCTTACAACGTCTCCAACTTTTGTCATAGGACGCTGTTTGTCGTTAGTTCTCCCGGACTTTTTGTTGTTGAATAATACCGCTAAGAGAGATCCCAGAAGTTTCTCGCTATACCGCAGCCGTTAATAAGGCTGCAGCGCAACTGCAAGCCATTTCTTCAGAACTGAAAGGCCATCGAATCCTCATTGAAGTGTATGAGGCCCTCGGAACTCAGCGGCGAACGTCAGCTGTCAGTCAGTCTTCAAATGGACAACCTCTTTCGGAGCAAAGCAGAACTATTTAAAGTTTTATTTACTTCTTGCCCACATAGCAAAACGCAAGGACGAAAGTAACTTTTGCATGATGTGTCACTGCAAATAACATAACTCGATAAAACGAGAACCATACATAGAACGAACTCTGGTAGTATAGCACATAAGGTAACTGAATGAAACGCAGAAACGAAGAAAATTGCACTTTATTCAAAGGCAATAACTACGCTGAAGTCATAGCGATTTGTGATGGTCCCCTGGATATTACTAAAAGTGGGGCATGGTTCTTAGTAACGCGTGTAGCCACCACGGAAGGTAGTGAATGTTCTGCAAAGTGTTCCCTTGCTGGCCACAAGGTTCGTAAGGAGTTCTTATGGTAGGGCGTTCCATTCCTCCACCACCGCGGTTGACAACTGCAGCATGGTCACTGGTGCTCGTGGACGTGCCGCTATACGTCTCCCCGACGTACCCCACTCGCGTTCGATGGGATTTTAGTTTGGGATGGGGAAGGGGGGCTAAGGGCAGGTCAGTACGTTCCTTGACTGACATCTCGTTCGAAGAGCTATTCCACCTTTCCCCTTCGGTGCGGTGGCGCACTGTCATAAGAGTGAAGTCAGACCCGAGTGCTCCCCTCAATAGACATATATGGGGAAAAGGTGCAGTGTCACAATAACGTTGACCTGTGAGTGTACGTGTTCAAAGATTTGGAGGTCACTATTTGCATGCAACATTACACCTCGTCGCACCATACCACCAGGACCAGAAAACGATTATGTTCGACATTGTTCCTCGGTGCATTACATGTTCTCTCCTTACTTCGTATCAGGATACGACTAGAATCACAAATCAAACTGAATCTACTATTATTCCAGAAGAGCAGGTGGACGCTTTCCTCTTTGGTCTACTCCCTATGCTATTGTAACCACCGCAAATGGTATCACGATGTGCGCTTTGCTACGGAACACAACGTACTGCTTTTCAATGAAAGAGACCATACCCATGGAGTCACCGTGTCACTGTGGAGCGTGCGATTGACTGCCTTTCAGTCCTGTTCCTTTTAAATGCTGTTGCAATTGCATTTGCTATTTAAAGGGGGTCCATTCTTGCTTGTTGCACAATTAAGTGGTCATCGGAAGCCGTAATTGACCTTGATTGACCACCTCCGCTCCTTCGGGCAGCAGTGGCTGAGATTCGGAACGCTCTCTACGCTCGTGAAACAAGACTGTGAGCAATATCAAATTTCTGGGTAGACTCGTCACATTTCGTCCTTATTTCAGTTTCTCGATGGTTCTTCCCTGTGTGAAGTCATTCATATATTGTCCCCGGACCATGTTGTAATGAAGAACGTCACCATAGCGCGTCGTTCCTGCTCGCTGATTGACTCACACAATCTTTCTCCGTTCCTGTAATTGTCTCCTGTGGCGGAACCAGCACCTTTTTGGCGCTATTGTCACACTGACCTAACGCCATATGACGTCGAACTTACTGTGCACGATTGAGAGACCCTTATCAACATGCTCTTGCAAGTACATTGAAGTTACACCCTGTAGTCAACGTGTTGTGTTACAATGTCTAACTCTTTCGTAAGTTTGGCAAAGCAGTGTATAACTAACAATGTCTTCTTTTCCTGAAAGTCGAAATAAGGAAAATGGGAGGTGGTGCTCAGGGCCTCCCAGTTTATACGAAGAAGACTCTAAGCGACCTGTACGTGCATGCAAAGAGTTGCCAACATCCGGCGCAATGGAAACAGTACTAACTACCCTAGTCCATAGTGTGAATATCATCTGGCACAAGCATGACCTCCCAGTGAAACTGCAGCAGCCTGAAGAATTTTTCCACCTAAGAATGCTCAGTCAACGGAGATTATAAGAGGATCCTCACGGCTGGTTTGAACTAAATAAATTGCAAGACTGTTGTTGCAGAATGTTTTACGTAATAAAAGCAAATACGCAGCCAGCATCAAATAAACGTAAGTAGGCGAGAAACTGTCTATTTTTTCCTGTTTAGGACCACCTACAATCATAATCGTGAGATTCCTCGGAAAATACAACACTAACACCATCTTCAGAAGACCACCGAACAAGAAAGATATACTTGGTTTTGTGAAGAACTCACAGAAGCTACATGGACTGGGAGATGCAGAGTGTACTCTCCCCCTTTCTTCCCTCTTCCGTCTATTGTTCAAACTAAACAATGCGCAGTCCAAGTAATTAATAAGCAAAGTCTTTCATGAAAATTGGAGAGGAGCGAAGATTACAATAAACTTTCAAGTTTGTTTAGCTTGTCCAGTTCTTGTCAAGAGCTCTGGTTCTTGAGGCTGAAAATCTAACCTCAAGTCCTCATGGTTGGTTTGAACTAAATAAATTGCAAGATTGTGGTTGCAGAATTTTTCACGTCAATACGAGGGTTGGAACTTTAATAGTGGCAACTATTTATTTACAGCTCATACAAAATAGATACGTGTTTCAAAGTTGTACTGACCTTCAAAGAAACATACGTTGGCGGGAGTAGAATCGTTCTGCAGTCAGCTTCAGATGCCAGTTCTCTGTTTTCTCAAAAGTGTTTCTTGAAAAGAACTCCACCTTCGCACCAGGAATACCCATTTCAGTTCCTGAGTGTCGCTGTAATACTTGCTTGTTATTTGCACCTGCCGGTAACAAATCCAGCAGCCTGCATCTGAATTGCTTCGATGCCTTCTTTTAATCTAGTCTGGTTCAGAACCTAAATACTTGAACAAGACTCATGAATGGGTCACACTAGTGTTCTATATGTGGTCTGCTTTACTGATGACTCAATTTTCCTAAAATTCTCCCAATACATCGATTCGTCCATTGGCCTTCCGTACTACAATTCTTACTTCCTGGTTCCATATCATGCAGCTCTACAAGGTTATGCCTAGACACTTAATCGACGTGACTGTGTCAAGCAGCACATAACGGTCTTGTTTCTTCTAGTCATCTGCATTAAGTTACAGTTTCCTACTTCCAAAGCTAGCTGTCATTCGTTGCACCACTAGAAATTTTGTTGAAGTCATCTTGTATCCGCTACATTCACTAAAAGACGACACCTTCCCGTACACCTCTCCTTCATTAGGAAAGAGCCGCAGATTGCTTCTCAGCTTGTCCGCCAGATAATTTATGTATACAGAAAGTAACAGCAATCCTGTCACACTTCCCTGGGGCACCCCTGACGATATCCTTGTCTCTGATGAACACTTGCCGTCGACGACAACAAACTGAGTTCTATTACTTAAGAAGTCTTCGACCCACTCAAATACGTGCTAACAGTTGGTACCTTTCTTAAGAGTCTGCCGTTGGTCACAGTGTCAAATAGTTTTCAGAAATCTAGGAATACGGAATCTACCTGTTGCCATTCGTCCATAGTACGCAAGATATCATGTGAGAAAAGGGGCGAGCAGAGTTTCGTAGAGCGATGCTTTCCAAAACCATGCTGGTTTGTGGACAGAAGTTTTTCCGTCTCAAGGAAATTCATTACAGTCGAACTGGGATTATGTTCAAGAGTTATCCAGCAGATCGATGTCAAAGGTAATGGTTTGCAATTTTCCAGTTCCGTTCGATTACCCTTCTTATACGTAGGAGTCAGCTGCGTTTTGTTTCCAGCAGCTTGGGACTTTGCGCTGGGCGAGAGATTCACGATAAACGCAAGTCACGTAAGGCAACAATGCCGTAGAGTACTCTTTGTAAAATAGAACTGTGGTTCCATCAGAATGTGGCGACTTTTTTGTTTTAAATTCCTTGAGTTGCTTCACTACACCAGGGATGCCTATTACAATGCCCTCTACACAGGAGTCTGTGCGATGCTCAAACGACGGTATATTTGTACAATTCTCCCACGTGAACGATTTCTTAACAGCGAAATTTAAAACTTCTACTGTTTCACCAGCCTGTTCAGAAAGCGGCTGGATAGGAGCCTGCACTTGCTTAGCGATTTTGCCGAGGACCAAAATTTTCTTCGATCCTCTGCAAATTTTTTGCCGAGCTATGACGGTGGTAGTAGCTGTAGTCTTCGTGCATCGATCTTTTTACTGCTGGACGATCTCAGTTAACATTTGCCCATCCTCTTTTGTACCGAGAGTGCAACAGCCTTTTCTCCACAGAAAGATTTATAATCCGTTTAAACTTTGCCCATAACTCCTGTGTGTCCACCATATCGGAGCTAAATGACGTTAATTCTTTGTCTGAGTCAGATGCTACCAACTGCTTATCTGCTCTTTGTAGCAGTAATCTGCTCGTAGACTTCTCGACTGATTTATTAACTTTCCTAACAGAGGTCACTATGATGACATCATGGTTACTAATCCTTGCCTCTGTACTGACACTTTGGAAAGATCTGGCCTGCTTGTAGCAACAGGGTCTAAAAAATTTCCATTGCGTGTGGGCAATCGAGTCCTATAAATCGCTTCTCGATAACGCAGGTCCAGAATTCTGCAGTCAAGACCGTCACAGAGCCGACCAAGCACTCGGTTACAGACCAAAGACCCCGATCAACTGTGGGATCAGTGCAGCAAATTACGATCTATGCTGGCACTCTCCATGCGAGGCGAACGCCCTTCTGCACATCCGCCAGCTGCCTGCGTGAAATGAGGATGGCCTCAGAACCCAATCAACAGGTCGTTGGTGCGGATGTGGGCAGCAACTTGCAGACGACTGTAACCTGCATGGTCGATAGCCGCAGCCACAGATGGTTCAAATGGCTCTGAGCACTACGGGACTTAACTTCGATGGTCATCAATCCCCTAGAACTTAGAACTACTGAAACCTAACTAACCTAAGGACATCACACAACACCCAGTTCAGATGGCTCTGAGCACTATGGGACTTAACAGCTGTGGTCATCAGTCCCCTAGAACTTAGAACTACTTAAACCTAACTAACATAAGAACATCACACACATCCATGCCCGAGGCAGGATTCGAACCTGCGACCGTAGCAGTCACACGGTTCCGGACTGCGTGCCGAGAACCGCGAGACCACCGCGGCCGGCCAACACCCAGTCATCAATCACAGATTAACATATCTTTGTCTGTGCTGCAGGCAAAGGCTTCTCCGTATCTCGGTTGAGGCCCTCCAGTAAACATATTTAGTGCACACTGGCATTCCTTCAGTTCCTGAATGCTATCTCCCTAAGGTGCTCTACAACACGCCTTGCGTTGGATCTCCCGATGACTTACAAATTCGTGTTCCCGTGTGGCAGCTCACGCCCTATTCAAAGAATGGTCACCTGTCCACTGTCAGGGCGATTAGGAGAGGCCAGACGGCAAGCCTCCACATTGACCTTTCACCCTGAGCAATGGCAACGAGGCACCACCAGCCACTCATCCTGCAGTGAGGGCGGGTATACTGTGTCGTTTACGCTGGAAGATGTTTGGTCAGCAGAACCTGTGGGCGAAACAAGCAACACCTGAGGTGCCACATACCAAGCGCCAGATTCTCCATCACTTCTACGCCCCGAGGCAGAAGCCTGAAGACAGCTGACCAAAGCCCAAAGCGCATTCAGCTAATCACGAACTGCACCAAGGTCCTCTTGCATCCACACACGGCACGCACATTCTACCCATCCTAGAAGGGCTATCTGTAGAAAGGAATTATAAAATATGAATGTGTGTTGTCTGTTCTTTCGGACATATCCAAAAGAACAGATACTATGCGGAATCTACAGCTGTGATACTTAGTATGTAAATTGAAGGTGGATTGGAGGCGGAAAGGAAAGGAAATAGAAGGAATTCATGGTGTCACCTGCATCAGGACTTTATGCGGAGTCGGTGGCAACGAGTGAAAATTTATGCCTGACTGGAATTCTAACCTCCACTTACTAGGCAGTTGCGTTAACCACTACGCAACTCAGACACAGCGTTTATCGCAGTTGTCTCGGTGTGCCTCTCGGTTGACCAACACACCCACCAAGCGCCACCTATCCACAGTCACCCTTGCTAGCCACTTTGAGATTCAACAGGAGGCAAGTTGTCAAACGTGACCGTTAATTCACACTAAAAGTGGTGAATTTATAGCCCATTGAAGTGAATTAGTTATATGTACGCACTGAAAGTGAAGGAGGGAGATACTGACAGGCCTCGATGAGTTATGAATCCATCGCCTTCAGTGCGAATAAACACTCATGTTCAAACTCCTGCGGGAATCTCAGAGTAGCGAGCAAGTGTGCCAAACCATGCGGGTACGTGCTGTTAGGTGGGAACGTGGATCGGCAGAGGGGCGTACCGAGATAGACGGCGCAGTTGCAATGAACACTGTGTCTGTGTGGCGCAGGGGTTGACACACCTGCCTAGTAAGTGGGGCATCCAGGTTTCGAATACTGGTACGGTAAACAGTTTCATTCATCACTGTTGACTCTGCATAAAGTCCGATGCAGCTGATATAAAGAATTCTTTGGTTTTCCTTTATCCCCCCCCCCCCCCGGCCCTCTATCTTCAGTTTGCAGAATAAACTACAAAAGCACACAGAGAAACCTAGATATGCAAAATGCTACCCGACTGACGTGTCACGAATCGATGGTGAAGCCTTACTGGACTGTGTAGCTCCTTGTTAAGAGGAAATGGCAACTGTGCTACAGACTGTCTGACTCTATACCTTACAGTCATTAAAACGTATGGCGCTCGTCGCTTCACCGTCACAGTTGGAAAACGAGACGTAAGTGAATAAATGTAATGCGCACCACAAGCGTCAAGAAGAATTTTTTCTCTTTTTCAGGTATGATTGGAAAAATCGGACAGCGCGCTTTGCCACAACCTCTACCTGAAGAGCAATATTTACACTAGACGATAGGCAACAGACTCGACTGGCAGGGTTCTATCATCGGGCTGTCGTAACACAGTTTTTGATTTCTGCATCGCTACGTTTCTGGATTTTTCTCTTTTGGTTACTCGTTGGATTTTATCATTCGTACCATCTCCACTTCTTCGTTTCCTGGTTATTCTACTTTGTGTTTTCGCGTTCGTCGAACCATTGTTTTTCGGCATAAACCGATCGTTCTTTTCGCATCGGGTTCTCGCACCGCTCATGAAATTGTGTTCCATCTTGGTTAAGATAGGAAGCATCGGTGGCAGATCACAGCCTCAGTGAAGTATATTACCTAACTGTCCACATTCTTTCACAGAAAAAATAGCTCTTAAAACGTGTAGCGACTGTAAGGTTCATGGCCCGCTCGCGAGTATGTTGCTTGCAAGACAGTATATTGCTCACGAGTAGTTCGTGAGCTGCTCGTGCAATTCATCTCTCGTGGCTTTCCCGTGCGTCTGTACGAAAATAATTTAATTGTTATTAAAAAAAATTATAGTGTGGCATATTTACATTGTGTTTAAGGTTCTAATTCTTAAAGTATGATATGAGGAAGAGACGAGTGTGGGCGCTAGAAGCTGCCACAGGAGAAATGTGACACGTGACAGAGTGATACAGGTATAGGAGATACCAGACATTACAGTGATCGGTGACGAACAGAAGTCAGTAAATGATGTGATGCCTTCGTAGGACAGTATGTGATCGACAGAGGCTCCCCGTGCTATAGATCAGCCCTTCCAGCACGTTATACCTCCCGTTACTAGGCAAGATCCCTCTGGAGTTCAGAAATAGTATGTGATTGCGACGTTACAATGGTAAACCTTCAGCCTGAAGAGTCCCATAAATGTAATATTGGATTTGAGATGAAGAACAAACTTTCCGCTCTAGACGTCTAGTACCTTCATTCGTGGGAACGCCTCGTCTTTTGTGGGTGGAAGACAGTTTATGTGCACCAGAAAAAAAGTGCACATAGCCTTGGAGGCTGTCGTCTTTATAGAAATACAGCCGTTACTGTACCCCTACCAAGAAAATTGCGCGGCGCATGTACGCTAAAAATGGGAGATATGTGACCGATAGGCGTATGTCAGGCTTGCAGTTGGGGTAAATACTATTGTAACATTTCTGGATTTTGGTGCCATGATTAGTTTATTATTAGTCAGAACATTATCGGTGCTGTAACGGGCTGCTAAAGTCGAAAGCAGAACGTGTCATTTGCACACGGAACTATCGTTTGGTTGACGCATTTACTCAGTTTATATGCATGTGGAGTTATGCTATGCACTCATTTGCTGCTGGAGTGCTGCATGAATGCCAAAACTCATAATCTGTTTATTACCTGTTTAATAAAATATCAGAAGGGAATTTGTGTAAATATTAGCAGTCCTTTATCAGTGTAGACATTAGGACTAATGAAAAAAGTCCCCATAAGTCATGGACCTTTACAAGGCGTGGTGGCTTGCGTGCCTCAAAGACACAGAAAGCCGTACCGTAGGTGCAATCACAATGGAAAGTTAATTGTGGAGATACCAAAATAACACTTGGTTCCTGCAGACGGGCAGCAAACTTCTGAGTAGCTACAGTGGCAACAGTCTCGACAGCTGACTCATAACGCCTTGTAACATTAGCGGCTGCTGTGAACAGTTGGAAGCAAGAGGAAACTGTAGCCGTTACCTTTATTCTGAGGACTTGCAGCTCTACCGTATGGTGTAATGATGGTGGCATGTTGCTGGGTAAAATATTCTGGAAGTTAAATGCCCCAAATTTGGAATTCCAAGCAGGGAATACTCAGGTTGGTTCAAATGGCTCTGAGCACTATGGGACTTAACATATATGGTCATCAGTCCCCTGGAACTTAGAACTACTTAAACCTAACTAACCTAAGGACATCACACAACACCCTGTCATCACGAGGCAGTGAAAATAATCCCTGACCCCGCCGGGAAACGAACCCGGGAACCCGGGCGTGGGAAGTGACTACTCAGGAAGATGTCATAATCAGAAAAAACAAAACTGGCATTCTACGTGTTGGAGCATGTATTGTTAAATCCCTCAGTCGGATAGGTAGGTTAAGCACTTATGAAGGTAAATGGGTAGGTTGACATTAGATGCAGTGGGAATTAGTGAACTGTGATGGCAGAATGAAGAGTACTTCTGGTAAGGTCTGTACAAGGACATCAACACGAAGACATCGGTTAAAGACGGCCATTTGAACGAGCGCCTTTCATATATCGCAGGACTGCTTCATATTCAATGCAAGTCAGTGGTTTTGATCGCAGACATTCAGTCATGTGCAGAATAAGATTCTCACTGTGCACCGGAGTTTGTGTCGATATGAAATTTCCAGGCAGATTATAGCTGTGTGCCGTACCGAGACCCAAACTCGAGACCTTTGTCTTTCGCGAGTAATTGCTCTATCGACATTTTTTTATTACACCTCCCGATGTTTTACTAAGAAAAGGGAAAGAAAAGTGTTCGAATATCATAATATTATCAGATACACTGATAAAAATATCGAATGAAAACAATACCGCAACCAAGAATCGAACACGGACGAGTGGTTTAGTAGTGAAATGCCTTGAACACTTTTTTGCCGGCAAACTATTCACTTATTTAACTAAATTTAATATTAAAAATGAAACAGAAAGCAGAGCTTTCCATATTTCGGATCGCCTCTTTTAACCTACAATAAAAAATGGACTATCCCTCATCATGCGTTGTTCCAAATTATTCCAAGAAGTTCTCCCTAGGCTATGGAATCCACGGTAAAACAATTCTTTTAATTGAGGATTATAACTGGTAAACGTGAACAAATGAAAATCCTGTAGAACACACTATTACAAGAAAATTATTATTCAAAGGATAAATAAAATTAACATTTGTATATTACTTGTGCTGCCTCAGCTAAAAGAATCTTTCTCCAAGAAATCGCGCAACTGGGTTTTTCTTGTACACTGCCATTGGCGTTTTCTCTTTCCAGCAACGCCGTTCAGTGACGCTGCGCGGAACGTGAAACAGCCTGGCACTCCCCAACCAGGAGTTGATCTAGCCAAGGACGTCTCACGTCTCGTTCTCACAGCTTTACTTCCGCCAGAACCTCATCTCCTGCCTGTCAAACTTCACAGAAGTTCTCTTGCGAAACTTACGAGACTACACACAGGGAAGAAAGGATATTGCGGAAGCATGGCTTAACCACAGCTTAGTAGGAAGCGCAGACATCCATGAAAGGCAAAGTCTGGAGTTCAAGCGTCGGTCCGCCACATAGTTAACTTGCCAAGAAGTTGCATTTAGTCACGTGTTGCCTCTTTTCGGTAGTGCGAGGATGTAAGCACTTTGACCGGTTTCAACCAAGAAAAACTCGAGGAGGCACAATTCATTCTGTTCCATTACTTTTCGCGATACAATACTTACTTCCTTCTTGTTTGACGCTTAGGGGATACAACATTTTTCTCTTTGTTCGTCGCCCGGAGTAGTAGGTTATTGTAAGTAGTCCTGGGGGGTCTTTGTCTAATGTGAATATGAAGGGCTTATTTCAATAGTGGTACAAGTCCATTTTTGTTCATTCTGAGATACAGAGTCCTGAAGTTAAATGAGCGCTGAAAAATCTGCAGTTGAGATACTAGAAATATTCAAGTATATACAGGGTGGTCCACTGATGGTGACCGGGCCAAATATCTCATGAAGTAAGCGTAAAACGAGAAAACTACAAAGAACGTAACTTGTCTAGTTTGAAGGGGGAAACCAGATGGCGCTATGGTTGGCCCGCTAGATGGCGCTGTCATAGGTCAAAGGGATATCAATTGCGTTTTTGTAAATAGGAAACCCCATTTTTTATTACCTACTCTTGTAGTACGTAAAGAAATATGAATGTTTTAGTTGGACCACTTTTTTCGCTTTGTGATAGATTGTGATGTAATCTACACCCAAAAGTGTAGTGGAGGCATGTACAGCATGACTTCCATCCCAGCGGTTGGTGTGCTGCTAGTTCCACATGTTATGGCTAAGGAGGCCAGTCTGTGCACCTTAGCAAGCTCCTTAGCGGCAACCTACTGTTTTACTTTCTTCCACTACACTACAGCCTCATAGAAAACCCTAGGTCAAACCACTGTGATGTATATCCATCAGACCCCAGTTTTTACCACAAGCTCTTCTGGTACTCACTAGAGCACTTTTCGCCTCGGAGCAGATGCTCTTAATACGAGGGGTCCATGTTAGTTTCTCATCTAAGGTTACCCCTAGATATTCCACTATCCCCTTCACATCAAAGAGCTTTGGATTCCAACTTGAGTGTTGGATATGCCTCTTCGTGAATGGCACCACAACAGTCTTCTTAGGATTAACCCTCATATCCTGATTAATGCACCAGTATTGCACAATATCCAATCCTTCTTGTGCCATATTTTTAACTGTGTCGGTAAATTCGTTGAGTATTACTATGACAAGGTAATCTGCGTATCCTTGGCAAAAGCAGTGTTTGGAATTTAGTTCTTCAATTAATTCGTTGACCACTAGGTTCCACAGATAAGGGGACGGAACTCCTTCTTGTGGGTGGCCTCTGGTGGTGTTAATTTACTGTTGACTACTCGACATTTGTGTAACATCATAGACATTCTGGACCTAATCAACGCCTGTTATATGCTTAAGTGGTTTAAAATTTTTATAAGAACGTACTGAAAGACGTCAATGCAGTTCACAGTTTATACCACTGGTGTAACAGATGTCAAGTTCCAAGACAGAAAAGTCTTCTGCTACAACAAGGTGACATCTGTATTATGAGCGGTGCTGCTGCGTTCTGATTTTGCGGTTCACATGCGGTGGACGTGATGAGACAGTGTCTGCTACCGTGAAGCGACGTTCTCTGGACACGAGTGATCCTTGCAGCCGTGCGTCGGGGAGCTTCTCAGAAGGAAAGAAGCCGGCAACTGTAGTACACCGTTTGTGACACCGTTTGTGCGACGTCCGTGCGGCCGCCGCGGCAGCAGTGCAGTTTCAGCACGGCATCGCAGGAACGTCGCGACAACATGGTATCGCGTTTGAAGTATACGTGAATAGTCATCCATCCCTATGTCGTTACAGGGTAGAAGTGCACACTTGTACATATGCTGGCTGGAGGAATGCATACATCTCAAGCAGCTATCAAAACTGGACTGGCCGGAGTACTCTCTGGATGGAGCTTGGTCAATAGCAACACACACACACACACACACACACACACACACACACACACACACACACACACACACACACACACACAATTCACACAAATATCCAGCTGATATTGACTAGGCTATCTACGATACTCTCTAATGCTAGAACAGTGGCAATTAGCCTCCTCCACCTCCCACCCATCAGACCGTCAGAGGAAGAAAAATGATTTGTTAGGTATATTTTTCTTTGTCGATTGCATTCTCAATACCCACATGGTGGTTTTCTAGAACTGCGAAGTGTTGACAGCGGCTACATCACAGGAACTCTTTAGTAATAATTAAAAGTTTGGTTTTCATATAGACATTTTCCTTCCGAAAAGTATAGAGGCAGTCTAGCAAACAAAAAGCAGTCATCTTTTATAGGACGGTCTATATTTAAGAAAGAATCATATCCCTTCTGTACAGAGTATATAAATACAATTGCTGAAAATGAGGTGTACAATTAATTTGTCTTATCGTCAGGCAGCTAATATTTACAGATATCCCCAGTTTTTTGTTCTATCTTGCCAAATTGCTGCCTATTATGGTCTGTCCATCCAAAAGAAAACATTTTAATGATAAAATTACACATTTGAGGCATACAGTAATATCGCTGACTGTAACTTATGACTTCACAGCTGAAGAGCTCTCTCTAAAAAATTATAATCGCTATCTTGTATTAAATTGATAAGTTTACGAAAGCTGTGTTGCACCACTGCCACAAGCTGACAGTCACACGGCTCTGCTGACGCACAGTTTCTAGAATTTTTACCAGCTGAAAGAGCTATTACTGTTGGCGTACAGGTTCGTACTTCACAGACGCTTTATAAACTGTATGTGTGTTTGTGTGCTCTTATTAACTGACACAAAAAGAAAAACGATTTTATAAGACATTTTTATTTACATGTATTACATGTATGTATAGCCAATTTATAGCTGACAACTACAGCATTAGCCATTCATAGTCATGCTGTATTCCTGCTTTATTGCTTGGCAGTACAAATAACCTGTCACGACTTGATGCAGAACGTTGTCAATACGCATTTGTGTATTGCTGAATCTGAGTAAATCATAGGTCGTGGAAAACCTTTGTGTCTCCTGCTGCGCTGAAGACGGTTGAGCGTGTTGTGCTGGTTAGGGCGATATTAATTCTGCTAGCGCTGTAATAATAAATATGAACTGAGCATTACGGCATACACACATGGTAATAACTAGACCTGGCCGAATACTTACTGACAAGTAAAGCAACTTATTGTCTTGGAGGGCCTAGTCGGTTAATAAAATATTCCTGCATTTCTGCACAACTCACAACCGCTTCTAGCGTCGCTCGGGACTGGACAGACATTTTAAAAAGCCAATTTCAGCAAGTGCTATATGTTCTGTTGAGGACTTAATTAGGCAATGCATATTTCTGACATTACATTGCACTGTCATTGGTTGTGGAACAATATTCCTCTTGATTGCTGTGTAAACTGTCATACACTCCTCCAGAACGATTCCTTTCCATTTTTGATGCATAAAGCTGTGAATAAATTTCCCTTATGAATGTTAACAACAAACTAAAACTAAACTCCACTCGAACAGGCCATGAAAACCCAAAGATACCTTCTATCGTGTCATCCACAGTTCACAGGTGTCACTGGATGCGGATATGGAATGGTATGTGGTCAGCACACCGCTTTTCCGGCCGCATGTCAGTTTAAGAGAACGGAGTCACTAACTCTCGATGAAGTAGCTCCTCAGTTTGCCTCACGAGGGCTGAGTGCTACCCGCTTGCCACCAGCGCTCGGCAGACCGGATGGTAACCCACGCAAGTACTAGCCCAGCCCAACAGCGCTTAACTTCGGTGATCTGACGGGAACCGGTGTTGCCACTGCGACAAGGCCGCAGGTTTAAAAGCAGATATATTAAAATCCTCTTTGCTCAAAGTAAGCGTCTCTTCAATTGAGGATCTGAGACTTGGATGTACGTACAGACAATGAGAAAATGATGGTAGTAACGCAATCTGACTATGACCAGATACGTTAGTTTCCTGGGGTTCCACAGCGATTACTTGATTCCACTCGCGGCGCCTACATCCCCTGTTAACCGCCTGGCGCCGCCGGAAGAGTACGTTAGTCCGGAAGTACGGCGCTGTGCTGCAGAGCAGACACCCGTCTTGCAACAGCAAGACCGCCACTGGCACTGTCTGAGCGTTCCGCTGCGTCAACATAATTACTGAATGCCACTAGCCACGGTCAACACCTGGGCCGTCATTTTTAATCAACCAGCATCCTTAAACATGCGCTGCCCAAACAGGCTGGAGATTCGTGAAAGCAGCTAGTCATCGAGCAGTTAACCATCATAATGTCTGCCTCCTCAGTAAGTTCCCTGCTGCTGAGCTGTCATTGTGATCGGACTGCCAGCCAACGGGGGTCCAGGTGCCGCCTAATCGGCTGAGGGCCTGAGGCCTTACTAGCCACAGAGCCACTAAGGCGCTCGCGACAGTCATAACCGGGACCACTGATTATGCAAAGTTACGCCACACTTTGACCGCGCTAAGCGTAGCAGCGGTGGGAGTCCTACTATACTACGTGGACGAGGACCTCCTTCCAGCGCTGCCTGATGTGGGCCTGAGTTGTACTATAAACGAATGGGTGCACAAAAGCCATTACACAGCTCCCGAGTGACTTCAGACTCACTCCTGACCCTCTCTCCTTCAACAGAGCACACCCACACTCTCTACAAGTACTGTGAGAAGTACAGACAGAGGCAGCAATGCTGACTGGATGTTTCCACTATCAAAGAGCAACGATGGCAGCAGCAGTGGGAGAAAGCAAGTAGATAATGGTTTCTAGATGGTTATGTAGTTCTCCTTACTTTGACCTTGGGAACATGGTTACTTTCTGCTTTTCGTAGTGTCAGACAGTAATCAAAATGGCATCAGTGTAAAATGTTTCAGCCCAAGAAACCACTCAACTGCTCTTGGGTCAGGTTGCTCAGATGTGAGCCGACAGTTTACAATTAAGTAACAAACCTGGTAGTCCACACGGGAAGAGATGGAAACGGTCGTCACCTAGAGGATCCCCAGTAACTCGTTTTTCAGGCAGATCACGGTAATATAGTTTTTTACTGTATAGATAATATACTTACAGCTGCGAAATTGAGGCGATGGAATGATGAACGGTTACTAATTATGACTCGATCAAAGTTCACGACGTTAAAAAGTGAAAGGAACACTACAGCCACTGCACAGTGCTCCCAGTGAATGTAAGCACTGAGTACCCATGTGCTGCATCAGTGGCAGACTATTGCGTATTCATCTTTGTAAGAGAAAGGGCGTATAAATATTTACTGAATACGTGACCACAGGTATCTATAGCAAGTCTACGTATACTTGATGAGAAAATGTTGAACCCGCCTCACTGTAGATTAAGTGGTAAACGTGGGCGTAGTATCCATTTGCTCAAGTTGTCATGTAAAATTTCCAGTTGGGATAGAAGGACAGTCAGGCTTACGTAGAAGTAATTCCTCGGGTTGACAGCACCTATTATGTCATACTGGACAGGATTTCTGAATAAACATCACGCCACAGTTGATCTGGAATGGTGCATAGTGGAGCGTTCTGTTTAGGTATAAGGGGCGACCAAACGTTTCCTTTCGAAGGTCGTACAGTCCAGAACCGACATGTCAATCAGACAAAACGTCCTTGAGTAATGAGGCAATCATCCCACCTATGTACCAGGTTGAAAATACCCGTTCGGTAAAACACTATGTCAAGCTGGGTGAAGAAATCCGCAACTGCTTCCGCTACATCATCATCCCACAGGAACCATTGATCCTTCAAAGCTTGTTTTAAGGGACCAAAGGCGTGACTGTCGCATGGTCAAAGCTAAAGGCTATAGTGCGGATGCTCGAATGTCTCCCACCAGCTTTCGTCGCCTGCAGGAATACACTGTAGAAACGTGTTTCGTCTTGTGCTGAATAGCGGCCAGCACAAAAGCTGGCGCACCATTCCACAACAGTGGTGTACAACAGACATGTCATACATGTCTGTGTTACATAGAGAGTACAAGCGGGTAACTAGCGTTGACGCTGCTATCGAAGTCGCTAATCTGCTTCTATTGAACTGGGCCGTCACCAGTAGGTCGCGGCGCTTGTGTTCTCTTCATATAAGGGCCACTGCTGTCGCGTTGGCGGCCTGGAGGGAGGTCCGGTCAGAGTACGATTGGCTGACTTCATCTCACAGCCTTGTCTTCCCTGCCGTTCCCGACTGGCGTGCCGGCGCTTGACTTTACGCCGTTACATGTCATAGAATTCCCACTGAGAATGAGCCATCAGCGTATAATATGCTGCACTGAGGTCGACATCTTCACCATCAGGTGATGGAGGAATTTATAAACCAGCAGATTTGTGACGGAATAATAAACGGTCCAGTAACACTAATGTGAACACCACCTATGTTCGACGTCAACGTACCGTGACCACTCACAGGCGCCAGGTGGCAGCAGTAGCAGTGGAGGGTAAATAAAACTTGTTGAGCGGACATTGGAAACAGTGCAGTCGTTGTCATAAAGTGGAAATGGAACGATTTATCTGGCATCAAAAATTGTATGTCATTGACTTTCAGGCCAAGGGTGGAAGAACCCCTGAAAATATTAAACTTGTAAACTGTTTGCGTGCAACTGTGGTTACAGTATACGTTGCATAGAAAAAGTAATTATCCATGACTGGCGCTGAGACCGCTGTGGTACACCATGTGCCATAGTTCACATGGATGAACGACAACTGTGGAATTGTCTACAGCACAATAGACATGAAGCTGTTGAAGAGCTGACAGCCTGGTTGAGTCAACGGAGTACGAAAAGTGGCTGCTTAACGACCAATCAGCAAACGTTGCTTTGTATGGGCCTCTGCTGTAGGTACATGGTTCATGCGCCCATGGTGACCGCTATTCATTAGCATGCGGCATATGTGGCTCCTGCAGCTGCAATACCACAACAAACCTGATTTGATGCAAGTAAATACTGGTCGTCCACTCAGAATGGTGATGTGTCGAAGCAGCGAGTCATTATGTAGTCATCTGTAATAGCATTGGCCATTACCATGAGATATCCACTGCTCTGCCATCATCCTGAAAAGAGCGCCTGTCAAGGGGCTTTAGCTACTGCCTGATGGGTCAAGGGTTCAACTGAGGCTCCCCTAACCACCGAAGCCTTGGGACTGTCGCTAGCACAGTTGCCGCCAGCCAGCTGCTGGGCTGAAATGCGCTCCCTGGGCGTCTGCGCCCCCACGTTCTGCATTCACCAGACCCTGTACTATGACACCACTTCTCTGTCCCTCTTTGGGTTAAAGCAAAGGTTCCAGCACCGTCTACTGTGGGCCTGAGTTGTAATACAAACTACTGGGTGAAATAAAGGGATTACGCAGCTTCCGAGTGGCTTCTGACTCATTCCCATCCCACCATCCACCATCAGAACGCAACCACCTCTACACATTTATAGGAGAGGTAATGCAAGCTAGAACTGGAAATGATATTTAACCCTTTGTTAGTTGTGTAAATATCTGTGATATGCATGGCATAATTTTTCTTCAGTATTACAGCAACAAACACACGTAAGTCCTTGACAGTCCAACGAATATCATATCTCTGTTATTGTCTTATAGAAGTTTCAAATTTATGTCCATAATGCCGTGATCGCAAATGAGGCAGACGTCAGCACACGTATCATGTTGGGTCTACCAGGTGCTTGGTGTCAACTCACATAACACTTTTGTCGCCGCTATAGAATGCAACCATGGCATTGCTTAGAGTGTGCTTAAGCCAGTAGTTCCGTTATTGTCTGGCAAATGAGATCACATTTCGTTAATCTTGTGGATCGTAGCTTTGAAGATCAGTAAAGTGTGTGATTTCTAAGAACCTGAGAATTTCCAACAGGTACTTCACCTTCTTTTCGATGAAGAGGTATACACTGAAGATCATGTTATAGAAACTGATTCCGAAGCTGAAGACATAACTGAAACAAGATCTGTAAAACCAGATGCAGATCATGAAATTGATTGAGAGAAAAATAGTGGAGGGTAGGAAGACGATGAAAATTATTATTTTGGTCATTACAAAATACAACATATAATTGTTGTTGTTGTGGTCTTCAGTCCAAAGATTACTCTATCCTGTGCAAGCCTTTTCATCTCCGAATTGCTACTGCAACCTACATACCTCTGAATCTGATTACTTTATTCATCTCTTGGTCTCCCCCTACGATTTTTACCCCACACCCTTCCCTCCTGTACTGAAACTGCGAGCACTTGATGCCTCAGAATGTTGTAGCGGCCCTACTGTTTGGGATAGGAAAAGTCAGTTTTGGTGCAACATTTCTGAGTGCGCAAGTTACAGCCAAGCATGGGCCTGTTTACAGTGAGTTACACTCACCAGCAGTTGAAAAGTAAAATAGAAGCCACAGGGCGCATAACCACTGGAAGAAGTACACACAACAGTTTGCATAGCAGGCAGAAGGGCACACTGGCCAACCTAAGTGTTAGGTGAACATGACACAGAGCGGCTCATTTAGCAAAACAGAGGCGCACAACTGCATATAAATAAATGACGATTCACTCACAAAGCATTCAAGTGTGGCAGCTCTCCTGGATGGTGGAGTGTGTCACACAGGCCACATGCAGAAGCAGATGGGGGGCCAGCATTCCAGTCCACGGCAGGTTGCTGGTTCGACCCTCTGCCAACCAGCAGCTGGCCACGCCATGGATCGCTACAGCGGGCAGACTTGTTGGCTACCAGCACATGCCAGAGGCATACCAAGGTGAGGACCACAGAGTTAGACGTCAGATCTCAGGCGCTCATTGTCGCCGTGTTCTTAGCCACGCTGGCGAGGACGCACGCCATGGGTCATCTTGGAACGGGCGGTGCTGAGGCAGCAGAGGCGAAGGCCACTGAGTCGGCTGCTGGCGCATCCTGATGCTGACGCAGCTCCGTGGCAGTACAAAGCTGACAAACAGCGGGCCTTGCATGGGTTGGTGGGGTAGCCTTTCCGTTCCAAGCCATTTCAAAATGGTTCAGATGGCTCTGAGCACTATGGGACTTAACAGCTGTGGTCATCAGTCCCCGAGAACTTAGAACTACTGAAACCTAACTAACCTAAGGACATCACACACATCCATGCCCGAGGCAGGATTCGAACCTGCGACCGTAGCAGTCGCACGGTTCCGGACTGCGCGCCTACAACCGCGAGACCACCGCGGCCGGCCAAGCCATTTCACAGACAGCAAAGTCGTGTCCTCAGCATTGCGAGACCTGGTGACAGAGACCGAGGGGAATGGAGCACTGTAGTTGGAAACAATAAATCACTTGGAAAGCTTGGCCGAGTCTTAATACGGTGCCTTCTACCGTTACCACTACATTTGGTGTTGCTGTTACATCTGGCGTCAGAATAACAGACGTCGTCTATACAGTACAATGTTCGAGCCTATCGCCTGCATTGCAGTCACAAGATGTGGTGAGTTTTGACCAGTTTTCTTTTGAGTGTTGGACGTCTTCTTTCTTTTTTGTATTTTTGAGTATGGCTCATGGCAGACCACTGTAGAAGTTTTGCTTGGGCATAGTATTTTTTTGTTGTCAGAGTAAGTGTTTGTGTATCTGCAGCAGTAAGATTTTTTTTGTGGCATTTAATTACTTTTGTACTGTTTTGATGCTGAGGTGTAAGGAGTCTGGTTATTTTTGTACTTAATGTTTTTGTTTTAGAATTAACAGGGAATGAAAGCAGCACAATGGCAGAGGTGTGTCGGAACCAGAAGCACTATGGATTTTGTTGGAAGAAGTAGCACATTTGACAGCGGATAATACGCAGTTGAGGAGTGAATTAACATCTAGAAGTGAGCGGGAAACCGCATCGGATCAGTCGTTGTTGTCTAGGATGACGCAGCAAAGGACTGATCCAGCTGCCGGGAGTTTCATTATTCCATTTTCTGCCAAGGCATCTGAGGATGTGCGTTCGTTTGTGGAGGTGTTGTAAACTACAGCTGTGATGAATGGTTGGTCACATGAACAGTTGTTACATGTACCCAAGATTAGATTAACGAGTGAAGTGAAGACACATTTAAGATGTTCAGAGGCCTTAAGGAATGCAGGACAGTTTAAGCAGTTGAAGGAGAGGAGTTTATAAAGGCACACGAAACAGAATAGCGCTCGGTACTTTAGGGAGAGGTTGAGTACAATGACGAAGAGACAGGGAAAGGCGGTAGAGAAATTTGCGGACAGAATAAGAGAAATTAAGGTGTACACTTATGAGTTGGTTCAGAGCGATAAAGAGAATGGTGTGCTGTTGCAGGAGGACGAACAAAGGGCACTTGATGTATTTTTGGGGTTACCGGCGCATATGGTTCAAATGCCTCTAAGCACTATTGGACTTAACATCTGAGGTCATCAGTCCCCTAGACTTAGAACTACTTAAACCTAACATACCTAAGAACATCACACACACCCATGCCTGAGGCAGGATTCGAACCAGCGACGCATCCAGCAGCATGGTCCAGGACTGAAGCGCCTAGAACTGCTCGGGCACTCCGGCCGGCAGTGGAGTTAGTAGAGGTGGAAAATTGTTAAACGGCTGAGGGGGCCTAAGACCCACCACCTGTTTAATTTCAATGCTACAAATACGTATGCAGAGGTGGAATGTTCAGTGGTAGGATCCATAGGAACTAACAAGTTTAAGAATTTGTTGGACACAGAGGTGCAAGGGTAAGTGGATAGTAAGAGTTTAATGGGACGAAGGAAGTTAGGCCCACCACGTTGTAGGTTGCGTGGAGTAGGGTATAAGGTGGTCTCACCTTTCGGCGTTAGTGACACCATTGGAGGATAATGAAGTTTTGGGTCCATTGGGTTTCTTCGTGAAACGTAGTATTGTGTGCTTACAGGAGGGTACTGACAGGCGAGTAGTTCCCATTAACGCGGATAATTTTAGCGTTGTAGACGCAAATTTGAGAAAAGAAATTTTAGTAGCAAATTAGGATGTGCCAGATGACGAAGACTGGTGTTCGAGAGGTAGGCGTAGCGATTAGCCGCTAACTGCCAATAGAACTGCATTGCATAACAAAGTTAAGCATTTGAAAGGAGAAGAATAAGAGCATGTGGGAGAACAGTTAACGAAGCACCTGTTTACCGTAAACCATACAGAATACTGAGGTACTCGCAGCCGATTGTGGAGGATTTCATTGATCAGCAGTTTTTGGACGGTATTATAGAGCATATTAATAGTTGCTGCGGAGCGGGCATTGTAGTTGTGCCTAAAAAATCTGTGGATTGAACTAAGAAATACAGGTTCTGTTGTGACTACTGATACTTGAATAATAAGACAGTATCGGACGCACACCCCATTCCAAACATATCGAAGACTTTTTACCACTTAGGACAGTGCCAGTACGATAGATCTGACAAGTGGTTATCATCAGTTAGAGGTGGCTCCACAGGATCGCCCAAAAACTCCGTTCTCTACTCCAGGAGGCCATTACCAGTACATCAGAATGCCATTCGGTTTGAAAAACGCTCCGGCAATGTTTTAAGAGGTGTCTTGAGGGGTTTGAAACCACCGCAGTGTCTTGTCTACATGGATGACATTATAGTGTTTTCGGGTAGTACTGAGCAACATAGTCAGCGGTTAAGGGAAGTCTTTATGAGGTTAAGAGCAGCTCGTTTGTCGTTGAGCCTGAAGAAGTGTCATTTTGCATTAGAAGAAGTAAAATATTTGGGTCATATTATCATTAAGGACGGAGATCATAGGTTGGTACAGGCTGTAAGGAATTTTCGGGAACCGAGAACGGTTAAGGAAGAGCAGTCATTTGTCGGAATTTGCAATTCTATCGGAAGTTCGTGAAAGGTTTTGCAGATTTAGCACAGCTATTGACGGGATTGCTACGGAAGTGTGTGAAATTTGAGTGGACAGAAGAGTGTCAGAAAGCGTTTGACAAACTGAAAGAAGTGTTAACATCAAGTCCTGTTCTTGTGTATCCAAATTTTGAAAAGGAGTTTATACTAGCATGCAATGCATCGAATGAAGCATTAGGGTGTGTTATTAGTCAGGAAATTGTTGGGGAAGAGCATCCTGTAGCCTATGCGTGTAGGCAGTTGAATGTAGCAGAGAGGAATTACTCAACAACAGAGGGAGATGCTTAGCGTAGTCTATGGAATCACACATGATTGCCGGAAGCGACATGTCCATTCTCTATGTTGGGGGTTGATGTCTTTGGACATTTCAGGTGAACACCATCGCGGAACAATTCGTTCTGTCAATAATAGACCATTTTTAGAAATATGTGGAGATGGTGACTATGCCTAATCACCAGGCGACAATGGTCTCACAAGCAATAGTAAATAACTGGACTTTGAAGTCTTGTGTACCGGAGACCATAATTACTGACCAAGGGACCAACTTCATGTCGGATTAATGAAGGAGCTGTGTAAATTGTTGAAAGTAAAGAAGTTGAGGATGAGTGAATTGAATCTACAGGCGGACGGAAGGACAGAACGGGTACAAAGAACAATCGGGCAGATGCTGAATTCTTATGTGGATTCTCTTCACCATCAGTGGGACGAGTATCTGAAGTATATTGTATGCGCATATAATGCAAAAATCCATACAAATGCGGGTTTTTCTTTATATGTGGTAGTGTAGGGGCGAAAAATGCCGTCACCATTTGATTTAATGAGGCTACAGAAATAATGGACCGGTGAATCTGTATGTCATTTCGCGAGAACAATTCGGGATGTTTCGAAACAGGTACGAAAGGCGAATATGAAGGCTTTACAAAGGCAGGAAGATGCAGTGAAGTGGAAAGGAAGTTTACCACAGTATAGAGTGTAACAATGGGTAATGCTGTCCAGCCCCTATACAGAAAAAGGAAAAACGAAGAAGTTCCTCACGAGGTATCAAGGACCATACCAAGTTGTTGAAACCACATCCCCCTTTAATGTTAAGCTTCAGCTGCCAAATAGAACAACGATAGTACACATAAGGCAGTTACGGCCATTTAAGGGTTGCCCGGATGTGATTCCAGGCATGTCACAGGAAGGAAAGAGGGAAAAAGAGAGAGTGGAGAGAGGTGCTAAGTACAGAGAAAACCAGGAAGATAGAGTACAGCGTGAAGTACCGTATGCTTTGCGATCCAGAAAGAAGTAGAGTATTTGTATTTACTATGTTTCCTTGCTATGTATCATTGGGTTTGCGTAGATTAATTAGGCGTTGTATTTTCATATGTTATCGAGTATTGAGAGCCTGCTAGGGACATCAGTCTTTTTGAAGAGGGAGGAAGGGAGATGGTCATCGCTGTCCTCAGGTCACTGAAAAGAGGAGCGTTGAGCAAGATGGTAGAAGTAAAAAACTGAGGAGCTATTGCTGATCTCGGGAGTTATCAGCCGGTACGCCGAGATGACAAGGGAGGAATTACGAAGCTGCCATAGAGGGAAGGTAACGGTATGTCCAGCGAGGATGGTAAGCATTAATCCGGACACGTGCACGGTGCAGTTATTTTTAGCTGGAGGGAGGAATAGACTGTCCAAGGGACATCGTGAAGCCAAAATTGAGCTTGCAACGGGTAGGGGTGCATTGGATCTTCTCCACCTACGAGAGTTTGGTAGTAGTAGCAAGTTATTTTGAGCGTGGAGTATTTGCAGAATCGAAATGTATAGAGCTCGAGGGGAGAGGAACTTTAATGAATGGAACTGCGTGTAACTTAATAATACCAGCCTTCCATCTGGCAACGTCAATTTCAGGAGTCACGCAATTGAATGTTATTCAGCAACAGCTGCACTGGCCAGAAGCCACTTTACAGTTTAGCCAAGGCAGAATATGACCTTGTTAAGTCAAACTCTGGAGTCAGGTCTGTTGAGATACGAAACCCAGTTCATTTCAGAGCGAGAGGGATGCATATCAGCCGAACAGCTTGTGCAGCATGTTGCTCAGTATAGGGAAAGGCAATGGCAAATAACGATCATTTTGAGCACCTCTCTGTCAAGTGTCTTCGCAGCCTTAAACTTATTATGTAATGTTTCCATTCTGATCAGGCGAAGAGCCAATCCCAAGAGGGAACCAAGGACAGTCCAAGGCCAAGTGGACGTGAGACGAGTAGGTAAGGGGTTGATCGAACAGTGGTCGTCCAGTAAGAAATTTGTACGTTTTGTTTCATGTTATGTGTTTTAAAGGGCACTAGACCACATTAAACTTTGTTAAAAGTAAGGAAATATGTCATAGGTGCAGCCGGCCAGAGTGGCTGTGCGGTTCTAGGCGCTGCAGTCTGGAGCCAAGCGGCCGCTACGGTCGCAGGTTCGAATCCTGCCTCGGGTATGGGTGTGTGTGGTGTCCTTAGGTTAGTTAGGTTTAATTCGTTCTAAGTTCTAGGCGACTGATGTCCTCAGACGTTAAGTCGCATAGTGCTCAGGGCCATTTGAAACATTTTGTCATAGGTGCTAACCCAAACAAGTTAAGAGTTAGTTAAAGGCCGACCCGGCGACCAGGTCTTTCGAAGGGGGGAATAATGTAGCGGCACTACCGTTTGGAATAGGAAAAATCAGTTTTGGTGCAACATTTCTGAGCCGCAAATTACAGCTAGGCGCCTCCCTGTTTACAACGAGGTGCCCTCACCCGTAGTTGCGAAGTAAAATAGAAGCCACAGGGCATAGAGCCGCCGGAAGACGTACACGCAGCGGTTTGCATGGTGCTAGTCACAGGCAGAAGGGTCCCACTGGCCAACATAAGTGTTATGAGTATGTGACGCAAGCGGGAGAGCGGGGCGTTCAGCAAACAGAGGGGCACAGCCGCATATAAATAGGTGCCGATTCACTAACAAAGCATTATATTAAAAAAGGTAGGAAGATTTTTCTGTTAAGCAAAAGTGACAAAAAGCAGATTTCAGAGTACTTGACAGCTTGTAAGTAGGCTGTTTAGGTTTTTATGTTGGTAACGCCACGTAGCGCTCTGTATGAAAATCACTGACTGTGTTGTGTGCAGTCTGTGGTTGGATGGCATTGTTGGAATAGTCGCTATTGTAGTGTTGGGCAGCTGGATGTGAACAGCGCGTAGCGTTGCGCAGTTGGAGGTGAGCCGCCAGCAGTGGTGGATGTGGGGGGAGAGATGGCGGAGTTTTGAGAGCGAATGATCTGGACGTGTGTCCATCACAGATAGTAAATTTGTAAGACTGAATGTCATGAACTGATATATGTATTCTAACTTTTGAACATTATTAAGGTAAATACATTGTTTGTTCTCTATCAAAATCTTTAATTTGCGAACTATGCCTAACAGTAGTTAGTGCCTTCAGTAGTTAGAATCTTTTATTCATCTGGCAGTATTGGCGAACGCTATTTTGCAGCAGTTCGAGTAACGAAGATTTTTGTGAGGTAAGTGATTCATGAAAGGTATAGTTTATTGTTAGTCAGGGCCATTCTTTTGTAGGGATTTTTCAAAGTCAGATTGCGTTGCGCTAAAGATATTGTGTGTCAGTTTAGTGTTGATCAGAACAGATAAAGAGCGAAATGGCTGAGTACGTTCAGTTCTGCTCAGATGTTTGCAAATCAAATAATGTAAGAGTGATATCAGCACAGTCATTAATAACTTTTCTAAGGGGATGTTTCAAGCTCAACACAAAAGTTTTATCTCAAGTACAGATAGTGTTGAGGACCAGTGGACAAAGTTCAAAACCATCGTACAATATGCATTAGATGAGTATGTGCGAAGCAAGATCGTAAGAGATGGAAAACAGCCACCGTGGTACCACAACCGAGTTAGAAAACTGCTACGGAAGCAAAGGGAACTTCACAGTAAACAAAAAGATAGCCAAAGCCTTGCAGACAAACAAAAATTACTCGAAGCGAAATGAAGTGCGAGGAGGGCTATGCGAGAGGCGTTCAATGAATTCATAAGTAAGGTTCTATGTACTGAATTGGCAGAAAATCCTAAGAAATTTTGGTCTTATATCAAAGCGGTAGGTGGATCAAAGCAAATTGTCCAGACACACTGTGACCAAAATGGTACTGAAACAGAGGATGACAGACTAATGGCCGAAATACTAAATATCTTTTTCCAGGCCTGTTTCAGAGAGGAATACTGCACTGTAGTTCCTACTCTAGACTGCCGCACAGATGCAAAATTGTAGATATCGAAACAGATGACAGAGCGATAGAAAAACAATTAAAATCGCTCAAAAGTGGAAAGGCCGCTGGACCTGATGGGATCCCAGTTCGATTTTACACAGAGTACGCGAAGGAACTTGCCCCCTTCTTGCAGCGGCGTACCGTACGTCTCTAGAAGAGCGCAGGGTTCCAAAAGATTGGAAAAGGGCACAGGTCATTCCCGTTTTCAAGAAGGGACGTTGAACAGATGAGCGGAACTATAGACCTATATCTTTAACATCGATCAGTTGTAGAATTTTGGAACACGTATTATGTTCGAGCATAATGACTTTTCTGGAGACTAGAAATCTACTCTGTAGGAATCAGCAGGAGTTTCGAAAAAGACGATCGTGTGAACCCAGCTCGCGCTATTCGTCTACGAGACTCAGAGGGCCATAAACTCAGGTTCCCAGGTAGATGCCGTGTTCCTTGACTTGCGCAAGGCATTTGATACAGTTCCCCACAGTCGTTTAATAAACAAAGTAAGAGCATATGGACTATAGGACCAATTGTGTGATTGGATTGATGAGTTCCTAGATCACCGAACATAGCATGTCATTCTCAGTGGAGAGAAGTCTTCCGAAGTAAGAGTGATTTCAGGTGTGCCGCAGGGGAGTGTCGTAGGACCGTTGCTATTTACAATATATATAAATGACCTTGTGGATGAAATCGGAATTTCACTGAAGCTTTTTGCAGATGTTGCTGTAGTATATCGAGAGGTTGTAACAATGGAAAATTGTCCTGAAAGGCAGGAGGATGTGCAACGAATTGATGCTTGGAGCAGGGAATGACAATTGAATCTCAATGGAGACAAGTGTAATGTGCTGCGATTACAAAGCACAAAAGATCCTTTATCATTTAGATAGAATATAGCAGGTTAGCAACTGGGAGCAGTTAATTCCATAAATTATCTGCGATTATCCATTAGGAGTGATGTAAAATGGAAAGACTATATAAAACTAATCGTTGGTAAAGCAGATGCCAGACAGAGATCCATTGGAAGAATCCTAAGGAAATGCATTCCAAAAACAAAGGAAGTCGGTTACAGTTCACTTGTTCGCCCACTGGTTGAATACTGCTAACCGGTGTGGGATCCATACCAGATAGGGTTGATAGAAGAGATAGAGAAGATCCAACGGAGAGCAGCACGCTTCGTTACAGGATCATTTGGTATTCACAAAAGCGTTACGGAGATGCTAGATAAACTCCAGTGGAAGACTCTGCAAGAGATACGCTCTGTAGCTTGGTACGGGCTTTTGTTTAAGTTTCGAGAACATACCTTCACCGAGGAGTCAAGCATTATACTTCACCCCCCCCCCCCCCCCCCCCTACGTACATCTCGCAAAGAGACAGTGATGTTAAAATCAGAGAGATTAGAGCCCACACACAGGCATACAAACAATGTTTCTTTCCACAAACAATACGAGACTGGAATAGAAGGGTGAACCGATAGAGGTACTAAAAGTACCCTCCACCACTCACCGTTAGGTGGCTTGCTGAGTATGGATGTATATTTAGGTGTAGAAGTGTAGGAGCTCTTCTGGACGGCGAGGCGGGTCGCACCACCGGCTACATGCAGCAGCAGATGGGGCTCCAGTTCAAAATGGTTCAAATGGCTCTGAGCACTATGCGACTTAACATCTGAGGTCATCAGTCCCCTAGAACTTAGAACTACTGAAACCTAACTAACCTAAGGACATCACACACATCCATTCCCGACGCAGGATTCGAGCCTGCGACCGTAGCGGCCCAGCGATTCCAGACTAAAGCGCCTAGAACCGCTCGGCCGGGGCTCCAGTGTTCCAGTCTATGGCAGGTCGCTGGTTCGACCCTCTGAGGCCAACGTGGGGCCACAGCCAGCCAGCGGCGGGCCACGCCACAGCTCGCTACCGTGGGCAGACTTGTTGGCTCCCAACACATGCCAGAGGCATCCCGAGGCGAGGGCCGCAGATTCGGATGTCAGATCGCAGGCACTCATTGTCGCTGCGTTCTTAACCACACCAGTGGGACGCGTGCTATGGGTCGTCTTGCAGTGGACGGCGCTGAGGCGGCAGAGGCGAAGGCAGCTGAGTTGGCTGCCAGTGCATCCTGACGCCGACGCACCTCTGCGGGTGTACAAGGCCGACGCACAGTGGGCATTGCACGGGTCGCTGACGCAGTCATTCCGCGCCAAGCTATTTCATATACAGCGATGTGGTGTACTCAGCATTGCTTGGTGATGCTGACCAAGGGGAACTCAGCAGTGTAGTTAGAAACAATAAATCACTGGGAAAGCTCGGACAAGTCTTAATATTGTGCCTTCTACCTCTTCCCGCTACATTTGGTATTGGTGTTACATTCGGTGTCAGAAGCTGCTACTAAAATGTGTAACACCAACCGATCCCTTGTTTTGTCGTTGTACCATAAATTTCTCTTCTCCCCAATTCTATTCAGTACCTTCTAATAAGTTATGTGATCTACCCATTTAATCTTTAACATTCTTCTGTAGCACCACGATTCAAAAGCTTCTATTCGCTTCTTGTGTAAACAGTTTATCGCCTATATTTCTCTTCCATACATGGTAACATTCCATGTACATAATTTCAGGAAGGATTTGCTCATACTTAAATCAATACTTGAAGATAACAAATTTCTCTTCTTCTGAAATCTCATTCTTGCCATTGCCAGTCTACATTTTATATCCGCCATACTTCGACCATCATCAGTTATTTTAATTCCCAAATACCAAAACTCTTTTACTACTTGAAGTGTCTCATTTCCTAATGTAATTCCCTCAGCAACACCTGATTTAATTCGACTACATACCATTATCCTCGTTTTCCTTTTGTTGATGTTCATCTTATATCCTCCTTTCAAGATACTGTCCATTCCATTCAACTGCTCTCATGAGTCCTTTGCTGTCTCTGACAAAATTGCAATGTCATCTGCATAGCTAAAAATTTTTATTTCTTCTCCCTGGACTTAAATTCCTACTCCAAAATTTTCTTTTGTTTTCTTTACTGCTTCCTCAATATACAGATTGAATAAAATCGGGGAGAGGCTACAACCCTGTCTCACTCCCTTCCCAACCACTGCTTCCCTTTCGTGCCCCTCAACTCTTATAACTGCCATCTGGTTTCTGTACAAATCGTAAATAGCCTTTCACTCCCTGTATTTTACCACTGCCACATCTAGAATCTGAAAGAGAGTATTCCAGTCAACATTTTCAAAATCTTTCTCTAAGTCTACAAATGCTAGAAACGTAGGTTTGCCTTTCCATAACCCATCTTCTATGAGAAGTCGTAGGGCTGGTAATGCCTCGCGTGTACCTACATTTCTCCTGAATCCCAAGTGATCTTCTCTGAGGTAAATGGCCGAGCGGTTCTAGACGCTTCAGTCCGGCACCGCGCGACTGCTACGGTCGCAGGTTCGAATCCTACCTCGGGCGTGGATAAGTGTGAGGTCCTTAGGTTAGTTAGGTTTAAGTAGTTTTAAGTTCTAGGGGACTGATGACCTCAAATGTTAAGCTCCATACTGCTCAGAGACATTTGAAGCATCCGAGGTCGACTTCTACAAGTTTTTCCACTCTTCCTTAAAGTATTCGTGTTAGTATTTTGCAGCCATGACTTCTTAAACTGACAGTTCGGTAATTTTCACGCCTGTAATCACTTGCTGTCTTTGGGTTTAGGATTATTATATTCTCCTGGAAGTCTGAGGGTATTTCGCCTGTCTCTGCCAAGTCTGTCAGTAGCTCTAACGGAATGTGGTGTACTCCCAGGGGCCTGATTTCGACTTTCGTCTTTCACTGCTTTATCAAATTCTTCCCCTTCTCATCTTTATCTACGTCCTCTTCCATTTCCATAATATTTCCCTCAAGTGCATCTCCTTTGTATGGACCCTCTATATACTCCTTTCAACTTTCTGCTTTCGATACTTTGCTTAGGACTGGTTTCCCGTCCGAGCTCTTAATATTGATGCAAGTGGTACTCCTTTCTCCAAAGGTCTCTTTATTTTTTCTGTAGGCTGTATCTATCTTAGCCCTAGTGATAAATGCTTCTACATCCTTACATTTGTCCACTATCCATCCCTGGTTAGCCATTTTGTACTTCCTGTCAATATCGTTTCTTAGATGTCTGTATTCCCTTTCGTCTGCTTCATTTATTGCATTTCTGTGTTTTCTCTTTTCATCGATTAAATTCAATATCTTCGTGTTACCTAAAGATTTCTACTAGTCCTAGTCTTTTTATCTACTTGATCTTCTGCTGCCTTCACTATTTCATTTCTCAAGGTTACCAATTGTTCGTATACTATTTTTCTTTCCCCTGTTCTTGCCAATCTATCCCTAATGCTCCCTCCGAAACCCTCTACAACCTCTGGTTCATTCAGTTTATCTAGTTCCCATCTCCTGCCTTGTTGTACTTTCTTCTGTTATAGTCTACAGTACATAACCAACAAATTGTAGTCAGAGTCCATATCTGCCCCTGGCAATGTCTTACAATGTAAAATATGTTTCCGAAATCTCTGTCTAACCATTATGTAATCAACCTGGAACCTTCCGTTGTCTCCAGGTCTCTTCAACGTATGCAGCCTTCTCTCGTGATTCTTAAATTCCGTGTTAGCTATGATTTAGTTATGCTGTGTGCAAAATTCTACCAGGCGGCTTCCTCTTTCATTCGTTTCCTCCCGTCCATATCCATCAATTACTTTTCCTTCTCTTCCTTTTCCTAATATCGAATTCCAGTTCCCCATGATTATTAAATTTTCGTCTCCCTTAACCATCTGAATAATTTATTTATCTCATAACACATTTCCTCGATCTCCGCGTTATCTGGGGAGCAAGTTGGCATACGAACTTGTACTACTGTCGTGGGTGTGGGCTTCGTGTCTATCTTGGCTACAATAATGAGTTCACTATGCTGTTTGTAGTAGCTTATCTACGCTCCTACTTTCCTCACTCATTATTAAACCTAGTCTTGCATTATCCCTATTTGAATTTGTATTTATAACCCTGCGCCTGACCAGAAGCCCTGTTCCTCCTGCCGCCTATCTTCACTAATTACCACCATATATAATTTTAAGCTACCTATTTTCCTTTTTAAATTTTCTAATCTACTTCCCCGATTAAGGGTTCTGTCATTCCACTCTATGATTCGTAGAATGCTAGTTTTGTTTTCCTGATAACGACGTCCTACTGAGTAGTTCCCGCCCGGAGATCCCAATGGGGGATTACTTTACCTCCAGAATATTTTACCCATTAGGAGGCCATCATCATTTAACCATACAGTAGAGCTGCCTGCCCTCGGGAAAAATTACTACTGTAGTTTTCCCTTTCTTTCCGCCGTTCGGAGTACCAGCACAGCAAGGCCGTTTTTGTTCCAGATCAGTCAGTCATCCAGACTGTACGCCTGTAATTACTGAATAGGCTGCTGCATCTCTTCAGGAACCACACGTTTGTCTGGCCTCCCAACAGATATCCCTCCGTTGTGGTTGCACTTACGGTACGGCTATCTGTATCGCTGAGGCATGTAAGCCTACCCACCAACGGCAAGGTCCATGATTCACAAAAATTTTGTTAGTTCATAATTATATTAGTTCACAAAAATTATATTAGCAATTATAAAAACAATTAAAACTGCGATTCTTCCTTACATTATGCATGTACTATCAACTGATATTTCGGAAGGATCAGAGAAAAAAGTTATACTTCACTGTAATGACACTTAACTGGAGTTGACTTTGTTGACAAGCCCTGTGTGACCTACAATGTAGCTATGCAATCAAGGGAATGGGTTATAGCAGTTTTTTACATTTGAGAAGTATTGCCGGCATCACCTAAAAAGTATTTTGTTTTCGGTAACAAGAATAAGTACTCAGATAGAGGTGAGAACCTCAAAGCCTTGGCTGTGATTACTGGAAGAATACGCTGAGTTCTTTATGGAACCTGGGTAGAGTAAACGAAGAAAGGTGTGAGTCTTGTTACAAAGAGACAAAAAATATTTTCCCCAGCAAGTATGCCTGTGAAAAATGTGTTAAGCATCTTTGCTTGCAAAAAAAGAGTCTGTGAAAAATATCTATCTGAGAAAACACCGAGATGCACTCTCATTTTGTCAGTAATTTACTTAAATATACAATCAACTGGTACAATTATTTCATATAAATCTGCAGTATATGATCTAATGAGCCTGATTTCAGTTGTGTACGCATAAAGCATGTACTAAGAAAGAAATCTGCACTCTTAAAATAAAATAAAACAAGCATTAAAACGCAAAAATTGTCGCATTTATCCACGAGATCCAATGCCACAAACTGTGTCACAAAAGACGACGCGCCTAACAGAAGGATAAGTAATTATCTGTTTATTTATATACATAAAAACTTAATTGTACGTAAGTTCCTCACGGAATGATAATAATAATAAGAAGAAGAAGAAGAAGAGATAGGAAAGAAATGATAATATGGAAATGAGTTAAAATCACATCAAGTGAGTTGAAAACAGATAAGTTATCTTCAATAAATAGAAAATTTGCGGATTTGCATGATTGTAATCTGTCTCTAAGTAGGTCGACTATTAGGCTTGCGTCACTAAAACTATTCTCACTTCTCAGTGGATCGATCAATGAAATCAAATCTGTAGTATTTTGTGTGGAACTTTTGGAATTTATTTTTTATTTTTACACCATGAAAAAAAAATGGTTCAAATGGCTCTGAGCACTATGGGACTCAACTGCTGCGGTCATCAGTCCCCTAGAACTTAGAACTACTTAAACCTAACTAACCTAAGGACATCACACACATCCATGCCCGAGGCAGGATTCGAACCTGCGACCGCAGCAGTCGCACGGACACCATGAAAAGGATCCCAGACGTTAGAATACATTTTAATATATTGTACTCATTAAGTATGGTTTTAATTACTTTCTGTATAAGATATTCCTCAGCTGTAGAGTTATTATCACCGAAGCATCGCAAATCATTAAAATATCTTAAAACCAAGGCGTTTTAATTGTTTTGTCACAGTTTCACTGCTAGTTCTGTGTTCAGTAGCTTATGCTATGTTAACTATCGACGATTCTAACCTACCTCGTTTTTGGACTGGGATATCAGATTCAGTTTGACAGACACTAACGCAATGTATCAGTGAAACACATTAGTACGAATTCCATATCGGCTTCACAGAATGTGAAATTCCACTAGACTTCCCCATATCGGACATTCCTGAAGGGATTTCTAAACAGCGGCATTCCTTTGTGATGGCCCGTGGCAGCTCGGGAGACAGGAAAGTCCATCGACCGCCCGCCTGCGGTATCGCAGCAATGTTACCAACCAGCAGTACAGTTCTGATTTTTGCAGTTGAACGTTTAAACCTAGAAATATGCCTTCGTTAAGTTAAAAATCACGAATCCATATAATCTAGAAGCTTAGGCAACAGTTGCCTCATCTGGAATCGTGTTGCTCTCTGTACCAGATCTGAAATTTTTGTACTATATCGAATTTTTAACCTGCAACATATCCTGAGGGAAAGTCGATAAAAGAATTGTTCCGTAATCTCTCTCAAAATTAACAGACTAGAACACCCAACGCTCTATGCGATGTTATGACAAGATAAATTTCATAAAATAACTAGACACAGGAAATCAGTAATTGAAACAATTTTATAAATAACATTCACAACAATACAGAGGCAACATATATGCATTTTCTTCGTAGGTTTAGTGACAAGTACTTCTACATCTACATGACTAAAACTCAATTCACATTTATGTATTTGGCAGAGGGTTCATAGCCCTGCTTCCAGATTATTTCTCTGCCATTTTCTTCTCAAATAGCACGTGAGACAAATATTTCCTTGCAGGTTATAGTATTTCATGATGTGTCATGAATGCCGTTTCTTCCTATGTAGGGTGCAGTCAACAAAATATTTTGGCACTAGGAAGAGAAAGTTAGTGATTTAAATTCTGTAAAAAGATGTAACTGCAAAGAGAAATACCATTATTTGAATGATTCCTACCACAATTCGCCTGTCATATGTATGAATCTCTATCTCCTCTGTTTAACAATAAAAAACCAGCTGTGCTCCTTTGCTCTTATTTGATGTCCTCTGTCAATCCCCTCTCTTTTGGTTCAAAAGATATATACACTCCTGGAAATTGAAAAAAGGACACCGTGAATTCATTGTCCCGGGAAGGGGAAACTATATTGACACATTCCTGGGGTCAGATACATCACATGATCACACTGACAGAACCACAGGCACATAGACACAGGCAACAGAGCATGCACAATGTCGGCACTAGTACAGTGTATATCCACCTTTCGCACCAATGCAGGCTGCTATTCTCCCATGGAGACGATCGTAGAGATGCTGGATGTAGTCCTGTGGAACGGCTTGCCATGCCATTTCCACCTGGCGCCTCAGTTGGATCAGCGTCCGTGCTGGACGTGAAGACCGCGTGAGACGACGCTTCATCCAGTCCCAAACAAGCTCAATGGGGAACAGATCCGGAGATCTTGCTGGCCAGGGTAGTTGACTTACACCTTCTAGAGCAGGTTGGGTGGCACGGGATACATGAGGACGTGCATTGTCCTGTTGGAACAGCAAGTTCCTTTGCCGGTCTAGGAATGGTAGAACGATGGGTTCGATGACGGTGTGGATGTACCGTGCACTATTCAGTGTCCCCTCGACGATCACCAGAGGTGTACGGCCAGTGTAGGAGATCGCTCCCCACACCATGATGCCGGGTGTTGGCCCTGTGTGCCTCGGTCGTATGCAGTCCTGATTGTGGCGCTCACCTGGACGGCGCCAAACACACATACGACCATCACTGGCACCAAGGCAGAAGCGACTCTCATCGCTGAAGACGACACGTCTCCATTCGTCCCTCCATTCACGCCTGTCGCGACACCACTGGAGGCGGGCTGCACGATGTTGGGACGTGAGCGGAAGACGGCCTAATGCCGTGCGGGACCGTAGCCCAGCTTCATGGAGACGGTTGCGAATGGTCCTCGCCGATACCCCAGGAGCAACAGTGTCCCTAATTTGCTGGGAAGTGGCGGTGCGGTCCCCTACGGCACTGCGTAGGATCCTACGGTCTTGGCGTGCATCCGTGCGTCGCTGCGGTCCGGTCCCAGGTCGACGGGCACGTGCACCTTCCGCCGACCACTGGCGACAACATCGATGTACTGTGGAGACCTCACGCCCCACGTGTTGAGCAATTCGGCGGTACGTCCACCCGGCCTCCCGCATGCCCACTATACGCCCTCGCTCAAAGTCCGTCAACTGCACATACGGTTCACGTCCACGCTGTCGCGGCATGCTACCAGTGTTAAAGACTGCGATGGAGCTCCGTATGCCACGGCAAACTGGCTGACACTGACGGCGGCGGTGCATAAATGCTGCGCAGCTAGCGCCATTCGACAGCCAACACCGCGGTTCCTGGTGTGTCCGCTGTGTCGTGCGTGTGATCATTGCTTGTACAGTCCTCTCGCAGTGTCCGGAGCAAGTATGGTGGGTCTGACACACCGGTGTCAATGTGTTCTTTTTTCCATTTCCAGGAGTGTATATCTTGAATCCGAGATGATTATGTGTCAACAGATCGTCTCGTTTGAGGTATTTTGTAATGTTGAAACACAGTATATGTTCCAAAATTCTGCTAAATGTCAGTGATAAGCGTCTACAATTCAGCGGATTACTTCTACTTAGATTTTGTTTCTTGTGTACTGGTGCCACCTGTGCAGTTTTCCATTCTTTAGGTACAAATCTATCATCGAACGAGTGGATGCTTATGATTACTGAAAATGGAGCTATTTTATCAGGATAAATTGCAAAGAGCCTGTTTGCTGTACAATATGGACTTGACAGCATTCTTTTATTCAGTGACTTCAGTTGATTTCCTACATTATGGGTATTTACTTCCAAATTACTCATGTCAGCAGCTGTCTTCAGCTGTATTCTAGAATATTTACACCTTTTTTGGTGACAGAATTTCGGTAAATCGTGATTAGCACCAATGCTTTAGTTCTGCAGTTGTCGGTAACATTAACATTGTTACCATGAATTCAAGGTGTTGTTTGTGTCTTGCCATAGCTATATTTACATACAACCTGAATCTGTTTTGGTATTTGCCAGAATTTGGGAGAGTTGAAAGGAGAAATCGTCCACCACTGTGGATTATATGGTGAAATAAACAAGAAGCAAATTATTGAATTACAAAAATTTGTAGATTTATGTGGTACAGGTACAAAAAATCGAATTGTTGTAATGTTAAATTAAATTATTAGATCACAATACTGAAATCTGAAGAATTACATGCAACAGGGACTGTGATAATTGGAGGTAGTGTCATGCCGGCCTTGTACGCCAGCGGACAGAAGCGTCGTCGGGATGCCGCAATTGAGTCAGCGGTCTACAGCCCTACCGACTCAGTGCAGCTCGGTGTGAGCCGCGGGTGGCTAGCTGCGTCCTTCTCCTCGCCGGCGTGGCTGAGATAGCGGGGACCACCAAGCACCTGGTATCCAGCGTCTGAATTTATGGCCCTCACCTTGGGAAGTCTCTGGCGTTTGCCGGGAGCCGAACGACTGCCCGTGGTAGTGAGCCAAAGAGTGGCCAGCCCTGGCTGGTTACAGACCCCGTGGCGGCGTCAGAGGGTCGAACCAACGACCCGCTACGGACCGGGATGCTGGCGCCCCATCTGCTCTGCGTGTAGCCGGTAGTGCGACACGCCCCGTCGTCCTGGAGAGCTGTCACACTCCAGTAAATCTCGTTAGAAAACGGCACCTATTTATCCTCGGCTGTGCGCCTCTGTTTTGCGAACGCGCCGCTCCGAGTCACGTACGCATAACACTTAGGTTGGCTAGTGGCTCCCTTCTGCCTGTGACTTGCGCCATGGAAACTGCTGTGTGCGCCCTCTCCTGCAGTTCTACGCCCCTGTGGTCTCTATTTGCCTTCGCAACCCCTGGTGTGTGTAACTTAGTGCAATCTGGCAAGCACCTGGCTGTAACAAGTGCTGCGAATATCGCACAAAACTAACTTTCCCTGTCCTAACCGGTGATGCCACTACAGAAGATTTAAATTTTATGGACACATTCTCAGAATAAGCGCTAATAGACTCACGAAAATGAATCTCTGCCTTGTTCTCTCAATGAAAGTTAGAAATATTTGGAGACTTGTGATTGAAAAATATATTCTGGAAATAGGCATCACAAACAAAATACTAGAAGACAGCGCTGCATTCATATTGTTAACTGACAAGAATCGCTTTAAAGCTAAACCAAGTGTTACACCAAAGACAACATGGACAAAGAACGTAAGGAAAAACACAGTGAGAAGATGAAAAGATTTTGGGGGAAGAAGAACGCAAGCTAATCAGAAAAATATGGTCAATCACGCTCGATAGATGGGCATAACGTAGTCTCACTTTGAAACGATACCCGTGTATGAACATTTCATAAACTCTCTAACCTAGAAAACAGTACAGTCCACACAGCTCCCGCAACCTGTGTTGCCATCTCTTTTGTATGGTGGACAAGAGAAGAGAGACATGACTTAAGGACTGAGTAAGATAGACAAGAAAAGCGATTGTAGTTCCAAGAGGAAACTGTATGTAGAAATTAATTTTGCTTATTTCTATATTTTTTTACAGTTTGAAGGTATACTTAAATACCTAAAATTTCTGTTTGTTTTAAGACGCAAGACGATTTAATAGTTCTACTTCATGTTAAGAATGTATTTCTTAGGGCATCACACCTACCATAAGTAATTCATACCAGAAACTGAAGATATATTGTCAGTTACCGAACTTGTAGGCTAGATATTTTGACATGTAAAATAATTATACTATTAATTTAATATCTGACTTAGAAAAGATGACACTGAATATTATTTCCAGGATGAAATATGACACAATGAAATTTTCACTCTGCAGTGGAATGTGCTGATATGAAACTTCCAGGCAAATTAAAATTCTGTTCCGGACTGAAACCCGAACCTGGGAGCTTTGGCAAGTGCTCCACCGACTTTTTAAGTTTTTTCTTTTTGTTGTTTAAGGCTTTTTACCTTCATTCTGTTCGTTGTTGTTTGGTGCATTTGGTCGGAGCGGACTTCACATGGCACTTGTTCAGGTTCGTAGTAGCTTTCATCACCCAGTTATTTTTCTTTTTTTACAGAGAGCAGCCAGCTCTCCGACCGAACACACTCAGCTACCTTGGCAGCATCGACCGAACTACCCAAGGGCAACTCACAACCTCATTCCATGAGTGCTAGTCTTCCAAGTTTGGCAGAAGAGGTTCTATAAAGTTTGGAAGGTAAGAGACAAGGTAATGACTGTGAGGACTTGTCATGGGTAGTGCTTGGGTAGTCAAGTTGGTAGAGCACTTTCCCTCTAAATGCAAAGGTTCTTATTCAGAGTCCAGATTCGACACACAGTTTTAATGTGCCAGGAAGTTTCACGAAATTTTACAGGTTAAAACTACTGACATTCATTTCGATCTGATAATAATCACTTGAACATAAATCTGTTTGTTATGTTAAAATATGAAGTAAGCATCTTGGTTGCTTCATATATTTGTCTGTATCTTCCAGCAGCAAATTAAACAGTGGTATTGGGTCCCAACCTAACCACAACACCTTAATTCGTAACATATTCGGAAAAGAATCAAATATTTGTGATAACCAGTATTACTAACACTGCTACTCGTTTCACTCATAGAAATTTATGTTGTGGTATTAGGTCCCAACCCAACCCCAACCTCAATCACGTGTCCATTGCTGTGACTGGCCTGTCTGCTGTGGCATGATGGCCTGATAGAAGCAAACCGAGGAGCCGCAATTGATGATTTATGAGTTTGCGAACCTAAGATACCGTGTTTGATGGTTTACTGTATATTACGAAAATGTGCAGTTTCAGTGATAATCCGCATTAAAAATCTTTACAAAATGTATCATTTTTAGTACGGTTTCTCGTGCTAAAGTGACGGGAAATGTGGTGGCTTATGAAACAGGTCTAAGTCTTAACATATGAAAACACTTTGAAGAACTTCAGTTCAATGAAATGTTCGATGAATGGAGACTTGAATCACCAGATAGAAATAATGCGAAATCATAATGCTATTCAAATAATTCTAACACGACATTACTTTAATGTGTATTTAACAAATGCTGATCGCGATGTGTCCTTTGTCCGCTAGAACTGCCCAACGGAAAGCAAGGAGTTCGGTATTGCCAAGCCGAACATTCCAGCCTTTGCCAGGTAAGGACGCCTGTTCCCATGCCCCTCCTACCCCCCCCCCCCCACCCCCCACGATCCACAATGGATTTCTTCCCCTCTTAGGGAACCATAGCTCTAAGCACCTCCATCAAGCACCAAACATTGCAGGTATTCGGGATCCCAGCTAAGACTCCAGATGAAATGATCACGAAAAACCTGGAAGATGGTGTTATTGTTAATGATATGTTTGTATCTGTTGAAAAGATGCTTGTTCTGCCATGGGATAAGTCAAGGTTAACATCACTCTATAATGTGTCAGCAAGAAGTGGAGCTGTGAATATCTAGACCTTGCACGCTGGGAGGCATTGTGAGAAGAAAAGGATTATTTTCAAGCAGCGTCTGAAACCGGTTTGTCAGTCTGAGAGGGGAGTGTTTCAATCAGTCTTCTGAAAAGCCTTTTCCTAAGCCACTTTACCATTCTGTTATCTTACTTTACCGTCTGCAAAGAATAGCTTAATTTCGAAGAAAATTTCGTCACTTGAGTAGAGAAATGCCTCAAAGCAACAGGATATGGATATATAATAGCCAACATCATGTTACAAACGCCTTTTAAATAGTGATCGAATCTCTTATCGCCATGCTTTGATGATGATTCAGATGAATTGCACTCATTGATTATGAAATAACTTCGCGCTTGAGCATAGATTTTACAAATAACATCAATTAAAGTGATTAGGAGCACCACTGCAGGAACGTAAACAGTGCACATGAAAATAGATTTATGGTTTGAAAAGCACCAGGTTTGTAACACCACTAGACTGATTGCTATTATCTTCCACCAAACGTGCTCTGTCGCAATATATTTCCTTAATATACTTCAATAAAAAAGATAAAACAAGTATATATCCAATTTGTTAATGAAAATCATAAGCCACTTTCCCCATTGTAGTTGTTAGGCTTTGAGACAAACAGAACATTGGCGGATGTTCCCTCAGTGGGATGCTTTGGTGCATATCATAACCGAGCAGTTGTTGATCAGCTGCACCACCACTGACCGATCTGTAGAGAGTAACGGATGCTCTTTAGAGAGAAGATGATTGAATGTTTCAGCTGTCTGGTCGGACTAGGACAGGTGATTAGAGGCTAGGACTCTCCCAGACTTGTGCACACCCTTGTGTGTGCGTTGTAACGTCTCCAACCCATTTTAAACATAATATGTGCTGAGTAAAGATAGTAGTAGTAAACGAAATAAACAAATAACTAAATGGTCACGTTGGAGGTACTCCTTTTAGAACTTAGTATTTGTGCTTGGGATCCACTCAAAAAGTAAGAAAAATAATTATTAGCTGAACTTAGCATCACTTTAGGGACTCAAGTACAGATCGTTGTGCCTGATCGTATGTAGTCTAATAAATGCTGAAACTGTGGAGTTTGGAAACATTGCTCAGGTTCACACCGGCCAATTGAAACTCAAACAGAAACTGAATGTTGATAATAAATACTGAAAAACCAAATACGTAATGCACATTTCAGAAGAATAACTTTAAGCATTGTGTTATGATAAGCACACGTGTACATACCACAGATTTTTTCAAACCTGTGTGACAGGTCGTACGCACTTCTGTTGGCTAACAAACCTCTAACGGCAACAGAAAATCTGACAACACAGTTCACAAATACGCCAAATTATCTGTATACACAAGTGTCTTACCACACTAAATGTAGAATATAGAAGAAGAACTGTACAACAATCTGTACAATGAGTGTATGTAACAATACTTGAAGTCTATTAGAAACTTTGTACATGCCTTTAACTACTGATAAGTTCAGCAACCTCATGTACTCGCACGGCCTTCATACTGTAATTAGCAATGATTGTCACAGACCTATACTTGCGCTGAAGCTCATTTGACACTCTCTCGTTTTACTACTTTAATTTTCTTCCCACAGTTTACTTTCTTTAATTATATTTAAATTATAACCACTTAACATATACAGGTAAGCTAAAGACATGCCTAATTATTTTATAGCCGGCCGCCGTGGTCTCGCGGTTCTAGGCGTGCAGTCCGGAACCGTGCGACTGCTATGGTCGTAGGTTTGAATCCTGCCTCGGGCATGGATGTGTGTGATGTCCTTAGGTTAGTTAGGTTTAAGTAGTTCTAAGTTCTAGGGGACTGATGACCACAGCAGTTGTGTCCCATAGTGCTCAGAGCCATTTTTTGAATTATTTTATAACAGATTTACAAAACTTGATCCTTGTACTGACAATAAATCCTTGCTTTTGCATTTGACCAACACCGAAGAGTGATGCAAACCGTTACATATATACATCGTAGTAAGAGAAAAACGAGTCCATTTAGAAAGCAGTGCACTGTAAGTGATTCCTCTTCTTATGAATTAATGTACCAAACGCACCACTGTATCTCCAAAATTGCAAGAGATTTTTGGAAGGTTATTCCGTGGATTATATTTAGATTAATGTCTCTGTTTGGCCCAAGTCTTTTGTTAGAAAATTATGCTCGTCTGTCTTTGACCAGGTTAGTGACTTCAAATTATCATTTAATCACTTACTGAATGCGCCAAGTAACTAGTAAATCCATTTTACATGTCATTTTTGTGTTTTATTCACTTCTTTTTGATCATTCACATGCCATGAAATCTCAGTTTTGTTTCACATATAGTCACGTTGCCAACATCAACTAGTAGAATTTTGTATTGTGTACTTTTCCCACTCAGTTACACAAACCAAAATTACTTTTGACAGCATTTCCTCTCGTGGTAAACTGACACTTTATTTAACTGAATTACACTGTTAAAGTTGCACAATCAGATAACAATCTACTTTCACAAAATGTGAGGTAATTACTTTTGCATATAGTTGTATAACAGTCTTCTCTCTATGTTAATAAATTTGTAAGTTGATAACGACCTCTGGGAGTACAACTGTGGGTATCTAGCCTCACTCAGCTATCTAGTAGTTCTAGACAAACCACAGATATCTGTGCTGTGTCACTGCTATTTCATTTATGTGTAGGCATTACATATGTCCTAATTTTCTAAATGTTTGCTTTTACACCGTAAGCACTTAATGAATTATTGAACCTATGCTATTATCATCAAGAACCACTCCCTCATACCAGAAAATCCTTATAATTTTCAATTCAGCGACATAATTAAATCATCATTTTCCATTCAAAGGCATAATGCGTCTTTTAAATAAATGTAGGTCAAACAATCGAACAAGAACTTAGTTTTTGAGCATGGGGAAAATTATCATGACCACATCATGCAAATTACGAAATATGAAAATGCAAACAAGTACACATAAAAGTTTAATCTCACTTTTTGTTAGAACATTACACACACTGTTTCACTGAAGTGTACACTTTTCCAACAGTATACCCCCTAAATAGGCATTCTTGACAGAAGGAGACAATAACCTTTATCTCAGATCTCAGTAGTCGTTTCAATGAATACAACATAATAATCACATTTCTATACTGGATAAGTTATTTAAGTATTGGTGTACACTGTTAAATGTTGCAGTCTGTTTCATATGTAACACTGCAGAATAATTCAGTTTCATCAAGCAGCCCAGTCAAGTAAATCTTCAGACACGTATTCTCAATGCAGACATCATTACCATCCATCCACACCAAAATAGTGTAGTATTACTAGCCACCATTTGTCTGTCCATTTTGGAATAAACTGCATATTTTGAAGAAAGATATTCAAATATTAAGATATTTCATTTCAAAATTAGTATACCAACATATAATGAATGCAATGGGAAACCTTCAACTGCTTTTTGCATTATAAATTAGCCTTGCTTTGTTAAAACCTTCAAATTCGGTACTGCCTGGGTTCGATACACAATTCCCTTCTGTATTCTGACTGAACAAAGCACAACTTTTTCTGTGAAACCTGGGTTCCTAAAGTTTGATATTTGGAATGATACTAAGTCCAAACATTTTCTTGGGTTTTGGGTATACCAGAAAATAAGATTTTAGGTTGGAATGGTGGCTAGCGCAAGGGCTCCTTGTATATACCAAAATATTTAGAAATCTTTGAGGTAAGCTCTTCAGAATTTTCGTGTGTTTCTGCTTTAACCATATCTCACACACTAATTTCAGATACGTTTAACTTACCATGATGTTTCCTTCACTCTTTAGTAATCCTCCGTACGTCGCCTAATTTATGTAATATTTGTTAAATAATCTAAGTATCTTCTCCTGTGCACTGGAAACTTTCCGTATCCAGTTGCAAAAACAAAAATTACTTTGAACAACATTCTCTGTCTCAGTTAAGAACTTTTTACAAAACAGAATTGCAACTTTAACGTTTGTACAATCACATTTTCAACTTACTTTCACGAAATATGAGAAAATTACTGTTGTATGCAGTTATACAAACGTCATCTCTGGATTATGATAGATTAATATGTTGATAATGACTACTTACGGTTCTGCGTGGTGGATGCAAGTAACATTCGGTTATGTAAATGTTCTTGACGATTCAAAGATGGCTCTGCCATGCTATTACTACACCAGTCATGTGTAGTTATCATGATACGTTACGCCATTCATCTAACTTTGAAGGGCCTCGTATCAGCCTAACCATGAAGTGTCTCCTAGGGTGCTTATTAGTGAAGTCTACCAAGATAGTTGGATCTCTACCCAAATATTCTGCAGATCTTCTGTGAGGTTATCCAACCATATAACTGGCGAACTCAGATTCTTCATCTCTTGGGTCAAATTAATTGGTAGCAACATTCATTGCATTGTATGATGTTCTCTCTTTCCCACACTAAAAGACAACCACTCACCAAGGGAACTCCTCTAAAGTATTCCTGTATAATAGTTAGCTTATTCCTGTATTATAGTTAGGTAGGCAGTGAACCTTGAGCAGCCGCTTGTGAAGTATGAGTGCAGCAGTACTGCAGCAGCAGTGCAGTAGCGAGTCGCATTTTTAGCTTTCATATTTGTTTTGTAGTTTGATTCTTAATTCCTTTCCGAGTGTTTGTGCGCTTGCATATTTGATCACATAAAATCCTTGCGTATTCTTGTATATGACAGGAGTTATATTGCTTATTGATAGCTGTAAAGTATAAATTCGCGAAGTCGTTAGTCAGTTGTTTGTTTTCGACAGCCAGTGCGCTCTTGACTCAGCGCACTGAGCCTTGAGCAGCCGCTAGTGAAGTATTAGTGCAGTAGTACTGCAGTAGCGAGTCGCATGTTTAGCTCTCATATTTGTTTGTAGTTTGATTCTTAATTTCTTTCCGAGTGTTTGTGCGCTTGCATATTTAATTACATAAAATCCTAGGACAGCCAGTGCTTTCTGTTTATTTTGTAGAGTCCGTTAGCAGCAGTCAGATGCCAGTGCAGTTTCATCTGTGCTTGCAGAGTGACGTGTGCGAGCAGCAGTAGCAGAAAGTAGTCGTATATTCAGTTTTTCGCATTAGTTCGGCAAGTTTAATGCAAATTACTTTGTGTGTTTGTGTGCTTGCGTGGTGAAATTTTTCGGATCTTTGCGTATTTTAGAATTAGAAAGGGGTAGAATCTAATTTTAATGACGGCAGAGTGTAGAATCACGTAGGCGGTTGTCATTTGTGCTATGGAAGGTGTAGGATCACATTGTAATATCTGTATAGTGGCGTAGTAGTGGTCATTTGATTGCTCAGTTCGTAAATAATTATTCATACACTCCTGGAAATGGAAAAAAGAACACACTGACACCGGTGTGTCAGACCCACCATACTTGCTCCGGACACTGCGAGAGGGCTGTACAAGCAATGATCACACGCACGGCACAGCGGACACACCAGGAACCGCGGTGTTGGCCGTCGAATGGCGCTAGCTGCGCAGCATTTGTGCACCGCCGCCGTCAGTGTCAGCCAGTTTGCCGTGGCATACGGAGCTCCATCGCAGTCTTTAACACTGGTAGCATGCCGCGACAGCGTGGACGTGAACCGTATGTGCAGTTGAAAGACTTTGAGCGAGGGCGTATAGTGGGCATGCGGGAGGTCGGGTGGACGTACCGCCGAATAGCTCAACACGTGGGGCGTGAGGTCTCCACGGTACATCGATGTTGTCGCCAGTGGTCGGCGGAAGGTGCACATGCCCGACGACCTGGGACCGGACCGCAGCGACGCACGGATGCACTCCAAGACCGTAGGATCCTACGCAGTGCCGTAGGGGACCGCACCGCCACTTCCCAGCAAATTAGGGACACTGTTGCTCCTGGGGTATCGGCGAGGACCATTCGCAACCGTCTCCATGAAGCTGGGCTACGGTCCCGCACGGCGTTAGGCGGTCTCCCGCTCACGTCCCAACATCGTGCAGCCCGCCTCCAGTGGTGTCGCGACAGGCGTGAATGGAGGGACGAATGGAGACGTGTCGTCTTCAGCGATGAGAGTCGCTTCTGCCTTGGTGCCAATGATGGTCGTATGCGTGTTTGGCGCCGTGCAGGTGAGCGCCACAATCAGGACTGCATACGACCGAGGCACACAGGGCCAACACCCGGCATCATGGTGTGGGGAGCGATCTCCTACACTGGCCGTACACCTCTGGTGATCGTCGAGGGGACACTGAATAGTGCACGGTATATCCAAACCGTCATCGAACCCATCGTTCTACCATTCCTATTCCGGCAAGGGAACTTGCTGTTCCAACAGGACAATGCACGTCCTCATGTATCCCGTGCCACCCAACCTGCTCTAGAAGGTGTAAGTCAACTACCCTGGCCAGCAAGATCTCCGGATCTGTCCCCCATTGAGCAAGTTTGGGACTGGATGAAGCGTCGTCTCACGCGGTCTGCACGTCCAGCACGAACGCTGGTCCAACTGAGGCGCCAGGTGGAAATAGCATGGCAAGCCGTTCCACAGGACTACATCCAGCATCTCTACGATCGTCTCCATGGGTTTCCCCTTCCCGGGACAATGAATTTACGGTGTTCTTATTTCAATTTTCAGGATTGTATATCGCAGCTCAATCTGGCACTGGTGACGCAACTGTGCAGTCACATTTTGCTGATTTATTTGTCGCAACTCTATACGTCCAGATATTAGTAGTAGGATGGATAGGGTGTGCGCGTGCTGTTTGCGGGCGCACGAGGAACTGGCCGCGGTTCGCGGGCAGCTGAGCATGCTGTTGGCCACGGTCAGTCGCCTTCAGGCTGCTACCTCGAGGTGCAGCGAGGGTCTGGCGCGTCTATTGAGACACCCCAGGTGTCGCTTGCTGCATCCGCTGACTCAGCCGCTGAGGCACGTTCGGAGTGTACCCGGCGAGTTGGGGCCGCCCTCACGTCAGGGTGAGTGGCGGGCTGCAACGCGTTCGCGTCGCTCGAGGCGGAGGGACAATGTGGGGGCTGCCGGCTGGCCTCGCCCGTTCATCCTGTCAGTGGTCAGGAGGCCGCTCCTTCAACAGTGCCTGAGCAGGCACACGGGGGCAAAGGCTTGCTGGTTATTGGGAGCTCCAACGTTAGGCGAGTGATGGAGCCCCTTAGGGTAATAGCGTACAGGGAGGGAAAGAATTCCAACGTGCACTCGGTTTGTCTGCCGGGGGGGCTCATCCAAGATGTGGAGGCGGCCTGGCCTGCGACTATCGAGCGTACCTGGTGCAGTCGTTTGCAATTAGTTGCTCACGTCGGCACCAATGATGCCTGTCGCTTGGGTTCTGAGGCGATCCTCAGTTCGTACGGGCGGCTGGCGGATTTGGTGAAGACCGCTGGCCTCGCACACAGGGTGCAAGCAAAGCTCTCTATTTGCAGCATCGTTCCCAGAGTGGATCGGGGTCCTTTGGTTTGGAGCCGAGTGGAGGGTCTCAACCAGAGGCTTCGTCGACTCTGTGGCGGTCTTGGCTGCAGATTTCTACACTTGGGCTATTGGGTGGGGAATTGTAGGACGCCCCTAGATAGGTCCGGGGAACACTATACAAAGGAAGCAGATATTCGGGTAGCAGAGTACTTGTGGCGTGAAAATGAGGTTTTTCTTAGGCTAGACAGTAGTGCGAGGTGTCCTGATGAACACTCACCAGTCGACGTGCAGGCAGGGAAATCAGGACGCGCTCAGTGTAAAGACACTTCAGCAATCAAGATATTAGCTGAAACTTCCTGGCAGATTAAAACTGTGTGCCTGACCGAGACTCACGCCAGTGCTTCGGTAGCTCAGATGGTAGAGCACTTGCCCGCGAAAGGCAAAGGTCCCGTGTTCGAGTCTCGGTCGGGCACACACTTTTAATCTGCCAGGAAGTTTCATATCAGCGCACACTCCGCTGCAGAGTGAAAATCTCATTCTGGAAACATTCCCCAGGCTGTGGCTAAGCCATGTCTCCGCTATATCCTTTCTTTCAGGAGTGCTAGTTCTGCAAGGTTCGCAGAAGAGCTTCTGTAAAGTTTGGAAGGTAGGAGACGAGGTACTGGCAGAAGTAAAGCTGTGAGTAAAGGGCGTGAGTTGTGCTTCGGTAGCTCAGATGGTAGAGCACTTGCCCGCGAAAGGGAAAGGTCCCGAGTTCGAGTATCGGTCGGGCACACAGTTTTAATCTCCCCGGAAGTTTCATATCAGCGCACACTCCGCTGCAGAGTGAAAATCTCATTCAAGATATTAGCTGTAAATTTTCAGAGTGTTCGGAATAAAGTTCCTGAATTTACTGCCCTCCAGGAAATGCGTGGCGCGCAAATTATTCTCAGGAATGAGACCTGGCTGAACACTGAGGTAGGAAGTTCTGAAGTATTTAGTGAGGGTTGTAACGTGTATCGGAAAGACAGATTAGACACTTTAGGGGGTGGTGTCTTCATTGCAGTTGACAAAAATATTGTGTCTACTGAGTTCGAAGTAGAGTGTGATTGTGAAGTTATCTGGACACGTTTAACAGGGCTTCGAGAAATAAAATTAATTGTTGGGTGTTATTACCGGCCACCAGGTTCCACCGTGACGATTCTAGAATCATTCAAAGGGAGTGTACACTGTATCGCGGAAATACCCGGATCATGCTATATTAGTCGGAGGTGACTTCAACCTACCTAGTATAGACTGGGATGTCTATGGATTCATTACAGGCGGTACAGACAAGCCGTCGTTTCAATTACTTTTGAACACATTATCCGAAAAGTGTCTTGAGCATCTAAATCGACAGCCAACGCATAATGGAACTATTTTAGATCTGGTACCCACGAACAGACCAGACCTCACCGACGGTGTCCACGTTGAGAGAGGGATTAGTGAACATGATGTTGTCATTACGACCATGCTTATGAAAGTTAAAAAGTCTATCAAGAAAGCTAGGAGAGTATTCTTACTAGAAAGAGCAGATATGAAGTTGTTAGCATCCTACTTAGTAAATGAATCGACTTCATTTACTTCTGGTACGATGGACGTGGAAGAATTATGGGCAAATTTTAAACACTTTGTAAATCACGTATTGGACAACTATGTGCCGAAAAAGTGGGTTAAGGACGGAAAAGACCCACAGTGGTTTAACAGCGCAATTCGGAGAATGCTCAGGAAGCAAAGACAGTTGCACTCGCGGTACAAGAAAGATCGGGAGAATGACGACAGGCAAACGTTAGTAGAGATTCGTGCTGTTGTAAAAAGAGCGATGCGTGAAGCATACAACCACTACCACCGTCATCCATTAGCAAAAGATCTTGCTGAAAACCCAAGGAAATTCTGGTCTTACGTAAAATCGGTAAGCGGGTCGAAGGCTTCCATCCAGTCACTCAGTGATCAGTCTGACCTGGCAACGGAAGACAGCAAAACGAAAGCTGAAATTTTAAATTTGGCATTTGAGAAATCTTTGACGCAGGAGTCTCGTCTAGTCCCGTATGGAGGACATAGTGATAGACATCCCTGTGGTTGTGAAGCAGCTGGATGGGTGGAAAATATATAAATCGCCAGGTCCTGATGGGATTCCAATTCGATTTTACAGAGAGTACTCTACTGCATTGGCTCCTTACTTAGCTTGCATTTATCGCGAATCTCTTGCCCAACGTGAAGTCCCGAGCGAATGGAAAAAAGCGCAGGTGACGCCTGTATATAAGAAGGCTAAAAGGACGGATCCTAAAAATTACGGACCAATATCCCTAACATCGGTTTGTTGCCGGATTCTCGAACATATTCTCAGTTGGAATATAGTGAATTTCCTTGAGACAGAGAAGTTGCTGCCCATGCATCAGCACGGCATTAGAAAGCATCGCTCCTGGAAAACGCAACTCGCCCTTTTTTCACATGATATCTTGCGAACCATTGATGAAGGGTATCAGACGGATGCCATATTCCTTGACTTCCGGAAAGCGTTTGACTCGGTGCCCCACTGCAGACTCCTAACTGAGGTACGAGCATATGGGATTAGTTCCCAAGTATGTGAGTGGCTTGAAGACTTCTTAAGTAATAGAACCCAGTACGTTGTCCTCGATGGTGAGTGTTCATCGGAGGTGAGGGTATCATCTTGAATGCCCCAGGGAAGTGTGGTAGGTCTGCTGTTGTTTTCTATCTACATAAATGATCTTCTGAATAGGGTGGATAGCAATGTGCATCTGTTTACTGATGACGCTGTGGTGTACGGGAAGGTGTCGTCGTTGAGTGACTGTAGGAGGATATAAGATGACTTCGACAGCATTTGTGATTGGTGTAAAGAATGGCAGCTAACTCTAAATATAGATAAATGTACATTAATGCAGATTAATAGGAAAAATAATCCTGTAATGTTTGAAAACTCCATTACTAGTGTAGCGCTTGACACAGTCACGTCGATTAATTATTTGGGCGTAACATTGCAGAGCGATATGAAGTGGGACAAGCATGTAATGGCAGTTGTGGGGAAGGCGGATAGTCGTCTTCGGTTCATTGGTAGAGTTTTGGGAAGATGTGGTTAATCAGTAAAGGAGACCGCTGATAAAACTCTAATACAACCTACTCTTGGGCACTGCTCGAGCGTTTGGGATCCCTATCAGGTCGGATTGAGGGAGGACATAGAAGCAATTCAGAGGCTGGCTGATAGATTTGTTACTGGTAGGTTCGATCATCACGCGAGTGTTACGGAAATGCTTCATGAACTCTGGTGGGAGTCTCTAGAGGGAAGGAGGCGTTCTTTTCGTAAATCGATACTGAGGAAATTTAGAGAACCAGCATTTGACGCTGACTGCAGTACAGTTTTACTGCCGCCGACTTATACTTCGCGGGAAGACCACAAAGATAAGATAAGAGAGATTAGGATTCTTACGGAGGTATATAGGCAGTCATTTTTCTCTCGTTCTGTTTGGGAGTGGAACATGGAGAGAAGATCCTAGTTGTGGTACGAGGTACCCTCCGCCACGCACCATATGGTGGATTGCGGAGTATCTTTGTAGAAGTAGACGTAGACGTAGATTAAGTTTGCTGATGGGTGTAAAATTCAGTGTTATGTTGCGTTGTAATGGTATCCCAATTGGGCAAAAAAGAAGCCTCATGTTGGATATTTTGAACTTTCTGCCACTATTAACTAGCTCTGTGCAAGTGGGACCATGGACTAGGTGTCACCTGCTCGATCTTGACTATGCAAGAGCAGTTCCAGTCCTTGTGTAGTGATGTTCTTGGTATCTCAGTCTATGTCACCATGTAGTTTGAACACCCACTGTGGCTGACACATTACAGTGTAACCTTAACTGCAGCTTACCTCATTACACAATATCTAAATTGGCTCTGAGCACTATGGGACTCAACTGCTGTGGTCATTAGTCCCCTAGAACTTAGAACTACTTAAACCTAACTAACCTAAGGACATCACACACATCCGTGCCCGAGGCAGGATTCGAACCTGCGGCCGTAGCAGTCGCACGGTTCCGGACTGCGCGCCTAGAACCGCGAGACCACCACGGCCGGCAATATCTATATTCTCAACAGGAATAAAAATATCATTGAAAGTATCATTGTCAACAAATATATTTGTTAACTTAGCCTCTGAAGTTGCAAAACGAACAATAAATAATGAATGCTTGAGTTACTCTTGATCTGATACTTCAGGTCGCCAGTGGGGTCGACCAAATGATGGAAAGAAAAAAGATCATGAATATTCACCAACGTCAAGAAACTGTATAATATTTCCTATTGTTTAATTCTTACCACTTTTAGTTTTACTGCGTACTATACCAACCCACAACATTCTAAAATGTATGACTAAACGAACATTTTTACTCTCTCACAAATATGTCTATTTGACAGGTTATACTACGTAACTCCTGTTTCCATGTCTTATTCTTTCGACAAAACCCTTGCTTGATTTGTATTTACACTGTCTGAGAAACACACTGCCTGCGTCTTATTTATTCGAGTCTTATATTAGTCCATCTCCTCCTACCCCCTCTCTCTGTCCATCTTCCTGTGTCTCTACTCCTCCCCCTCTTTCTATCCACCCCAATTTCTCCGCTCTCTATCCATCACCCCTGCCCCTGCCTATCTCCTCGTCGCCTGCTTCTGCCTATTCCTCTACTTCTAACACTTCCTTTGTCCATCTCCTCCTCCTTCTCCCCTCTCTCTGTCCATCTCCTCATCCTCACTCTCTCTTCCCTTTTTTTCATAGTACCTATCGCCACACAAGCTGGATGCGCCCCTTCATTGTATGTTTCTTTGCAATACTTTGCCTAACAATTTAGAAAACGTTCCACTTGGTGTTAGGCGAAAGCATGATGGCGCTCTGTCACACCTTGGAATGAATGTGTGTAGCTATTTAACCGAAGCGTTTCCTGGGAAATGGATTAGTTGTGGAGCTGAAATGTTCTGACTTCCATGTTCCCTTCATCTTAAGCGACTAGACATATTTACGGGTACACCTTACGAGGAACTAGTTTACAATACTACACCCATGGATGAACACGACCTAATAGCTCGCGTGATACCATTTCAACAATGTTGGATGCGGGTGTGTTGCATAGGGTCCAGTAAAGTATGATACAGCGAGTGGCGAAGTTTGCAAGTGGCTCCCTTTGAACATTTTCTTCAAAGTGAACGTTGCTCGTACGTGTACGTAGCTTCTCAGCAACGATAAGCCTGACCGTCAGATGTTCAGAATGGAATTATTTTGTGTAGCATAGTATGCAATCTAGTGACGCCCACGTTCTGTGCTTTTAGTAGCTCTCTGGATACAGAGTATGGTCCTGTGGCCACAATTATTTCCAGTTTGCCTTATTTGTCACATGAACCAAACAAACTGGTCGTTTATGTTATCTAAGATGTTGGTGTTATGTCTTAATGCTTAAATAAAGCTAACCGTACAGAAAGGAATACACAAGTTACCGTGTTGTGGAGGAGTTAATTGGTTACAGTTTGATGTTTTAACTTAAAAAACAAAAATATTGGCGCAAACGGGACACGATCATCGGCCTCGTCTCACTGAGTTAATGGGACAACGCCGCTAGAAGTACGCTGCACGCTTTTACACCGTTGTCAGAGACTCGGTATTTTTCAATCGCATTTCTATTAAACCAATTGGTAGGACCACACATGTTTCTTCAATTGCGATGGGGAATCACATTCCGAGCGCCAAGTGCGGCATTTTTTCTTCAGCATTTACTGATGTGTGATTCCTTGCTGTTTGACACCATACGACTCCATAGAGTATGGCAAATTTATCTTCGATATTCAACCGTAAGACTTGATCTTAAGGTCCAGAAACACATTAACAAAATTATTGCCTTGTTCGAGTACTAATTACATCGACCTATTTGACACAACTATCAGCGCAGTTAGGAGACATATTACATTTATTCTTTTAAAAATATTCCAAGTCTGCAAAATGGAGAACATAAATACTAACAAGTCATTCTCCAAAAACTTTTATGGCTTCCCGTCTCATCCACACCCTCAAACCTGATGATAGGGGGGATCCTACTTCCACAGGATTTTTATAGAAATACACTAAACGCCAAAGAAACTGGTATAGGCATGCGTATTCAAATACAGAGGTACAGTGTGTAAACAGGCAGAATACGGCGCTCCGATCGGAAACGCCTATATTAGACAACAAGCGTCTGGCACAGTTGTTAGATCGGTCACTGCTGCTATAGTGGCAGGTTATCAAGATTTAACTCAGTTTGAACGTGATGTTTTAGCAGGCGCACGAGCGATGGGACACAGCACCTCCGAGGTAGCGATGAAGTGAGGATTTGCCAGTACGACCGTTCCACGAGTGTACAGCGAATATCAGTAATCCGGTAAAACATTAAAACATCAAATCTCCGACATCGCTGCGGCCGGAAAAAGGTCCTGCAACAACGGGACCAACGACGACTGAACAGAATCGTTCACCGTGACAGAAGTGCTACTCTTGCGCAAATTGCTGCATATTTCAAAATGGCTCTGAGCACTATGGGACTTAACATCCGTGGTCATCAGTCCCCTAGAACCTATAACTACTTAAACCTAACTAACCTAAGGACATCACACACATCCATGCCCGAGGCAGGATTCGAACGTGCGACCGTAGTAGTCGCGCGGTTCCGGACTGAGCGCCTAGAACCGCTAGACCACCGCGGCCGGCGCTGCATATTTCAATGCTGAGCCGTTAACAAGTAACAGCGTGCGAATAATTCAACGGAAAAGCCCACTTTGGTACCCTTGATGACTGACTGCGCTACACAAAGCTTTACTACCCGCCTGGGCCTGTCAGCACTGACATTTGACTGGTGATGACTGGAAACATGTTGCCTGGTCGGACGAGTCTCGTTTCAAATTGTACCGAGCGGATGGACGTGTACGGGTATGGAGACAACTTCATGAATCCACACACCATGCATGCCATCGGAAAGGGACTGTTGAAGGTGGTGGATGCTCTGTAATGGTATGGGGAGTGTGCAGTTGGAATGTTATGGGACTCCTGATACGTCTGTATACGACTCTGAAAGGTGACATGTATGTAAGCATCACGTCTGATCATCTGCATCTGTTCACGTCGTAGTGCGGAGTGTACTCTATTCCACCCCGTCTTCTTCCCAGCTGCTCCTGGTGACTCGTCCGCGGTGGACGGGCGGAACAGGCTGCAATCCCCCAGCGTCGTCGGCTCACCCGGTTGCGACGGCGGATGCACAGGGCCTGGGCCCCGCACGTTCTCGACGACGGCTCACTGATGTGGTCAGCATTGGCGACGAGCGAGTCTGCCGCGATGTCTGCTTAATCTTGGGTTGATGATTGACAGCGGCAGCAGAGAGGACCAGAGCTGGTACTGTCCCCTCACGTTTGCTGCTGGATGGGCAGACCTTACTGCAACATCTCCTTAATAAAGATTAATATGTCGATCACCGAGCTGAGGGCTACGCAGCGACCCAGTACATATCTATTTCAAGTCTAACTGCGAGTGCGAGTATGAGTTCCTTGTTGCTATCAAAGCTGGCTTATTTAAAGGAAGCACGAGCGTCGTCCTGACGTCATGATCGTTTGTGATAACCGCATTCGTTCCACTTATACTGCTGATTCATCTGTCGTACTCGCCCCTTAGGTGTTCTTGCAACAGAGTTACGTGTTGTTGCGGCAGACTTACGCGAAGTTGCGAAATGCAGTAGAGCTGACGCTATACCTTTGTCTTGCACTCTACGTAAGTCTCCGTCTAACACAAACCCGCGTGTTAAGCAGTTCTCTCTCGCCTGTTGTGTGTAACCAGGCCATTGCCCCTGTGTGGCGACACATTCCGATATATGTGCAATCCTCCTACATCTGGCTCTCGGCATAGGCAACGAAACTTTGACAATATTCCACTTTTCCAACTCTTTACTATTCTGCGACACTACAGAAGAGATCTCCGTCCCAACGTACTCTTACGGATTTATGGACAGCCCTGGAGGATTCATGGTGTCAGTTCTCTCCAGCAAAACTTCAGACATTAGTCGAGTCCATGCCACGTCGTTTTGCGGCACTTCAGCTTGCTCGCTGGGGTTCTTCACGATATTAGGTAGGTGTACCAGTTTCTTTGAATCTTCAGCGCAGTAAGTCATGTACCTAACAAATTTGGCTGAAATCTGTACGGATGTTCCCGAGTTATGGTTCAATGTCACCCCGTTTTCATCCCTGCCCCGCAGTGGGATGTGGTTCTTACCCACATTGCTTCTTTCCGGATGGTAAGTAACCAGTAAACTCCAGATTCTTTAAAGATTCCACTTCCGTGTGTAAAACATCTTCAAGAATATGTTCACTTAATAAATGTGTTAAAAATGCTTCTTGCCAGATAGCGAGTGATATGTGTATTCAGTTTAGTTGAAATTTGTCCTGCAATTTAGGAGACGATGTTGAACGTACATATATTATCTTATCAAAAGCATCCGGACACCTGGCTGAAAATGACTTACAAGTTCGTGGCGCCCTCCACCGATAATGCTGGAATTCGATATGGTGTTGACCCACCCTTAGCGTTGATGACAGCTTCCATTCTCGCAGACATACTTTCAATCAGGTGCTGGAAGATTTCGGGGGAATGGCAGCCCATTCTTCACAGGTGTTCTATAGGATGCAGGTGAAGACTTTGTGCAGGCCTGTCCATTAGAGGGCTGTTATTGTCGCGTAACCACTCCGCCACATGCCGTGCATTATGAACAGGTGCTCGAACGTGTTGAAAGATGCAGTCGCCATCCCCGAATTGCTCTTCAACAGTGGGAAGCAAGGAGGTGCTTAAAACATCAATGTAAGTCTGTGCTGTGATAGTGCCATACAAAACAACAACGGATGCAAGACCCCTCCACGAAAAACACGACTGCACCATAGCACCACCGCCTCCGAATTTTACTGTTCGCACTACACACTTTGGCAGATGACGTTCACCGGGCATTCGGCATACCGACAACCTGCCATAGGATCGCCACATTGTGTACCGTGATACGTCTCTCTACACAACGTTTTACCTCTGTTCAATCGTCCAATGCTTACTCTCCTTACACCAAGCGAGGCTTGTTTGGCATTTACCGGAGTGATGTATGGCTTATGAGCAGCCGCTAAACAATGAACTCCAAGTTTTCTCACCACCCGCCTAACTATCACAGTACTTGCAGTGGATCCTGATGCTGTTTGGAATTCCTCTGTGATGGTCTGGATAGATGTCTGCCCATTACACATTACGACCCACATCAACTGTCAGCGGCATCTTGTCAGTCAAAAGACGAAGTCGGCCTTTACGCTTTTGTGCTGTACGTGCCCTACACGTTTCAGCTTCATTACATCGCAAACAGTGAACCTAGGAATCTTTAGGAGTGTCGAAATCTCGCGTACAGACGTATGAATGACACCCAATCACCTAATCACGTTCGAAGTCCGTGATTTCCGTGGAGCGCCCCTTTCTGCTCTCTCACAATGTCTAGTGACTACTGAGGTCACTGATATGGAATACCTGGCAGTAGGTGGCAGCACAATGCACCTAATATGAAAAACCTATGTTTTTGGCATGTCGGGATACTTTTGATCACATAATCTATGTTTTCATTATATGCACATATAGGTTTGTTAAGTATGTTATGCCTACTATGTATTTCAGACGCCCTTGAAAACAGCTATACAACTAAACGGGCAGTATTGAAGAATACATACGAAAATTATATGTTATACAACTAATGTCATCCAGTTTAGCAGACTGTTGTTATTTAGTCAGTTATACGAAGTTCAGTATACACATGAGATTAGTTGATCTGTTCAGTCACTTATTAGGTTTAAGAAATTGGTCGATTAGAATAATATTACATTTATGAGTTCATAACGGTAAATTGTTGTTCAGAATACTGTGAACATTTAAGAAGAAGTGGTCGTTTACTGTGGGAAATCATGGATTTGCTGTACTTCTGAGCCATAGCTGGAGTGTTGATTTGAAATATTTATTTGTGCAACTGCTAAAGAAAAGATCTAATTCAGGACTTTTCATGCGTTAACAACAGTAGGGTATTGCAAAATGTTTGAGTAACGAACCGTTTAACCGTTTCTTCTTTAACTGTAAATCACAAGAATATAATTCCATCTTAAAGAACTCTATTTTCTCACAGGAACAGCCAACGTTTTAGACAATGGTGCTAATAAAAATGTACATAAAATTTTTGAAATACGTGAATTTGCACAGTTATATCGGTTTGTTATTACCAAATTGAATATTAACATGTCAAAAAGGTATCGCTTATGTAATAGACCGATTTAACTATGGAATGAAGGAAATGAGACAGGTATAAAATTGTTTTCATGTTTATATGACGTCATAGAAGACGAAAGTTTCAGATGCGAAAAGGCTGTTTCCAGAAACAAGTAATGTACGTCACTGCTAACGAACTCACATAGAAAGAAGATAACTAAGACATTCGAACGTCACGGTACGCCAGCTTAGCAGTAAACAGGGGACTCGTTGCTATTTTTATTTGCTTCGGGGTGTCTCTCGTAACTTCAAGAAAGAAACTTTTAAAATTTCGTTCACCTACATATAGAATCAAAAGGTAAGTTCGGAGAGGGTACAGCAAACGAGATACCGCACCACGTTCCTTTTCGTTCGAGATGAAAGTCGTTTTGAAGTTGGTTGGCGGAGTACTCACAACAGTGATGTTATCTGCCATGGCTTATTGGACTCTTCCTGCAGTAATATCAGGTTATCAGGGAGAATACGCGGAAAAGTATCGGTAAGACAGCCATCTGGGTAGTACCACGTTTACAGTTCCGTGTGTATTACTCCGGAGCTGATGAGGTGTCGGAACCCGTGTGTTTGTGTGAAGGGCGTGAAGTAATAACAGTTTTACTACTCCTGCAGTCCCTTTAAGACGACGGACCTGATTCACATCCACCGTGGTGGTCTTAGTAATAACTTGTAACTTTATGTTTCCCAGTGAAGTTCTTTCATTTCCGTGAGATGTCTCTGAACTAAGTTATAAATTTCTTTGCCTTTCATTTGAGCTGAAGTAAGTCGTTCAACTACTAATATTGTCCGTGATATTTCATTCACGTTTCAACTCTCCATTTCTTACCCACGACAGTTCATGAGATGTTCCACAGTGCGTAAACATCTACGGTACTATAAGCATAAGCTACCTATCGCACCATTTTCTCATTTTGCATGCGAAATAGACGTTGGCGTCTCTACATTATTCTGTAACGACCTTAGCTTCTCAGTTGCAGCTTCATAACAATTTTATGGCCGAACACACTTAACCAAATCAAATAGGCATAAACACAACAAAAACACCAACGTAGTCTGTGACAGAACAATAAGTGTCAATGAAATTAAAAGATCTCAGACACTAGAAAAATCACTCGAGTGGGGGTTTCTAAGAGCAAAGAGACCAATTTCCTGTTATCTGATGTTATATCGGCGTATTTATAACTTATGGAATTTTCGGGTAACGTCATAAGTTCTCCATGATATTCGGCAAACACATATCTTGCGATCTTCAGTGGTTCCTCATGATTCTTGCTCTGCTTGAACCGGCGTCCAGATGCCAATCCGAGCAAAACAGTAATCATGAGGAATATGCTGCAGATGGAAACAAGTGTTTCTTTTTGTAATATCTTGGAAAACTTACGACGTGACTCTGGCGGACACCAGGAGATTCTACATTTAATATTTTTGAATGTGCGATAACGGGAAAAGCTGTAGCATCACTTTGAAAATAAAGTGAAATTTGACTTCAGAATTGAACCTAGTCTTTGTTGCATACTGTACTCTATGAAGAATCATCCTGGCAGATTAAACTGGGAATCAGACTATAACGTTATTTGTCATAGGCAACCAGTTGAGCAGTCCAAGCCATTTGCTAAGAATAATGGCCGCTAAAGGCAACGATCCAGGTACACAGTTTTATATCATACTAAGTATTTTCGCTTCATATCTTCGATTTGTAAAAAAGGACTTTACATATTTCAACAATATTCGTAATAAACGTCATGAAATAATTTTGTTTCCCCCCGGAAGTTGTGAAACCTCTTCTCTCTGTTCGACATAAGAAACGCACCGATGGCTTCAGTTAACTGTGGGTGTTCTCGCATTTCACGATAATTAAGCCCCTTATGGACTGAACTCTGAAAATTTCAAACTGAAAAGTAATAAAGCTTAATGAGCCATGTATGGCTTTCTGTCAACCTATAGTGTTTTCCAACAATGTAACATACTCGTATTACTTGCACGCACTGGGGAACATTATATCAGGGTTAACGTTTGTAAGTGTTTGATGCATTTTGTAACACATGCTGTGTTGCATGTCCTCCACAGGATATAATGATTTTTAACTAGCAGAATTCTTTGGTGTCCACCCGGGTCGCGCCGTAAATTCTCCTCGATGTTTTAGCAAACATACTTGTTGCCATCTTCAAGTGGTTGCTGATGACTGCAGCTCAGCTCCTGTCGGCATTGTATGTAGGTTGGTCGTTACCCAGTGCACCAGTTGGCTTCCATCATAGTCCGCTCCGCCGTTGTGGTGGGTGGTGGCAGTGGTGGGGGTGGCAACGCCCGGAAGCGAACTGTGGTCTCCAGCGCCTGCGCTAGTGTCGTCGCGTGCAGCCTTACGCTAAGGGAACCCAGAACTTCAGTTTCTGACTTCCTTTCTATAGTTCCTTTATGGAAGATCTCCTTTCCAGTTATCTTCTTCAGTTTTGGCTGCAATGTGAAAAATTTATGATTTATATAATTACTCTTTTTATTTTCTTTTTGTACATAAAGAGATATTCCGAGACATACAAATGGAACAGTTGGTAACACGCTGGCTTAGAAGCCATTATTTTACGAAACTGGTTCAAAGATGAAATACAAAGGGTGACAATATTTAAATTCTTGCAGTTCTCTGCGGAAGTGTCCGCAGGAAAGTTCCAGATCCAACATCTATCCAAGAAATCAATCACTTTTAAATAATACCATGAACCAAGTCGACAGAAGCTCTAAGTGGAAGGAAAACGTTATTTACTTTAATCTATAGTCGAACTTATATTTTTACTACTACAGGCGGAAGTAAATATTTTTTATGTTCGTGATGACCTCGGTTCCAATCGACAGTATTTTGGGAATATGTCGAAGTAGAAAGCAGGAAAATTTACAACAACGTGGTGAACGTTTTAGAAGGAAAGATAAAGCAAACATCATATGAGATGGAGTGCTTATACCAACAATTAGATACATTGGTTGTAGCGAACTGCTAAATGACTTCGATTAAAGCATCTCAGCACATTCAACATTCAGGTGACGAAATAGTGGCTGCAAAAGTCATTTGTAAGCATGGAGAACACAGCAGATCATATAAACAAATCACCGTGCAACACACGGAACGTGGTAAAAGAGTACGGGGTACGGGACTAACGATTGATGTTCCCACTGAGTGTAATATATAGGTTAAGTTAATAAGACAATGAACGTATCCTAACCATTAAGTCTCTCGTGATCCAGTTTGTTTCTGAAAGTGCATGCTGCTGACAGAAACCCGAAATATTAAACTCCGTCTTTAATTGGTAGAAATTACACTTGGCCTCCCACTGTAGAGTGGTCTGTGGAGTATCATCACCACCGTCATCATAAGCCTTTGAACGTCCACTTGTAAGTAGGCTGTTTAGGGTTTCTTATTGGTAACGCCACATAGCGCTCTGTATGAAAAATCACTGGCTGTGCTGTGTGCAGTCTGTGGCTAGTTTACATTGTTGTCTGCCATTGTAGTATTGGGCAGATGGATGTTAACAGCGCGTAGCTTTGGGCAGTTGGAGGTGAGCCGCCAGCAGTGGTGGATGTGGGGAGAGAAATGGCAGAGTTTTGAAATTTTTAAGACTGGATGTCATGAACTGCTATATATATTACGACTATTAAGGTAAATACATTGTTTGTTCTCTATTAAAATCTTCTATTTGCTAACAGTGCCTATCAGTAATTAGTGCCTTCAGTAGTTTGAATCTTTTATTTAACTGGCAGTAGTGGCGCTTGCTGTATAGCAGTAGTTCGAGTAACGAAGATTTTTGTGAGGTAAGTGATTTGTGAAAGGTATAGGGCCATTATTTTGTAGGGATTATTGGAAGTCAGATTGCGTTGCGCTAAAAAATATTGTGTGTCAGCTTAAGCACAGTCTTGTACAATTTTTCTAAGGGGACGTTTCACACTGCTGCATAAAGGCCTGGTGTAGACTTCTCTTGCTTGATGCTGTTCAGTAGTATGCTTCAGTGATACGCTTTTTTGTTTTCTGATGTAACTTAGTCACCATTCATTAGGTCCTTTCGGTATTCTGTTATCTCTTTCGTCGCACGTCTACTATCCTTTCATCTGGTTACGTGTCCTCACAAATTCAGTTTCAGTTTCGTGGTAGTCACAGTTGCCATTCAGTCTGCTATCTTCCTTGCTCCATTTGTTTGTTTTCCGGCCACTCCTACTAATTCCCCGCACACATCTCTTAAATCATTATCACTGTGAAAATCCATGTATCACTGTCATAAGTCAAACTAGTACAATCTAATTCTCAGAATTATTGGCGTTTCCGGATTCAAAACTCTATTTGCTTTACCAAAGCAGCTCCTCACTACTCCTGCTCTTCTGTTTATATCCATCCAGTCATTGCCTTCACCTGCCCTAAGTACATAAACGTATCTCATGGTTGTATGACTACATTGTTGATTTGTTCTTTTTTCATGTAGATGTGTTGGCTGTACGTTATTTTACTCCTATTGTAATTCATTTTCATTCCAGCTCCCAAATTTGCTCCATCATATTGTTTAACCCACACTTTAAATTTATCTGCCCTAAAAGCAAGCAGTAACATATCATCACCTGAATGAAGATGGTTCGCATACGTTCTATGCAACCGTAGTCCTACTTCATTTTGTCAGTTTAAGAATTTGAAAACTTTGCCAAGTAGATACTGTACAACAAAATTAAAGGTACACTTTATGGACGCCCCGTTATTTTCTTCAATCCTCAAAATTTGGTTCGAAAGTGTCTACAACCTTGCTTTATAAAGGCACGAAAGTGTGGCTTTCTGCCACTTCACGCTTGGGCTCGGTGACGCTTCAGACACCAAGCCATCGACACGAGAGAAAAAAGAGCAGAGCTCAGAAATTCATGAGATGTTTAAAGTGGGTTAATGATGCCAAATTTCCATCGTGTTGTTGTTGTTGCTGTTCTGGTCTTCAGTCCTCAGACTGGTTTGATGCAGCTCTCCATGCTACTATATCCTGTGGAAGCCTCTTCATCTCCAAGTACCTACTGCTGCCTACATTCTTCTGAATCTGCTTAGTGTATTCATCTCTTGGTCTCCCTCTACGATTTTTACCCTCCACGCTGCACTCCAGTACTAAATTGATGATCCCTTGACGCCTCAGAACATGTCCTACCATCCGATCCCTTCTTCTAGTCAAATTGTGCCACAAACTCTTCTTCTCCCCAATTCAATACCACCTCATTAGTTATGTGATCTACCCATCTAATCTGCAGCATTCTTCTGTAACACCATATTTCGAAAGCTTCTATTCTCTTCTTGTCTAAACTATTTATCGTCCATGTTTCACTTCCATACATGGCTACACTCCACACAAATACTTTCAGAAACGACTTCTTGACACTTAAATCTATACTCGATGTTAACAAATTTATCTTCTTCAGAAACGCTTTCCTTGCCATACCAGTCTACATTTTATATCCTCTCTACTTCGACCAACATCAGTTATTTTGCTCCCCAAATAGCAAAACTCCTTTACTCCTTTAAGTGTCTCATTTCCTAGTCTAATTCCCGCAGCATCACCCGACTTAATTCGACTACATTCCATTATCCTCGTTTTGCTTTTGTTGATGTTCACTTTATATCATCCTTTCAATACACTGTCCATTCTGTTCAACTGTTCTTCCAAGTCCTTTGCTGTCTCTGACAGAAATACAATGTCATCGGCGAACCTCAAAGTTTTTATTTCTTCTCCATGGATTTTAATAACTACTCCGAACTTTTCTTTCGTTTCATTTACTGCTTGCTCAATATACAGATTGAATAGCATCGGGAAGAGGCTACAGCCCTGTCTCACTCCCTTCCCAACCACTGCTTCCCTTTCATGTTCCTCGACTTCTATAACTGACATCTGGTTTCTGTACAAATTCTAAATTGCCTTTCGGTCCCTGTATTTTACCCCTGCCACCTTCAGAATTTGAAAGAGAGTATTCCAGTCAACATTGTTAAAAGCTTTCTCTAAGCCTACAAATGCTAGAAATCTAGGTTTGCCTTTCCTTGAGCTTTCTTCTAAGATAAGATCATATTTCACTACTTTTCTACCATGGGCGTGTCACACAACGGTAAGGTTGTCACATAGCCCCTTACCCACTTCTCTCTCCTTCTCTTGACGCCTCTACTAGAGATGCCTGAAATGCGTCGCCCTGAGTTGATACTGCACTGTTTTCTTATGGGTGGACGAGGCCAACATTTTGGACGTAACGTTGCTCTGAACTGACACGGAAAGGCCTCAGGGGGTGTATTAAAGGACGTGGATCGAACCACTCCACCCCGTGAAGCGTTATTTTCGATACAATGCGTGGTCTAAAACAACAGTTTTCAGTGAGATGAGCAACAGTCCGACGTGATCGAACTCCCTTGGAGTCAAGTGTGACCTAAATTCCTGCTCTGATATGCAGCGTGGAACCACCAGGGACCGTAAAAAGCAGTTTGACGAAATTGGGACGTGATGCGAAGCGGAAAAGGGGTGTTAATGCGTTTCCATCTACCTTTTCCGCGCCCTCCTTTGGCGTGTGCACAGTGGGTTGGTGGGTGAGGGGGAGGGGGCTGCGACATTGGCACGTGTGTGAATAAATCAACAAAGGGTCCCTCTATGACCTCCCCCTCCCCTCCACATTTCGGCAACGCCCTTAGTGTCTCTTGTGAACCTTCGTTGAGCACCTTAAAAATGTCCCTCTAACAGACAGGCCATTAACACACTTCTAAACGCCGACACGAGAGCCAAACCTTTCGACACCCCTCATATTTCGCATGTGATCAGCAAACCCTAATGCATCGGTGTAGCGCTTCTCAGGTGCTTTGCTTTGACGCACAGTCAAGTCAGCTTGCAGACAGCTCTCACATGTTACGGTGTGTTTCTTTGTCGTGTTATCGTCATTGTATACAGTGAATGGGTGAGAATTCGGTGAATGACGACACGTGGCTCAACCTCGGGCTCATCTCAGTGTAGAAGACTTAAAATGTTTCTTTAGTCTTACAGAATTAGGGTAAGGAGACAGCTGTCTTCCGCTGAGGTGAACATGGCCGTTGCTCTATTTGGAAGTGTTAGGCAACATAATACATTGTGAACGTGCTGGACATTAACACAGAGTGGTAGGAAGGGTGCTGCACTGACAATGCGAGACTGCCTCTGCAATGCGACGTCTGGGTCAGGGCGGTTGCCGTTGCACTAAACATGGGAGGGCTGTGCTACTGGGTGGTATGCAATCCGGCACCGATGAGCAACAGCATTGATTGTAGCTCGGCTGTTCCAGCAAGTGCTCTGTGGACAAGGAGCGTCTCTCACTTTCATGCCTAGAAAGAAAGCAGTTTCTTCATTCATCACGAACGGTAAAAAAAAAAAAGGAAAAAAGACTGCAAAGAACTGGTTTGTTATTTGAAGGGCAACATACAGACAAATAGAACTTTTATAAAAGTATTGGAATTGAGGGCTTTTTAGAGCCGTTAAGTACTTCTGGTGCTGCTGTAATATGTTTATTTATTTCAGAGGAACGCTGCTGAAAACAACGTGAATGAAGCTGTAATTCGTGGAAGTTACAAACTAGGTCACAATATACTACTGACTATTAAACCATTGTCTTTGGTACCTCTCCCTAAATCATATCTGGTAGCAGTATGATAATACATAGTTCCACAGTTCGAAGTGAATTAGCAACTTTTGAAGGACCTTGTCTCTGAAAGCAAGCGTTATCCCGTCCAATCCTAGACATGGGAGCGGAACTGGAGGCACAGCTCGGGACTGAAGTTCAGAGATTCACAGCTTTTTTCCTTGCACTCTATGATAGCACAGATTATGTCATTTTGCTCAACTTGCTTTTTTTGTACGTGGTGTGGATATGCTACTAGAAATTAAGGAGTAGCTGCTCAATACGGTACCACCTGGTAACACGACAAAATGGGTCAATATTTTTGAATCTATTTGTGAGTTTGTGGGCAGTATGAACTTGCTGAGGGGAAACTTTCATTCTGTAGCCACAGACCGTGAGCCACAAATGACTGAACGTCTGCCAGGTTTTGTTTTTCCCTTAAAAATAGACTTAAGTCTGACTGTGAAAAGGACAGCTGATTTATACGCTGCTTACACTGTTTCATTCAACAGGTGCCATTGTGTGCTGAAACTGTCGAGCTTCTCGATGTAATGGACGCTGTGCTGCACAGTTCGATTATTACTATTTTTTTCTAGTTCGTGAGGAATGAGGAAATGGCTTTCATTCTAGACATGAAAGCGGGAGAAATTCCTGGCCTCAGAGAACCAAAATGGACATCAGACGTTGATTCTCTGGCTGGTATCAAAATTTAAAAATATAAACATGGCCAAGGCTATACAACGGGAATTATAGGTACGTTTGGTTCAATATACTATTGTGAGCAGCTACGCTCCGCAATGTAGGGGACAACAACAACAAAAAAGGTAATTGCTTCAGAGCTTTACAATGAAGAGTACGCTGCACATCGCTGCAGCAAACTAGATATGAACTGATACAAGTGCACTTGTCTCGCAAAAAATCTTTAAGGAACGAAATAAATCGGTAAATCCCTTGTTAACTGTGCAAAGGATACTCGTTAAATTGTTCTTCTCGCCATGTCTACACAGCCGACTGATCCTTTACCAGCAGTTAAATTTTAAGGCCTTCAGTTCGTATTTCTGCCTAATTCCATGTACATTAAATTACGTTTATAGGGATTTCACAAACAGCTGTGGTAAGGGCGGGATTAGGAGAGCAGCGGCAGTTCCTCATGACGTCACGCCCACATTGCCATCGCCCCAGCCGTGTGGCAATACAAACACAGTCCAGGACAGAGAGGTGTATATCCGCGGGCAAGTCAGCGCTCCCCAGTTTACGGACGAGCGCTCGAGCTGAAACAGTCTGTTACTTGTCACGTGGTGTCAATACAAACAATTTGGTGACGGTTGTCGGAACTGCACATTCGTCTGTGCATGTCACTGAAGTTGCCAAACTTGACATGTGCACATCGTGTTGGCAGCTTGCAGTTTGCCAGACAACACGTTCCGTGTGTTATGGAGTGTTAGTGTTGGGTTTCCTTCCCTGATGAGTCACGCTTCTCCACGGATGGCCATTATGGGAGGACTCATGTTTGACTTCACAGTGGGGAGGCAAGGAATCGTTTGGGTGTCATTTTCCTGCAGATCGTACAGCATTCTGCAGGAAGCAGCATCAAGACTGTACTTCATACTAATGCAAGAGAGTGCCCGGTCTCATATCACCCGGGTCGTCCAGGTTCATCTCAATACAGCGAAAATCCTTGTAATGAATTAGGATGTCGACGACTAAAACTTAAGCCCAATTGAAAATGTGTGCTGTTTCATCCGTCAGAAAGTAAGACACAAAAGTCATCAGCCCGGAGAGTGGCCGAGCGGCTCTAGGCTTTACAGTCTGGAACTTCGCGACCGCTACGGTCGCAGGATCGAATCCTGCCTCGCACACGGATGTGTGTGATGTTCTTAGGTTAGTTAGGTTTAAGTAGTTCTAAGTTCTATGGGACTGATGACCACAGAAGTTAAGTCCCATAATGCTCAGAGCCATTTGAACCATTTGAACCTCAGCCAGGAAGAGTCCAGTATTAAGCCAATGTATCAGAAAAGGACAGCAACATCATCCCCCAGGCCTGTATCAATTCATTGATCCACATCTGTAGTTGCCGAAGCCAGACTGTCACTAAAGCTGGACATGGTGTCATCTGTTACTGAAAATTCATTGGAATCAGTAAGGAGGTAATTAAAATCAGCATGTATACCTTTCTTTGTCCTAAAAATTATATTCTTCTAATCAAAACGAAACAGCTGAGTGCTGTTAGGCCCCTGCACTAGCGTTTCCTGACAACATGCAAGATCTGCTGAGTGTTGATAGAGTGGGCTATTCTTCAGGTGATTAGGAACCAGTGAATGGCGCGCCCGTGTACAGGGACATTTTTAAGGTAGATGAAAACGATGAAAACGTATAAATAGCCTTTTCCGCTTCCGGTCACGTTCGAATTTCGTCTAATGGTTTTGAACGGTCCACAGTACTTCCATCCTGTACACCAGAGCAAGATTTGAAATCACACTTCACGTTCAATTGGATTGCAGGCGTGTCACGTACATAGAGGAGGGCCTCCTAAGGCCTTTGCGGGTCAGTTCTGAGCAGAGGTATGTTCGAAATATTGTCTTCGTCCACCTGTAAGGAAACCACCTGGTATCAACGCTGAATGTCACAGTTCGTGCCTCTGTCGCAGAGGCGTCAAGAGAAGGGGTTGGATGTGGGAAAGGTAGCTGTGACGACTTTCCCGTGGTGTGTCACGTTTACAGTGACTTTGGGTAGAATTTTGGTGAAACATCATGGCAGTGTGGCAATAATTAACCCACCTTACATCTCACATGAACTTCTGAACTCTGACCTATTTTTCTCACTTTTCGGCACCGTGTCTGAATTATCGCCGAGCCCGAAGCCGCGGGATGCTACTGTGTTGCATCACTACAGAGATGCCATGTGGCTAGCCCGTCGGGTAGTCCGTTTGCCTGGTGCAAGTCTTTCGAGTTGACGCCACATCGGCGACTGAGCGGAGAAAATCCCTCACCCAGCCGGGAATCAAATCGGACGGTTAGGTCGCGCTGACAACTCAGCTACCAGGGGCGGACACTATAGAGATAGTCTGTGGGTACCTTCGAGCCAAATTTCGAGCTCTTTCATCCCAAAGGAAGGAAATGACGGAGTTTCAAAAATTGGCCTTTTCATTTTTCTTGCGCGAGATATTTCACCCAGGAAAGAAAATTCTTTGTTGTGAGAAATGTAGGATAACTATTTTACAAGGGGAGGCCGCAACGGTTTCTTTTAACTCGATTTTCTCGACAACGGCTGAGAAGAGCATATTCGTTCTTTGCCACATTACACCTCTGGCCATGAGCTTAAATTATGCGCAGCATGAATCGAATCTGAATTTCACAATTGGCGGCCTCCCCTTGTTAGGGGAATAATCGTATTTGTTAGATACTCAAATATATTTATGTTGCATGGTTTTTCGAGAACTATTCCACTAAGATAACATACACTATATACTGAATAATATGGCACAATTGGCACCCTCCCTGCTTTTTTACGGTATTATATAAAGTATAATAATGGATTAACCCCTTTTATTTTTTACCTGTTACTGTTATAGACTAATACACTATAGGATTTCAGTTAGGGATATTTTCACACGTAGGAAGCAAATTTCTGTTTAGAAAGGCCGAAAATTAAGTTATAGGCTGAGGTATAGTTGCTTTTGCACTTTTATTGGTATACATAAATAATTAAAAATGTGTCAATCTTACGGGAAATTCGTTTCCGCCTATTATTGAGCGTGTACACAGAGTTTTCATAATTAGTCTGATAAACTTTTTAGGCTATTGCAGGGTAGGCTGTGCTGAGAAATAACTGTTAAGAAAAAAAATCGACTCGTTGCACCGTCTCGGAGTTATTTAGCATTGAAGTTTGTCATTCAAGCCGTTGCGCACACTGATCCAAGTGACCCGTCAGAGACGTTCTCACCAAACCTGTTCTTCGTCTATTTTCCGTAAACCGAACAAAGACCGACACAAAAGCTGGACATCGGATGGTAGTAAGGATCGAACCCGAGCTATCATCTACGCTATGAGAGCCACCTACACTAACTGTACACTGCGGGCCGACTGAATTAGTGCGTACAACATCCTGATATGGTAACATTAATTCTAATTAACCCGGAAGCGGCATAAAGTATCGCATTTCTTCTTAACAATTATTTCTCAGCACAATCTACTCAGCAACAACCTTACAAGCTTTCCAGACTGCTTCTGAGCACCCTGTATATCCATAGCAGCAGTGATGTGATGGCTACACTTGGTATTGCTATGAAAATCTGTTGTTTTAGAGTTGTTAGTCTTCACACTGGTTCGAAGAGCTCCATCACAAATTCCTCCGATATACGAATCACTACGTCACAGAGCAGCACTTGCACACTACATCTATGAAATAACTCATGCTATGCTCCACTGCTTGGAATTTTACGACTGAAATGTTAGATAATCTTTCCTGCCTTTTGGAGGATGGTAAAGAATGAAAAAATTGCTCAAACGAGGGAAGTGGAGTTGGCTGTCATGTCTGTACCATACGAAGCTGGAAATCAAGTATGTGTAAAGTCATGTGACACTGCAATATGGGGAAATAAACGACATTTAATTTTGAATATAATTGTTGGAAATTTCATGCAATGTCAACAGCACCAATGTCAACGTACAAGGTGCGCAAAATAAAGCTGGTCCGAAAAAAATTCATGCACCTCAATATAGGCAACACAGCTTACATCATCTGCCCTGGGAGTGGATGGGTAAGTAGATGCTATGTTTTCCGGGGCCAGTTCAATGTTGTTATGCCCACTTCAGATAATTTTGCACGTTCCTCCAACAAGTGAACGGCGCTACATTCGGATGTTAGGCAATAAGTTCTCGCTTCCTATCACTGGACGAAACAAAAACGAGAACGTACGAGCAGCAGGACGAATCACATTTGTTCAGCTTTTAGTGATCACGTTTTGCAACAGAGACAGGTGGTGTATTAAATCCTCGTCAAAGTGGTCGTCCCTATCAGCGATGTGTATCAAAATTTATGAAAATTGTGTGCCACGAATATGGTGACCGTAACGGCTTGGCCTTATTTGTGCTTTGCAAGTTATTTATTAACAAATATTTCTTGTTTTATACAACCAAGAGTATTTGTTTGGTGCGGTACCTGAGCGAATAGGTTTAATATTTAGTAAGTGATAGAAATAAACGTAATTATGAATTTTTAACCCTGAAGTTTACTCGTCTTACGCTGTGTTCCAATACAAGTTGCGAAATACTTTTTTGGCAAGAATTTTATCTCAATACATAAAAAATAAAGTTGACACAATGATGCATTCGAATATGCATCTGTTTCTGTGTAAATATTTTAAAATATAAATAATACGCAAATAAATACGTAACATACAAAGGGAAACGTTGTTATAAAAAAATCCTGAAATGTCCTTGACCGGTACAATTTAGATTTTTATACGAGACTCGAATGAACGTTCAGTCAGACATAGGCTACGTATTTTTAATACACACACACACACACACACACACACACACACACACACACACACACATATATATATATATATATATATAAATGTCGAACAATTGTTGACTGACTTCATTCTAATTTTTACACGGTATTGTGATGAGAACTCTGATGGAGAATAGGATATATTTTTAATACACTTATAACATTTAAATATGTATGTATAAAGAGGATAATAGTTTCAAAAATCTCAACAAGATTTTGATCCATGTACTTCAAATTTTAAACGGTAGTCTATTAAACATTCATACTAGAGAATCTGAAATTGCAATAACAATAAAGAACGCTCACTGTCACAGAGTAGGGTAGGCAGTGATGGACAAAATGGGAAGACGCTGACACAGAGAGCGGAATGGAGAAGGGAGACATAGGGAGCAGGAGGAGATGGTAAGAGAGAGAGGGAGGAGAAGATAGACAGAGGGGGAAAGAGGTGAGGGACAGAGAGAGGCGGAAGAAGCAGGAATTGTACAAAGATAGGGGAGGAGGAGATGGACAAAGTCAAGGGGAGAAGGAGATTAGGACATGATTTCTCTTTTCTTTTCGCTCCATTTAACAAGGCTTGAGCGACAGTAAAGTGTGGCTAGATACAGCTAGTTCTGATATATACACCTGCAATCAAGCTCCGTTCGCTGCCACCAAGTTTAATCCTGTATTAAACACCAGTGTATCACATACAAATGTCAAGAAATAGTTAAATTGCGTGTATTGCAATGTTTCTTAGTAACAAAGGAGACAGTCGTTAATTTTGAAGAGTCGCAACAAAATGTGAATTTGTATGATCATTAGTTATAATTGCTTTGTAGAATTCAGTCTGTTCCACAGATCATACGTTTACCACACTTTAAGTAGCTTCTCAAAACTTTTCCAAACTCACGTGTCTCATCACTGACGCTTCCTCTAGAATTATTAATCGTCAGTGCCCGACGACTGGGACACTGTATCTCCTAGGTTGTGCAGGCAGCTGACATTTCACATGCTAGCGTTAAAGGGAACAAGGAGTACCTCGATTCGGAAGAAAGCGCCGTTGCCAGATTCAGCTGCTGTAGCCGACAACTTCTCGATGACAGAAATCACGATGGAGCAAAATTTTCACTAGTTAAGGGCTTTCCCAGAATAACCGGTGAACAGCCATACAGCCATACCATCCGGAAATAGTTACTCGCAGTGTGGATTCTGAAGCCACCGTCCCATATGTCTGCCTCTGTTTACTGTACGTCACAGGGTCATAAATTGTCATGGCAGGTGTGCCACCAACACATGATTTAAGCGTGCGAAAGAGTCGCCCGGACTAATGAATCACAGTACACATGATGCGAGGTTGACGGAGAGTGCAGTGTTACGAAAGTGCTCTGAGTAATTTCATGTGAGAGATGTTGACGTGGTTGAGATGTGTCTGCTGGTAAGTCATGCTATTAACTTGCACCGACGAACGGTGTAGGAACCTACTATCCAAAGATGTAAATCTAACTGTTCGCTACAGCATCCAACAGAAGATGTGTATTTTCAGCAAAACAACTAATTCCACTTCCACTCTAGAATTTTGTCATAATAGTTTCAGAAACACATTAGAGATATAAGTGCATTTTTAGTGCTATATAAACTATCTGATTGCAGTCCTATTGGGCAGAACTGAGATCCCATCGATCGAGATATAAGTGGTCTGGGTCTACAGCCGACCAAATTTAGCTTTCATAGGTGACGAATGAGCGGTCAAGGATAAAGATGGTTTCCTAAAGTCCCTGTTCTCTCGCTGAGTTCATATCAGTTGATGTTATCAGAATGAAAGCACATGCCACACTATATTAGTCAGATCTTTCTAAGTAAAATTTTTCATGTGTAAATACGTGTTAGGTAATTATCTAAGAAACATTTCATGATAGTTCCAAAGAAAATTTCATCTCAACTGCCACTTATAAATTCCTAATTGTTTCCATTTTACTGTAGGGATTTGGAAATTCCCATCAATAATGGAATTGCCTAGGGGAATAAATAGCAGTGAACACAGCTTTTCTTTGAAAATGTAAGCTATTTCCGTTACTACTGTGGTAGTAGAAAACAAGGTGTTATTATATAGGCCTGCCCATTAGATACAGCCGGCCGGAGTGGCCGTGCGGTTCTAGACGCTACAGCCTGGAGCCGAGCGACCGCTCCGGTCGCAGGTTCGAATCCTGCTTTGGGCATCGCTGTGTGTGATGTCCTTAGGTTCGTTAGGTTTAATTAGTTCTAACTTCTAGGCGACTGATGACCTCAGAAGTTAAGTCCCATAGTGCTCAGAGCCATCTGAACCATTTTGAACCCACTAGATACAGAATTATTGAGATATTAAAATCGACTTCTGGAGCTATACGTCACAAATCATAATACTGCATGTGTCTGGATAGCGAGAAATATAGCAAAATCCTAATTAGAAAAGAGAAAACCAAAACAATTGTAATTTTCCGGTGCAATGTGTAATTTTAAATAAAAAATTTCTGAGGATCAGTAAAGTCAATTACAAAGTGGTTTTATTGATAAGAATTTTATCGAGTAATTACTGCTAAAACAATTCTTGAGAATAATGTCAAATGATGTTATAGTAATTGTAGGGTATTTTTTCGAAGCAGTTGGTCGTCATCTTCCGGTTCTAGAGACCTCTCTGCCTTCTCATCTGCACTTTTAGAAGAAAAGCAGCTACACCGTGCCACCTTCACACATTTACTACAAGATACTATATTACGCCAGGTAACTGTTTAAACTGGAAATGTGTGCAAAATATACAGTTCTGTATCCTATTTTGTTTGACAATTCCATCAGCAAAGTTCGCACTTGCATACTTGTTCAACTGGAATTGTTTTTTTTTCCATAGACGGTCAAACTGTTGTTTTGGCCCAAACATTTTCTTGCGGTACAGTTTTTTCTTCTGATACTGACGTACTGATGTTAAACTAACCTCCCACAAACACTGATACAAAAGCAGTATTTTGCCACACACGATAAATTAATCCCCTAAAAGGAATTAACTCATTCCACTTTAGGTAGCTAAATTATGGGTTTGAGTAGAAAACATACGTCGTAAACAGAAGGTGTGAAATGGCTAACCATTACACATTATGAATTTTTACTGAAGTATTTTTCATTCATAGTTGGGAAATAATAGGTTCTCAAATTTGAATATGTTCGTCTGTCTATGGATAATGTTAGTACTTTCTACGGATGAATCAGTTTCATTCATACCATGCATACGTGGAAATGACAGAGAAAAATTATATAAAGGATAGCGACGACCTAAAGTTCTGGAAAAGTAGCAGAGTATTGTAGCGTAATGCTATCTTCGTATACATCACTAAGTTTTAGAATTTCGTTCTTGAGAAATGTCTTTGTTATATTTCGTCAAAATATGCAGCATTTAACCGTAAGGATTTCGTACTGTTGCAGGGTTCAAGGGGAAATCTCCTTTGATGGCGGTTTCCAATCGCAGGCGACTGGGCACGGGAATTTGCCGATGTCCTCCGCAAGGGGATTACGTCTACAGGCTACCTGAATTCGTGAACAGGCAATTTTGTCGGTCGTTCGCTTTCCCCGCATGTACTCGTTTATTCGTTTGGTTCCATCGCCAGTCGCTCTGCCTTCTTCCCTGTGCCACTATGACACACACACAAACATATACACATTCGCACACTCACGCACACAAACACTGACAGTCACTAAACAGAGGAGGAATGTCAGACGTGAATTGATAATCTGGGAACGTGGAGTATTTACCCTGACGTGTATTTCATTTTTATTTTAGCGATGCGATTTACACTATAGGATAAACACCGCACTGTTTTGCTGTTATGCACTTAGGTGGTAAAAGTTGAAAGAAACAAGATTCTGAACTACGACGAGTAAAATCAGTAACAGAAGATAGCAATTAATCTCTGTTGCAGCCCTTTCAGACGACCAGGCCGGTTGAGCGAGGAGCATGTCCACCAAAGAAGATGGCCTTCCACTAGAAAACTTTCCTTTAATGCTTCAAAATGTGTCCTATCAATCAATTCCTTTTACTAGTTGTCATGAATTTTTGTCCTTGAATCGATTAAGTGCCTCATCATTAATATCTGATTTATTTAGCTAATCTCTAGCGTTCTTCTGTAGCATCTCATTTCAGAAGTTCCTGTTTTCGTCCTGTCCGTACTGTTTATCTTACACGTTTCACTTTCGTATACTGCTACAATTCAAAAACATAGTTTTAGAAAAGGCTTTCGAACACTTTAAATTATATTAGGTGCTAAAATTTTTTTCTGGTTTTAGATAACATTTAGATATCTACATTTTAAACCTGCTACCTTCATAATCTCAAAAATTGTATTCTAGTAGACACTGTTAAAAGTTTTCTCTAAACCTACAAGTACTGTAAACACAGCATTTCCTTCCTTTAGTGTATGTTCTAAGGCAAACCGTAGATACAGTATTACCTAGCGTGTTTTTATGTTTCTCAGAAATCCACACTGATCTCTCCAGTGATTTGCTTATACTAATCTTTCCATTCTGCTGTAAATAAATTGTGTTAGTATTTTACAACCTTCAATTATTCAGCTGATGGATAGGAAATATTAACACCTGTCTGCACATGTCTGACTAACGTTATTACACACTTCCTTAAGTCTGTTTTTTTACCCATTCTCGTATCTTGTATACCTGGTAGAATAGTTAGAACATGATAGGTTTTCTCAAGGATCTAAGTAATTCCGAGGGAATGTCATTTATTCCATGTGACCTGTTTCGGCTTAAGTCTTTCAGCGCTTCGGCAAATTACTCGGGCAGTATTATATTTCCTGTCTCATTTTCGTCTTCTTCTTCTTCCCTTTCCAGAATATTATCTGTCAGTTTCTTTTCTTTGTGTTGCTACTCCTTTATTCCCTCCACCTTTCAGCCTTCCCTTTTATACTTAATACTGGTTTGCCATCTTAAGTCTTGACATTCTTATAGGCGGCATCTATCTATCCCACAGTAAAGTATATTTGTACAGTTCTGGTTTAATCTTTAGCTCTCCCTACTCTACCATTTTGTACTTCCACTCAGCCTTACTCTTAACCGCCCGTTTATTCTTGTTTATTCTTTGGAATGCATTATTTGCTGGGCATCTGTATTCTGATCTTTTCTTAATTAAATCTATAGACATAGTCGATATCAATTCAGGCAGGCTAGGAAAAAATCTTACCTTCATAGTCTTGGATGTCATTGAATTTAGCATATGTTAAATTGAAGAAACCTGTATTTTTTGTTTTCTCCTTAAATTTTATGCTACGAGATGGAGCCCTCCAAAGATTACACTACGCGTACTATTTTGAAAATGAGAATTTGACAAAAATTTTAAATTGCTGTATCTGTGGAACACTTCTTGATGTTTTGTTGGTTTTTTCTTTATTTGAAAGAAAATTGCTTTATGATTACAAAAAAATCCTCCATTTAGACTTATCTGTCAAAATTCTTTTTCTATAGCGTTCTAAACCTTTTTAAAATCTACAGAGAAAAATATTTTTCAAAAATTGTCAATCCATAAAACTTTGATTTTTTTCTGTTGATTAGTATCTCTTAGTTCTACATTCCCTGAAGAGGAGAACTTCCACATTTAGGTTTAACAGGTTTTATAAACAATTGAAATGTTTGCCATACATAAAATCTGCTTTATTACCATAATATCACATAACAGACTCATCTGAATCAAATCCTGGTCTTATGTAACATAATCTCATATTTGCCATACATAAAATCTGCTTTATTACCATAACATCATACAACAGACTCATCAAAATCAAATCCTGGCCTTATGTAACATAATGTCATTTTTGAAAGATGAGTAAGAAACTCATTTTTCAAGCATTTGAAATGGTTCCAAAATGTTTGTGGAAGGTCCAAAGACTTAAAGGTTTCAATTTATTCAACTTCTGTGGGCTCTATTTTGTACTGAAATTAGACAGTGAATGGGTTGAAAATGTGTTCCACTACTTCAGCATCTTCCTTTGATACAGAGTGATACCTTTTTGTTGAATGGTTCTAATCGGAAAAAATGGTTCAAATAGCTCTGACCACTATGGAATAGTAGTTAAAACTTGCACCTTTTCACTATAAGATGCACAATATTCAACAGCTGAATTGATATTTATGAAAAATTCCTCGCAAAAGGTGCAAGACTGTTTTGGCTCATTTACTTCTGAACGAGGAATTTCTACTTTGAATAGTGTGGTCAGTTATGCTGTAGTGTATTCATCCATCGCTTGATGTAAAATCTGCATCACCATGGGAGGCTTCACCTTGTTCAGACACTATCATTGTTGTTACTCTGCCAAAACATTTAGAACAGAAAATGTCGTCACTGGCCACATCTTCACTTTGAAACAGAGTTTTCAAATGAGAACACATATTTCCAACCTGAATGAAATCTGACTTTCTGTTTGTCTTATGCATCAATCTTTTGTGGATATGCAAATAGTTAGCACACTTTACTCTCCTGTGGCACCAGTCAGAAGACATTTGAAACGGTCCTTTTCGCGAAACACATGGCAACTGTGTCAGCCGGCAAATTCCTCACGAAAACAAAGACCTCACTGGATGGTCTCAGGTTTCTTAGAAGCCTCTTCAGCAAACAAATTTGCACTGAACAACTACAATATAGAAACGTGCAAAGAACAACCACGACACAGAAACTGACAAGAAACTACAACAAAGTGTAAGAAATATCTGCAACAACCAAGAAAAGACATAAGTGCAACAATGAAAGTGATAAGAAATAATCGCAACAAAGACAATAGCAATAAACATTCTAACAAAGAAATCAGTAAGAAAAAACTTCAGTGAAGACATACATTATCCTTGAAAGTTAAAAAAAGATTTTTTAAAATAAAACCTGTCCAACTTAAAACTGGAAGCTCTCCTTTAGAAAGAATATAGCAGTACTTGGTACTAATTAACAGAAAAAATCTAACTTTTCTGGATTTGCATTAAAACAATTTTCTAAATTATAAAAAGAATTCAAAAGGCAACAGTAAAAGAACTCTGACAGATATGCCCAAATGGAGAATACCAATGTAATCATGAAGCAATTATCTTTCAAATAAGAAAACTCGAACAAAATATCTAGAACTGTTACAGAGATACAGCTTTTAAAATTATTTTTTTTGAAATTCGCGTCTTCAAAATGGTATTCGCAGTGACATTTTTGGAGGCCTGTATGTCGGGGCAGGAATTTTTTTCGGAGAAAACAATGCAATACGAGTTTCTTACCTACTCGTTAGTTTGAACATATATTAAATTCAGTAACATCCGAGATTATGATGGTAACCACCTTGCCTGAAGTGATACGGACTATGCCTATACCTTACTCTTTCTCCATGGACTTCTGTCCTCTACAGCCTTCATTAGTATTTCTCTGAAAGTTCCTAATTCGCCGTTTCCCCTGTTTCGGTCAACCACTGGCTTTGCTTTTTTTCAACAACGAAAATTTGTGCTATACGGGAACCCGTACTGATTGCATTCTGCGTGCAAATCATCTTGAATAGCTTCTATTTTCATTTTTTTTACACCGAACCCATATATCCTTCTTACGCAAGCACACAATCCTATTCTTCGGTAATATTTCATATCAGATAGCCAATGTCTTCAAGCTAAAAGGTATAAATATATCTTTAACCGTTGAGAAGAGGACTAAGCAGAAATTACCTCATACCAGCAACACATGAAACCGCGACACCACACCTAACAGATGTATGCCAAACTAAATGGTGGGATCGTGACTGTTTCTACTTAGGTCAGACAGGTAGATAGATCATTTGAAATCAGATTCAAGGATCACATGGCAGCACAAAAAATAACGAAAAAATACCACATATCAAGAGTAGCCACTCCTGTATGAAACTAAAGACAGTATTAATATCACAGATACCAGCACTTTACCTAGCCGACCTAAGGTCCAAAAGCCAGACATCCTTGAAACACTCCAGATATACAAACACAGAAAAAAAAAGATCCTGAGTCTATTATAAACGATAACATATACAATGCTATTATCTCGGTTTTTAAAAGCAGCCGTCATTATTAAATTTACAAACACACACACACACACACACACACACACACGAGCGCGCGCGCGCGAGCGTACCGTACCACTCCCCGATGGTTTCTACCTCCATGAGCTTGAGAATAGAGATATATTTTTATATTATTACAAGTATGTAAATTTCTATACACTAATTAAAATGATAATCCATATGTTACTTGAACCTTTACTTGATTATAGGGTGTAATGTGTAATAAATGTAATACTAACAACCCAAAGCTCTGACACAATCAAAACGTAATATCTCCATCTATCACTCCTTTTATCCTCTCTCTCTGAAACCCGCCCTCACACACACACACACACACACACACACACACACACACACACACACACACACACACACACGCATACACAACACCAATGTAACATAGTAATAATAACTGAAATGTTGTTCATATATAATTTTTTCCACTGTTGGTGACATAACTATTACATGAAACGTTGTTGATATGTCATCGTAAGCCGGCCGCGGTGGCCGCTTGGTTCTAGGCGCTTCAGTCCGGAACCACACGTCTGCTGCTGTCGCAGGTTCGAATCCTGCCTCAGGCATGGATGTGTGTGATGTCCTTAGGTTAGTGAGGTTTAATTAGTTTAAAGTCTAGGGGACTAATGACCTCACATGTTAAGTCCCATAGTGCTCAGAGTCGTTTGAACCATTTGTCATTGTAATTACTGAAGTGTGTACAAAGCATTAAGTTAAGTAAACTTGACAGAAAAGTATCCATGACCATTGGAGATATTTACCGTTCCAATCCTATTTGTCAACGCAGCCATAGATCCCTACACTGTTTTGAGATAGTTCCCGAAACAGTGTTTTACTTTTGATGTGTTTCTTGGACTCTGAAATAGTGTATTGTTTTGTAACATGCTCTTTGCTCGAGTTAGTTTCCCGACGCCATCTTCGTAATTTTGGTTTTTACAAAATGTGAAGGTGTAAGTGATGTATCACGGCAGAGAAGGTGTCTTTGATCACTGGAGGTTTATTACTTCTCTATCTTTTTCTTTCTTGTGTTTTCTATATTTCCGTCAAAAATCTCCACAAAGCCATGAGCCATGGTCTGAAATAGTGTTCTTTTTTCTCTACTAGACAGTATCATAGACAATTCAATGTCGTAACGTGACCTATAGATCCCATGTTAAGCCACATAAATCAACCTGATGGAGGCTATCAACCTTCGAAACGCGCTGTGGAAATAAATAAACAGTCATTGGTAACAGTAATCTACTTCTTTCATTCGACGTTTATATTCCCTTTCACCTTCTTTACTTGCAGCATTTTTATATTCTCTCCATTTCTGACTTAAATTCAGCATTCCCTGTGTTATGCAGGAAGTTCTACTACTCCTTGTCTTTTTACTTATGTCATCCTCTGTTGCCTTCCCAATTTCATCTCTCCGACCACTCCATTCGTCTTCTATTATATTTCTTGTTCACGACTCAGCCAACTGTTGCCTAATGCTTCCTCTGAAACTCGCTACAAACACTGCTTCCTTCAGTTTATTGAAGTCCCATGTTCATAACGCTCCACCTTTTCTTCAACGACCTCAGTTTAATTGTGTATTAATAAGCAGTAAATCATAGTCATATTCCACATCTGTCCCTAGATATGTCGTGCAGATTGTACATGTTTTTACCAATACGAACGACATCTCTCCCATGAGTCGCCAGGCGCATTTTCTTTCGTGTTTCAGCAGATATTTTTAATTTCGTTTTTGCAGCGTGTGGCCGGTGTCAGCCCAGACAGGTTTTGCTCACCACGTCTTTCATACGACGCCCAGCATCGACAGACTACGTCGGATTGTTTCCCATTTCAAAGATCACGATTATTAAATCAGAGTTTTACATACGCATTTAATACAGCGCTACCAAAACATTATAGTAAGATATTCGTTTTACTAACATGTGTTAATAGGAACAGTAAGACACGAAGAAAAATCAGTACACCAGCAGCGACTAAGTAGCGGGGGTGATGGTGGTGCTGTCGCTGTTGGAGTACTCGTTATTCCTCGTGCTTTACTGTTCATGTTAAAAGATGCAGGCAAAACAAATGTCGCTCTACAATAGTTTGGGCAACTATCTCGAATGGCCAAGTAAACCGTCGCCTTCGATCGACGCTGGATCTTTCATGAAAGACGTGATGAGCACTATTTGTTTGGGTTGACAACAGTTACACATTGCAAAAACAAAATCGCAAATATGTACCTACACAGCGGAGAAAATGCAGCTGACGAATCTTAGGAGAGCTACACTGTATATTCAGTGTGAAATCTTCCAGGGTCCCCAAGTCTGTTCCATGTATACACCTTCTTTCCTGATTCTTGGACCAAGTGTGAGCGATGATGAGATGAGCTTACGTTCTGTGCAAAATTTACCAGGTGGATTTTTCTTCCGTTCTTTTCCCCTGGTCTATGATCTCTACTACCTTTTCTCCTCTCCTGTTTTCTACTACCAAATTTAGGTCCTCAAGCACAATTAATTTTGGGACTCCCTTAACTATCTGAATAATTTTCTTTGTCTCATCATACGTTCTTTCACTTTGGATACATATATTTGTACTACTGTGGGTGTGGTTTGTTACGTGTCTGTCTTGGGAATATAACTGTAGGAGCGATCCTATCTATGCTTAGCAATTGCTAAACATGTATGAGAACTGTATACACGTCCGAATCTTTTTCTTCTCTCTCTTCCTGCCCATGTCCTCCAGCCCCTCTGTCGGGTCATCTCCTCCTTTTCCCTCTCTCTTTGTCGATATCCTCCTCCTGCCACCTTCTCGCAGTCCATCTCCTGCTCCGCCACAAATCTGACTCCATCTCCTCCTCACCCCTCTCTCTGCCCGTCTCCTCGTTGCCCCCTCTCTCTCCATCTGCTCTTCTACTCCCTTTCTCGATCTGTCCTTTCTCACTCTCTGACGACGACTCTTGTTTATTGTTATTGCAAACGAAACCTTTATTCGGAAACAAAGTCGCTTAAAAATGAATGGTTAAATCCCTTAGAAACATTAATATGAGCTTTGCAGAAGAGATCTTTCTAGCTACTGTATCTTTGAGTGTAGTGGATCCAGTGACATATTTGCTACAGTTTTAATCAGCAAACGGGTATGGTTCATGTTCTATAGCAGTATTAGTATTCAAATCATATATCGGTAAACTGTAAAAAGAACTTTCCTCTCAAAACTGACTGTGAGGAAGAAAACAAAACTGCACAGCGTTGTGTATGCGTTTTCTGTGTAAAATTATATATAAGGAGAAAGAATATACTCGTTTGTGGAAGAAACAATTTCTCAAATGGTTTGAAAGCCGTTGTGTGTAAGTTATAACTGACTGTGAGGTAGAAAACTAAACCACACGTTTTCACAGCACAGCATTTTCTTCCTCGTAGTCAGTTTTATCATTTTTGTTTATTAAAAATATTTAGCTTATGTCCATCTGAATGTTAGTAAAGTATTGTGTAAGAAACTGAGGAAACTCCAGATTTTGCTAACAATGTCTTCCCATTATCTATAAATATATATTTCTGTACAATATGTATTACAACACTATTTTTCCCATGTCCATCTGAACGTTTATTAGATTGCTTAAAAATATGAAGCACATTCGTCATTAACTTTTTCAGCTTTTAGCTAATTACCTTTCCCGCTTATGCATTATACACAGATTTATAAACTACATACGTTAAAGAAATATGTAGTAAGTCTATCTCCATCTAAACGTATATTAGAGTATTTTTTTTCTAACCAACGTTTCCTCTCTCTCACTATATATATATATATATATATATATATATATATATATATATATATATATATATATATATATATATATATATATATATACTGTTTCACTAGATGTGTTTGCCTCCGTAAGTTACGAAGTAATAGGCGACGGAAATATTTATTGCGGTAGGTCCCCAGATAATCTAAACCGGATCGTATTGCTCCGTAACACCGGCGATGTTACATCTTGTCCGCAGATCCTTTGGAAGGCGCAATGCATTGTGGATTCAGGAACATGGACACACGTTTCAACATCTCATTTAAATCAACTTCCGACAACCAGAACATCCATCACCCGCCACAAAACCATGTATATCTACAGCGTTTGGTATCTGCCCCTGTAACTATGAAGTTTTGTAGCTCACAAACTAAAACTGATAGGAATGTAATTTAAATTGATGTGTACACAGCTGATGTTACTGATTCCAGTGCATGATAGAAACAACTATTGTTCCATTTAAAATTGATTTAAGACTAAACAAAGAATTACCATGGATATACGAGAAAAAATTCGTTGAAACACAGATTTCTTTATTCATGCACATCTTACAAACAATAGATGCCACTGAAAGGTTGATTTCGTCTTCCTAGACTTCCAAAAGGCTGTTCTTGATTACAAACCAAGAACCGATCACACGAAATATCCTTGCAGATTTGTGTTTTCGTAAAGGAATATTTGACTAATAAAATCTAGTAGGTTATACTTGACAGAGAGTATTCAACAAAAACGAAAGTATCGTTGGGGGTACCTCAGGGAAGCTTAACCAGAGTTCATATTTTTTCATCATACATGATCAATTTATGATATAGTATTAAAAGTACTATAAGAGTGTTCTCTGAAGATCCTGTTATGTGTAGGAATATGTTGTCCCTAACTGATCGCACAGAATTTAGGGAAGAATTGGAAAAAAATTCCTGTAGTGAAGCGAATCGCAGGTCTCTTGAAATGTTGTTAAATGGTAGTTAATGCCTATAACAAAGAGAAAGAGACGTGTAGCATCTGATTACAAGATTATTCTTGAATATGTTGAGTAAGTCACAACGTATAAGTATGTAGTGCATGTACTATGAAGCGATATGAAATAGGCCAATCACAAAACAAATTAAGAGGAAATAAGCCACATATGCAAAGGAAAACGTATATAAGACGCTAGTACGATCAATTGTAGTCTATTGTACGACTGTTAGGTTTCGTTATCAAGGAGGTATGACAACAGACGTGGAACTAATTCTGAGAAATGCTGCCAGGATTGAAAAAGGTCGGAGTAGCAGACACAAAAGGGTAACAGAGATTATTCATGAAAGTAAAGAGTCCTTGGTGGGTAGTATAATGATGCTGATTCTCGCTCAAAGAGCATTAGCATTAATCACTCCAGGTTGAGAACAACGATTCTAATTTCGCAGTATCCCCCCCCCCCCCCATAGAAATTTATTTATACTCACTGAATGAGTTTTTCATTTCATGAAAATATTAAAAATTGCAAATATCTAAAATTTATTCAGATCCAATAAAGTGCATTGGAAGATCTTTATTTACTTTTTTACCTTGATAAATTAAATGTAATCCAACAATATTATCTAATTTATCATCATCATTTGTAAAGGTTTTAGTAATTTTAAAATACTTAGGTATTTATTTTTGTATTCTAAGAAACCATTACTAGATTGTTATATCATCACACAATTGTTCTGGCGAAAAATTCTCCAAATTATTGATATAATTTCGATGACTAATAATTATTAAAGTTTCTTTCACTTAGTGATATAAATTGGCTGCATTTGGTAGTAAATTATTCTAAAAAATGCTCACAATTTCGATGTCTATTTCTGATTAAATCTATTCGATTTTGTACATTTTTAAATTGTGCTCAAATAATATAATATCCCTAATTTAGATAAAGAGATCATGAAATAAGAAATTTGGTTTTAAATTTAGTTCATTTAATTGACGAACAACATGTGGTAATAAACTATTTATTCGTTCATTTCTTACCTGAAAATTTATATAGCTTTATCAAAATGTTCATCTCTCATATTTATATAATTATCTCTAACATTATTCAGTTCTTCTAAATGATTTAGTAGCCTTTATAAAGACACTTTATATTAATCTTTGTTTTATATTGGCTATGGTTCTGAATTGATAGCAAAACATTATGAGTAACCGATTTTAAAATTTTTTTGTTTTTTGTCTTTTTAGTTTGATATTAAAGAATGTAACCCAGTTTTGTTAGTAAATATGGTCGAATTTTCCTTTCTTTTTGAGGGCAACTTCCAAACATCTTTAAAATTTTCTGATATTGTAGATCATCTTTTTGAAAATTCTTCTTAATACCTTGCTTTTTATCTTTATATTCTAAATGTTTAGCCACATCTTTGGCCTTAAACCATGGATTATTATTTTGATGAATAATTATTAAATTTTTTATCATTAAATATTCATTGTTATTTTTTAATCCACTTGTGACATCATTTATACATAATAAAATTTTATATATTTGTATTTTTTAATGCCAATAATTTTTGCTTTGCAAATGGAAAGCGAAAATAAAATTATTTGTCCATTATTCAATCAAGAAAAAGAAAGTCATAAAAAAATTTAAATGACAAAAATGAATAGGCCTTCAAAATCGGGTTTTATACAAAGGAAAAAATATGAATGTAGAGTAAAATCAATATGTTCGTATAAAATAACTTTATAAGGAGGTTGTTTGTGTTGCTACCCCCAGATGATAATGATAATAATCAGGATTTGTACACTGAGAAGTAAGTTTAAAGAGTTTATTAACAAAAGACTGATTATAAGACACACATGCTACACACACCCATCGTCACCTTGTCTGACATTGTAACACTGACTAATTATGGTCATATCGTAAGGCTGCATGGTGAACTAAGGTAAGAACCATATTTGTGCACGAGGTCACGCTAGTTATACGGCGCGCTGCAGACTACGGCCAGTGCCATACTCTCTTATGGCGCGCTGCAACCGGAGGCACATCTACTGTCCAAACAAATTGTCAGCATTCCAAGATATATCGGTTGGCGAGTGTGTGTTACATATTGTATGGCTGCGTGGAATCCCATAGTCCCTTACATCACTCTCCCGAGAGAAAAAGAGCAACTTTAGGTGGCTAAAAATGACCTCCTGGGCGTTATGAATTTATTTCACCATTCATGGCAACTGAAGGCATTACAAGATGTCTTTCATTTGCAGACACAGTAACGTTCGGTTCAGAGAAGCGAGCTTTCAGTCTTCGTACATGAAGAATCTTGTTACAAAAGACAAGTTCATAAAAGGAATCCAAACACAACACTGGCAATCAAGTATGCATTAACGTTACAGGATGAATCGATGGACTTAATTGTATTTGCTGCTTCAATGAAGTTTAACTCATTATAGGAAGAAATTACATTTCACGGATCCTTAATTAAATCATAGTATTCAGATAAGGAATGCTTCCCATATGTTAATATTATGAATAATTGTAATAAGAAGATAATATTCTCATTAATGGCAAATGTCTAGCTGCATGGAATGTAGTTGGCATTACAATAGGCATATCAAATAGTTCACATGATAAATCACAATGTGTGGCATCCAAGATTAATCCACTATTAGTCAATTTGATTGTAAATTATAGCTGAGGTATAGCATAATTTTTACATGTACATGTGACATCAAAGGTGGTGTTAAATGAGAAAACTATACATTCAGAACATCATTTGAGAAATGGATGATAAAGAGGCGTTAAAATTCTAGGCAATCATCTCCTGGGGGATGATTGATAAATAATTCTTTTTCACAGCTGTACACTCCACTATCTAAGAATACTGCTGAAGCAGGACACAATAACTTATGACTACATTTACACATATGCATATCGTTTTCATTCAGGGACACAAAATATCTTCGAGTCTTGCTGATCAGTAGACACTCATTTTGTACATACTTTATATCAATACCTGCCTGTCTCCATTTCAAGGTTAAGTATAAATCTAAAACATTTCTAAATTATGCTTTGATCTAGAAATAGGTATAGAAACAACAACAGTTAATTTAACTCCAATCATTAAAGAGTGTGTGGTTGTTAACTTGTACTAAGCTTATAAACTGTAAGAGTTAACAGGGTAAATCATAGTATATGTTGCATCTAGCTTTCGTTCAATTGATTGTAGGATCTGTAAAAATTATTCTGGATGTTGTAGTACACTGCTCAAACAATCATTTGAACTACGTTCTAAAGCTGTCCTTAGGTTAAGGCATCAGTTCTAGCATTTGATAAACGATCAGTAATCCTTAACAAATGAGTGTTTAAGTGTGCACTCACAGCATTCAATGCTTGGAATAGTTCTTCGGTATTAGCATTTGGTTAGTTACAAATTACTTGTAAATGTGAGATAAATTGCTTTACAATCTGTTTAATGAAAACTGTGTGGTTAGTAATGGTTCTTTGCATATTCTTTAATACGGTAATTTCATTACAGGGGTTAGATGAATTTGCACTGGACTGTTGCTCGAGAGCTAATATTTTTCCTGTAACTTCCAGTACATCTCGACTAGTTAAAATACCAAATACAGTACAAGGGATACTCCCTCCAAAATCGAACCAGGCACTTTTACACCTAATTAAAGTTATATGTGACAAAAGCTTTAACAACAGTAAATCTCATGTCCATAATTAGCAAATGTAGACTCTACCTGCCTTTTTGCTGTGATGTACCCATTTCCTAAATTGTATCATTGATCTTGACAGAACGAATTGGATCAATTTGCTTCTTTAAAGAATAGAGCTGTTGCTGGATTTTACTCAGATTCTACTTGAGTGCAAGTTTTACATTACTTGTTGAAACTAGGATGTTGGATTGTCGTTCAAACAAAACACCTGTACTCTGTGGTACTATTACTACAGCATTACTACAGCATTACTACAGCATTGCTATCATAGCAAACATTAGAATAAAAACCAACATGGTGAACTAGTTTAAGTACCAGAATTAACAATGAACATAAAATAATTGAATAGCTTGTGGTAACCTGTGGAATAAAAGGTTTACCTTCACTTATGCACTCGTGTAATAGCTTCAATACTAAATTTTCACAACACATTCACATAAGCACATGGCTGAAATAAACATACATATTGCACTCTCACACACTGCACACGTTCACACAGATTGTCGGGGTGTTTCGAACAGGATCACTTGGAACGTGGCGATGCCTTGGACTTGAAGTCAGCACTGCGACCTTGCGATTCTCGCTTCCTAGGTTTGAGAACAGCAGGTCTGCCTCTCAGCCAGTCCTCGTCACCATACAGTGTTACAGGAAATCTATTCAGAAATGGCTTTACTCGACTGAAATGAACGACAGTCGAACATAAGGAGAGTTGGAGCTTAAGAGTGACTGGCAACAATACCTCAAAGATCGGGTATGGCCCTTTCCAAAACGTCTTAGACTTTTTGACTTGACTCTTCTTTAACACCACGTTTCTGAGATACACAAGATCTCCAACTCTATACTGTGGGACTGCTGCTCAGCGGTCATACTATCTTGCTTGCTGAAGAATGGATTGACGATTTCGCTGTTTCACTTCCCTCCATGCTTCCTTTAGTTTATGTGCTAGATCCCTTACGTGTTCATTGCTAATTCTGGCAGTCGATTGTGCAAAGTCCAAGGGTGAATGCATTCGTTTTCCATAGACGATCTCATATGCACTTAGGGCAGTTGAGATGTGTATTTTGGCTTTGTAACAATTTACCAAGTACAGTAAACAGATATCCCAAATGTCGTGTTTTCTGCCCACATAATGGCTAACCATTTTAATAACTATTCTGTGGACGTGATCGACTCCTCTATTTCCTTCAGGGTGTGCTGGTGAAGTCCTTAACTGAGTTATTTGCATGAGCTTACAAGTCTGTTTAAGTAATTCACTCATAAAATTCTGTTTTTGATTACTAATTATGCTTAATGGTGATCCAAACTTACGAATCCATTCTTTTACAAAAACTGTAGCTATAGCCTCAGCACTCTGATCAGGTATTGGTATGATGAGAAGGTATTTAGAGAAATGATCTAACATTGTCAATATGTATTTGTTTCCACTTTAGTCTTAGGCAACGGTCCTATAACATCTAGTCCTACTCTTCAAATGTTACACTTGTCTGTGACAGTTCTTGCAATGGCGCTCTACTTTTTCCTACATTATTCCGTCTCTTACAGGAATCACATTGTGAAACAAATTCGAAAACGTCAGCTTTGCGACTCAGCCACCAAAAAATTTTACCTATTTTAATGTTTGCTGCTTTTGCACTGCAATGTCCCGATAATAAAGAAGCTGCTCTTTCATGCTTTCTGGAATAACTGGGCGTTTTCCTTTATTAGTGATTTTGTACAATAAGTCATCTGTTTCGACGAAAGTTTATCTTTTTCAATAATTTGCCTTGTGGATCTTCTCCTTGAGCTGCCCTTAACTCTTCTTTTCGACTTATTGTAACACAAACATTGACTTTTCGACTCATTGCATCAGCATTCACATGTTGTTTATTAGCTCGGTGAATAACCTTAAATTGGTACTCACTTAGTCTTAATGCACATCTTGTGAAACTTGGATCCTTTAAGCTCAATAACCTTTTAAGTGTAACACGATCTGTAATAACCATAAATGTTCTTCCTGTTAAGAAACATATGTTGTGTTTTACCAGAAATCAAAGCACAGAGTTCCTTCTCAGTAGTAGTATAATTACATTCTGTTTCGTTTAATTATCTGAAAGTAAATGAGATTGGATGTTCACAACCATCAACATCTTGTGACAATATTGCACCTATGCCAAAACTGGATGCATCTGTTGAAATAATAAAAGGTTTAATGAAATGCAGATAGGCTAACACGGGGACCATGGTTAGAGCAGTTTTAAATTCTTCCATTTCCTTCTTGCATTCTGTTGACAAATTAAATGTGGCTCCTTTTTTTAGTAGCTGTGTCGATGGACATGCTATATTCACATAACCGGCTATAAATCGTCTGTAGAAATTGGATAATCCCAAGAATGAGTGTACTACTATCAAATTCTGTGGTTCAGGAAAGTTCTTTAAATCTTCAATTGATTTTGGATCAGGTGGAACACCTTCACTGGTTATAACATGACCAAGGTAGTTAACATTACTATATGCAAAATGATGTTTGCCTATTGACAAAGACAGTTATGGGCTTCTTATAAGCTCAAAAACAGCTTGTAGTCTCTCAGTATGCTGCTTCCTGTTTTCACCAAATATTATTACATCATCAAGATAAACAAGTGCTGGCGTTTGGGTGATCCCTCGTGAAACAGAATCCATCAGGTATTGAAATGTAGCTGGAGCATTACAAAGTCCAAATGGCATATGAAAATACTCGTATACTCCTGTAGTCGTTCCAAATGAAGTTTTTGCTTGATCATCTGCATGCACAGGTAACAGGTGATAACCACTTGTTAAATCACATGGTGAAAAAATTCGACATCTGCCCAAGAAATCCAAAGTTTCCTCTAAATTCGGTATGGGGTGAATGCCAGTTGTGGTCACAGCATTTAAAGATCGCTAATCAACACAAAAACGGAACTGTGGTTTTCCAGAAATTGGTTTCTTCTTTACAATTACAACAGGTGAACACCATGGTGGTCCGGTCCCAGATCGACGGGCACGTGCACATTCCGCCGACCACTGGCGACAACATCGATGTACTGTGGAGACCTCACGCCCCACGTGTTGAGCAATTCGGCGGTACGTCCACCTGGCCTCCCGCATGCCCACTATACGCCCTTGCTCAAAGTCCGTCAACTGCACATACGTTTCACGTCCACGCTATCGCGGCTTGCTACCAGTGTTAAAGAGTGCGATGGGGCTCCGTATGCCACGGCAAACTGGCTGACACTGACGGCGTCGGTGCACAAATGCTTCGCAGCTAGCGCCATTCGACACCGCGGTTCCTGGTGTGTCTGCTGTGCTATGCGTGTGATCATTGCTTGCACAGCCCTCTCGCAGTGTCCGGAGCAACTATGGTGGGTCTGACACACCGGTGTCAGTGTGTTCTTTTTTCCATTTCCATTTCCAGGAGTGTAGTAAGTTGCTTTAAAATTAAATTTTTGTAATCCATCTTGATTTTTAAAATTAGAAGAAAATTTCATGTTAGTTTTAATTGCTCTTCTTTGTATTAAAATATTCTTTAAGTTACCGATTATTTCTTCATTAATTTGATTAAAAAGTTCTGGAGGCCTAATAATATTATCATTAATATAATTCCATATGTTATTCATGTTGATTTAAAGCATAAGCCCTTATATAAATTGTTTTAGGTACTTGAAAAAATCGTCATCCTGAAAATTGGCACCTAATAAATTTTTCTGAGAATTTTTTTGTTTCATTTCTTAATATTTATGTACTACAGGTTTTTGAAAATAATCCTTATTATATTATTAATATTTTCCCCAATCAATTCATTAGATCAACTAATTGTTGTTTATTATGATTAGAATAATTTTTAAAATTTTTTGTTTTCTAGATTTTTTGAAGATCACTGAATGACTTTGTACTAAAATCGTTGTTGTTACTAATTTTACCCTCAGATCTTTTGACAACAGGTATTAATTTTCTTGTTTTTAGTTAAGAATTTTTTTTAATTTTATGAGAACTTTTAAATACTCTTTATTTAATTCATAATTGTTATCATCATTATTAATATTTACATCCCCCCATGAACCATGGACCTTGCCGTTGGTGGGGAGGCTTGCGTGCCTCAGCGATACAGATGGCCGTACCGTAGGTGCAACCACAACGGAGGGGTATCTGTTGAGAGGCCAGACAAACGTGTGGTTCCTGAAAGGGGCAGCAGCCTTTTCAGTAGTTGCAGGGGCAACAGTCTGGATGATTGACTGATCTGGCCTTGCAACATTAACCAAAACGGCCTTGCTGTGCTGGTACTGCGAACGGCTGAAAGCAAGGGGAAACTACAGCCGTAATTTTTCCCGAGGACATGCAGCTTTACTGTATGATTAGATGAGTGCACTAAGCAGATTCAGAAGGATGTAGGTTGCAGTAGGTACTGGGAGATGAAGCAGCTTGCACAGGATAGAGTAGCACGGAGAGCTGCATCAAACCAGTCTCAGGACTGAAGACAACAACAACAACATCAGGATTTATAATAAGTATTGTTTATTAAGTGGAGTAGTTATTTAAATGTTGTGTTTTACAAATTAATCAAAGCTCTTTTATATTTTAGTTCTCTCTCTTCCTCATTTCTTTCTTCATTCCTTTCTTATAAAATAAACAATAAATTCCAACAGATCTCTGCTAGTTACATTTGAATAACCATTTTCTTTATAACAGTTTTCCTAATTTCTGTAACTCAATGTATATTGTATTTACTACAAAATTCTTAGTTTTGGTGGCTTTTTCAGTGTAGAGAGACAAAGCTTGGTTGTTCTTATTTATAAAGAATTGAATTTATTAGATCTTTAGATTTAGATACTGCAAAATTAGAATCATGGTTTATAATCTGGAATTTATAATCCAAATACTGATTCTGCCAGAATTAGCATAAGTATACTACTATTTGTGGAAGGACGAAGCAGATCTCGGAAAAACCTTTTGGATAAATTTTGACAATCTGCATTCAAAGGAGACTATGTGGCCAATACATTGCAATTATCATATACCTCTGGCTGGAATCATTTGAACAAGATAAGAGAGGTTACAACATGTACAAAGGCATATAGAAACATTCCTTTCACTCAAACTGCGATTGTAATAGGAAAGGAAATATATATTATTTCTAAAATGTACCCTCTGCCAAGCACCGATAACTTGCGGAATACCTACATAGATGCAGATATGGAGTGACTGATAACAAATAATATCACATGGCTATATTTATCAACATGTTGGGAGAAAATTAGCTGTATTGGTACATATTCCCAACTACGTGCACTAGTGGTTTGCATAACATCAGTTGGTTCTTGTGAATCAGACTCTTTGTGTTCAAAAGGTCTTTATTCGAAATAGAAGCTCTCGGCAACGGGGAGTTTCTTCAATTCAAGATTAAGTTTTAATAGACCGTCAGTAATACAGATATACCAGTCCACTAACTTCAGTCCATCACTTGTTGTTGTTGAACTATCATCAGTCCCATCATACTACCTCTTATTTTAGTTCAGTGGCTTCAAAAATATTTTGTAGCGTGAATTTTGCATGGAATGAGGTTCGGCTGGGTTTTTGTGCAGGTGTGGGTTAAATTTAACAACTAATTTGTTAGAAATAAAATCTTCTTGAGGACAGAAAAATAACAAATAAAATAAACTAAAATTGCAGACCAATGTAGTTGATGAAAGCAGGGCTGAAACAAAAGAATAACAGTTACAGTGCCCTCTACAGAATGAAACAGAAGTCTGTAGAACAGAACTGAAATCAGGATAATGTGGAAACAACAAGAAGAATTACAATGCATGGCCCTTGGCCACAGACATAGAAAGAATTAAATGTAGGACACTAAGAGAACTCTCAAAACGTAATTAAGGTCACCCAAATAGCGCGCACCTAAAAATTGTTCTACAAGTACTCCTGTCTCCAATTACCCACTGTGACAAGCTATTAGCAAATTTCTACAGGACTACCAGCGTATATATCTCAATAAAGTATTCTGTACAACAAAACATATAAATAAAACACTCTCATGGAACAAAACAGGAAGGTAAAATTTTATTGTGCAAATGGCATAAATCACATTAGTCACGCAACTACGCTACTGAGATGTTATCAAGAAAATCAAAGTGGCTCCCTCATCTAGAGAACACCTTCGCACACGCAGTGTGCCATAACCATAACAAACTGCATTATAATAACCGACTCTCAGTGTGTGATACCGCTTGTTAATCAGTACACTCATGGCATCACTTGTACCCCGCACTCTACACTAGATGGCATCACTTTGTCACCTCGATGCAGCTGTCGGTTACTAAAGCAAGTAGGTAATGTAATTCTCAAAATGAAGGAGCCCCTTTATCCACCTTCACTTGCACTGCCACCCTCTGGTACAGGAAAAGACACGAGTCACTCCTGCAGCTTGTTGCGTCCACACATGAGCAACACCCAGCGCTGGCAAATATAGTTGTCCCTAGACAGGTCATTCACATGCCAGCTTGGAGAAAACTACCCGTTTTTCCTCGTGCGCACCAATGGAATTCCACTCGCCCATCTCTTTCTCAACAGTTGCAGCTGTGACCTTTGCTACACCTTCTGTCTGCTATGATGATCTGAGTCGTGTAGGATCGACGCCCCAATACAGGCCCAGCGCGCTCTGAGGGGTGTTACGTGCTCCTAAAACGTCATCAACTGTTCCGTCTAGGCAATGACCAACGAGATAGCGACGTTTACCGAGCAAGAAGAAACAAATGCCTCGAATTAAAAACTCATAGCACACCTTCATAGTGTTACCTTCATTAAAATGTGTTGTTGGAAGAGTTAGTGTTCACTCGTATTTTTATCGTTCCGTAATTTGTATTAAAATCTCATGAAGTCTGCGCTCTCTATTCCATATGATTTCCGTTCTTCATGCTGAATATAATTTCTTTTATATATGATTACCTGCTTTCTCTATGTGCCAACCACGATTAACTTTGGGCTACTATGAGAGTTCATGTAAGGTTATGTGATATCAGCATGCAAGTTCTGAGGCTAACAGTGATGACCTGTTTCAAAAAAAGGCAATTGACATCTCTCAAACATCTATCACCATATCTCTCAGTGCACTCAAATGTAACCACTTCTTGTTACTGCACCACCAAAATCAACTAGCTTTTATTCTTATCTGCCATCAGTACATTAGCTGGCATGTCTGCAGCTATTGCGGAAGTCATGCAAACAAAACAGAATGAAGAAACATGTACACTACATTCAAAGTTCCCACTAGCACTTCAAATTTAAGTAGGCTAATGATCGCATATTTTCATGGTGCATTCACGCTAAATGTGCTACCATGCAGGATATAGAAGACAAAGTGAGTATGCAATAGTTAATATCAGTGTTTCAATAGGATGTAGACGTCACTGCGTATGAGACACAAGAAAGAATATATGTGCATACTAAAGAATAAAAGATTTAATGGATTCAGAGACCTCAGATCAACTACAGAACTAAGTGAATATTTTTCAGGAAATCACATCCTGCATCATGTGAAACATTTCAAAATTTCCGTACATTCATTTGTGGTTATTTACTTCTTCCTCTCTTTTTCATCTATAAAGCAACATGAGCATGTTTTCTGCACGTCAGGGAAATGTTATCTCGTCAAGGTTGTATTGGAGTGATCCTTAGTTCCTACACAACCGCATTGTTATTCTAGAGGTTGCGCTATGCAGAATAGAACAGAATAGGTGCTAAAATAAGGGTGTTACGAGCGCATCAAAAACAAATGTTTTCTAAAACGATCTCAGAGAATCTTAGGGAATACTTTGTGGGAATGGCATAAAAACCTCATATATTGATGATACCTTTAATGTATGCGTTCTACTGGAACTTTGTATAGGATTCTGTGATCCTACACATCAAACAAGAACTCGCGTAAGTAGGTGCCACATTTAAGCATAATTAATCTATTCATGCTAAAGGAGTTGAGGAGTACTATGCTCTGCTATGCTCATAAAGTGTTTAAGGAGACCGAACAGCTAAGGTCATCGAAGTCTTCTATTCACTCTCATTTCTCCCCCCCCCCCCCCCCCTTTGCACCACGAAGTCAGAAGAACTTTAACCAGTCTCCCTGCATGTAGAGTGAATTCTGTGTGCCCGTGTGACAAAATGTTCTACATGTTTATGTGGCGTGTATTCGAGGCGAGACATGGGAAACAGTCATGTATTCAGCTAGTGGGATGTGAGAAAGCGCCTAAAATCCCATCCAGGCTGGCCATCACACGGAAGCCTCGTCATTAATCCGCCTGGCAGATTAGAAAGGGGGGAGATGTACCTCCCTGACCTTGATGCTGTTGGATTAACACATGTGGCTACCTGTGGGAGGGGGAGGGATAAGGATAGTACTCATATGAGTAAGGTGGTAATCAGTAAACTGCGTTGGAAGATACTGCGTTGTCAGAAGCTGAATCACAAACTTCTCAAGGTGAATTTCTGAAAAGGTATTTTCACATTCCTGTGTAATATCTATGCTAAGTTGTGGACTTCATATTATGAAAGGAAACGTATGTCACACCTTTTAGAACCATCCGAATTTTAAGATCGTGCACGGTAGCCTGGTACAAACTGTTTACGACAGGATGAGGCAATTGAAATGGTTAACGATTCAAAACGAGGAGCCAAGCTAGACAACGTCAATGGAACGCCTTTTACAATATCCCGATGCGTTCTTGGTGTATGCAAATGGGCCCAAGTGTCCAAGTGTTTTCCCAACACTGGTAGTGTCTATTGGGTAGCCTAAAGCAAACGACGAGGCCTATGCAATTTCATTCCAAGCTGCACCATTATGGCAGCCGATCTTATTGCCATTTTGGAAGTAGCACACAAAATAGTCATAATCTCTGATAGTTTGTCAGCTCTACAACTGATTAGAAATCATCATAATAATTGTAACAACCCCAAAGTTGCTGCAATTATCAGAGTTGTGTTTCGGGTGCAAAGGAACTATCGCAACATCGTGAAGGTAGGATGAAAGGCCACTCTGGTAATGAACAAGTAGACGTACTACCAAAGCGAGTATCCCTATATGGACCTATTGAGTATGATAAACCTCTTCTAAGAGATATGATGCTTATGATTAAAAAGCGATTATAATCGGACTGGTGAGAGAAATGGTCGAAGACATCTGATCTCAAAGGCAGTCGCTAGGTACTAATTCACCTAAGATTCTAAGGGTACGATGGTGTAACAAGACACAAATATCAAGGAGCTTCAAGATTTATAGCACAGCTCAAATTTAAGCATTGGAAGTTCAACAAACACCGCTATCGACACAACCTAAGCGCCATCCCCTATGTGTTTGCGCAGAGAAAGAAGATCCAAATTATATATTCCTACAATATCCTCTGAACACTTATCACTTAAACGTATTTGCAAATAGTCTTTGGGTTCTAGATCATCCGTTCTCAAGTGGCATTGAACCACTGCTAGCATCCAACGATATAGCAACGATTGAAATACTGTACGAGATCGTCATTGCTGCTAATTTAATGTCCTTGGTAACTAGAATGCCAGGGGAAGACCAGAGCGCAGTTAGCTGTCTACATTCTCACGTACTACTCAAAAGGATACTGAATGCTCAGCCGATAATTGTTGCTGAGAGAAAACTGTTGGGTCTTCTCTACAACGCTTTTTCATAAATTATGACCGTAGAGTTTCCTTCGTCAGCTGTCACCAGAGTACTTGACTCTTGCGAATTTTGTTGTTAACATCGTTCAGATTTCTCAGTTGAGTGATTTCATGAGTATTATTTTATCTTCTAATATTTCATTATAACTTCGTTAGATTTAAAACGGATGTCACTTTTCACGCATGGTTCTAATTTATTTTTCACTGGAATGTTTTCTGTATGCTATGACATTTTTGAACTGTGGCAGTTGCATCTTTGTACTGTGGCTGTGTTCAAGATCTTTATTATTTTAAGAGCGTGAGTACATTATCTACTCTATTACAGAATATACATTGATATGATTTTTTGTGATTATGACAGTCTCCTCAATTAACATTGTTTAGAGCATCTAATTTCTTTTTGAGCATAGGTGAGATTCTTTGCTGTTATTATTTACTATCATCGTTCTACTTGAGAATGACGAAGAACAGCAAAGACAAGAAGCTGAATACTTACTGCAGATGAAAGTTGTAGACGAATTTGTTACTTGTTTACTGCTCTGAATATATACCTAAGTTCATCATATAATTTCATACTTTTCTTTAGCTTGACCAGCAGATTCAGTCTGACTGATTTCATTATATTTTTTAAAATATATGACCTCATTAGGTCAGCTCTGTGTACCCCAACACATCTATACTTATCAGTTCTTGAAAGAGTAGCTTAATGCCATTCGCTCAAAATATCGACTTTTGGAAGACTGTGGCAGTCATGCGGCACAGAATATTTGTGTTATATCCTTGCACAGCGTTCTGAGATTTTCATGTGTGATTTCAGCACAATCCAGGAGAGGACCTTCTTGGCACATGCACAACAAGTATTCTCACCTAATCACGAAAAAAATATAAGGAGAAAACAACGTTAATATACTAGACAAGCATAAAAACAAGTAGATAATTCAAAATTCCTATAAAGATAAACTAAAAAATTGAACTGTCACCCAATTTAATGATATTGAGTTAAAGCTTATTCTTAACATCCTGTGTCAACTCCCCATACGGCAGTCAGCCGAAAGACGAAATTCTCTTCACCTCCTCCTCCTCCTCCTCCTTCTCTCCTTCCTCCATCATTAGTTACATTTTTGTGTTTGTTTTGCTATACAAATCGCTGCTCATCACATATCACACTCTAAGAACACGCATTTTATATTTCGATTAAAAATATATTAATTTGAATAGGGAGCCAACTTCGTTGTTAACAATAACTAGGAAAATACGAATGGGATTTAAAAAATGTTGTAGGATCTATAGGTTGTACTCTAAACTTTTAATTTCGAGTAAATAATGACAATTAACAAGCTGATGGAACTTCGTTTAAATTAGGTGTCAGCAAATTGTTTGGAGGTATAAACCTGAGCATCAAATAATAGTGACAACATAAAACCTTTAACCCAAACATCCAACAATTTTAACAATATTTTGAATGATGTAGCCGCCGTTTGACTCTAATGATTTTTATTTTGTTGTTATACGATCCTGATTTCGGCCTTAGGTAGTTTTCAAGTACAAAAACGTATATTTGAAGAGACCCCACACTGGTACGAATTACAAGTCCTTGTTGAAAAAGGATATCTGGTCACATAGGCCAGATCTGTCATTAGTAAAAGTAAGAACATATCCAAAACGACTAAATATATTACAGGCTTCAGTTTCTGGACTCTGTATTACAGATATTACATGAAACTGCTAAGCAGTAAACAGGTAGGCACCACACAATTGTGTCTGAATGGTTAGAGTTGTTGTTCAGACACAGTAATATGGCGCGTACCTGTTTATCGGTTAGCAGTTTCATATAACAGCTGGGCCACAGAGTCCAGATATGAAAGTTTTTAATATATTTAGGCGTTTTAAAGATGTTCTCACTTTTGCTAATGACAGATCTTACCTTTATGACCAGATATGCTTTTTCGACGTCTTGTGATTCATGGCAGGCTGGTGTATCTTGATATATAAACAATATTTCTTACCTGAAATCTGGATCGTATGACAATAAAACAAAAATTGTTACAGTCAAATGGCTGCAGTATTACTAAAAAAAATTGCCATGACTGTGGCTCCAGGCAAAAAAAACTATTTTAACCAATATCTATATGTTATGGTGTGTATCCTGGAACGCCTGAGGAGAAGGAACACATCTGAGGAAATGTGTCTTCATTTACTGATCTGCTATAAAAGTGAATACTGAACATTATCACCAAATGTGGTCGCCACTCTCGGAGCTATATTGACTAGCACTGTCTTTATTCCGTCATTGCAACTGGTCGTGGTTTGACGGTCGCTGTCTGGGACCATGCGTATTTCATCAGTAGCATGCGGCTCTCTGTGCAACCTGTTACAGTACACATCAGGAAGTATAAAACAGTGAGCAGTAGTGAGTATGGTGGAATGTTTTTAATGACTTTAACGGGCACCGTCGAAAACACAATCAATCGTCTTATGATTGTATTAAGTTAATCGTTTTAGAGTACTACTGAATGTTTGGCTCATTCATTTGCAATCCAGTGGTCAATCATAGACACACATACACATGTAATTGCTATACCATTATGGTTATTTCACTTAGTTTTGTTTTCTGTAGTATTTTAATTACTCTTATCTACAATTAATATTCTCGTATTTCTCTAGTAACTTCTTTTTAAAGAATAGAAAATGCAATACATTGTCATTTTAGAGTTTCTTGTGTGTGTGTGTGTGTGTGTGTGTCTGTTAGTATTCATTTCAGCGTGCATGATATCTTCTCAGATATTTTAGAGGTTCTTCCATATTCTTTCTTCACACTAATCTTGGAATGTGGGCGCCGAAGATCTCTTTGTTCGAGTGAACATAATTACACTCCTGGAAATGGAAAAAAGAACACGTTGACACCGGTGTGTCAGACCCACCATACTTGCTCCGGACACTGCGAGAGGGCTGTACAAGCAATGATCACACGCACGGCACAGCGGACACACCAGGAACCGCGGTGTTGGTCGTCGAATGGCGCTAGCTGCGCAGCATTTGTGCACCGCCGCCGTCAGTGTCAGCCAGTTTGCCATGGCATACGGAGCTCCATCGCAGTCATTAACACTGGTAGCATGCCGCGACAGCGTGGACGTGAACCGTATGTGCAGTTGACGGACTTTGAGCGAGGGCGTATAGTGGGCATGCGGGAGGCCGGGTGGACGTACCGCCGAATTGCTCAACACGTGGGGCGTGAGGTCTCCACAGTACATCGATGTTGTCGCCAGTGGTCGGCGGAAGGTGCACGTGCCCGTCGACCTGGGACCGGACCGCAGCGACGCACGGATGCACGCCAAGACCGTAGGATCCTACGCAGTGCCGTAGGGGACCGCACCGCCACTTCCCAGCAAATTAGGACACTGTTGCTCCTGGGGTATCGGCGAGGACCATTCACAACCGTCTCCATGAAGCTGGGCTACGGTCCCGCACACCGTTAGGCCGTCTTCCGCTCACGCCCAACATCGTGCAGCCGCCTACAGTGGTGTCGCGACAGGCGTGAATGGAGGGACGAATGGAGACGTGTCGTCTTCAGCGATGAGAGTCGCTTCTGCCTTGGTGCCAATGATGGTCGTATGCGTGTTTGGCGCCGTGCAGGTGAGCGCCACAATCAGGACTGCATACGACCGAGGCACACAGGGCCAACACCCGGCATCATGGTGTGGGGAGCGATCTCCTACACTGGCCGTACACCTCTGGTGATCGTCGAGGGGACACTGAATAGTGCACGGTACATCCAAACCGTCATCGAACCCATCGTTCTACCATTCCTAGACCGGCAAGGGAACTTGCTGTTCCAACAGGACAATGTACGTCCGCATGTATCCCGTGCCACCCAACGTGCTCTAGAAGGTGTAAGTCAACTACCCTGGCCAGCAAGATCTCCGGATCTGTCCCCCATTGAGCATGTTTGGGACTGGATGAAGCGTCGTCTCACGCGGTGTGCACGCCCAGCACGAACGCTGGTCCAGCTGGGGCGCCAGGTGGAAATGGCATGGCAAGCCGTTCCACAGGACTACATACAGCACCTCTACGATCGTCTCCATGGGAGAATAGCAGCCTGCATTGCTGCGAAAGGTGGATATACACTGTACTAGTGCCGACATCGTGCATGCTCTGTTGCCTGTGTCTATGTGCCTGTGGTTCTGTCAGTGTGATCATGTGATGTATCTGACCCCAGGAATGTGTCAATAAAGTTTCCCCTTCCTGGGACAATGAATTCACGGTGTTCTTATTTCAATTTCCAGGAGTGTATCTGAGAAGCGTGCCAGATGTAGGATAAGTAGCGTAAAGCTACAGGTTACAGCTACCTGAGCGTCTCAGGGTTCTATATTCTTTACTGATGGGCACGGAAGGCAGCCATTCTCCCTACTGATTATCACATTATTCAGATGGGTAATCTTGAATGTCACATAGCCGAAATCATGTTACAGTAGCCTGAGGAGCCTGATCACGAGTCACAGTTAATATTCATGGTTCCCCATTAGGAAGATAGTAAGGCAATGGGTACATTAGGGTTATTCGGGTGTCTGCTCAGAGCTCACGTGCCTCGCAATTACCCACTGAAGTTGCGTGACTTTTCCGTTGACATCCGACACCATCTGACTCCGGACAGGTACGGAAAGTTTTTAGAAGCGTGTCATGTCTATTTAAGGTTTGTTGTTTGCCGAGCGTCTACTCATACGTTATAAAGCTGAGTGGTCGTAAAATTTCAACAGATAAAGTATTCTGAATGAATGAGTTACGCCACTGCCGGCCCGAGTGGCCAAGCGGTTGTAGGCGCTGCAGTCTGGAACCGCGCAACTACTACGATCGCAGGGTGGAATCCTGCCTGGGGCATGGATGTGTGTGATTTCCCTAGGTTAGTTAGGTTTAACTAGTTCTGAGTTCTAGGGGACTGATGACCTCAGAAGTTAAGTCCCATAGTGTTCAGAGCCATTTGAACCATTTGAAGTTATGCCACTGTCAGTAAACGCGTAACTCACGAAGTGACTTTAGTATAACGTATATTAAGGGGTGAGGTCTCAGCGATCTATCTACATTTACATCTACATCCATACTCCGCAAGTCACCTGACGGTGTGTGGCGAAGGGTACCTTGAGTACCTCTATCGGTTCTCCCTTCTGTTCCAGTCTCGTATTGTTCGTGGAAAGAAGGATTGTCGGTATGCCTCTGTGTGGGCTCTAATCTCTCTGATTTTATCCCCATGGTCTCTTCGCGAGATATACGTAGGAGGGAGCAATATACTGCTTGACTCTTCGGTGAAGGTATGTTCTCGAAACTTTAACAAAAGCCCGTACCGAGCTACTGAGCGTCTCTCCTGCAGAGTCTTCCACTGGAGTTTATCTATCATCTCCGTAACGCTTTCGCGATTACTAAATGATCCCGCACCGTTCTCCGTTTGATCTTCTCTATCTCTTCTATCAACCCTATCTGGTACGGATCCCACACTGCTGAGCAGTATTCAAGCAGTGGGTGAACAAGCGTACTGTAACCTACTTCTTTTGTTTTCGGATTGCATTTCCTTAGGATTCTTCCAATGAATCTCAATCTGGCATATGCTTTCCGACGATCAACTTTATATGATCATTCCATTTTAAATCACTCCTAATGCGTACTCCCAGATAGTTTATGGAATTAACTGCTTCAAGTTGTTGACCTGCTATTTTGTAGCTAAATGATAAGGGATCTTTCTTTCTATGTATTCGCAGCACATTGCACTTGTCTACATTGAGATTCAATTGCCATTTCCTGCACCATGCGTCAATTCGCTGCAGATCCTCCTGCATTTCAGTACAATTTTCCATTGCTACAACCTCTCGACATACCACAGCATCATCCGCAAGAAGCCTCAGTGAACTTCCGATGTCATCCACAAGGTCAAATATGTATACTGTGAATAGCAACGGTCCTACGACACTCCCCTGCGGCACACCTGAAATGACTCTTACTTCGGAAGACTTCTCTCCATTGAGAATGACATGCTGCGTTCTGTTATCAAGGAACTCTTCAATCCAATCACACAATTGGTCTGATAGTCCATATGCTCTTACTTTGTTTATTAAACGACTATGGGGAACTGTATCGAACGCTTTGCGGAAGTCAAGAAACACGTCATCCACCTGGGAACCCGTATCTATGGCCCTCTGAGTCTCGTGGATGAATAGCGCGAGCTGGGCTTCACACGACCGTATTTTTCGAAATCCATGCTTATTCCTACAGAGTAGATTTCTAGTCTCCATGAAAGTCATTATACTCGAACATAATACGTGTTCCAAAATTCTACAACTGATCGACATTAGAGATATAGGTCTATAGTTCTGCACATCTGTTCTACGTCCCTTCTTGGAAACGGGGATGACCTGTGCCTTTTTCCAATCCTTTTGAACGCTACGCTCTTCTAGAGACCTACGGTACACCGCTGCAAGAAGGGGGGCAAGTTCCTTAGCGTACTCTGTGTAAAATCGAACAGGTATCCCATCAGGTCCAGCGGCCTTTCCTCTTTTGAGGAATTTTAATTTTTTTTGGTATCCTTCTGTCATCTATTTCGATATCTACCATTTTGTCATCTGTGCGACAATCTAGAGAAGGATCTACAGTGCAGTCTTCGTGTGTGAAACAACTTTGAAAAAAAAAAATTTAGTATTTCGTCCTTTAGTCTGTCATCCTCTGTTTCAGTACCATTTTCGTCACAGAGTGTCCGGACATTTTGTTTTGATCCACCTACCGCTTACGTTTAAACCGATATTTAAGAAGCAAGCTATTTGTCTACATGTTAGTTCACCTGTCCTTCTTGATTATATTGTACAAAATAGAGCCTGCAGTATTTTTACTTTTTTCGCACATAATCACGTACTTCTGTGCGTTTTTTAAATACTATTCTTAGATAAACTGTTAGGGATCGGAAATACGAGTCCAGAATACTTAGCACTTGGAGATCAGAGTTTTACATTCTGAAAAATTACGGTAACTCTTTACCAAGTAAATTTTCGATTAAAATCAAATTCTAGGTTTGCAACCAGCACAGACAAATATTACTTCATGGGCACAAAAAGAAAGGCTGACATTCAATTCTGGCATCTACATTTTTCTTCATAATCACTCAGAACACACTTGACTATAAGGACCACATCAGGTATTTTATTGGAGAAACAGATAGGTCCCCATCACAACTGTCCTGAAATCCTCCCATTGAACGACCCTCTTTTAGCCGAAGTGTGGTATTCAGTATTGTAAAATCGTTGTCTTTTTCGTCTATTCCTTGATCTATATCACTGACATGTCCAGCCAACCACTAACGATATCATCAAACTTACACATAGCTCACGAGCCGCAGTCAATGTGACCCTGTAAGTATCAGCAACAAGTGTCAACAACAAACAAAGAAGTCGATAACGCAACCGATCGTAAAACATTGTAGGATTGGCCGTGTTTAGAGGGTAGAGGGGGCATATAAGAATCACGCCGGAACTGACCTTGAATAGTAAGTTCGAAAATTTGTCGCGGTCTGAGAGACAATACTCCGTGAGTTATGGCTTAATTATGTTTTCATAAGTATAAGGTTTTCAATTACTATGTTAAGGATAGCACGATAACACAGTCACAGAAACTGTGTACAACCGATAGCTCCTTAAATACAGCATGTGTCGACGAGTGTGGTCTACCTATCTTTCCTAGCATGAACAGAACTGTCCTCTCTGGTATTATCAGCAAAGCGTTTTTAATTTCTGATTGCGCGAAATTTATCTAAAGCTATTTACGACTGTAAGTTTAATAATTTCTGTGTATTTAGCTGATTAAAACATTCCCCATAGTAATCCATGGTTGTCTTTCAGTAAACATGTGCTTTGTAGCATTCTGTAGCTACTGTAATCTTGGGAAGTGGAGACCAAGATCTTAATCTACACTCAGTAGCATGAGCACGGACAGGAAAACATATTCTCACAGGACAGTACCGTTGTGTCATTAAGTTCGCAGTACGAAGAAAGGCACGGGTTCAGTGTGACATCTGTCACTCATTACATCTAGAATCGTTCTTTGCAAAATTTCATCCTTTAATCATCAGTAACGCAGCATAAAACCACAACAGTTCTTCCTATACCCCAAGCTACTCTGTTAACTGTTTTCATAAATATTTTCATGAAGATACTGCACAGGTGCAATACATAACGGTTTTCCCTCTATGTTAGGATTCCACTGGTAGCAGCTCCTGTTGTAGTGTCATAGAAATCGAGTTCATCTCTCATTTCTAACAGTCGCTGTAACAGTTTACGCTACCTCTAACAAGAAACTATTGGATAGACAAAGTTGTCTAAAGTATGTTCGTGTAGGAAAACTACTCGGACTTCAAGTATGGGTCTTGAACAAAAATGTTTACTGCAGTAGTACTCAAGAACAGCAAAATACAGCTCAGTTTCAAAAATGGTTCAAATGGCTCTGAGCACTATGGGACTCAACTGCTGTGGTCATTAGTTCCCTAGAGCTTAGAACTACTTAAACCTAACTAACCTAAGGACATCACACACATCCATGCCCGAGGCAGGATTCGAACCTGCGACCGTAGAAGTCGCACGGTTCCGGACTGCGCGCCTTGAACCGCGAGACCACCGCGGCCGGCCAGCTCAGTTTCATTGTATAAATTCTGAAACGTATGTTGATTAGTGTAGCTATGAACGTCAGCTGAGACAAATTGTAAACGGGAATAAATATGTGGAGTAAGAGATGAAATTTTTTCAGCTGTATGGGTTGTGTCGGCTAGTGTTGGAGTCAGCAACAAATTGTAAACGGGAATAAATATGTGGAGTAAGAGATGAAATTTTTTCAGCTGTATGGGTTGTGTCGGCTAGTGTTGGAGTCAGCAACGACAAAAACATGGAAGGAGAGAAATTTCAACGGCCGGCGGTAGGAATCCAACAATGATATGTAAATTAAACTTTCAAGACGTTATAATACTTTATTGCTAAACAGAAAATAAACGTAACTTCTCTTTGTGAAGCGGCTCCCGTGTCTCCTGCTTGTAAGTACTTTAGCTATTATTACTACTCTCAGAACGGAGACGAAGTATCGGCTTCCTATTACTCAGTACTGATGCTCTCGAAGTCTGACATCGAACTGGGCAGACCAGGGATGGGCGCATGGTTAAATCAGCGTTGTCAAGGGGGCGCTAAACTCTTCGTGAAGTTGTGTCGCTGCCCACACTTTCCACTGGGACGCGGGTCAACCCCTTCTTGATGCCGTTTCGTGGAGCAACGCTAATCGTTGTGCAGTCGATGCTTTAGGAGCCATCTTACAACAAGGGAGGGGAGGGAAACGTCGGTCGAAAAACTCCTGTAAAGCCACCCACCCTCTTCCAGAGCAGACCCGACGAGAAACGGAGAGACCGACGATGACGAGGGCGGCGGGGATGATGACGAAGACTATGGCGGTGCCTTCTCGACGATGGGCGGTGGGACGAGCCCAGGAAAGTTGAACTGATGCGGCGGCGACGGTTCCGGAGGTGGTGCCGAAGGGGCACCCAGCGGCGGCCGCACTGGCCGCAAGATCCTGGTGGCATATGAATCTGGAAACCGGAAATCTGAGGAAGAATGTCGCAAGCTAGAAGCTGTTTCTGATTGGGGCGCCGCAACCCAGCATGACCTTGAACAAAAGCATGCAAAAGCCCAAATTGCGAGAAATCGTTCCCCTCTCTCAGCGTTTGGTGCCACCAAAAACACTGAAAAGAATAGAATCATTAAGTGCAAAGCCATACTTTCATAGCGTGGAATGCGCCGTGCGCTGCAGTATGTGTAGCAACTGGAGCAGCGTACAGTGGCGCTAGCCACCGTCGCGGAATTGGGAGCGGTACGTTGCGAGGAAGATCAGCAGTGCTTGCTCCCCCGTGAGGGGGCACGCAGTTTGTTCGTCTGTTGCTTCAACATACGCACAAACAGTTTAGATTTTCCGTTTGTCAGAGCATCAAACGGAGCTAAGGTGAGTTAAGTGATTGGCCGCACAAAACTGTTCGAAGAACTGAGCTGTAAACTGTGGTCCGTTGTCTGTAACGAACACTTCAGGTAAACCCTCGAAGCAGAAAAATAGATGACAAATCCAGAATGGTACTACGCGACGTAGTTGAGTTCATGGGCACTGCGAATGGATATTTTCTAAAAAGAATCCACAACAATAAGCCAACCAGTGTTCCAAAAGGAACCAACAAAGTCAATATGCACTCGCTGCCGTGGCGATTGAGACTTTGGCCAGTCTCAAAACGTTTGCAACGGGGCAGATAGATGTTCAGCACAAGCGCGACACTGTGACGTCATCTGTTCAATATGGGGCGTCCATGATCGGCCAAGTACAGCGTCGACGCGCTAACTGATTTGTGTGTACAATTCCCCATTGTCCTTGGTGAAGCAATCGCAACACATCTCTTAGCATCACTTTAGGAATAAGCACACGCTAATGTCCACAGTCAGTTTGCAGCAGTTAATAGGAAAAGTTGGTTGATTTGTTGGTCGGTTGATTTGGGAGAGGGGACCAAATAGCGAGGTTCAAAAATGGTTCAAATGGCTGTTAGTACTATGGGACTTAACATCTGAGGTCATCAGTCCCCTAGACTTAGAACTACTTAAACCTATCTAACACACCCATGCCCGAGGCAGTATTCGAACCTGCGAACGTAGCAGCAGCGCGGTTCCGGATTGAAGTGCCTACAACTGCTCGCCCACAGCGACCGGCAATTGTGAGGTCATCAGTCCCATCGGATTAGGTCAGGATGGGGAAAGGAGTCAGCTGCGCCCTTTCAGAGGAACCATCCTGGCATTTCCCTGAAGCGATCTAGGGAAATCACGGAAAACCTAAATTAGGATGGCCTGACGCAGGTTTTAATCGTCGTCATTCTGAATGTGAGTGCAGAGTGGTAACCACTGCACCACCTCGCTTGGTCAGGGGAAAAGTCTCTAAAACTTGAGTGTCCTGTGAATCGATCTGACAACAGGATGCCGCAGTAGCATCCAGTTCAGAATCAGGACCAACAGGATGGTGAGAAAGGGCGTCTGCATTCGCTTGCTTCGACTTGGGCTGGTACAATATTTTCTACTGATACTGTGACTGTGGGATCTTGCCAACTTGTCTCTTAAAGGGTACCTAGGAAGCTGTTTCCTCGGATAGCTAAACAACATACAAGCAAATCATATTAATGGAGTTTGTTTCAGTAATGGATTTGACAATCCTTAACTTCCGTTTCTATATGTGCGCAGCTCGTGGTCTTGCGGTAGCGTTCTCGTTAACCGGGGCCCGGGTTCGATTCCCGGTGGGGTCAGGGATTTTCTCTCCCTCGAGATGACTGGGTGTTGTGTGTCTTTCATCATCATTTCGTCCTCATTCACCGGTTAGTCGCCAAAGTGGCGTTAAAGAACTTGTGGTGTGGCGACCGAACCGCCCCGCCAGCGATCTCCCGGCCACCAGTGCATACGCACATTATTATTATTATTTCTATATGATACTTCGCAGGGAATTGGCGACATATAAATAATCAGTGCCTTCACTGTATACAATTTACATGCCAGTTAATTACAGAAGTTCGTGAGTCACTGCTGTCGTTAATATCACTGCTTGTCTTCCACTTCGGTTCTTCTAGTGTGGCCGAGGCTAGGCGGCGCGTCTCTTCGTATAGAAGTAGCTCCTGTGACTTCCCAGTCAGCATGATATTGGCTGACGTTGTATCACTGCCCTATCTGCTCTATCGTTCTTCGTCTTGTCGTTACGCTGGAGCAGTGACAATAACAAAGCCCAGTATTGCAGCTTCTGAGCCGTGCGTGGCTTATGGCCTGTCAAGAGGTAAACCTTCCGACCAAACAGATAATGGTGAAACTTTGTCACATTATAGATAATAGCGAGGGATTATTTATCGATTTGGGAATAGTTTCACTGAGTCTTGGTCAATAACTTGAAAGTGAAAGTAATCGGCCTGTCCTATGAACCAAATCAGTACAAGAGCACAGCTCCGATTCCATACGAAGAAGCGTCCACTGCCAAAACCATAGGCTTAGTGCGATCGAAATGAAAAAGATATCCGTCACTCGACAAGGCATTTTTAAGTTTATGGAATGCAACCTGACACTCTTTGGACCAAATAAAAGGCACAATCTTGCGGCGCAGACGATGCAACAGAGCCTCGATCTGGGCTGTGTTGTGTATAAAACGGATGTAATATGTCAACTTGCCGGGAACGGACTGAAATTCCTTCACGTTCTGCGGGACAGGGAGGTCACGAATGGCCATGAAGTGTGAGTGGAGGGTATGAACACCTTGGCTATTAAAAACATGGCCTAAGTACTAAATTTCAGTATGAAAAAGTACATTTGTCTAGGCGACACTTTAAACACGCACCTGAAAAAACTTACGAAGGTTACTGATATGTTCTTTTGGTGTACGATCTGACACCATAATACCGTCCAAGTAATTTGAATACAATGGAACCTTTGTGGTAAGCTGTTCTAAGTAGCATTGGAATATGGTAGGCGCGGAACCGCTGCCAAAGGGAAAGCGCAAAACTATGAACAATTCAAAACGTGTGTAGAGCACTAACCACTTCTTGAGACTCCTCATCGAGTGGAATTTGCAAATACCCAACGCGTAAGTCAATTTTGGAAAAACAGCTGCCCATACCATGCCCGCCATAAATTCTGCATGCGGAGGCAATGGGCAAGTATCAATTATTGTTTTTGGGTTCAAAGTGGATTTAAAGTCCACACAAAGACGAAGCGTTCCGGAAGGCTTTGATACGTTGACCAGGGGACAAGCCCATTGATTAGCCTGAATAGGAGCAATAACTCCATTGGCTTGTCATTCCTTAGCTTCACTTGCAACTTTGTCTCAAAGAGCCCGAAAAATCTTAGGTTGCACATTGTCCTTCATTGTAACGTGAGCCACAAAATTATTTGCTATGCCAAGTCCTTCAAAAAATGAATCAGGGAACTTCGGAAGCAGTTGAGAAAACACTGCGTTTTGGGTTGAAAGCAGAAATTGAAAGTACATTTCCCTGACTACGAAGACCAAACAAATCAAATGAATCTAACCCTAAAATATTTTCACAGTCTCGCGAACACAAAATGGTAAATGTCACTGTTCTGGCGTTAGACTGGAATGTGGCACGCATACTATATGTACCTAGCAGTGGAACGACCCAGCACGTATATGCAGTAAGCTACATGCAATATTTTGTCTACTCTGGTGAGCCAAACTGTTCATAAGTGGCACGATTAAGCATCGTAACGCAAGCGCCAGTGTCTAATTGAAGTCTCACACAGTGTCCACCATGTTTAAGTTCACAATCAATTTGTTTGGCTGTTGTTGCACAGCACTTGTGTGGGGTGAGATCACATCCTGAATGTGGTCATTACTACTACCGGTAGACGGTAGTTTTAGAAAAAGCTACATTCACTGGGTGAGAAGGTGCTCCGCACTTACGTGAGCAAACGTGGATAGATGTCTTTTTCTGTTGCGAGCACACAGACTGTACATGACCTGGCTTTCCACAAGCAAAGCAAGTTGCGTTACGCGAAGAGGGATTCTGTCTTTTACGCGTTGATAAGCAGCGGATACACGATTTCACAGCAGACACACGCGTTGACACTTGTTTAATCTGGCTGCAAGGCGGCGGCCTATTTGCGCGCAGCGGTCGGTCGCAAGGGCGGGCATGTTTGCCACGTTGCGTTATACTGCAGACTGGAGTTACCTACCTCAAAGCCTTCCAAGGTGCTATCACACGAGTCCTGATGTACAATAATTTGCAACACTGGTATCAAAGTAGGATCAGAATACTTGAGAAGTTGCTCATGAATCCTACTGTCTGGCAAATCGTACGCAGTTGCATCTCGAATCATTGTGTCACCATAGTACTGTCCATAGTTACATTGAAAACGAATCTGTCGTGTCAAACCCTCAGTTTCGGTGACCCACTCACGTTATGTCTGTTCTGGGTTTCCCCACAATGGAACGAACTTTTAACAAGCTGCAGAAACCTGTACCTGGCCCTTGTAATACTTATCGAGGGCAGGAACTAAATCCTCCAAACCAGCAAATCTGCCCTACTAGACGGGAATAACTTCAGAGTGATGCGCTAAACTCCTGTGATGGCCGCTGATAGGAACTGCACTTGATATGTATCACAATGAGTGTCGAAATCAGGGTATCACTGATTCCTCTCCTGTTGCTGTTCATTAAAAGCACGGTGCACCCCCGGTAGCTGAATGCTCAGCGCGACAGAATGTCAATCCCAAGGGCTCGGGTTCTATTCCGGGATGGGTCAGAGATTTTCTCCGGTCAGGGACTGGGTGTTGTGTTGTCCTAATCATCATCATTTCACGAGCTGCTGGACTTCCGTCATTAAGTGACACAGTTAGTGCTTCTGAAACTGAATGAACTGCATTAGATCAAAGCCAGTAGCAGCTGGAGGCGTAGGCGTAGGTGGTGTAGGAGGCGCCTTAGAGGTCATTTTAATGAGACGAGCGCCGCAACAAATTATAGGTAGAAGCAAGGGAAAAGAAAAAACAATTAGAAGCAATGCGCTTCTGAAAGAGAGAAATATTAGTGACGCTGCCGGCCGCGGTGGTCTCGCGGTTCTAGGCGCGCAGTCCGGAACCGTGCGACTGCTACGGTCGCAGGTTCGAATCCTGCCTCGGGCATGGATGTGTGTGATGTCCTTAGGTTAGTTAGGTTTAAGTAGTTCTTAGTTCTAGGGGACTGATAACCACAGAAGTTGAGTCCCATAGTGCTCAGAGCCATTTGAACCATTAGTGACGCTCTGTGTTGGAGCGTCGTAGAGAGAAGACAGTGTTGGTTCTGGAATTTTCTACATCTACATGATTACTCTGCAATTCACATTTAAGTGCTTGGCAGAGGGTTCGTCGAACCACAATCATACTATCTCTCTACCATTCCACTCCCTAACAGCAAGCGGGAAAAACGAACACCTAAACCTTTCTGTTCGAGCTCTGATTTCTCTTATTTTATTTTGATGATCATTCCTACCCATGTAGGTTTTGCTCAACAAAATAATTTCGCATTCGGAAGAGAAAGTTGGTGACTGAAATTTCGTACAAAGATCTCGCGGCGACGAAAAACGTCTTTGCTTTAATGACTTCCATCCCAACTCGCGTATCATATCTGCCACACTCTCTCCCCTATTACGTGATAATACAAAACGAGCTGCCCTTTTTTGCACGCTTTCGATGTCCTCCGTCAATCACACCCGGTAAGGATCCCACACCGCGCAGCAATATTCTAAGAGAAGACGAACGAGTGTAGTGTATGCTGTCTCTTTAGTGGACTTGTTGCATCTTCTAAGTGTCCTGCCACATGAAACGCAACCTTTGGCTCGTATCCCCACAATATTATCTATGTGGTCTTTCCAACTAAAGTTGTTCGTGATTTTAACACCCAGGTACTTAGTTGAATTGACAGCCATCAGAATTGTACTATTTATCGTGTAATAGAATTCCACCGGATTTCTTTTGGATCATCTCACACTTTTCGTTATTTAGCGTCAACTGCCACCTTTCACGCCATACAGCAATCTTTTCTAAATCGCTTTGCAACTGATACTTTCAGATGACCTTACTAGAGGGTAAATTACAGTATCATCTGCGAACAATCTAAGACAACTGCTCAGATTGTAACCCAGGTCATTTATATACATCAGGAACAGCAGAGGTCCCAGGACGCTTCCCTGGGGAACACCTGATATCACTTCAGTTTTACTCGATGATTTGCCGTCTAGATGTTCTGTCGGCTACTGTGGAAGTCAGCATCGACACAAGCAAGGAAGTAGAGAGGTTGCGATAGCCGGTGGCAGGTATCAAAAAATGATCTGTACGTAAACTTTGAAATTATTAGCATATTTTATTTCTAAAAAGAAACTAAACATAATTTATTTTTATGAAGTGACTATTGTGCTTCTTGCTTGCAGATACTTGAGCTACTATTACTACTCGCAGAACGCAGGCTAAGTAACGGTTTCATGTTACTCAGTGCTGATGCCCTCGAAGTCTGCTGCGACCGAACTGGGCCGACAAGCGATGTGCGTCTGGTTAAATCAGCGCTGACGAGGGGTGCTGAACTGGAGGAGTGGCACTTCCACTTCTTTCCATTGGCGAGTGGGTCAGGGCCTTCTTGATACCGTTTCGTGGTCAGTGTGGTATCGATGCTTTAGGACTGCACAATATTGACCACTGGCATCTGATCTATTGTCAAAACTGAGTCACTACAATTTGATTGATGCTCTGTTGTAAAATACGTAAGACTTTCAAATATTAATATTACTATGATTCTTCAGTTTCTATCGACACTTTTTATAACAAAATAATCCACGGTTGTATTGCCAGATGTTGGAGCCAAAAGGACTCAATATTTCGGTGACCGATCCTGGCGCTATCGTTAGGTGCAATGATGATCTACGCCCAGAAGTCACCAAAAGTTGTGTTCATTAGCACGTCCGAAGTTGCGACGGGATCATTCACCGAAATACTTGTAGATGTTGCCGCTCCCGTCGGTTTTACTTTAAAGAAACTAACATGGCAATAGGGGTAGTAGAAATTAAAAAGGCTTCGTGACATAGATTCCCAATTAACAGGTACATCTAACCTTACTTGCTAATCTTCTACTGTCTAGACCGTGGCCAGCATCGGATCTCATCATTTCCAATAGGGCCGGCCAGGGTGGACGAGCGGTTCTAGGCGCTACAGTCTGGAACCGCGCGACCGCTACGGTCGCAGGTTCGAATCCTGCCTCGGGCATGGATGTGTGTGATGTCCTTAGGTTAGTTAGGTTTATGCAGATCTAAGTTCTAGGGGACTGATGACCTCAGAAGTTAAGTCGCATAGTACTCAGAGCCATTTGAACCATTTCCAACAGGACTTTCTAATTATTCATGAAAGGATTGTGAGCGACAACAGGGTAATTCTATACACTAGAAGTCGGACGGGGCTGGAAAATTATTTCACATATTTCCATAAACACACACATGAAAATGCGATGTATCCTGTTACAATTACAATATCGGCCACTACACACATAGGAGTAGTACCAACCTGATACAGAGAACGTCTTGCTGTAGGACAAGACAAAGGGAACAACTGTTTAATAGAAACGAGCATTTTGTTTACTCGTTCATCCCTTGATTACTGAGAGATGTAATCATTATTATCCACGAGAAAGTACGAACTGAAACTCTGACAGGGGCAATACAAAGTACTATCGCAAAAGCGTTTCTTCGTCACTCCTGTCGATAGATATAGAAGCCGTGACGTTTCTGATAGTTGACCACCGAATGATAGCGCTTGCGATACTGTCAATGATAAACGGTACTAAATGGAGTTTAAAGGTCCTCGGCTGCTACTGAGAACAGTTAGCAAGCACAAAAACATACAAATGGTGCCCACTTCTGCGCTACTGAACTCAACGGACGTACTCGAACTAACACCTGCAACCAACTGAGGACAAGACAAAGGGAACAACTCTGTAATATAAACGAGCATTCTGTTTACTCGTTGCCGGCCACGGTGGCCTCGCGGTTCTAGGCGCTCAGTCCGGAACCGCTCGACTGCTACGGTCGGAGGTTCGAATCCTGCCATGGGCATGGATGATTGTGATGTCCTTAGGTTAGTTAGGTTTAAGTAGTTCTAAGTTCTTGGGGACTGATGACCACAGATGTCAAGTCCCATAGTGCTCCGAGCCATTTGAACCCTTTTTTGTTTACTCGTTCATCCCTTGATTACTGAGAGATGTAATCATTATTATCCACGAGAAAGTACGAACTGAAACTCAGGCAGGGACAGTACAAAATACTAGCGTTTCTTCGTCGCTCCTGTCGATAGATATAGAACCCGTGACATTTATGATAGTTGAGCACCGAATGATAGCGCTTGCGTTACTGTTAATGATAAACGGTGCTAAATGGAGTTTTAAGGTCCTCGGCTGCTACTGAGAACAGTTAGCAAGCACAAAAACGTACAAATGGTACCCACTTCTACGCTACTGAACTCCACGGACCTACTCGAACTAACACCTGCAACCAACTGAGGCGAACAGTTCTCTCCCATCAGTTTTTTCACCGATAGTATCACAACCCGGTAAGCATCCGGTGGCAGAAAGATAAATCCAAATCCGTAGCCAACTTAACACAAAATTTTGTTCCGACTCGCAAGGCATGGTCGCACGGTTTCCAGGTTCATATTCCAGCAGTGGTGGAAATCCGGCGAAAAAGGGGTTACATACTGGTCTCCCGCCTCCACGAGGAATCTGTGCTCTGGAATGGAAAGTAAAGTCTCGAAAAGCTGATCGCCATATTGCAATATACTAGGAATAATGAAATCAGGGTTTTGAAAATTACTCCACCCCGCGAGGCAGCAGTCCTCTCGTTAGGTAATCCTACAGTAATATTTGGTTGCCGGAGAAAATTATTTCGATGTGGTTTAACATAGTATTAATTTCATCAACTTTATGAATATTAATGGGATTGACCTTAGTGATTTACTAAACGATTCGTGAATTTACGTATAGTATGAATCTATCGTCACAAAAGTAAAATTTATTTTGTTATGAGACTCTCTCTTTGTCAAAAGGGTTGGACAAGGTGGCAGTTGTTCCTATTGGAAAACTTGTGGAAGACTGAAGAAAAGCATCTGCTCTACAACGTCACCACGTGACCAGAAAGACTTCATTAAGGGTACACATCCTTCGAGGTACATATAATACTGGCAGTAATAATATTCAAAACAAAATCATAATTACTATGAAGGTTACAAGCACATTTCCTAAAATATATCAACACTGAAATGATTTTCAGTAAAGCAAACAATCCCTTATGGATTTCTGTTCTATAGAACTAATTCGATATGACAATCACTCAATTTTAATCAAAGTGACGTATTGACAGTATTGGAACTGAGTTCCTTTTAAGTAGAAATTTATCTTACTTTCGACCTTTCAGACAGCTGTTCCATCTGGAAGATCCGTTTAAAACATTATGTAAATAAGTTAATTTTTGTACAACACTTTGCGCTTGAGCTGAAGACCTTTCCCCTCTCACTTTGCTAAGCTCTGAATCACAAAGCTCTTATTAACTTTCACTGATAGAGGTGCACAACTCTGACACTGGTCCTTTCCAGCAGTTCTCCAATTTCCTGCCCTTGCTGGAGCGCTTTACGGTTGGAGAGGCCCCGAGTGATGTCTAGCCGTGGGCGTCGAGATGTCAGCGGAGTCCTTGACAGCCTTTGGAATCGGGCGGCCGGCTCTCAGCTGCGTTAGCTGAAACGGGACTCCAAGAATCTGAGCGTTTTGTCTGATGCAGATGTGAGAACTGGAAAAGTTACCGCCTAGCAAACAGCTGTCGTCGCTCGCGCCTCTGAATAAGCTGACAGCGAACTTTGTTGGCTCACCTACGTGGGAACTTCACTCAGAGCCCCTGGATTTCATTTGCATACTTCACAATAAAATACATATAAATATACATTTACAGTAATTACCTTAACATCAAATTTGACATACCAAAATTAAAACACGAGTTATCTACATTAAGGTGGTTGCCTTTCTGTATTTGTGGCACCACTCAGCCTCTCTACAGCACCTTGCTCCAGTGACTTCTTTTTATAATTTCAACCACACAAATAATGTCTCTTTTTCTTTTTCACCATTCTACTTCATACTCAGACAACCCAAAACACCAATCAAATACCGTAACATCGCTTTAGTTCCTCCTTCACCTTTTCTCGTTTTTTGATCCGAAAAGCTCCCATCCTAAGCTTCCAGGTGAGTCGTGATTAAACAAAACAGTAAGTCTCAGGGTGAGAAAGTAGTCTGTTCTTAACATACTTCGCCGTTTTCCCGCACTGAACGTTGAGGATCACTGAATAAATAGAAGATGGTGACTGACACTAATGACACTCAGCAGTTTTGTAGCCGTGTTACTGTTGATGTATCCTTCTTCAAATTTCTCCTTTAAACAGCACCTCTAATCACGTAACGTAATATGGCTGGCTGCTCTCCCTTTTACATGTAGGCATACCGTTTCTCATTACATTGTGAGTGAGTGTCTCCCCGCAGACATGGACTTCACAATGGACGTCGGGAGTGAATTTGCGCATCATGCAGCCTATTGCGCACAGTTTGAGTAGTAACACGACGTCCTGTAGCTGCACGAAAAGCATCATTCAACATGGTGGCGTTGCTGTCAGGGTTCCTCCGAGTCATAATCTGTAGGTAACGATCATCCACTGCAGTAGTAGCCCTTGGGTGGCCTGAGCGAGGCATGTCATCGACAGTTCCTGCACTATTCCCTGTATCTCCTCCATGTCCGAACAACATCTCTTTGGTGCACTGCGAGACGCCTGGACACTTTCCTTGTTGGGAGACCTTTCTGGCACAAAGTAACAATGCGGACGCGATCGAACCGCGGTACTGACCGTCTAGGTATGGTTGTCCTACAGACAACACGAGCTGTGCACCTCCTTCCTGGAGGAATGGCTGGAACTGATCGGCTGTCGGACCCCCTCCGTCTAATAAGCGCTGCTCATGCATGTGTGATTACATCTTTCGGCGTGTTTAGTGACATCTCCAAACAGTCAAAGAGACTGTGTCTATGACTGTGTCTGTGACACAACATCCACTGTCAACATCTATCTTCAGGAGTTCTGGGAACCGGGGTGATGCAAAATTTTTTTGATGTGTGTATTTTATATGTGCTGTATTTCTTTCTCCACTTTCGATTCACGGTCCACTGCTACATATGAGTGGTTTTCTAGGCCTTTTTTTTTTGTTGAAAAGACTGTCATACAACATGTAACACCTAGATATCGTTTTCCGTACCAGGCCTAGTCGTTGGTGGTTGCGATTTAAGACCAAACCTCCGTCTTCATTGAAGGCGGTTTTGCAGTGCAGTCGAGTCTTTCCTTTCTCAAAACTTCCTTTCTCTTAATCCTTCTCAGAGCAGTAGCTACTTTTTCTTGTAATTCAATGACCGATGGAGAGATTAGTTCTGCAGCTGTCCTAAGTGCTACTGACGCTGCCTCATTCAACATCAGTTCTGCCGTCGACTAGCCAATCGAACTGTGAATTAACTTGTTTTTATTATTTCCTCAAATTGTGGTATATACTGGGATGGTCGAGAAGTTTCTAACCCGAGGTAGTTACCGTAACGTCTCGCACAAACAACACCACCTACTTTTATGGTGACCCTTCGTGGGTATGCAAGTTAAATTTCGCAGCTTCAGCTTCGTTAGTTTCGCCGCCAGGAGTGTCGTATACCGTAGTGTAAGCAAAATGGTGAATATCGAGAGAAACCATAACTGAGAATGTGTATCGAATTAAAGGCAATTGTTCTCTGATGTGGAAGTATCATTTTGCAACGAACAAAGCGCAAATGTTACAAGTGTCGGCGACAGCACCAAATAAATGTCATCTTTGTGGACAATAACAGTTTACAAAGTTAAGTTTTAACATGTTCAAGTTTTAATAAATTTCTGACAAATTGAGTGTATTTCGTAGTATCTGCTCGATCTCCTCCTGAAGTAATCTAGTAACATCAGAATGGCGGCCATGACGGTTCTTCTAAGTTTTTCGTCTGCCGTATAATGATGTCGCCGAAGCGTACACGTTTCTTCGGTACCTAGATTACAAAATTTACCATATGGTTCATCAGCAACCACTAGTATCTGTGGCATATATGTTTGCGCCTTTGTCTCTTTCTCTTTAACATAGTGTGTTTAACCATGTCTGAGCCACCTCAAGAAATGTCTCAAAACTAAGTTGTTCAGCCGGCCGTTGTGGCCGAGCAGTTCTAGGGGCGTCAGTCCGGAACCGCGCTGCTGCTACGGTCGCAGGTTCGAATCCTGCCTCGGGCATGGGCGTGTGTGGTGTCCTTAGGTTGGTTAGGTTTAAGTAGTTCTAAGTCTAGCGGACTGATGACCTCAGATGTTAAGTCCCATAGTGCTGAGAGCCATTTGAACCATTTTTGAACTACGTTGTTCAGTTTAAGGGCAGCAGACTGAACGACTGTTTCTCAGTGTCCAACAAACGACGATGTTGCTGTTGCACCAAGCAGTTCCACAAACGATTACTGCTCCCAAGTTTCGCCAGTTTAACAGTAAAGAAGAGGCCTCTCCTGAATACTGTACACAACTGAAAACCCACTTCACGGCTTATAACATTAAATGTGTGGGTTTCGGAGGAAACAGGATATTTATTCCCACATATACCCGATAACAGCTTACAGTACAGTTGTACGAATCTGAATATGTGCACAGCGTAAAGCATTTAATAACAAACAGAAAGTAAATAAAAGAAGAACTACATCAGCACAGCATCAAACTGCCAGCTCATAGAATATTTATGTGCCACTGTACATTTGCGGGACAGAACGCCAGAACAGGTCCCTAAATGGCTCTCCCCCCCCCCCCCCCCCCTTTTAGTGCTAGTGATAGCTTACACTGAATTTCACATTTCGTCCAAACTTTGCAAATATGTCTTTCTTGAAATCGGGTGGTGCGCCAAGTGAGTCAGTGGTTGTAACAGGGAGCAGGGTAGTAATCCTCGACAACGGTCTCAGCGTCGCAGTGACTGGTGTTCCGTGGTGCTCGTAGACTACAGGGACACCTCATCTTGCTGAGACCTCTGTCTTCTCTGATCTGCGTTCCGTGTTAATTGTAATATCTGTAACGCTGGCTTGATCCGATCCAATGCGAATGTGTTGGTGGGGGGGGGGGGGGGGGGGAGGTGTACTATTGACCATGCGGACAGTATTGCTGCCCATACGGTCCCTCGTACAGTTGCTGCAGTGGCTTACGCACTGTATCGTTGCGGAAGAACACGTGCGTGTAGTTGTCTAGATCAGCAAAAACGAAGAAGTGTTTTTGTGTTTTTCCAAATGGTTTCTAGGCATTGTCGGTCTCAGCCGGAGTATATGTTCTCTCAGTCGGATGGCGAAGTCCAAGGCGGTGATTTTATCATCTGCCGTGCTGTGCAAAATCTTTGTAAGCAGGAGTAACGTTTGTCCATATAACAGTTCCGCTGCGGCGCTCTTCAGATCACTTGTAAATGACATTGGAAGACCTAAAAGCAAGAGAGTCAATGTCCATGTCCATTTCAGTGCTGCGTGAGATCTCAGTGACGCTTCTAACTGCCAATGATGACTATGCCGTTTGATGCGGGATGACATGCTGTGGTGCGTATCCGCTTCGCACTTAATAATACGGTCAATGCTCTAAAGACATAGGCTTGTAATTGCCGTCCCTGAACAGTATCAATTTTCAGCGGAACTCTGAACTGGGCAATACGAAAAAATGTTTGCGCTACAGTTTCGGCCGTGATGTTGTTAATTGAAAATACCTCAGGCCATCTGGTGCCCCTTACTCCCAGGTGTACTAGATTGTGCAGTCTCCTACTGCCTGTCCACTGAATTGCTATGACACAAATGAGCGTATCTTTCCTTCTGCTACGTTAAATGTTACTCTACGTATGCATCAGGCGATTACACGAACTGTAACCTCAGCCTTTTCCATTGTTTCAATAAATCACGCAACTCACTATCACTTTGTTGCGCATGCGCGAGGGCGTAGTAATAAATGGCAATTGTCACTGTTTTGCTACCACGTTCGCTGTTTCTACATGCGGAAGTGCCTCAGCTGGAACATTTAGCTTCCCTTCCATGTACACAAAGCTGGTAGTGAACTGGCTGATACTATCGAAGTGTGGCATCCGCGCCGGCCGCTATAGCCGAGCAGTTCCAGTCGCTTTAGTCCGGAACCGCGCGACCGCTACTGTCGCAGGTTCGAATCCTGCCTCGGGCATGAGTGTGTGTGATGTCCTTAGGTTAGTCAGTTCTAGGGGACCGATGACGTCAGATGTAAAGTCCCATAGTGCTCAGAGCCAATTGAACCATTTGAATTTGTGGGAGCCGCCTAGGCAATGCTTCCTCTGACTCCACCTTATAGGTGTAAATAAGCGGTTTATGAACCTTATAGATGTGAACTGTCGTTCTTACAATTTTTGTCTGAATTTTTTAGATTGCAGCATAGGCGGCGAGAAACTCATGATCATATACTGCCTAACGTTGCTGAGATGGAGACGATTTACGACTATAGAAAGTAATGGGCTGTCAATGCTGACCAATCTGTTGCTGAAGTGCAGCACCAGTGCCTATGTACGAAGCACAACCGTGAGCGCAAGTAGGGTGTGGGTGACCGTGTGTGTTAATTGGGCGTCCTCTGCTATAGCTGTATTCAAAGCCTGAAACGCTGTGTCTGCCTCGCTAGTCCAGTGTACTCTGTAGTTAAGTTCAGTGCACCCTTAAGGAGTTCGTCCAATGGTGTGGCTATCAGTGCGTGAGTGTGAATGAACTTTTGGTAGACATACAGTACTCCTAAGGAACTGCCATAGTTCTCTGACTGGGGGAATTTGCATATGCCCTCTACTTTTTAGAGTGTAGGTCGAATAACCTGTGCGCTTGCCACATATCCTAGAATATGAAACTATTCTAAATCTGCATCTACATCCATAATCCGCTAGCCACCTGACGGTGTGTGGCGGAGGGTACTTTGAGTACCTCTATCGGTTCTCCCTTCTATTCCAGTCTCGTATTGTTCGTGGAAAGAAAGATTGTCGGTATGCATTTGTGTGGGTTCTAATCTCTCTGATTTTATCCTCATGGTCTCTTCTCGATATATACGTAGGAGGGAGCAATATACTGTTTGACTCCTCGGTGAAGGTAAGTTCTCTAAAGTACAACAAAAGCCTGTACCGAGCTACTGAGCGTCTCTGCTGCAGAGTCTTCCACTGGAGTTTATGTATCATCTCCGTAACGCTTTCGCGATTACTAAATGATCCTGTAACGAAACGCGCTGCTCTCCGTTGGAACTTGTCTATCTCTTCTATCAACCCTATCTGGTACGGATCCCACACTGCTGAGCAATATTCAAGCACTGGGCTAACAAGTGTACTGTAACCTACTTCTTTTGTTTTCGGATTGCATATCCTTAGGATTTTTCCAATCAATCTCAGTCTGGGATCTGCTTTACCGACGATAAACTTAATATGATCATCCCATTTTAAATCACTCCTAATGCGTACTCCCAGATAATTTATGGAATTAACTGCTTCCAGTTGCTGACCTGCTATTTTGTAGCTAAACTATAAGGGATCTTTCTTTCTATGTATTCGCAGCACATTACAATTGTCTACATTGAGATTCAATTGCCATTCCCTGCACCGTGCGTAAATTCGTTGCAGTTACTCCTGCATTTCAGTAAAATTTTCCATTGTTACAACCTCTCGATATACTACAGCATCCTCCGCAAAATCTTCAGTGAACTTCCGATGTTATCCACAAGGTCATTTATGTATATTGTGAACAGCAACGTTCCTATGACACTCCCCTGCGGCACACCTGAAATTACTCTTACTTCGGAAGACTTCTCTCCATTGAGAATGACATGCTGCGTTCTGTTATCTAGGAACTCTTCAATCCAATCACACAATTGGTCTGATAGTCCATATGCTCTTACTTTGTTTATTAAACGACTGTGGGAAATTGTATCAAACGCCTTGCGGAAGTCAAGAAATACGGCAGCTACCTGGGAAACCGTGTCTAAGGCCCTCTGAGTCTCGTGGATGAATAGCGCGAGCTCGGTTTCACACGACCGTATTTTTCGAAACCCATGCTTATTCCTACAGAGTAGATTTCTAGTCTCCATGAAAGTCATATACTCGAACATAATACGTGTTCCAAAATTATACAACTGATCGACGTTGGAGATATACGCCTATAGTTCTGAAATGTGTTCGACGTCCCTTCTTGAAAACGGGGATGACCTGTGCTCTTTTCCAATCCTTTTGAACACTACGATCTTCTAGAGACCTACGGTACACCACTATAAGAAGGGGGGCCAGTTCCTTCGCGTACTCTGTGGAAAATCGAATAGATATCCCATCAGGTCCAGCGGCCTTTCCTCATTTGAGGAATTTTAATTTTTTTCCTATCCTTCTGTCATCTATTTCGTTATCTACCATTTTGTCATCTGTGTGGCAATCTAGAGAAGGAACTACAGTGCAGTCTTCCTCTGTGAAACAGCTTTGGAAAAAGGCATTTAGTATTTCGGCCTTTAGTCTATCACCCTCTGTTTCAGTACCATTTTGGTCACAAAGTTTCTGCACATTTTGTTTTGGTCCACCTACCGCTTTGACATAAGACCAAAATTTCTAAGGATTTTCAGCCAAATCAGTACATAGAACTTTACCTTCGAATTCGTTGAACACCTCTTGCATAGCCCTCCTCACACTAAATTTCGCTTAGTGTAATTTTTGTTTGTGTACAAGGCTTTGGCTATGTTTGTGTTTGCTGTGAAATTCCCTTTGCTTGCGCAGCAGTTTTCTGACTCGGTTGTTGTACCACGGTGGCTCTTTTCCATCTCTTACGATCTTGCTTGGCACATACTCATCGAATGCATGTTGTACGATGGTCTTGAATTTTGTCCACAGATCCTCAACACTATCTGTACTTGAAACAAAACTTTTGTGTTGAGCCGTCAATTACTCTGAAATCTGCTTTTTGTTACTTTTGCTAAACAGAAAAATCTTCCTACCTTTTTTAATATTTCTATTGACGACTGAAATCATCGTTGAAGTAACCGCTTCATGATCACTGATTCCCTGTTCTGCGTTAACTGTTTCAAATAGTTCGTGTCTGTTTGTCCGCAGAATGTCTAATATGTTATCGTCACGATTCGGTTCTCTGTTTAACTGCTCAAGGTAGTTTTCAGATAATGCACATAAAAAAAAACCACTGGATTCTCTGTCCCTGCCACCCGTTATAAACGTTTGAGTCTCCCAGTCTATATCTGGCAAATTAAAATCTCGACCTAGAACTAAAACGATGTTGAGAAATCTACTCCAAATATTTTCCAAATTTTCCTTCAGGTGCTCTGCCACAACAGCTGCTGAGCCAGTGGGCCTATAGAGACATCCAGTTACCATGTCTGAGCCTGCTTTAACCATTACCTTCACCCAAATTATTTCACACTTCGCATCTCCTTCAGTTTCCTTCGATACTGTTGTACTTTTTATCGCTACATACACGCCTCCCCCTTCACTGTCCAGCCTGTCTCTGCGGTGTACATTCCTATCTGAGTTTAGAACTTCATTACTGTTTACATCTGGTTTCAGCAACATTAATATTGTTATTTCCTGTTGCGTTTTGCTACTAATACCTTGTCACGTCTCACGAGGCGTCTTGTCGGGCCTAGGGAGGGAATTCTCGAACCTAAAAAACCCACATGTGCACTCAACATGTACTCCGCTACCCTTGTAGCCGCTTCCTGCGTGTAGTGCACGCCTGACATATTCAGGGGGACCCTACATTTCTCCACCCGATAGCGGAGGTCGAGAAATTTGCACCCCAGATCTCCGCAGAATCGTCTGAGCCTGGTTTAAGCCTTCCACTCGGCTCCAAAACACATCACAAACTCATTTGGCAGGATGAACTGTTAGTCCTTGTGGACATAGGAATTTGGACAATTGTGTCAATTGCCGTAAGTCCTCTTGTTCTGATGCGGACATGGCCAGTACATTATCTATGTACAGTCATGCTCAAAAGCATCCGAACGACCTGAATTGCATTTCGCCTGATTCGCATGCAACCAGCCTACAGCAGCTGTCTAGCAGGTCCTCTAATCGCTCCTCGGTACAGTCGTTTGACTATTGAAAATGGTTCCAACAAGTCACCACTAGAAAACACTGCTCCGTATCGCAATAACTCAAGTTGAAAAGTAATACCAAGATATTAGAAATACAAGGGAACACCTTATCACAGACAAGACTGTCCTTAAGGCTTGTAAGCTCACATTTATTGCAATAAATGACATACCTGAAATGTTACCACTCTCATTATTATGTCAGGTAAGTAATGCACGTAGTAAATTCGTCGTATTCATGATTTCCTCTTCAAAATGACACACCGTACAAAATGACATTAGTAATGACAGTAGTAAGTTCGTCGTATTCATGATTTCCGCTTCAAAGTGACACACCGTACGAAATGACATTAAAAACTCAAGTTATTCACGAGCAACTAGTTTAGTATATGTACGAACTTCAAATGAAAGGACGAACCGTCTCGTTCCGCATATGGATTCAAACCCAGGTCATGCAGACTAAGCAAAGACTGACGAAAACTAACAGTCATCCCTGACTAGGCATACAGAGAGTGATATACCTCGATTTTAGACAGTATCAATTAGCAAATATAAACTTTAAACTACATAAAGTATACATTTTATAACGGACACGAATTCTTACCCAGCATCTATTGTTACTGTTAACGAACTACGGGAGATGTTAAATATTGCTTCTTCACAAGTAACTTACTTGAAATTTCGTGAGATAAAGCTTTGTGTGGGACAGGGATTCTAACCCAGAACCTAATCGGATTGTTATCGAAGCACAATCAACTGTGATATACCTGATTTTCTCCGCAGTAGCTAGATGTTTTAACTGAAATGACGAGACGACATATTAATTTCCTTCCTTCCCAGGACTTCAACCCAGCAACTATCGCTGTTATATTCTAGAGAAAACTAACGTTAAATGTGGGTTTGTTACTCCAGCAGCGACACGTGAGCATGTTTGAACTAGAAATAATATGACGAAAACGTCGGTGCTCACTAGGATTTGAACCCCACACATATCGTTTCTACAGACAAACAGACGTCAGCTACAGAATTTTTCTCCACCAGCAGCTCGGAATAACATCCTTGAACTTACACTGATCTCGCAAATGGTTATATGTCTGACTGGGAGTCAATAACGTCAGATATCGTTATTGTTGACTGTGGTGTCACCGCCAGACACCTCACTTGCTAGGTGGTAGCCTTTAAATCGGCCGCGGTCCGGTTGTATACGTCGGACCCGCGAGTCGCCACTCTCAATGATTGCAGACCGAGCGCCGCCACACGGCAGGTCTAGAGAGACTTCCTAGCACTCGCCCCAGTTGTACAGCCGACTTTGCTAGCGATGGTTCACTGACTTCCACGCTCTCATTTGCCGAGACGATAGTTAGCATAGCCTTCAGCTACGTCAATTGCTACGACCTAGCAAGGCGCCAGTATCCGTACTATTGATATTGTGAATCATGTACCATAAAGAGCGACGTTCTCCATTAATGGATTAAAGTTAAGTATTCCACCAGCTATGTCCGTTTTTCTCAATTCTAATTCCCTTGTCATGTTCCAGACCTCGCGCCAGCCTGCGTGAGCTCAGACGCGTGCATTTCGGCCTCCTTTAGCAATACGGTTGGCTCTCCTGCCAACCACAACATTGGCGACGAGGCAAAACCGCGTTCGTATCGATATTGCCCTGATTTACTTGTGTAATGGCTTCGCCACAATCTCCAAATGTACTGTCCAAATCTTATCGCTTACAGAATCAGCAGACGCAGGCCTTACTGGATGCCCTTGGACAGCTCATCTAGGGTCAACGTGCGATGCAAAACGATGCGGCAGCAGCCGCTTCACCGCTAACGAAGCAACAACATGCTGTTGCACCAACTTTTCGACCTTTTGATGCTGCACTGGAGAGCTGGACGGAGTGGTCACGTCAATTTGGATTCCATCTCGCCGCCTACAGAATTCAAGGTAACGAGCGGCAGCCTTTTCTGCTTTCATCCGTCGGAGTGTCCACGTACCGTGTGATAGTCAAATTATTTCCCCGACGCGACGTAGCAACTCTGTCCTACGAAGAAATTTTGTCTGCATTAGATGCATATTTCTAAGAATCAGTCAATGTAGTTGCGAAAAGGTATACCTTCTTTCGTACAAAACGTACGGCACGTCAGACTAATCGGGAGTGGGTTGCAACCTTGCAAGGCCTTACTAGGGATTGTGCTTTTGAGTGTCAATGTGGACTCCCTTATTCAGATACTATGGTACGTTATGCAATTGCACAGAACGTTTCTGATGTTCGCATAAGGGGACAGATTTTGAAACTAGTAAATCCCTCCCTTCAACAAGAGATGGACATATTGGATCGACAGGACACGCTTGACTTTGCTCAGGAATCATTCGAAAGTTCGCCAGCAGTGTGTCAGGTTAACCGACCCGCCGGGCGAGCTGCACGGAGCAGTAAACAGCCCTCGCGCCCGGCCGCGCCGCTGCCGCCAGGCTCTCAGCCACGTGTGCCGCGCAGGCAAGCAAATGCAGTGATCAAATCATGCCCGCGGTGTGCTACTAAACATTCGCGTGAGAATTGCCCGTCACGCCAAGCTATTTGCTTTTATTGTAATAAAAAAGGACATGTTCAGAGTGTTTGCCAGAAAAAGCTCAGATCGGAAGCTGAAAACCGTTCCAGGCCCTTTGCTTCGCGCCGGAATCGGAATCGAACCCAGGATACTCAGGCTCGCGGAACTTCGCCCATGGAAATTCATGTAGTTCATTCCACTCCGCATAGTGCCACTCTCTCTAATATTGACTGTGTTCGTCCCGCAAATAGTGTGCGTCGACATGGCCGGAACTCCCGTCAAGTCGCAAGTGATTATGTACCAGTGTCAGTTCACGTTGCACGAGACAGTCGCTCTTGTCGTCAGCAGGACACTAAACTTTTTGTGGACTTGGACATTAACGGCAAAGTGATACCATTCCAGCTCGATACAGGAGCTGCAGTTTCACTGATCAATCACGACACTTACAAATTGCTGGGCACACCTCCGTTGCGTGCCGCAAATGTTAAGCTACGTAGGTATTCCGGTCAAAACATCCCTGTGTTAGGACAGTGCAGCCTTTTTGCATCATACAAAGCACAAACAAACCTTGTGTCAATTTACGTCCTTCGTTCTTCTTCTGCAGTGAACTTGTTTGGTTTCGATTTATTTCAGTTGTTTAATTTGTCTATAGTAAATCAGGTCTTATCAGTGAACCAGACGGTGCCGTCAGACAGTGTTTCTCGTCTATGTGAAGAATTTGCAGACATTTTTGCACCGGGCCTCGGTTGCGCTACGAACTATAAAGCACATTTGGAACTGAAAGTAAACGCGCAACCGAAATTTTTCAGAGCGCGCAATGTTCCCCACGCATTGCGTGATGAGGTCGCAAAAACCTTACACGATTTGGAATCACAATGTGTGATTGAACGTGTCTTTTGCTCGGGACATGCCATAACTGGGACATGTAATCAATGCCCAAGGCATACATTCCAGTCCCACGCACCTCCGTGCCATACAAGACTTGCCGTCGCCGCAGAATTTGAAGCATCTACAGAGTGTGCTGGTAAAAATCAACTACTATCATAAATATATTCCACACGCCTCTTCCATTTCAACTCCGCTTCAACGCTTACGCCTAAGGGTGTTCCGTTCGTCTGGACGAGGGAATGCGAAAGCGCCTTTCTCCAGTTGAAATCGGCGTTGCTTTCCAATACTTGCCTGACGCCATTCGATCCCCAGAAGCCCCTTTTGTTGATGGTGGATGCATCGGATTTCGGGATCGGTGCTGTGCTTGCGCACAAAGACGGATCACACGATCGCCCTATTGCCTTTGCGTCCAAATTGCTCTCCTCTGCGCAAAGAAATTATTCACAGATCGAGAAAGAAGCGTTGGCTCTCGTATTTGGTGATACAAAGTTTCATGATTTCTTGTATGGTCGTCACTTTACCGTAATCACAGACCACAAACGTTTGACATCGCTTTTTCATCCGATCAAGCCTGAACTTCCACGTATAGCGCAGAAATTCATTCGCTGGTCTATTTTCCTCTCGCAGTACCGCTACGATATCTTTTATCTGTCCACTGCTAAGCACGGAAACGCCGATGAGTTGTCCCGCTTGCCTGTAGCTGAGGATAGGGCATTCGATTCCTCCGAACTTGCTTGCATGTTCATTGATGCGGAAGCTGATGACGTGGTCGAATCGTTTCGGATTGATTTTCGTCGTGTAGCTACAGCCACAGCTGCCGGCCCTGTCCTTGCTCCCGTTCTGCGTTTTGTTGCTACGCAATGGCCCTTGTCAGTCACGGATCGGTGACCCGTTGGTTCGACGATTTTTTGCTCACAAGGAGAGACTTTTGTAGGACGTGGTGTTTTGCTGTCCAGGGTCTTGGCACCACGTTCGTTACAGTCCTCTGTCATACAGCTTCTCCACCAAGGACATTGCGGTATAGTGAGAACGAAACAACTTGCTCGTCAGCACTGTACTTGGTTCGGAATCGATGCCGCGATTACGAATATGTGCTCTTCTTGCATGGTGTGTGCCGAACAACGATCAGCACAACCGCGGAAATTCTTTGCATGGCCACAAGCCACTTCCACTTAGCAACGCTTACACATCGATTTTGCTGGTCAATTCTGGAATGCTCGATGGTTGGTTGTGGTAGATTCGTTCAGTAATTTTCCTTTTGTTATGCGGATGTCTTCCACGACATTATCTGCCACCATCCAAGCGTTATCCGCTATCTTTTGCATTGAAGGTCTTCCACAGACAATTGTTTCCGACAATGTCCCACAATTCATGTCAGCAGAATTTCAGTCATTCTGCAAGGCCAATGATATTCAACATGTGACGTCCGCGCCGTTTTCGCCACAGTCAAACGGTGCCGCTGAACGATTGGTCAGGACTTTCAAGTCACAGATGTTGAAGTTGAAAGAGTCGCATTCTCGGGAGGACGCGTCATTGCTCTTTTTGTCCTCGTATCGCTCTCAGCCCCGCGATGGTCGCTCGCCGGCTGAGTTGCTCCACCGTCGCCCTCATCGAACCTTGATGTCTTTGCTACATCCGCCGCATCAGGTTCCTGTGCAGCGGCAGAAACTTGCTTTTGCTCCAGGCGACGTTGTCTACTATCGCCATTATCGAGGTTCACGGCGTTGGCTCGAAGGGCGCATTCTTCGCTTCCTCGGACGCGCTACGTATCTGGTTTTGGGGGCCTCTGGTGAGGTGCGTCGGCATCTCAATCAGCTGCGCCTCTGTCGTCGCACGGGATCTGCCGCTCGCCGTCTGCTTTCAGCGACGGTGGCGTCCGGTCAGCGCCCTGGGGACCCATCTACTGGCTCGCCTCAGCCCTACGTGGTACCGACGCTGCCTTCCATTTTGCCCCATGGCGACGCGCCGCCGCCGCCAGCGCGGCCGCCTGTTCTCCCGCCGGCGACGCCCGCAGTGGACGCTTCGCTGAAACGGCCGGGCCCCTCCCTGGCTCACGTGCCGCCGATCGCTTCCCGTGACCAGTTGTCCTCCGACATGGAACTCTTGCCCGCTCCGGACCATATGTCGTCTTCGCCCGTCGGGTGCCCCGGCATGATGGAGGTCGACCCTTCGACCCCTCCTGTCTCTCTACGGACGCAGACACCGCATGTTGGCGTGCACCCTGCAGCAGGTTTTCAGGCGTTTCCTAGCTCCCCGCGGTCCGAATGGCAGGGTGCGGGTGGCACAGCCTCGCCTGTTGTTAGGCTCCCCACCTCGTCGCATACGTCAACATGCGGTCCTCCCCACGGCGGGCGGAAGCCTTATGCCACAAACGTACGCCGATTTGCGGGGGAGGAATGTGGTGTCACCGCCAGACACCACTGTAAGTAGGTGGTAGCCTTTAAATCGGCCGCGGTCCGGTAGTATACGTCGGACCCGCCTTTCGCCACTCTCAATGATTGCAGACCGAGCGCCGCAACACGGCAGGTCTAGAGAGACTTCCTAGCACTCACCACAGTTGTACAGCCGACTTTGCTAGCGATGGTTCAGTGACTTCTACGCTCCCATTTGCCGAGACGATAGTTAGCATAGCCTTCAGCTACGTCAATTGCTACGACCTAGCAAGGAGCCAGTATTCATACTATGTATCCGTACTATTGATAGTGTGAATCATGTACCATAAAGAGCGACGTTCTCTATTAATGGATTAAAGTTAAGTATTCCACCAGCTACGTCCGTTTTTCTCAATTCTAATTCCCTTGTCATGTTCCAGACCTCACGCCAGCCTGCGTGAGCTGAGACGCGTGCATTTCGGCTTCCTTTAGCAATACGGTTGGCTCTCATGCCAACCACAACATTGACAACGAACGAAAATGCATTAAAAATCAAAATTATTATCCATCAGCAGATAGGTGGTCTCATGCTAGATCTTGATAATTCATAATGAAAACCTTAGTGCTGGGTCAGGATTCGAACCCATTCACGCGTAATATGTGGAGATGTTGAGGAATCTGCAGTTTTGAACAAACAACAAATTGTAGTCGAGCTATATTGTCACGAAGGGATCAAATCCCGCGATAACGGAGGTCTGAGTTGCATTCCTAGTTCTGAACCTATTTTATCGTCATACAGAAGCTCAAATGAAAGATGGAATAAGTGTCCTGTGACCCTACATAGCGCCTGTTTCGTCACTAGAAATAAATAACTAGTATAAGAAGGGATACTGGTGACAGTTTCTACATGTCGCCACTCCTGACTGTATTGTGGTTCATCCTAACGTCTACTTGGTAGAGAATGGATACCATGTTTAATGTGAATTTCAGACCCCAATGCCACTATACCTTCTTCATTTGGCGTAGCCATAAGAGAATTGAATCTCTCTCCCTATCAAAAATCATGGGCAGAAGATGGAATCGATCCCAGGCCATAAATCAAACCAACAGACCACCGAATTCCCTGATTTTTCACTCATTTTCTTAACATGACATCAGACTTCTGACACACAGGCTCCCTGCAGTGGTTTGCAGCATGTTCAGTACATTCATTTACTTGGCTGACCGAATCGCCATGAACTAGTTGCCTCGGCTATCCAGTGCATACATTCGACTCTATTTTGTAATCACCGAAATAAAATCACGTAACTGCCACCTACACATAACTACCAACAGTGTAGGATGCAGAAATTTAAGTAGTAAGTGTTCCTTTTCATTTGAGCTACTCTATTGCGCTATCTGTTTGTTGAAACCGTCCTGCAGTGCAAAAGAAAAGCTGTAACTGTCTGTCTCTCAGAAGTCTAGATCCGGCCATATGTATTATTTCACAGCACTGTGGAATTCCGAAGTTCCGGAGGAACTGTTGACCTTCGGAGCAGTTGTAGCTACATGACAGCTAGTGGTGTAACAGTAAGCGTTGTGCACTGTAGGTAAGATGTCGTGAGTTCTTATACATTCACTGCTGCATTTTTTTAAACGCAATTTTGCTGTCTGCTGAAGTTATCAATTTAATGGAACTTTGAACATAATTCCCTTCACGTCGCAACCCAAAACAGTCGCATGTGGAAAAGGGCTAATCTCTGCAGCATTTCTTCTTTTCACGTTTAATAGACCGCCAGGCAGCAGATGCATCTCGAAGCTTTTGTATTATGTATGGGGAGTAGAAATAGTCAGAAAAGTATTTTCTACATTAGCTGTCGTGTGGTAGTGGCATTTTATTCTTCTTCGAACCTTGTTTGGCAGCTTTAACTCAGAACAAGTTTTCTACGTGCATGTAATCAGTAAACTGCATGTGCACAGTCACACTGTTATAGATAACATCAGATAATTGGCATATATCATTGATGATTAATTTCTCTCATGTTTAGTATTGTTTTAACAACACTAAAAGAAACCTTACGAAAATTGTGCACTGTATTGTAAGAAACGAAATGAAACTACCCATGATAACCTTACGACGAATGTCTGTTTTAATAAACCTGAATATCTGTACACAAGCGTGCCTCTATCGGCACGAATTTGTAAAATACTACTCACTTAGATTTCGATTGGGTCTGTGTTTAATTGGTATGCTGTGTTATGCTCAACACGTATGCAAATGTGGCATTTCATAAATAAAGTTATCTTTTCCTAGAAATCCAAAATTTGCTTGTCAGCAGCGAAAAATGGTTTCACCTGTTGTGCAGCATTGTAAGTTTTTCACCGTTGCACTATGAGCTGAAAGTATATTCTTGCGATGTGCTTATCGATGTTCGATCTGACTGCTTGTAGCTGTGTCACAGAAGGGATAAATCATTACAATCAGTGAGACTGGAAACGCGAACCGTAACAGACGTTTTCCCACAGGTCCCTTCGTGACCAGAGAGCTAGCGAACAGGTAGGTCTCATCCACTCCTCTTACAAGGTCAATAGCGCTAGAACTCGTAAACCGCTGTTTAAAGTACGAGTTTAGTTGCGATTTCAAATTGCAACTATTTTCCTGGGCTGATAACCGTAAATTTACAACCTTCTGTTACACCTCAAGCGATAATAACTCAGATTATTCAATGGGAAGGACAGGAAAATTCAAGTGAACTTTGGGGCATAATTCAGTGCACACCAGGATGTAACTCGTCGATCACAGTGTAGCCAAATACCTTGCCTTGTTGCCAAATCTCAGTTACAGTACCAGCAGGGAGAAGATGAACCGATTTGGTCCTACAGCGGGCTGGGAAGTGACTATAGCTGGCGTTTCAAAGACGCGACTGCTACGGCCTGGAATACGTAATGCGTCTGATTCGCATTTCTGTAACTAGGTTTAGGTACTGGAGCGTAATTACTAATAATAGTGAGAACTGACTGCTAACTAAGCATCATAAATCAGTAACTCGAGTGAGTGAGTGAGTGAGTGAGTGAGTGAGTGAGTGAGTGAGTGAGTGAGTGAGTGAGTCACACAGAGATAAAAATAAAAAAAGAATGAGAGAGGGTTCAAAATTATTGTAAAGAAATTCAATATTGCTATGTAAAGAAATCTTTCATTAAAATGACACGTTCCACATCATTATGAAATGTCGTATTCATGATCTATGGAACAAGTATTAATCTAATCATATTGCTGACTGGTCGTGAAGAGTCATGAACTACCGAAATTTTCGCCAATATCAGTAACCAAATCTAAACTTGAAAATAAAACACGACAGTTTTTGTAATAAACCGGGACTCCTATCAAGACCCTTTCATCCCTGTTAACTAACCACGAAACATGTCTGATATACCTCAATTCAGAAGTAACAAAGTGAGTATCCATTTAAAGATGAAGCGCATGAGGTGGAGTTCTGTGACGGAGATACGAACCCAACACGTAATCGGATTGTTAACTAAGTAAAATAAAATGTTACGTATCGGTTTTTCTTACCAGCTGCTAGGTGTTTGAATCTAAAATAAGGATACATATTTTTGTGCCTGACGCTACAGTCTGGAACCTCGCGACCGCAACGGTCGCAGGTTCGAAACCTGCCTCGGGCATGGATGTGTGTGATGTCCTAGGGGACTGATGACCTTAGAAGTTAAGTCCCATAGTGCTCAGAGCCATGTGTACCATTTTTTTGCCTGAGCGACATTCGAATTGCACTCCTATCGTTCTTGTAGATCGTCCACGAATATAACTCAAGTATCAATTGCTTACTCACCAACAGTAAGATGTGTGCTTGTTTGACCAGAAATTGTTGGCAACACATGAACAGACATTAAAAATGCACGTTTAATTTCACCAACCGGCCGGCGTGCACGTGATAGGGCTTGAAATGAAATTATGAATATTTTTGTACTGGATCAGGATTCAGGTCCACATACTTACCTTTGGAGAAGACCTAGAGAAGATTGCAGTCTAGGAAAAAGAAACAAAATGATTGAACTATACTGTTCCGAGATATTCAGATCCTCGAAAGAGGAGATACGAATTCGAATCACAGTCCAGCACCAAATTTTTCAACGTCTCTAGTTCAATCAACTACAAGTAAAATAAGAGCCCTTTCCCTCTAAATGGCTATCAGTTAATCAAATAAAATAAAATTTGCTAGTGTAAGTAAGTTTACAGGCGACAGTATTAGTTCAAATTTAATATTCGCTTCTATAATGTAGGAAAGTATTTCACCGTTTCAAAACCCGCATCCGACTCATTGTCCTTACACTAAGCCGCTGACCATAAATTCTAGCACAGAGTGACACCAGTTTAAGTAACCTAATGTAGCGAAGGCTGTTTGCCAGTGCTCTTTCTCACTGGAAAATACGCAATTCACTCATTGGACTCCATAAGTACACTGTAACAGTAATTTTTGTGTGTTTGCAATGCATACGGATAGTAGAATTTAATGGTGTTCTCTCTTCCACTTCTGTATACAATATGCCTGACTTAAACGGGCCCTTTACCATTACAGGCCCTAGGCAGTGCAATATCATATTCACAACAGTAATGCTCTTATACTGACAACCTCACTGTTCGTTTTAGCTGATTTTGTAAGCAATTAAATAAAACAATATGACCTTCTAGTGGGAAACATTTCGTCCCCCTTTTCCTTCTATGAAATTTGTCAGTAAGATTTTTGCTTTCCAGCCAGCGAACCGCGGCAGAGTACGGCCGGTAAACGATTCACGAACCATGATTTAGTGCCCGTAAGACGATTTATTTAAACATTGGCGTAGCTGAAGGAATTTAGTTTCTTCTTAAATCGTCTTATGTAGCAACTTTCACAGTTATCTCAAATAGGAACAGCTCTTTCTCCAGGTACGAAGGTTGTAAAACGAATTTCCCACACTTTTGTGTCAGGTTGATCTTTTCGTCTGATACCACTGCGTAAGTATTTTGTCTAAGAGATATCAGAAGCAGTGTTCCTGTAGCTGCGGGAATCATTGGTTGAAAACGAGTTTAACACCAATGGGTACAGTACGGCAAAATATTCAAAATGATTATCAACCTAAGTCTGCGTTCATCCACAAACTGAGGCGTATTTGTCTCCTAAGGGACACGCAAGTACCATCGCAGGCCCAAACGAGAGATCCTAATTTTAATGCCAAGCAGAAACCACAGTGTTGGCTGCATGGTGGCAAGGTGATGAAGAGCAAGACTACGGATCGTAAGTAACCGGCTGAGCACTGTCACCGATCGAGATGTCAAGGTGGTAGACTACGATGCTGTCGACCCCAGTTACAACCTTGGTCATGGCTATGTTTCAGCTGAATACCTCTATGTCCCTTTCTGCGTATGTCAAGACATACTTTTAAACACTTGGTACACATCCAAATTAATATCTGATAGACCTTAATTTAGCAACATGAATGAGATATGTTTTCCGTGCAATATATCGGACAACAAGTCAGTGCAGCGAGATTTCGTTTGTGTGTTGCACATGGTGCAAGAAATATGTGTTTTGCTTCCCTTTGTGATAGGTTTCACCCCACTGAATGTGAGCAAGCTCACGAATAGACTGTCAACAACTGGAATTACGCAATAATACACCTAAAAGTTGTATTTTTGCATTACGTATCCCAAGGAAAATAATTGTAAACAGGTTATATGTCTGCTTGCTTATTATTCACGCTTCTCGATGCTTTCCTCAAAAAAGAAAAAGGAAAAGAGAGAGAGAGAGACAGAGAGAGAAAACAGAAAAGTATTTCAAATATCAGCTAGGTGACGCCATGTTCGTCTCGTCATGTAAAGCAAGGATAGTTGACAGGTAATATCTCGTTGTACTAGCGATATGTATGGCTACAGGCTTCTTTCTTTCCTCTCTACTAACAACCAGAACAGAATTCTATAACAAAATGGTAAGAACATCTATGCCGTGCGCCAATCACACTCAGCCTTTCTTGGTTATTTTGCTAATCGTCTGTAATGGAGTAAACATCCTTGATTATTGATTTGTTATTTCTACCATTGTTATTCATCACCTCACAACAGCTTTTGTATCATTCATTGCCGCCGATGCATGTTACGAATGGATCAGGATGAATGGAATGTGGGGTATTTCGTCACGAAGAATATACACATTTATCTCGTGTTCTTGTGTTCAGGTTAATATGAAAATATCAATAAGAGACGACGACAACGGGATGCCGGTGATGCAGGCAATAACACCCAACTATTTCTGTCGACTTAACACCATGACGACAGACAAATTGGCGTCTCACTGTATTTTGATTATAATTCGTTAGCCTTTTTGCGACCTCGTTTTAATACTTCGTGGGAGCTGGCATAATATTCTGCTTTTCGAACACCGGAAAATAACACACCAAGATAGTGGAGGGAAGGATAAAAGGAGCAATTGAACTCATGGGTGTGCAGTTCATCATTAGAAGACTAAACAAGAGGGAAACATTACAATTGCAATGAATACGCTTGTTAGTAAACATTATTCGTGTAGATCTGATGATGAATAAGCACAGATTTTCAGTGCCCACATCTGCACTTTAGTTCCTGTCTTAATGGGCATAATTTTTAGTTTCTTCTCTTCTGAATTTTCAAATGAATTGATTATTACGCAGTGCAGAATAATTAGTTAAGTGTTTCTTACAGCTTCCATTCGCTCCAAAAATTTTCTACATTCTCGTGCAGTTCATGAAATTCTACTTGTATGTTCACAAGACTGCACATAGATGCAAAGGGTTGGTTATCTTTCTTTTCACGAAACGTGGGCAAAGTTGATTTCCAAAGACTTTTTATTGTACTAAAATAATGTTTTGTCACAAAGTAAAAAGATGGGTGTTTTATTCGTATATATTTTGAGGGAATCTGTAATCGTGATGGAAGATTACACACCTGAATGTTTGACACAACTGGTACGAGAAAACACTGCATTTTAACCAAACCCCGCGCCTCCGCTCCGTTTCCTCCTATGACACGAGCACGGGATTCTCGTCCTATATCGCTACAGAGCTGTTCCTAGCACAGCTGAGAATTGGCAACATCGTCACAAACATTTGGCAACACTGTGGCAGCGCAATCACTTCCGCGTATGGTACTGAATTCAATCGCTAAATTCACTTGATATTCCCTTTCCACTTGAATGACTCGGACTATATAATCCTCATGTTAACTAAGACACTGAGACAGAAAATTAAATTTTTTGGCTACAGAAATGCTACTCTTCACATACGTGAGAAGTTTTATTATCTTTCGCGATGCATAATTAGTCTGAGCGACCAATAACATGAGAGCAGCGTACAAGCAGCAGTGTCCGTACTCCCGCGGTATCGCCCGTGTCCCGTGCTGCAACGGTTCAAGGAGTCGTCAGCTTTAGCCGTCGTAGGGACCAGCGTGTGCAAGCTTTCTTTTTTTTTTCCTGTATTTCAAGCAGCTGCAAATTTCCAGAAAAAATTCTGTAACGAAATCTGAACAAAACCTTCACACATCAAATACTCTTGGCAGCTCGACTCAGTAAGTAGTGTTAATGGTCATAGATCTCGGCTTTCTGACTGCCAAGCTGCTTCAGAATACAAGCGTCTCTGAAGAAATTCGAATCGACCGTCAACGATACGAAATTCAATATTGTTTTTCACATAAGACCCACATGCCAGGGTGACAAGTATGAAGGAAATGAACTGATAAGCAAATCGCAAGAAAATACTTTCAGCTCACAGTGCAATGGTGAAAAACTCACAATGCTGAACAATAGGTAACTTAACTTTATTTATGAAGTGCTACATTTGCATACCTGTTGAACATCACACAGCATACCAGTTAAACACAGACCCAATCGAAATCTAAGTGAGTAGTATTTTACAAATTCGTGCCGATAGAGGCACGCTTGTGTACAGATATTCAGGTTTATTAAAACACATTCGTCATAAGGTTATCATGGGTAGTTTCATTTCATTTCTTACAATACAGTGCACAATTTTCGTAAGGTTTCTTTTAGTGTTGTTAAAACAATACTAAACATGAGAGAGAAATTAATCATCAATGATATATGCCAATTCTCTGATGTTATCTATAACAGTGTGACTGTGCACATGCAGTTCACTGATTACATGCACGTAGAAAACTTGTTCTGAGTTCAATCTGTCAAACAAGGTTTGAAGAAGAATAAAATGCCTCTACCACACGACAGCTAATGTAGAAAATACTTTTCTGACTATTTGGGCACGATGCGCTCTCCCCATACATAATACAGAAGCTTCGAGTTGCATCTGCTGCCTGGCGGTCTATTAAACCTGAAAAAAAGAAATGGTGCAGAAGTTAGCCCTTTTTGTACATGCGACTATTTTGGGTTGAGAAGTGAAGGGAATTATGTTCAAAGTTCCATTAAATTGATAACTTCAGCAGACAGCAGAATTGCATTTAAAAAATGTAGCAGTGAATGTACACGAAATCACGACATCTTAGTGCACAACGCTTACTGTTACGCCACTAGCTGCCATGTAGCCGGTTTCAACAAACAGATAGCGCAATAGAATAGCTCACATGGAAAGGAACACTTACTACTTAAATTTCTGCATCCTACACTGTTGGTAGTTGTGTGTAGGTGGCAGTTACGTGATTTTATTTCGGTGATTACAAAATAGAGTCGAATGTATGCACTGGATAGCCGAGGCAGCTAGTTCATGGCGATTCGGTCAACCAAGTAAATGAATGTACTGAACATGCTGCAAACCACTGCAGGGAGCCTGTGTGTCAGAAGTCTGATGTTATGTTAAGAAAATGAGTGAAAAAGCACGGGATTCGGTGGTCTGTTGGTTTGATGATAGGTTCATATTCTTATAGTCTGGGTTCGACTCCATCTTCTGCCAATGATCTTTGATGGGGAGAGACAGATCCAATTCTCTTCTGGCTACGCCAAATGAAGAAGGTATAGTGGCATTGTGGTCTGAAATTCACATTAAACATGGTATTCCTTCTCTACCAAGTAGACGTAAGGATGAACCACAATACAGTCAGGAGTGGCGACATGCAGAAACTGTCACCAGTATCCCTTCTTATACTAGTTATTTATTTCTAGTGACGAAACAGGCGCTATGTAGGGTCACAGGACACTTATTCCATCTTTCATTTGAGCTTCTGTATGCCGATAAAATAGGTTCTGAACTAGGAATGCTACTCAGACCTCCCTTAACGTGGAATTTGATCCCTTCGTGACAATACAGCTCGACTACAATTTGTTGTTTGTTCAAAACTGCAGATTCCTCAACATCTCCACATATTGCGCGTGAAGGGGTTCGAATCCTGACCCAGCACTAAGGTTTTCATTATGAATTTGTAAGTAAGCTGTTTAGGATTTCTTATTGGTAACGCCGCCGCCACGTAGAGCTCTGTATGAAAATCACTGGCTGTGCTGTGCGCAGTCTGTGTTTAGTTTGCATTGTTGTCTGCCATTGTAGTGTTGATCTGCGGCAGCTGGATGCTAACAGCGCGTAGCGTTGCGCAGTTGGAGGTGAGCCGCCAGCAGTGGTGGACGTGGGGAGAGAGATGGCGGAGATTTGAAATTTGTAAGAATTGGTGTCATGAACTGATATGTATATTATGACTATTAAGGTAAATACATTGTTTGTTCTCTATTAAAATCTTTCATTTGCTAACTGTGCCTCTGTAGTTAGTGACTTCCGTAGTTTGAATCTTTTAGTTAGCTGGCGGTAGTGGCGCTCGCTGTATTGCAGTAGTTCGAGTAACGAAGATTTTTGTGAGGTAAGTGATTTGTGAAACATATAGGTTAACGTTAGTCAGTGCCATTCTTTTGTAGGGATTATTGAAAGTCAGATTGCGTTGCGCTAAAAACTATTGTGTGTCAGTTTAAGCACAGTCTTGTATAATTGTTCTAAGGGGACGTTTCAAATTATCAAGCTGTAGCATGAGAACACCTGTCTGCTGATGGATAATAATTTTGATTTTTAAGGCATTTTCATTCGTTGTCACAATAACGATATCTGCCGTTGACTCCCAGTCAGATGTATAACCATTTGCGAGATCACTGTATGTTCAAGGATGTTATTCCGAGATGCTGGTTTAGAAAAAATCCGGTAGCTGACGTCTGTTGTGTGTAGAAACGTTATGTGTGGGATTCGATTCCCAGTCAGCACCGTCGTCTTAGTCATATTATTTCTAGTTCAAACATGCTCACGTGTCGCTGCTAGTGTAACAAACCCACATTTAAGGTTAGTTTTCTCTAGAATATAACAGCGATAGCTGCTGGGTTGAAGTCCTAAGAAGGAAAATATTAATGTGTCGTCTCGTCATTTCAGTTAAAACATCTAGCTACTGACATAATAATGCGAGTGGTAACATTTCAGGTATGTCATTTATTGCTATAAAGGTGAACCTACAATTCTTATCTGTGATAAGGTGTTTCCTGATATTTCTAGTAGCTTGGTATTACTTTACATCATGAGTTACTGCGACACAGAGCAGTGTTTTCTAGTGGTGACTTGTTGGAACCATTTTAAATAGTCAAACGACTGTACCAAGGAGCGATTAGAGGACCAGCTAGACAGCAGCGTTATGTGGGTTGCATGCGAATCAGGCGAAATGCAATTCAGGTCGTTCGGATACTTTTGAGCATGACTGTACATTTATCAAAAATCTAAATCCTTTGTGACCTTGGCTTTAAAGCTCTGGAACGTCTAAGCTGTGTTACAAAATCTGAATGGCATGTTGGTGACTCAAACAGGCTGACCGGAGTCGTCACTGCTTTTTTGGGAAGGTCTTCCTTAGCTGCGGGAATCTGTTAGTATGCTCGGACTACGTCAGTGGTAGAAAATATCATCTTACATTGAACATTTGTAAATGGTCTTCCATGTGTGTGACCGGGTACTGGTCAGGGATGGTTCTTGAATTGGGTTGTTGGCGATAGTCACCACAGGGGCGCCATTCATTTTTGTTTCGAGGTACGACGTGACTCGGGACTGTCCAACTGCTTCTAGAAACTCTGCAGATACCTTGTGATAGCATGCTGCGAAATTCCTGTTTTAGCGCTTTTACCCTTTCAGGCGCCAAACGTCTACGCCGAGCGTGATTTGTCGGTCCTAGAGTGGTCAAAATGTGGTGAACGGCTGTATGCTTGACCGATGGAGGAGTGGGCGACTGCTGAGTTATTTAGGGTTATCCTTTCAGTAACCGTATGCACGGGATATAGCCTGTGACTGGGCGTACAGCTAGTAGGGTGACAAAACAGACTTTCCCTGGTGTCTGCAGTTCAGTAGTCAAATCATTTGCCAGCCGGAGTGGGCGAGCGGTTCTAGGCGCTACAGTCTGGAACCGGGCGACCGCTACGGTCGCAGGTTCGAATCCTGCCTTGGGAATGGACGTGTGTGGTGTGCTTTGGTTAGTTAGGTTTAAGTAGTTCGAAGTTCTAGGGGACTGATGAGCGCAGCAGTTAAGTCCCATACTGCTCAGAGCCATTTGGACCAATCAAATCGATTAGTTGCTGACTTAGCAAATTTCACAGTAAGTCGCAGAAGGACAAAACATCTGCTACGATAATAGGCTGTGCTATATCTGCCAATATAAATTGCCTTTCAACAAGCGGGGTAGCCCAGATTAAGGACCGTGCGACCTAATCTTTGAGTCATTAGCGGCGAATAGATTGCAATCGTCACAACGCCAGCGTGGTAGGCGGTTTCCCTGGATATACTCGTACCAACACTTCTGCCGCTATATGACCAAGTATTATAGTTTCGCTCACTGTCCGTCAGCGCGTGTTTGCAATAGAAGTTGTTGTCGCTGCTACGGTGTATGATTCGTGCTTGCACTTGCAAGGTGGCGTACACTTTTGAGCATCATTACCAAACTTTCTGTGGCACCAACATTGGTTCTGTGCAGACGGCGATCAATTATGACCTCGTGACTGTTGTCGGCTTGGCCGTTGACGGTTGTGTGTTGTTTGTAAAGCGGCTACCTGTGTGATCAACTCTTCCTGTTGTGACTGCGAGGAGGCTAGAGCCTCCGTGGGTGCATTTTCATGTCGTGGCATCATTGTTGAGACACTTGATGCAGGATATATTTCAACTAACCTGTCAGACATTTGTGCCAGTGCGTTTAAATCGCCCGCACACGCCGTGAGAATTTTTAGTGTGTCCGGCAGCAATGTGGATAAGCATACGATCAGTGGCACATCACCACCTACAGTGTTATTTGATAAAATGCGTAAGCGTCTTAAGAGTTTTGACGGGATGCGATCTCCGAACTTCTCAACGGGCAAAGCTTATCTAACCTTTTTGCTTCTGATTCCGACAAAAGTGTGATTAATGCGTCTTAGGTCGATGCATACGGTTCGTTATCCGTTGGAGTGGGTAGAATGTCCTGGACTTCTATTACTAGATCTTCAGTCAGCGCTGCAACCACATAGCTGTATTTAGTCTCGTCCGCCGATATTTGTGCGAGGACGAACTGACTTTGTAATTGGGCAGATCACAATAGAGGAATATGTTGCCAGATACTGGTGGTTTTATCGTTACCCTGTTAACTACACTGCTGGCTACCAGTTCAGTTGTGACTGGTGAGTCGTTCAGTTTCGTGTGAGGTGTGGCTGGCGCGGAAGTTACAAGCGGTGGTGTTGCGAAAGTGCGCGAAACGCTGAAGCGGGCAAGGACGTGTCGTAGTCGGTCGGGTTTACCAAATATGTGGGTACCGAGGAAAACAAGACATTTATTGCCACATATACTCCATAACAGCTTGCAATTATACAGTACATGCACAACGCAAAGCATGAAACAACAAATAGAAAGGAAACCATAGTACAATAATATTAATACAGCTTGGAACTGCCATCGCACTGAGCCTTTATGTGCCACTGTACAAAAGGAAAAAGAGCTCCATCTTCCACGAAGAATTTGAATATTCAGGACATGTTATAATGCACAGGGTATTAACCTGCTAGTTCTCAATTTCCTGGGATTAAAAAATTGCCGGCAACCAAGAAGCTCAAAGATGTAATTAGGGAAGCTTATGTATTATGTTAAACTTTATTGCGAATACTGGGCGAGTTGCTGATCTGCTAATGTGATTGTGCTGGAAAGATGTTCTCTTTGTTAGGTACCAAAAATGTGAAGAACCAATTCGCTAGTTAAAGGTTGTACTGTGAAAATGTCGTTGTGTGATTCGTAAACGACTAAGCCTGTTGTGTTAGCTGTGGATGCATCTTCGTACAGGATCGCAGCTGTGGTCTTCCACAGCATTGGTTCGTCTGATAGACCTGCTGCCTTTGTGTAAAAAAACTCTGAACAAAGAGCCGTGTAATTACAATTAACTTGAAAGGCGGTTCTCGCCAATGGTTGGAAGTTGTTTATGATAACAGATGATCGGTCTGTAAGAGCTTTGTTCATCCCTTCAAATCGTGTCTCACTGCAGACAACACAAAAATACAACGCTGAGTTTTTCAATTGTCGAATTACCTATACGAGATGTTGAACAGGCCCACTGCACAACATTCAAACGCTGACTTGTTGTTTTGGTTACCGGTCGGTACTAACACAGCGTTTAATTTGTCTGCGGAATCATGTTATCAAATCGATACTGAGAATTCTGAAATTCTGCCAAATTTTTCCTCTTGATTTTTGGAGTATTGCTAGAGCAACTGTTTCTCACCTAGCTCTTCAAGTACTATTGCAATACGTGCACTGTGGATGATTACGCAATTTGAAAGAAGTTTCCCACCTAGTGGTGCATCGATACTTTTAGCACCTCACACGCTATCCGCGATGTCAGTTCTTCTACTGTTACATATCGGAAACGAAGATGCGCGGATTGTGATTCCTCGCTCGCTCCAGGGGGAAATTTTGTCATTGTTTCATCAAAGTCATTGGGGACACAGTTCGCATAAAGCAACTCGTCCTATATCGTTGTACCTGGTAAGAACGAAATCGTTCGAATGGCTCTTAGCACTATGGGACTTAACTTCTGAGGTCATCAGTCCCCTAGAACTTAGAACTACTTAAACCTAACTAACCTAAGGACATCACACACACCCATACCCGAGGCAGGATTCGAACCTGCGACCGTAGCGATCGCGCAGACTGTAGCGCCTAGAACCGCTAGGCCGCCCATGCCGGCAGTAAGAATGGATGCCCAAATTCAGCTAATGACATCTCGTTGTACAGTGGACGCGGAACATCAGTCCCCTCTGCTCCAGAGCTCACACGAGTCGCCACGTCCGTCCAGACCGTGGCAACGCATGCATATTGATTTTGTCGGTCCACGATGGTGGATGCTGACTGTAGACGCATACCTTAAATTTCCTTTTGTAGTCCCCATGGCATCAGCCACTATTGCTAATAATATATCGACTTTGTTTTCTGTATCTTGTCTCGAAGGTCTTCCTGAGGTTGTTGTTTCGGACAACAAAACACAACTCATATCAGTCGATTCTGAACTGCTTTGTGACGAAAACGGCATCACCATGTAATCACTGCACGTATTCACCTTGAGTATTACAGGGAAGATCAAAGGTTCATTCGAAGGTTCAAGAGTCACATGGGGAAGCTCCATTTCTCCCACACTGGGAAAAAGCCTTAAGGATATTTCTCTCCCGTTACCACGTGAAGGGAATTAGCCGGAAGATGTATTACGCGGTCATCGTAAACCTACCCCGTTGCATCTTCTGGGGCTGCCGCGGAAGCAGTTCGTTCCGCCACTTCAGACGAAGTATCAACCACATGACAATGTTTTCTCTACGGGTGTGTTAGATCATTCATCCTACATAGTTCATAGTGCTTCTGGTCTGCATCAGCGTCACCACAAACAGCTGCGGTGTTCTTATGTCAGTGATTTTACATTCGAAATTTTTCCCAAGGAACCAGCTGCGTTGTTCTTATGCCAGTAATTTTATATTAGAAATTTTTCTCAAGGAACCAGCACGCAGCTGGGGTCCACAACAGCAGTCATCCCAGTCTCTATGCTCGCCGTAATCGGTACCATCCGGGGAGATGCCGATGGAACCTGATGTCACGCCACCACAACTGCCGCTGATCCAGCTGGCAGAGCCGAAGCCTGCAGATGCGCTGCCGCCAGACAGCAGTCGCGATGTCTCTAGTGTCCGCCTTGCAGTCAACCTAACCATATCGCCTGAGTCAGTAGACGCGAGTGTAAAGGGTGAGTTGTGAGAGGAGGGATGGTGATGGTGGGAGAGGGAGAAACAAATGAGGTTTCCTGTCACTTGAAGAACGAGTTATCATTCAAAAGTTGTTACTTCGCAGGGGAACCAAAAGTAAAGACAGTCACTGCCAAACGCAGCAACGAGTGGAAGACATTCTGGTAATCCTGGTAGACACCCCACCTCATCCCCCTCATCCCCCCTCCCCCAAAAAAAAGTTTGCTTATGCCGCCACAGCTGGAAAGACATTTATGTCAGGGAGCAGTATCGCTTAGCCCAGTCTCCATGTAATCAGCAACCCCTTGTATCATCGTTAACTACGACAGTGTCGTCGTAGTACAGATCCGGCTGCGTGGTAGTAAATCAATTATTCAAAGCTTATATCTAGTTAAGGACAATTGTGCTCCGATGCGAAACAATCATTCTGCAGTAGGCTAAGTGCTAATGCTCTGTCAGCGACACCGGCACATACATTTCACATTTGTGGAAAATAATTATGTACAAAGTTAAGTAATTACTATGCTCTAGTTTTAATAAATGTTCAAATGTGTGTGAATTTCTAGGAGACCTAACTTCTGAGGTCATCGATCCCTAGACTTGCACACTACTTAAACTAACTTATTCTAAGAACGACACACACACACCCATGCCCGAGGGAGGACTCGAACCACCGACGAGAGTGGGCGCGCAGTCACTGACATGGCGCCTCTAACCGCTCGGCCACTCCGTGCAGCTAGTTTTAATAAATAACTAATTGTTAGAGAGTGTGTGTTGCAATGTATTCTAGGCCTCCTGATGTAAACTAGCTGATACAGTACACAGCAGCACGATTTTACAGCGATGATTGTAACGCTCTCAACCTGCAGACAAACTCGACGAATTATTCTTTAATTTGTCACAAATCTGTAAAATAAATATTGATAATTACACACACCCTGTATATTGATGATTATGGCTTCAGTGACTTAAGAGATTCTCTGTTGCGGAAACATAATTACGTCATTTCATCAGTATTTTACTCCATTTAGTGATCATATACCATACATATATTCACAGCACACACTAGATTTGATCAGTGAATGTGAGTGCGGTCCCTCAGTTCCCCAACTGCTGCATATCTTAAGTGTTTGCGAGTAGTCGGGTGAACCTTCGATCTGAGGAACAGGTGTTAGCGGAAACTCGCAGAATAGTTCGATAATTTTTTTTCAGTCCTCTTCTACTGAAAGTTTTTCGTGGTGGTCCTATAGGATGGTTACAGGTAATTAAGCTTTCACTACTTAATCTACCTTAGATGCAAAGCTACTTTACCGTTTTGGTGCCAAACATTATAGGAATAATGTTCAGACTTTACTATTCGGAGACTGTACTGGTGCAGTGAAACACAAAGAAACAGTAACGCGACTCTGAAGAAGGTCATCATGGCTTACTTGTAAAGTTGTTTCGCACAAGTCATCTTCAACTGTTTGCTCTACATTCTCTCGTAGAATATACAGAGTTTTACCAGTCGGCTTCACTGACAGTCGAGAGCAATGTTTTTCTACCCGCGGATCGCAACCCCCAAGGGAGTCGCAAAGTCTTACTTGGGGTGTAGCGACCACAGGAAGAAGTAGTTGCGGCATGGCAGGTGACATATTTCATGACGATCACATGCTGTGGTAGAAATACCAACTAGAACAATTCGTAATAGCGCATTTAAAAGATGGGCACATTGAAATATGATTCCAAATGGCTGCAACAACACACACACACACACACACACACACACACACACACACACACACACACACACACAGAGCTAGCGTGTAAGACGTCTCGCCACGGTTACTAGAACGAGTTAAGTATTTGTGCTACGAACCAAACAGTAGATCTCTAGGATCTGCAGCAGTGAGAGGAAGCACGAAGTACAGCAATTTGCACCCAGCGGATCTAGGACGCCTGAGGTCACCTCACGTTGCAGTTGACGCACTGTCTGTTGATGTTCTTTCTATTTTCGTAGCCCTGTGTCTTGATTAGGATTTCCACAAAATCGTTGTTGCTTGTCATCTGGTTCATTTCTCATTTCGTCCGTGTTGTTAACTGTGATTTCTAAGAAGTGAATGATTGTTCTCTAGACGGTGCTTTATAACAGAGTTGAAAAATATCTTCTAAAAAACTAGTACAATAATTTGTAATAAAGCACACCAAATATTCTCGTAGTTAATTAAAAATAAAAAAATCTTTGTCTTCCTTTGAAACTGGATGACAACCATCCCAGCGCATGTCTGAATACTAGCGGTTCCGTAATACCAAAACATAGGCCTAAGAAGAGTGAAATTTATTTTTTATGAAATTACATAATTCCATGATTAATACTTATTCTGAATAGAATAAAACGTAGATTGATTTTTGCAATAAATACACCGTGTTAACAATGAATAAAAGAGAACAAGATCCTATAAGTAACTTCAAGAAATTGTAAAAAAGATGTACTTCCTTAAGAACTGACTATTCAGTGAGACCTCACGTGACGATCTTTTCGCTTCTGAGTCTTATATGCAATGTGAAACACTAGTTAAGTGTAATATATTTTTCTGTAGGAATTTACGTAAAAATAGCATAACGCGTTCCATACTAAAACAATCTAAAATATAGTAATAGAATGTACCATATTGTACATCTTGTTTACAAGAATTTTCTCTAAATTCATTTCTTTTGCCTACTCTTGAAAAAGAGTACTGACACACATATATCCAGATTTAGAATTATGTAGAAACATTAATAATTCAATATTTAATTCCAGAACTTTCCTTTGGAAAGTTGCTTGACCTCAATGACATCAAGGTGAGTTTGACGGAGCGATGTGATTCTAAACAGTGCTTTACTTTTGGTGTATTTCACAACTTTGATAACACCATTTAAATCAAAAGATAAAAACCGTAGTTGCCATAGCTTGTCGATGAAGAAAGTAATGTGCCCATAAAACATTTAGCATTATTTGTTTTAATTATTTCAACCAGTCCACTTTTATTGCCAGTCATAGCTTGAGAACCATCACTGCAAATGGCGATAGATTTTGTCCGATCACCGATCAGTCCGCTACTTGAGAGTGCTTTTTAAGAACATGCCGTACGCTCACTGATCAGTAGTGTTCGCAGGCAGTGCTTTGCAAAATAAAATGTTTTCCTTTATTATTTCATCCGGTTCAACACGTACAAATACCATAAATTGCCACAATGTGAAACATAAGTAGATTCATCAAAGTGCAAAGTAAAATGTGGGTTCTCCTTCAATTTTTCGAATATCGTTTATTCTGCATTTAGTAGGAATATCTGGAAGTGATATGCTTGTTAGCTTGTCTACCTTCTGTTTATCTAACATCATTTGAACGATATCCAGGGCTGCTGGCAAAAGATACGCGGTTTCTTTATGCCGCCTTCCTGCTTTGACTCCGTATGCGATCCGATAGCTAGCTCATAACGCTTTCTCTTTGAGAGTGGGTGCCTAAAATGAGATGAAAAATTTGTTGCATCAGAAAACAAATAATTTTTAATTAACAAACAACAATACTGTTTTATTACCTGAATAACACCAATTTTCTGCTTTTTGAGAGTTTTCAGTTTCCTTTCGAAGAAATCCATCGATGTATCTGATTACTTGTTTAGTTGAGAGGTGATGCTTTAGCTTTGATGATTTCATACTCTCACGTGTCAATATTTGACTAAAAATTACGCATTGGGTTCATAATTCACGACAGTAAAACCATACTACAAATAATTGCCATCATAAAGTCTAGATTTTTCGATTTTGATTCGTTTCTGTCCCTGACACTTATACCAGACCTGGAGAGCTGCACAGATCTTCAGAGAAATTTTTCTATTTTGTGCTAGCTCATGGCGAGGCGCAAAGACAATAATCAAGACCGTACTATCTGGCGTACTCGGACAGCTGATGGAAGCGAGCGGAAACGAGCCCTTACGCGACAACTGACCACTTCTCGCCCCCCATGTTTCCATAGCGGCAAAGAGTATTATTACTCCCCACTGAGCGCTGCCACTATCTGGCACAGTGCACTTTATTTCTCGATCAGTATAGTATGAATAGAAAGACAATCAAATACTTTCTCTTTAAAATCGCTCACATTGTTTTTTATGGTTCTGGGGGTCAACAGAATTTTTTACTGGGAAAGAGGTCTGATAGACAAAAAGGTTGAAAAACAATGGTCTTGCGTATGGTGATCTGGACGAATGGAATACATTAAAACCTTAAAATTATACTCCTGTAGATTCGTTAAACTGTTTCTGGGGAGTATCCTACTGTGACAGCAGGATAACCAATCATCACTGAGGGCGACATTGTGTTTCCAAGAATTAAAGCCATAATCTACATTGAAATATTACATAGAAGATTCCACCCATCTAGGGGTAATATTACTTCAGCGCCACTATATAGCGGATTATCGAATACCACCACTGGATAGAACTCACGATCCGACTCCATCCCCAAGCTGATTCGTTAAAGACACTGTGACTACGATGGCATGCTTAGCCTTCAGAAGTGACTGAGTGGGCGATTTATCTGCAGTTGTTGATATGTCTTTAGTGGGAGACAACGGTTTTTAATATTAATGTAAATAATCGTTATACATTTTAACTGCTAGTGGGGAGTCTCCCACAGTGACAATATGATTACCTAGTATCCTTGATCGGATTTGGTTTTTCAGTAGAATAATGCTGCTGTTTGATTGAAACGCTACTTAGACGATTCCGCTCATCATTACTTCAGCGTCACTACATCGTAGATCTTTGAATACCACCACTAGATAAAACTCACAATGTGGAACCATCCCCATACTGATGTGTCTACAGGCGCTCTTGTTCAACCTGTAGCTGACCGTGAACATCTTCGTTTGCGGTGACTTGTTTAACCTTTGAAAGTTCTGAAGCAACTATGTGAGTAATTTATCGATAGATATTAATACGTATTTTCGGAGGAAATTATGATTTTTTTAGTTACCAATGCAGAAAAAGTTTGTTTCTCCTCACTGAGGCGCTGCTCAGGATCTTTTCGCTGCCTTACATTACATACCGGCTAGCATTGTTGAGATCCACGCGGAGTAGCCGCACGGTCTCCGGCGTCTTGCCACGGTTCGCTCGTCTCCCTCCGTTGGAGGATCGAGTCCTCACTCTGGCATGGGTGTGTGTGTGTTGTCCTTAGCGTAAGTTAGTTTAAGTAGTGTGTAAGCCTAGGGACCGATGACCTCAGCAGTTTCGTCCCATAGGAACGTACCACCACCACCAATGTTGAGCGTACAAATACACATGTCGTTATATAGTGAAGACGTGTGTAAATGTACACCATTTGTAAGTGTGTTTACATATGACATACACAGTTATTTTACGTCACTACATCGGGACTATGGGGCAACATGAGTAGATTCTAATACAAATAGTTACATCAATCTATGGGCACCAAATTTTAAAGGAATGATGTTCGGACTGTTTGCGTCCGCTTACATGGTATCAAAACAACAGCTGTAGTAATACTGTCATTTCCACACGATGGGTTAAAGAATACGATTTGGCAGTAAAAATTGTTGATAATGTGTTACCTTCAAGCAATAGAGACTCCGCTAGTTCCAGTCAATGTAACAAAAAATGTGCGAAAGTTTAGAGGCACCCTGTATTTAATTTTTTTGTACAATACATCTCGGTCAGGTGGATATTGGGACTACCAGGAAAATGTTTTTATGATCGATAATATTTCTCTCCACGCACAACGTGAAGTGCCTGCTTTTATGATATGGCACATGCTGGCACGGTGTCTGGCGCACACCACCACATTATCAAACGCCAAGGTCAGGTCTGTCACCCACACAGTGCATCGTCCCGGTGCGTTCGCAAAGTCATGCAATGGCAGCACATCAATTGTCTGCTACATGACATTACATATGCTGAAAAATCACAACACTTTTGTGTATAGAAATACCAGGGAGATATCACGATCATGATACAGCACAGATTCGCACATCACATCTTCAGAGGTGCGCTACATGACACTACCCTTGCAGGATAGTAACAGTATGAGTGTGCATCAAGACAAGGGAATCTTTGCAATCACAATACAGCACAGGCTATAGCGCATATTGATACTGACATCGGTGCAACACCGATGTCGTCTCATCTCGTTGGGCATCATGTCAGTGTGATGCTGGCATCGCTTAATTTGAATAATTTGATACCGCAATGAAATTTTTTTCGGAGAGTCTTCTCACTGCAGAGCACAAAATTTGGCTGATTAATATTGGTTGAGAGAAAAAAGGGGGAGGGGATGGGAGGGAGCCCTTCCCTGGGTGACCTTACCATGTGTCCACAGTGACCTGCAATATGATATGCAAATTACACTGGACAAAAACTACTGGCAGATGAAAAGTCAGAGGATTTGGCCAGAGAGAACACTGCCTTTCTACTGATAAGCACTGATTTTAAGTAGGTTACCTCTTGACGCTGAGGAGTATTTCAATCACCATGTATTGACCTGTTTTGCTCCGCATGAACATCTACAAATAACGCCGGCCAGAGTGGCCGAGTGGTTTTAGGCGCTACAGTCTGGAACCGCGTGACCGCTAGGGTCGCCTGTTCGAATCCTGCCTCGGGCATGGATGTGTGTGATGTCCTTAGGTTATGTAGGTTTAAGTAGTTCTAAGTTCTAGGGGACTGATGACCTCAGCAGTTAAGTCCCATAGTGCTCAGAGCCATTTGAACCATTTGAACCATTTGAACTGCCTACAAATAACCCAAGAAAAAATTCACGATGGCAGCATGTAAGGTAACTTCTGCATCATTCCACGACCCAGCCCTGTGGAATGTATTGTGGGTGGTCGAGAACATCCGGCCAAACCAAGTTTTCCAACAGGTCGATCCAGATTTTGCAGTTATTTCATGAAGAACTACCACCTCAACAACACGCAAAGTATGTTCAAGTTGACCATAGAAGACTGTGACTACCAGGTCGTCATGCCACCCCATCCCTGGCTCCAAACTTTCCAGTTTCTTCATGCCCCTCTTTGCGAGATGAAGTTCATGCAGGAACTGACAAGGCAGCACATTTAGTGGTCTGGAATCAGTGTTGACGTTGCATGCACATGGCACTTCTTGCATGCCTTCTACCTCAATATAGCATCCTAGTGCAACGACTTTTGCCATGGTCCCTCCATGAACATCCGTGGGAGGGGTCCACGTCGATTTTGTTGGGCCATTTCAGAGAGCTATGTGGTGGCTCATGGTGAACACGTTCTCAGACTTCCTATGTACGGCGTTCATGTTGTCCACTACCAGCACTGCTACTATCCCCGCCATTGAAAGGATATTAACTATTGAGGAGGCACAGTGCACCCTAATGTCGGGGAATGGTCCATAATGTACTCGATTCAGTTCCAGGCTCTCTGGTGCCCTAATGCCATCATCCATCTGACCACAATCCCTTTTCTCGCCATTTCCAATGTAGCCGCCAAGATGATTTATTGCACTTTCAAAATCCAGATGTAGAATGCCCTGCAGGTAATCGACTGAGGGTGCACTGTATAATTTCCTCATGATGTATAGGTCTACTGAGCGAGGTGACATAGTGGTTGGCACATTCAGGAGGACGACGGTTCAAACTGTGTCTGGCCATTCTGTTTTATGTTTTCTGTGATTTCTCTAAATCGCCTCAGGCAGATGCTGTGATGGTTGCTTGGAAAAGGGAATGGCTGACTTCCTTCCCTAATCAGATGGGATCGATGACCTCGCTATTTGGTTCAACCCCTCCCCCTCCCCCTCTCCCTCCTTCCCCTCTAAATTAACCAACCATACGGGTCCGTCTCTTTTAATGGGTCATTTTGGTGGAAACACTAAATGAGCAGCAGTATCACACCCTGTGAGACCTCCTGCATCCCATGCAGCATGCTCATCCTGTGCACTGACCCATCTACATGTGGGCGTCTGTGTCTGGATACGCTGATTCATACAGAGTACTAGGTGGTTCCAAGGAATTGTCGTAGGCCATATGGACTATCAGCTGTGCGATGTCGTGGCCAGGCACGTCCGCCTGACCCAGCAACACAACCAGCTTCAGCCCTGACTGCATTCGCAACGTACGATTCATCCCCATCTCTGCCTCTCACCTCCAGACTGGACAGCAGGGTCGCCATCAGTGGGTCTCCCAACCTCTTCCTGCGCCCCCTCAGACCATTGTATGATGTGTACCCTTGATCTCCATTCGTGGATGGATGGGAGAGGGTATTACTGTTTAGGAATCTATAGAAACAAAACTACTCTCTCTCCACAAACATTCCCTCATCCTGGTTGTACTGGAGCAGGTGGCTGTGCTGCCATTTCCACTGTCCCTGAAGTTCTGAAGTGGGCCATCAGCAATCCTGGACTGGCCATTGAACCTATGGTACTAGATCCTGTAGTGAATAGTGCGGTTGTTCCAGCCACCCAGGCCGAGCGGTTCTAGGCGCTACAGTCTGGAATTGCGCTACCGCTCCGGTCGGAGGTTCGAATCCTGCCTCGAGCGTGGATGCGTGTGATGTTCTTAGGTTAGTTAGGTTTAATTAGTTCTAAGTTATAGGGGACTGATGACCTTAGAAGTTAAGTCCTATAAGATTTCTCACATTCACAGTTAACTTTTTTTTGCATTTATTACTTTTACCTTCGTTACATTGAAAAACAAATATTTAAAGTTAAAAAGCAATTTTTACCTTATAGTTGTAAAATAATACACAATACCACACATCTATCGCCAACCACTACTGTGAGCTAAACATACATTTATACATTTATATAAAGACATTATACATTTATTGCTGAGTGAAAGAAATGAAACACGAGTAAAAATTACAAATCACAACGAAAACAAAAGACTAGGTATTATGGGAAGCAGAAAAACATTTAACACACAGTCCCACATCACATTTCTTGCACGTCCTGGTATCTTGCTCTTTATTGCAACGCATTATTTTCTTTTTCGAGTTCCTTTCACAATATGGTGTTTCGTTCCATCAATCCTGAGCTCATTTGCATAATGGAATGCAACATTTGTTCAGGCCATTTCGGTGGCGTCGCATATCCCCTCAAGCACAATTGTACAATTTAGATTCGAAAATATACATGAGAGATTGTATTTCCGTTTTTGTGGTAGAGTATCAAGACATTGTGTACAATGACATCCATAACCAACAGAAAAGACACAGGTACTAATTTCTGCAATGAATATTTGTATCCTGTACTGATGCATATTCTGATCCATTCCATCAGTTCCACCCATGTTCTAGATGTAATCAGTCAGAATGACGTACTGACAAATTTTAATGTGTTTCCTTAATTACGGAGAATTTCTTTAGCTATTAGTTGCTGGGTACACATCTGTTCTATTTGATGGCTGCAGGAACAGCGCAGCTGTAATGCCATTTACGTAGAAACAGACGATTTCTATTCTATATGAATGTGTGGCGTCTGTTCTCTCAGACATTTTCGAAAGAATAGACACCACGCATTCATATAATTGATTCGCCTAGGTGGGCAATGTATCCACCTTCTTCATTGTGGATGCACAAATACGACCTTCCTCCTGAGGGAATCTCAGTGTCACGAGCAAGGCTCTCGGTAGGAATATGGGCCGGCCATGAGGCGTGCCGATATATTCCACACAGTTACGACGAACACTGTGTCCCCCGTAGCACACTGGCTAACGCACCTGTCTAATAATATAGTCAGTCTCCGGCGTTGTAGCGGCACGGACGTGGCTAGCGCACCGGCCGCGCTCAGTTAGTGCGAGCACTATTTACTTCCGTGAGGCTTCGCATAGTGGTGTATTGAGAACTACAGAACACGATGATTCTTTCTTAACGGGAGGCGTCTATCAAGATCACGTCCGATGTACAACGTACAAGACCAAAAGTGTACGTAATCGAAAGTTTCATGCACGATGTGGTGAGTTATATGGTTATGACGTCCATCGTTTAACAGGTTACGGCGGTAGCGGTAGCACATCCGTGCAATTACGAGAAAGAATAATGGCGAAATATGTGGATTACTTACAATTGACCCATGGTGTTGCCCTGACTGTAGGGGATGAACGCTTGATGAAAGTTTGTGTGCCGTCTGGCTCGATTAAGAGACACGAACGACAACCTATAACACAGGGGAAGTGTCATTACTCTTTCGAGGACTTCAGGAGAATAGATCGTCGGTAGTGACTTTAACTGCGTTCTATGACGTTGACGTCACGTGCGGAACATGTCTGTGGCGTGCAGTGCGTGTTGTCGTACCAAGGAGCGAATCCGTCGCAGCAGCCGTACGTCGTATGTTTCCATGGACCACAATTTCCCAACATTTGAGGGTGGAGACCTTAGTGACGACGATTTCTACCCACTTCTATGCATCGAGTCTTTCGTAAAGTAATGACACTACCCGCCACCGTTCCACACTGCTGAAGCCATCCCAGCACTTCCTGTATTTCGTCTCCTGACTTCTACATCTACATGACTACTCTGCAATTCACATTTAAGTGCTTGGCAGAGGGTTCATCGAACCACAATCATACTATCTCTCTACTATTCCACTCCCGAACAGCGCGCGGGAAAAACGAACACCTAAACATTTCTGTTCGAGCTCTGATTTCTCTTATTTTATTTTGATGATCATTCCTACCTATGTAGGTTGGGCTCAACAAAATATTTTCGCATTCGGAAGAGAAAGTTGGTGACTTAAAATTCGTTAAAAGGTCTCGCCGCGACGAAAAACGTCTTTGCTGTAATGACTTCCATCCCAACTCGTGTATCATATCTGCCACACTCTCTCCCCTATTACGTGATAATACAAAACGAGCTGCCCTTTCTTGCGCCCTTTCGATGTCTTCCGTCAATCCCACCTGGTAAGGATCCCACACCGCGCAGCAATATTCTAACAGAGGACGAACGAGTGTAGTGTAAGCTGTCTCTTTAGTGGACTTGTTGCATCTTCTAAGTGTCCTCCCAATGAAACACAACCTTTGGCTCGCCTTCCCCACAATATTATCTATGTGGTCCTTCCAACTGAAGTTGTTCGTAATTTTAACACCCAGGTACTTAGTTGAATTGACAGCCTTGAGAATTGTACTATTTATCGAGTAATCGAATTCCAACGGATTTCTTTTGGAACTCATGTGGATCATCTCACACTTTTCGTTATTTAGCGTCAACTGCCACCTGACACACAATACAGCAACCTTTTCTAAATCTCTTTGCAACTGATATTGGTCTTCGGATGTCCTTACTAGACGGTAAATTACAGCATCATCTGCGAACAATCTAAGAGAACTGCTCAGATTGTCACCCAGGTGACAAAAACACGACGTCGTCGGCATATATGCGGCATTAAAAAGTTGGACGCCTTCAAAGCACCGTCGGAGGCAGTGTAGTGAAAGTTCAAGAGCGACTGCAAATAAGATGGGTGAAAGGGGGCAACCATGTCGCACTGAGCCCTGGATCGTGATAGGTTCAGAGTTAGCACCGTTCACCAAGACTCTCCCGTCCGTTCCATGACCGCATGTAGGAACACATGGTCCATTAGGTCGAAAGCGTGATCAAAATCCACTTCCACTGGGGTCCTTGTAAACTACATGCCGACATCAATGCTATGACATTCCTGTAAGCCCTTATTGCTCTTCCCAGTTAGACACATTTGATCTAAATATATTTTGTCCTTTATCGCCGCTTGAAGGCTAGTAAGAGAGATACGTACAAAGACTAAGTAGTCTCCATTCAGTACGTCGAAGATCGATAGCTTTGTACTCCACGACAACCATTTAGTTTTGGAACGGGTATCATGATACCCTCTCTGAACTCGGTAGGTGTCAAGAGTTCGTTATAGGTCTCTACCCACGTCCATCCCATCAGAGCAGCAAAGGTGCGACAGATCTCAAGAGGGATTCCAACCAGTCCAGGAGACTTGCTTAATTAACCACACTTTAATGCAGCGTCCAGATCATCTATGGTGATTTCAACCACAAGCACGTCCACTTCAGTCGCATGCTCGTCTGTTGGCATTTCGCGAAGCACGTCTGCGAGTCCTGCTCCGTCCAGCTAGTCCTCCACATTGAAACTGCTATAGTGCTGGGAGAAAGATCGTGCAGTATTCTCCTGCAACGTGGCCAGCCATTTCGACGTCCCCTAAAAATGTACGTCGCCGTAGGCTCCTTTCTCTCTTTATATAGCGTAATGACGGCCGTTCGTTGTGTAATCCATCGAGCATCCTCTCACATACTTCAGCTCCTACCATCTTCACTGCCTTAAGATACAGCCGTAGTGCTATGATACGTTGGACAGCCTGCTGGCGATCGGGAGACGGTGGTTGCGTCACCACCTGACGTAGGGCTGTGAAATAAAATTCAAAAGTCGCCCGTTGCCAGTGCGACTTCTATAGGCCATATCGTGTGATTGTTCTATGTAAAGTCGGTTTGACGCAGCAGAGCCACCATTTAAGCCTTGAGTCATACGCAAAGTGGACACCTTTGACAATGTCGCCATGTGTCTTCAGCCTCCCCTAAAAAGTTCTCATCCCGCAAGTGGGGAACGTCGAACTTCGATGGGGCACTGCTGTGCCATGTCGTTTGTCGTGGCAGAGCGATGGTGCAGATGCAAGCCTTGTGGTCTGTAAAGGCCGTAGGCCACACCTCGGCGTCAACCGTCGCCTTGCGTAGACCATGTGACACATACAACCTGTGTAGTCGACTGGCTAAATGTCTTGTAAAGTACGTATATCCGCGGCTGTCACACAGCGTAATTCTCCAAGTTTCATGCAGTGCAAGATCTCGGACCACCGTCTGTGTTACCAGGCAAGGGACAAAATGTGTACGTTGGTCCTCGGGTCGCAGAAGGCAGTTAAATTCGCTTCCGACACTGTAATTCTCATGATGTCCTCAACACAGTGGTGCCACTTCCTGTGTGTAAGAGGTTGTGCGTTCCTGTCTCTTCGTCGAGCCAGACGGTGCGTAAGCATTCACCAAGCATACGTCCCCTACATTCGGGGGAACACCATGGGTCGATTGTAAGTATTCCACCTCTTTCACCAATATTCCTTGTCTTAACAGTACGGCTATGCTACCACTAGCGGCGTAACCTGTTAAACGATATACGTCATAATCATAAAACTCAACCGGGGCGTCGTTTCTCACGTCCTGCATAAAAACTGTCTTAACGTTCGCTGCCTGCAGCATATCTTGCAGCATTTGGATCTTTACTGGGGTGCGAATATCACTGATGATAACTGTACCAACATGGTAGACGAGTGACGTCGTATCGACTGTGCACTCCCAGAACGACACACACCAACGAATTGGCTGTCTACAGAGCGTTCTTCCTGGACTGCGACCACTCGAACCCCCTCACTGGCTGCAGTGGATGAGATTACCTCCCGACTCGCTCTCGGTGGAAGTCAATGACTCACAGTCGGCCCCCTGTATCTCATCAGTTTGGTCCATTTCTTGTTCCCAATCTCCTAATGAATTGATGAGGACTCTCACTGTTGACGGGCTTTCATCTTCTGGTGGGACGTTATCCTGTTGTATAACTGTACGCCTCACGTCTCTTTGATGTGGTGGCCCCTCCACGGTGTATAGCAGAGACGCTGTGGGTGTGACGCCGTCCTGGCCAGTCGGCGGAAACGAATTATGATCGTTCCCACTGTCTTGACGTCGCCTAGTTTATTCCGCAAGTCTTCTGTGGACAGCCGCCGCATCTTTCGCTTCATTCTCGATCGCTGTCTTCGTAGTCGTGCCTCCACGTCTGCTAAGGGATTCTGTTCAATGTGATCCTCTTGCGGATTCGCTTCCATATCTGAAGATTAGTTCAACTGGAGCGTGGAAGGACCATGACTCTGCAGCTGATGTGGGGCGTCTGGTTGATGGTGTGACAAGGTCATTTGCGCCCTCAGTGACGTGAAATCGTGGGCGATACTCATTGATTCTATGGGAAACGACCTGTCCTGCGCGTCGCCCACATAGTTCTGTAGCGCTAGATCGCTGGGAGCTGACTTAATAGGCAGCAATGTCATCTGCTGTGGCGGGTACTGGGTATCACGAGGTAGCTGTAAGAAAAGTCACTGAATACAGTCAGTTTGGACATGGCCTTCTTGCCCGTAGCCAGAGCAGGTTTTCGGTCGACCATCGTATATAACGATGGCTTGACATCCACCTATTGACACGTAAGATGACATATGCTTCCGGAGTTCAGTTCTTATTTGGCGCACTCCGTTGCGTACGGGATATGTCTCGAAGCAGGTCGATTTCTCCACAGCATCTACACCTCTACATCTATATCCATACTCCGCAAGCCACATCACGGTGTGTAGCGGAGGGTACCTTGAGTACCTCTATTGGTTCTCCCTTCTATTCCAGTCTCGTATTGTTCGTGGAAAGAAAGATTGTCGGGATGCCTCTGTGTGGGATCTAATCTCTCTGATTTTATCCTCATGGTCTCTTCGCGAGATATACGTAGGAGGGAGGAATATACTGCTTGACTCTTCGGTGAAGGTATGTTCTCGAAACTTTAACAAAAGCCCGTACCGAGCTACTGAGCGTCTATCCTGCAGAGTCTTCCACTGGAGTTTATCTATCATCTCCGTAACGCTTTCGTGATTACTAAATGATCCGGAGCGAAGCGCGCTACGCTCTGTTGGGTCTTCTCTCTCTCTTTTATGAACCCTCTCTCGTATGGACCCCACACTGCTGAGCAGTATTCAAGCAGTGGGCGAACAAGCGTACTGTAACCTACTTCCTTTATTTTCGGATTGCATTTCCTTAGGATTCTTCCAATGAATCTCAGTCTGGCATCTGCTTTACCAACGATCAACTTTATATGATCATTCCATTTTAAATCACTCCTAATGCGAACTCCCAGATAATTTATGGACTTAACTGCTTCCAGTTGCTGACCTGCTACACTCCTGGAAATTGAAATAAGAACACCGTGAATTCATTGTCCCAGGAAGGGGAAACTTTATTGACACATTCCTGGGGTCAGATACATCACATGATCAGACTGACAGAACCACAGGCACATAGACACAGGCAACAGAGCATGCACAATGTCGGCACTAGTACAGTGTATATCCACCTTTCGCAGCAATGCAGGCTGCTATTCTCCCATGGAGACGATCGTAGAGATGCTGGATGTAGTCCTGTGGAACGGCTTGCCATGCCATTTCCACCTGGCGCCTCAGTTGGACCAGCGTTCGTGCTGGACGTGCAGACCGCGTGAGACGACGCTTTATCCAGTCCCAAACATGCTCAATCGGGGACAGATCCGGAGATCTTGCTGGCTAGGGTAGATGACTTACACCTTCCTGAGCACGTTGGGTGGAACGGGATACATGTGGACGTGCATTGTCCTGTTGGAACAGCAAGTTCCCTTGCCGGTCTAGGAATGGTAGAACGATGGGTTCGATGACGGTTTGGATGTACCGTGCACTATTCAATGTCCCCTCGACGATCACCAGAGGTGTACGGCCAGTGTAGGAGATCGCTCCCCACACCATGATGCCGGGTGTTGGCCCTGTGTGCCTCGGTCGTATGCAGTGCTGATTGTGGCGCTCACCTGCGAGGCCCAAAACACGCATATGACCATCATTGGCACCAAGGCAGAAGCAACTCTTATCGCTGAAGCCGACACGTCTCCATTCGTCCCTCCATTCACGCCTGTCGCGACACCACTGGAGGCGGGCTGCACGATGTTGGGGCGTGAGCGGAAGACGGCCTAACGGTGTGCGGGACCGTAGCCCAGCTTCATGGAAACGGTTGCGAATGGTCCTCGCCGATACCCCAGGAGCAACAGTGTCCCTAATTTGCTGGGAAGTGGCAGTGCGGTCCCCTACGGCACTGCGTAGGATCCTACGGTCTTGGCGTGCATCCGTGCGTTGCTGCGGTCCGGTCCCAGGTCGACGGGCACGTGCACCTTCCGCCGACCACTGGCGACAACATCGATGTACTGTGGAGACCTCACGCCCCACGTGTTGAGCAATTCGGCGGTACGTCCGCCCGGCCTCCCGCATGCCCACTATACGCCCTCGCTCAAAGTCCGTCAACTGCACGTACGGTTCACGTCCACGCTGTCGCGTCATGCTTCCAGTGTTAAAGACTGCGATGGAGCTCCGTATGCCACGGCAAACTGGCTGACACTGACTGCGGTGATGCACAAATGCTGCGCAGCTAGCGCCATTCGAAGGCCAACACCGCGGGTCCTGGTGTGTCCGCTGTGCCGTGCGTGTGATTATTTCTTGTACAGCCCTCTCGCAGTGTCCGGAGCAAGTATGGTCGGTTTGACACACCGGTGTCAATGTGTTCTTTTTTCCATTTCCAGGAGTGTATTTTGTAGCTAAATGATAAGAGATCTATCTTTCTATGTATTCGCAGCAGATTACACTTTTCTACATTGAGATTCAATTGCCATTTCCTGCACCATGCGTCAATTCGCTGCAGATCCTCCTGCATTTCAGTACAATTTCCCATTGTTACAACCACTCGTTACACCACAGCATCATCTGCAAAAAGCCTCAGTGAACTTCCGATGTCATCCACAAGGTCATTTGTGTATACTGTGAATAGCAACGGTCCTGCGCGATTAAGGGCCTTGCCATATGGGCGATGTGCTGCGATGACCACGCCCGCAGTTCCAGGGAAGTTCGAATATACTTACACTTCTAACTCCGAGGTTGCCATGATAGAAACCACACCGACGTTCCAGTCAGCGTGGCAAAAACGGTAACCGTGGAACGATCGGCGAGTATGTCTGTCGCACGCTGCCTCGTCTATGAGTTTTAGGCATACAACGCTGGCCACTATGGACAGGTGAATTTCTATCAGCTACCAGCGATCTAACTTCATTACATCGCACATGAAACGTTGCATCGTATTAAGAAATAACGCAGGCGCTTTGTTCCTCAAGCTTACGAGTCCGGTGCCTCCTCCTCTCGGTGGCAGCGTCGATGTTTCGTCAGCAGTCACGAAATGTCAGAAGCCCGCCAGTAATCATGACGCGATTGTGGTGGACAACGGCAGTATGTGTGCCAAGTGACTAATTTTTAGAGAATCGAGCACTTCACCTAATGGGCACTGTGATCAACGAAGTGACCGCCCGGTCTCTGCGTCCCACAGTCAAACTTGGCCACATCACGGCACCGCTCGCAGATCTTCAGCGTGGATGACAGTTTCGTTCAGGACTGTCTACCGGAGATCAGGCTGCTAACAACGAAAGACGAGTATCGAAATCTCCTTCAACAACAGTCTCGTAATGTGGTCGAACAGAAGTACACGGGGATACAGTGGCAGAGAATATGGTGAGCAGTTCATCTTCCCCTTATCTCTACGGAGGTACGTGCGTTGTGGTATGTGGTGAACAGAAAATCCCCAAACTGTCAACGACTGCACTTTATTCACCTGGTCGACACGCCGATATGCCCCCACTGCGCGGTCGTCGACTCCGACGAACATCGTTTGGTCTGTGGCTAGGCAATCGACTGTTGGCTCCTCACGTGGAAATTGTTGGCCATTTTATTTCGTACGGCGCACTCGTCGATCAAGGTTGACGACCTGCTGTTCCCGGGATAATTATACTTTTCCACCGCTAGGATAAACACCGTAGTCTGGATAAAGGGTATGGCGAGGTGTTAGGTGTATCGCACGGATGACAAGGACGTCGTTGACTACTGTTACATACTGCAAGAGCAACATGTGATCTTACGGCGACACGTGAAATATAGAACATGTCTTTGCAATTACTTGTGTTTGATATTCACGAACCCTCCGGCTACTTGGGGTGTTCCGGGTGTGAGAAGTGAAATACGAATATAGCTCAACGTTCAGAAACTTATGTTCATGCCTCATTTACTCAGGTGACTATATGTCGTTTTTAAGTCAGCGAGAAGCCGACGTGGACACATGCCAACTGGACCGTTGCAGGGTCCCGTTTTTCTTTTGTTAGTGATTTCCTTATATCTAGAAGGCGTTGGGGGCCGTTGTACGATTGACTGTGCTAACTGGCACCTTTAGTTTCTGTATAGAGTATTCTGCACCTATGAAAGACAAAAAATCAATAACCAAATAAACAAAAATATTTTTAAAAACGCCATTTAATACCTTGGACCACATCCCCAGGAATTGGAGGGAGGAGATATTGTGGCCAGGCCTTGGGTTCCTGCCTCCATCAACCTATGACCTGATCCCTTAAAACAGGAGATTCCGGATTTGAATCCCGATCCGGCCCAAAAATTTTCACTCGTCGTTGCTGATTCCGCGTGATGTCACAATGCAGCTGACATCAGTAATCCCTTCCCTTTCCTTTTCTTTCTCACTACTCTACGATCAATTTACACATGATTTTTGTTTTGTAAGGGGAAACGGTTTTCTCTCAAAGTCCTAGTGCCCTCAAAACATTGCTCTACAAGGAAAACTGACAAATTAAAACTTCTAAACTAATTATCAGAATAGAAGAAAACATATTATAATACTATCGTTTCTGCTCAGCGTAACTTTTTTGCAACGATGAAGTTGTAACATGTGTTCGTGCGGTATAAGTATTTGAATGACTTTCAATAAATGTCATGGAATGAATTTTTAAGGAAATGTATACAGTTTTTTTGCCTGAAAGATAAAATACTTTACTTATTATACTTACTTTAAATTCATATCTATTAACATTGTGGTCTGCTTCTCAAGACTATTACACATGATTGAAACAACAGATGTTAAGTGATCCTTAAATAAGCATAACAAGATAATGGAATATAATTTTGTCCGATATAAATGCTTTTGTGGAAGCCTACGACTGTGAAAACAGTAGGTCCGTTTATAAATAACTCTTCTGCTACCGTTCACTACTTTCTTGTACTCATATTTTACACGATGAGTTTCGGGAAGTGATTCCCATTTTCAAGTGTGTTTTCTCTTTGTGCTATGTCGTTTTTACGTAATGTGTTCTCACACGTCGAAAACTTTACTTGAAAATGGCATAGTACACATAGAAAATACAAGCACATCATGACTGGTAGCAGAAAAGATATCAATAAAGAAACACCAGGTTATATAAGTTCATTGTTGTCCAAAACATCTATAAAAGACCAATCCCGTTACTTAAACAGTTAAAGTAACGCTCGGCGCTAATGAGTTAGTATCGCCGTCAGTGGACGAGATCAATACTGGCCCGGAGATATTACATTTCCTCATAGACAGGCACCACAAGAGGCATGAGCGACGTGCCACGAGGGCTCGATCACTAGCAGCATTGAGCTAGGCAAGCAGCTGGAGTTCGTCCTGTTGATACGCTGCATGAGTAATTACCATCCCACTTAGCTGCTATTGGACACTGACCCTGTTTTTGGACAATCATTATTCTTGTACCCTCCATGTACCACTCAAGACGAACATGTATTTCTTTTGTACACATTTATATCGGGAGCGGTCATAAAACGGTAGATATGGACGTCTTCCAAGATGACAATACCAGTGTTCACAGAACTATATGCGTACGTTCCTGACTTGACAAAAAATTCTGGCAGCCTGCCACACCTACCATATAAAATTTCGGGAACAAGTGGGAAGAGCAGGTGAAAAGTAGCTGTAAACAGCTTCGACATTTGATAGATCTATAGGACCCACTCATCAAAGAGTGATTTCATCTGGATGTGACATACTCAAAGAAACTTGTGGACTCTCTTTACCCCCGAATTGAGGCCTTTATGAAGGACAGAGGCGAGTTTTCATGGTACTAGTGTGATTTTTCCTGCGAGTGACAAATTTTTCGTTTGTATTGCTTATATTAATTTCACTATATTCTTAGCTCACATTGATTTCCTGTTGTACAGTTAGGCCCTATGTTGAATTGTCGAGTAAAGCAGTACACCTATCGGGTGTTCTTCTTTATTATTCCACTCTTGTACGGTATCCATATTCATGGTGATCCACGTATTTTCACTCCACCGTACTCATTGTTTTCTGTGTCCTTTTTGTCTCAAAGTCCTAGTGCCCTCAAAACATTGCTCTACAAGGAAAACTGACAAATTAAAACTTGTCTCAATCTTATATACGGAGCATTGGATATTGACGAGTTCTTAATTCACTTAATTTTGTTGGTAATAGATTTCCGCATCTTGTTCCTGACTTCTTCCATAGTATATAAATAATGTAAACTAGATCTATTTCTGTAGGCAAGTACCGGAACACTATCATATGCTCTTTGCAACCGTCGTGGTACCTCCCATAATATAAGCTTTTTTATGACTATTCATTTCTGCAGATGACAGTTCAATTATCTGCTGCACGTGTTATTAACTTTTCATTTAATTTGTATCTGATTACACGCCCACGGAACTCATTCCATTAATATCATTTGCTCTACATAATGAAGTGACGGTTTCTTCCCATGAACTGCAACACTGCCGTACTTAGACATATTTGTTTCCAACATAGTCTGCCTTTTTTGAGTCACCTCTTGGCTACTTACTGTGTCGTGCTCCCAAACAACAGCCGAGACAATTGCACTGGCAGTTTATGTGTGAGATAACGCCTCATGCCAATAGAAGAACGTCTTTTGACAGATTTCCGATGAATGCAGTTCTATGTTCCAAACGTTCTTAACAAACCAACATAATGTACTAAAGATTTCGAATAACATATCACGTATTAATTGGTAGCAAACCTGTAAGTAGTTTACGCACATATTCATTCTCTGTTCCTTAAAGACCGCGTTTGCTGTACAATTATTTATTACAGTAAGATATAGATTACAGTGTGCTCATCATATTGTATCCTCACGTCGTTAGTCATTTTCGACAGCTGCACCCTTGGTAAAGTACTCAGGAGCTAGTCGTGAGGAATATCTCAATTTATCACCTACGCATAATGTGGGCACGTATTTATCAGCTCCTCTACGACCATTGGAAACTTTTGTAGCATGCATTCAAATCGAAAGTCGTGTCAGAGGAAGATAGTGATATCAAGATCAAAGGATAAACGTCTATTTGGCGCCATGGAAAATGTCATCGCCGAAATATAACTAACTACAAAAATACTTGGAATTTAAAATTTGAGCCTATTACTAGCATTATTATTTTATTCTGTAAAATAGGCGCTTGCAGTAGTATCACTGTATTGACTTTGTTTACATCCGTAATGTCACTTGTGCAAGTCCCTACCCATGACGTCACAAGCCACACCTCCTTTCTATGTCATCATGAGCCACATCCCCTTTTTATGACTACATGATACTATGATCGCCTTCTTGGAGATAGGCTAATCAGAAAGCTAAGCCATCACACGCACATTTAGATGTCGCAAACACAGCACAGCACTTTATCGGCCATTAATAGAAAACAAGCCAGTCAGAATGCAGCTGCTATCTCTGCTATGGCCGAGGCTGTCCGAATAATTAGTATGATTTATAAGAAATACGAAAAAATGTTTGTCAAATGCTGTAGCTAAAATTCTGCTTCGTCAGTAAGTTTCTTCGCACATGTGCACACAAATAAACACATAAAGCCTGAACCTTACAGTAATTCCACATCTATCTCTGTTTTATACTTCAATAAAACTTGTTTATGACAAATAGCTACTACATCAATAGTGACACAGCATAAAGTGACTGTAGGCGCTTCAATCTGGAACCGCGCGACTGCTACGGTTGCAGGTTTGAATCCTGCCTCGGGCTTGGATGTGTGTGATGTAATTAGGTTAGTTGGGTTTAAGTAGTACTAAGTTCTTAGGGACTGATGATCTCAGATGTTAAGTCCCATAGTGCTCAGAGCCATTTGGAACACACACACACACACACACACACACACACACACACACACACACACACACACTTCAGATTTGAGTGCTGGTGCTGCAGGATGACAGGATGAATAATCTCGAACAAGACACAGTAACGGTGCATGCCTTGGTAACTTGGCATTAGACAACAGACGTATGTGTAAGCCTGTTTAAATCAGCAGCAGCTTGAGTAATGCGACGCACCTGGGTACCAGATAAGGCAAGTGGGTGAGACCTGGCTGAATCCTGAGGTAGGAAGTTCTGAAATATTTCGTGAGGGTTGGAACGCGTATCGGAAAGACAGATTAGACACCGTAGGAGGTGGTGTCTTCATTGCAGTTGACAAAAATGTTGTGTGTATTGAGGTCGAAGTAGAGTGTGATAGTGAAGTTATCTGGACACGTTTAACAGGGCTAGGAAAAATAAAATTAATTGTTGGGTGTTATTACCGGCCACCAGGTTCCACCGTGACAGTTCTAGAATCATTCAAAGGGAGTCTACCCTCTGTATCGCAGAAGTACCCGGATCATGTTATATTAGTCGGAGGCGATTTCAACATACCTAGTGTAGATTGGGATGTCCATGGATTCATTACGGGTGGTACAGACAAGCCGTCGTGTGAATTACATTTGAACACATTATCCGAAAACTGTCTTGTTCATCTAAATCGACAGCCAACGCGTAATAGAAATATTTTAGATCTGATAGCCACCAGCAGACCAGACCTCATCGACGGTATCAGTGTTGAGGCAGGGATTAGCGATCATGATGTTGTCATTACTGTTGTGGTTGGCAGGAGAGCCTACCGTGTTCCTGAAGGAGGCCGAAATGCACGCGTCTGAGCTCACGCAGGCTGGCGTGAGGTCTGGAACATGACAAGGGAATTAGAAATGAGAAAAACGGACCTAGCTGGTGGAATACTTAACTTTAATCCATTAATGACGAACGTCGCTCTTTATGGTACATGATTCACAATATCAATAGTAAAGATACTGGCGCCTTGCTAGGTCGTACCAAATAACGTAGCTGAAGGCTATGCTAACTATCGTCAGTGAACCATCGCTAGCAAAGTCGGCTGTACAACTGGGCGAGTACTAGGAAGTCTCTCTAGACCTGCCGTGTGGCGGCGCTCGGTCTGCAATCACTGATAGTGGCGACACGTGGGTCCGCCTTATACTAACGGACTGCGGCCGATTTAACGGCTACCACCTATCAAGTGTGGTGTCTGGCGGTGACACCACAATTACGACTATGGTTACGAAAGTTAAAAAGTCGGTCAAGAAGGCTAGGACAGTATTCTTACTAGAAAGAGCAGATAAGAAGTTGTTCGCATCCCCCTTAGTAAATGAATCGACTTCAATTACTTCCGGTAGGATGGACGTGGAAGAATTATGGGCAAATTTTTAACACATTGTAAATCACGCATTGGACAACTATGTGCCGAAAAAGTGGGTTACGGACGGAAAAGACCCACCGTGGTTTAACAGCGCAATTCGGAGAATGCTCAGCAAGCAAAGACAGTTGCACTCGCGGTACAAGAAAGATCAGGAGAATGAGGACAGGCAAAAGTTAGCAGAGATTCATGCTGCTGTAAAAAGAGCGATGCGCGAAGCATACAACCACTACCACCGTCATACCTCAGCAAATGATCTTGCTGAAAACCCAAGGAAATTCTGGTCTTACGAAAATCGGTAAGCGGGTCGAAGGCTTCCATCCAGTCACTCACTGATCAGTCTGGACTGGCAACGGAAGACAGCAAAACGAAGGCTGAAATTTTAAATATTTCACGCAGGAGGATCGTAAAAACCGACCGCCGTTAGAGTCTCGTAGAGATTCCCGTATGGAAGACATAGTGATAGACATTCCTGGGGTTGTGAAGCATCTGAATGGGTTGAAAATAAATAAATCGCAAGTCCTGATGGGATTCCAGTTCAGTTTTACAGATAGTACTCTACTGCATTGGTTCCTTACTCAGCTTTCATTTATCGCAAGTCTCTTGCCCAACGTAAAGTCCCTATTGGAAAAAAGCGCTGGTGACGCCTGTATATAAGAAGTGTAGAAGGACGGATCCTCAAAATTACAGACCAATATCCTTAACATCGATTTATTGCAGGATTCTCGAACATACTCTCAGTTCGAAGATAATGAATTTCCTTGTGTCAGAGAAGTTGCTGTCCATGCATCAGCACGGCTTTAGAAAGCATCATCCTGCGAAACACAAATCGCCCTTTTTTTACATGATACCTTGCGAACCGTGGACTGCTTGCTGATGATGATGCTGTGGTGTAAGGGAAGGTGTCATCGTTCAGTGACTGTAGGAGGATACAAGATAACGTGGACAACATTTGTGATTAGTGTAAAGAATGGCAGCTAACTCTAAGTGTAGATAAATGTAAATTAATGCAGATTAATAGGAAAAATAATCCTGTAACGTTTGAATACTCCATTACTAGTGTAGCACTTGACACAGTCACGTCGATTAATTATTTGGGCGTAACATTGTAGAGCGATATGAAGTGGGACAAGCATGTAATGGGAAGGCGGATAGTCGTCTTCGGTTCATTGGTAGAGTTTTGGGAAGATGTAGTTCATCTGTAAAGGAGACCGCTGATAAAACACTAATACAACCTATTCTTGAGTACTGCTTGAGCGTTTGGGATCCCTATCAGGTCGGATTGAGGAAAGACATAGAAGCAATTCAGAGGTGGGGTGCTAGATTTGTAACTGGTAGGTTTGATCATCACGGGAGTGTTACGGAAATGCTTCAGGAACTCGGGTAGGAGTCTCTAGAGGAAAGGAGGCATTCTTTTCGTAAAACGCTACTGAGGAAATTTAGAGAACCAGCATTCGAGGCTGACTACAGTACAGTTTTACTGGCGCCAACTTACATTTTGCGGAAAGACTACGAAGATAAGATAAGAGAGATTAGGGCTCGTACAGAGACATATAGGCAGTCATTTTTCCCTCGTTGGGAGTGGAACAGGGACAGAAGGTGGTAGTCGTGGTACGACGTACCCTCCGCCACGCACCGTATGGTGGATTGCGGAGTATGTATGTAGATGCAGATGTAGATGTAAACTACCGTCCTGTAGGCAAACGCAGGCCGTTGTGGCCGAGCGGCTCTAGGCCCTTCAGTCTGGAACCGCGCGACTGCTACGGTTGCAGGTTCGAATCCTGCCTCGCGCATGTATCTGTGTGATGTCCTTAGGTTAGTTAGGTTTAAGTAGTCCTAAGTTCTAGGGGACTAATGACCTCAGATGTTAAGTCCCATAGTTGAACCATTACAGGCAAACCAAAAGATAGGTGCTGAAATCACATTCCCTGATAACCAACAACTTTTGCTACTGATTCGTGTTTGGGATGCATAAATACATGTAGAGGCGACGTTTCATACTATTGTCAGCAGTACGTCAGGGATTATTAGGATTTTATCGTTGTTTAACTGAAATAGAAATCTAGAATACGATTAAAGCTACAAATACCAAATTTGGTATGAGGGTTTAATATTCTTGAGACTGGTGTCATATTGTGTAGTTTTTGTGAGCAAGATGTTTAGTCAGATCTGATATACGCCACAGCCACCTCCTCCCATGAACTATGCACCTTGCCGTTGGTGGGGAGGCTTGCGTGCCCCAGCGATACAGATAGCCGTACCGTAGGTGCTACCACAATGGAGGGGTACCTGTTGAGAGGCCAGACAAACGCGTGGTTAGTGAAGAGGGTCAGCAGCCTTTTCAGTAGTTACAGGGGCAACAGTCTGGATGACAGACTGATCTGGCCTTGTGACACTAACCAAAACGGCCTTGCTGTGCTGGTGCTGTGAATGGCTGAAAAAAAGGGGAGATTGCTCCCGTAATCTTTCCTGAGGGCATGCAGCTTTACTGTGTGGTTGAATGATTATGGCGTCCTCTTGGGAAAAATATTCCGGAGGTAAAATAGTCCCCCATTCGGATCTCCGGGCAGAGACTGCTCTGGAGGATGTCGTTATCAGGGGAAAGAAAACTGGCGTTCCACGGATCGGAGCGTGGAATGTCAGATCCCTTAATCGGGCAGGTAGGTTAGAAAATTTAAAAAGGTAAATGGATAGGTTAAAGTTAGATATAGTGGGAATTAGTGAAGTTCGGTGGCAGGGAGAAAAAGACATCTGATCAGGTGAATACAGGGTTATAAATACAAAATCAAATATTGGTAATGAAGGAGTAGGTTTAATATTGAATAAAAAATAGGAATGCAGCTAAGCTACTACTAACAACATAGTAAATTATTTATGGTGGCCACCATAGATATGAATCCTATTCCTACCACAGTAGTACAAGTTTATATTCCAACTAGCTCCGCAGATGACGAAGAGATTGATGAAATGTATGATGAGATAAAAGAAATTATTCAAATAGTAAAGGGAGACGAAAATTTAATAGTGATGGGTAACTGAAATTCGTTAGTAGGAAAAGGAAGAGAAGGAAACGTGGTAGGCGAATATGGAATGGGAATAAGGAATGCAAGAGGTACCCGCCTGGTAAAATTTAGCACAGAGCATAGCTTAATCATAGCTAACACTTGGTTCAAGAATCATAAAAGAAGGTTGTATACATGGAAGGGGCCTGGAGAAAAATGTTCAAATGTGTGTGAAATCTTATGGGACTAAACTGCTAAGGTCATCAGCCCTAAGCTTACACACTACTTAACCTAAATTATCCTAAGGACAAACACACACACACACACACACACACACACACACACCCCCATGCCCGAGGGAGGACTCGAACCTCCGCCGGGGCCTGGAGATACTGGAACGTTTCAGATAGATTATATAATGGTGAGACAGAGATTTGTGTTGTTTGAAATCTTATGGGACTTAACTGCTAAGGCAGCCAGTCCCTAAGCTGACACACCAATTAACCTAAATTATCCTAAGGACAAACCCACACACCCATGGTCGAGGGAGGACTCGAACCTCCACCGGGACCAGCCGCACAGTCCATGACTGCAGCACCTGAGACCGCTCGGCTAATCCCGCGCGGCACAGAGGTTGAGGAACCAGGTTTTAAATTGTAAGATATATCCAGGGGCAGATAAGGACACTCAGCACAATCTAATGGTTATGAACTGTAGATCAAAACTGAAGAAAGAGCAAAAAGGTGGGAATTTAAGGAGATTGGACATGGATAAACGGACAGAACAAGAGGTTGTAGAGATTTTCAGGGAGAGCATTAGGGAATGATGGACAAAAATGGGAGAAGGAAATATAGTAGAAGAAGAATGGATAGCTTTGAGAGATGAAATAGTGAAAGCAGCAGAGGATCAAATAGGTAAACAGACATGGGCTAGTAGAAATCCTTGGGTAACAGAAGATACATTGAATTTAATTGATGAAAGGAGAATGCAGTAAATGAAGCAGGCGATAAGGAATACATACGTCACAAAAATGAGATCGACAGGAAGTGCAAAATGGGTAAGCAGGGATGGCTAGAGGGCCAATATAAGGATGTTAAGGCATATATGACCAGGGATAAGATATACTTCCTACAGGAAAATTAAAGGGACTTGTATGAATATCAAGAGCTCAGATGGTAATCCAGTTCTAAGCAAAGAAGGGAAAGCAGAAATGTGAAAGCAGTATATAGAGGGTCTATATAAGGGCGATGTACTTGAGGACAATATAATGGAAATGAAATAGGATGTAGATGAAGATGAAATTGGAGATATGATACTGCGTGAAGAGTTTGATAGAGCACTGAAATACTTAACACGTAACAAGGCCCCGGGAGTGGACAACATTCCATTAGAACTAATAACAAAACTCTACTATCTGGTAAGCTATATGTATGAGACAGGCGAAATCCCCTTAGACTTCAAGAAGAATATAATAATTCCTATCACAAAGAAAGCAAGTGTTGACAGATGTGAAAATTACCGATCTATCAGTTTAATAAGTCACGACTGCAAAATACTAACACGAAATCTTTACAGACGAATGGAAAAACTGGTAGAAGCCGACCTAGGGGAAGATCAGTTTGGATTCCGTAGAAGTGTTGGATCACATGAGGTAATACCGACCCTACGACTTACCTTAGAATATGGAATAAGGAAGGGCAACTCTATGATTCTAGCATTTGTAGAGTTAGAGAAAGCTTTTGACAATTTTGACTTGAATACTCTCTTTCAAATTGTAAGGTGGCAGGGGTAAAAAACAGGGAGCGAAAGGCTATTTACAATTTGTACAGAAACCAGATGGCAGTTATAAGAGTCGAAGGGCATGAAAGGGAATCAGTGGTTGGGAAGGGAGTGAGACAGGTTGTAGCCTCTCCTCGATGCTATTCAATCTGTATATTGAGCAAGCAGTAAAGGAAACAAAAGAACAAAAATTTTTAGGTTCACCGTTGACATTGTTATTTGTCAGAGACAACAAATGACCTGGAAGAGCAGTTGAACGGAATGAACAGTGTCTTTAAAGGAGGATATAATATGAACATCAACAAATCAAAACGAGGATAATGGAATGCAGTCAAATTAAATCGGAAGATGCTGACGGAGTTAGATAAGGAAATGAGACACTTAAAGCAGTAAATGACCTTTGTTATTTGGGAAGCAAAATCTGATGATGGTCAAAGTAGAGAGGATATAAAATGTAGACTGGCAATGGCAAGGAAAGCGTTTCTGGAGAAGAGAAATTGGTTAAAATCATGTATTGATTTAAGTGTCTGGAAGTCGTTTCTGATAGTATTTGTATGGAGTGTAGCCATGTATGGGAGTGAAACATGGACGATAAATGGTTTAGACAAGAAGAGAATAGAAGCTTTCGAAATGTAGTGCTACAGAAGAATGCTGAAGATTATATGGGTAGATCACATAACTGATAAGGAGGTACTGAATAGAATTCGGGAGAAGAGAAATTTGTGGCACAACTTGACTGGACGACGGGATCCGTTGGTACGACGTCTCCTGAGGCATCAAGGGTCACCAGTTTAGTGTTGGAGGAAGCATGGAGGGTAAAAATCGTAGAGGGAGACCAAAAGATGAATTCACTGAGCAGATTCAGAAGGATGTAGGATGCAGCAGGTACTGGGAGATGAAGAAGCACAGGATAGAGTAGCATGGAGAGCTGCATCAAACCAGTCTCTGAACTGAAGACCACAAGAACAACATACGGTGCAGCCTATAAATACAAATTGTTCAATTATACATTATATTCATGGTATTAGCGCTGTATTGAGGAGGTATAACGACGTCGTACTGTATTCCGTGGACTGCAGTTGTGTGTCGTGTAATTTGTATCATGGATTTGCGCTCAGTATGTATGAATACCACAAGTCCTCAAGTTTTACGAACTTGCAAGCAATAGTTCGGCAGTTACTAGGATTTTTTTGGAAACAGACGATGAATACTACATGCGCCAAGGCTTTAATTCGACTTTATACTCATGGGCTTACCGTAATACCGTGTAGTTTTTTGAGTTTCTGTGCCAATAAATTTTCATTTCAAATTAAATAATTTTAATGGATATATTCATGTGAAACATTTCCATCACACAGTTGTGATCATCGATTTTCCATGTCTTAATAATGCAACATTGTTTATCATACTCGCTGTGAATTCCTAAACGCTGCTCGCAGTCTATTGGAATGCCTATAGAGCTGTAAGTTTACCACGAATGCCTGTTAAATTTCCAGTCTTAAATTCTGCAAAAGCCTTAGATGCACAACTTAGAGATCTCCACATTTAGATACAGGTATTAATCTTAAAGATGTGGCAAACAGCTGTCTTTCTAACATTTTTATTTGTTATAAACGTTGCCACAGCAACAATCAACAACCTATTGCCATATTTCAAAGTATAAGCAATGGGAATGATGTAATTAATCTAATAACTGCTTGACATCATTCCTAAGAGACGCTAAATAGGTAAGTCACATTTAGAATATTTTCTCAAGTATCAATAACATAACCTCTTCACACGTAAATACACTCTGTAGGAAGAGTAAAGGAAATCTGTAAGTATATATAATAGTATGACAGTTAAGGACAATGCATTAATTTATATAAAACATCCACAATACACGCAACGTGACTGACCACTACCACATGCAAGAATTTTATAAATGACTGAAGCGGTTTCATAAAGTCCTTGAAGATACATTCATCTACATATTGTCCCAAAACTCAACACTGATGTGGTAAAACTCAAAAAGTGCTGTATCGCTGCTGCCACACTTTAGATTTCTGCCAGGAGAGAGCGGAAGTTAGCAGTTAAGCCAGATGGTGACAAGCGTCCAGAAAGCATATCTTGTGTTTGTAATGCTCCCGACCTAACCTGATGCAGTTTTTTTGTGTGGGGTTATGTGAAAGATTCAGTGTTTACACCTTTTCTACTTACGAAACTATGTGAACTGCGAGCTCGCTTTAACAGCTGTTTTGAACATATTGATAAGGACATAAGGCGCCAAACGTGCCAAGAACTTAATTATCGACTTGATATGTGCAGAATTAGTCGGTGAGCATATCTGGAGCACTAGTTAATACTGATTCGTCTAGTGGTTGTCTGTGTGTGTGCGATGCTCTGTGACAATATGTCAGATTACATAGCTACAGAGAAATGTCATATCGCTTCACTCATTTATAATAACATTGTACAATTCGCAAACACTGGTTGTGTTACCTTGTGAGCAGTTAATAGCTATGAAGTCAAGTAATGCAATTAAGCAAAGAAAAATAATCTACACAGAATTTGTGGTTACACACTTACGTCGATTAAATATCCAGATACAACATTGCTAATGCAACGAGCAAAGAATGCAAGGAGAGAGGAAGACAGGAGAACTGGTATAAGTATGCTACGTACAATGAATATCAGAATATACAGGATGTTCCATTTTTGTATTACTTGCATAGTAACAGCAGTTTTTACTCTCCTCACAGTGAAACATCATGATATTACTAGGTAACATCAACTGTAATAAGAAAAAAATTAACGGCTCTGTAATGGGCTATGATGGTGTTTTCTTTAGATGAACCGAATACAAATTTGCAAGAGGACTATAAGGCTGAATTTTTCGGTACCCAACAATGATTTCCAGCTCAGAAATTGAGTTAAAATATCTGAGAAACTACGGATTGAAGTGTAACGCAACTATAAGCGTAAAGGAGAAAAAACCAGATTGCAGTGTGGATGGGACGGTTTGTCAACAATAAATGAGAGCGTAGACATCGGAAAGAAGACCAACATTAATTAGTGAAATGACTTTCCCTTAAATGATTAATTATGAAGGGAACATTAAATTATCAAGAAACATACCAATTCATGTCCCTGCAGAACTAAACGATGGTTATTCTCTATACACATTCGAAAAAAAGAAAAACGTTACAGTGTGAGACGTACGTGGTAAAGCAAAATTATATTCTAAACATGTGAACAACGTGAATGGGGATAAAGATGTATGCTACATATTACACGAGCCAGAGATTCGTTTTTAATCAGTGAGACATAAAAGGTAGTAAAGAATAACTCCTATGTAAATATAATTCCATGTTTATACTATGATGACAATGCATAATGCATAGATTCTTAATCGACCAAAAATGAAAATTGGTCAAATCCATAAAGAATTCGAGCAGTATATTAAGTACTGCTCTTCTGTTACAACACCAAATTTTAGTAGGTTCTTTATGAGATAACCCTTTTTCTCTCCATAAACGCAATATAGGAACAGTTAATCATGAAAGAAAAGAGAAACATGTTTACAAGATTGGTCGACGGGTGATGTACAGATTGATATGACGTCTTGGTGTCAGAAAAGGCATGTGATCGTACAATCTAGTACCAGACACACGATGAGCAGGGGTCAGCGGTTGGAGATATTACTGTGACGGGTGGGAAATATAAAACGTTTGTCGATCGAGGGTAGGAAAATTTTATGTGCAGATATGAACAAGGAATTAAAGTTCTAATACTACAGTTGTCTTTGTTGACCATAGCACCATATCTTTCCTTTGGCATGGACTTCCTTAGTTAGACTTTGGGTTGATAAGGCGCCAGATTTGCGTCTCAGAATATTTTGAAGAAAATCAATACGGCCTACCTTTCACAGTATGCATCATTATGTGTACTATGGCGTGCGAAACATCCCTCGACACTAATATACTGCAGCTAACTCAGCTGTGTCGTAGCGTAAGTTAAAATATATCGATCTGAAGAAGTTCCTAATTAAAATGAAACGAATAAAATAAACTGAGGCAAGCCCTGACAATACATGTGAAATTTTCATCTTTCACGCAGTACTCGTGTATGAAAAGAGAATAAGCAGCTGTAGACGAAGTGTACAGATTCTTTGCCTGTGCAGATTGTGGCATGAACTGGTTTCTCCACTGCCGTCAGAACACATGTCCCATAGAAACAGAAACTGGAGTAGAAACGAAGCCTAAAATCAATATAAATATCCCCACCTAGTTTTCCTGTCCTAATGGATAAAATTGTCTATTGGTAGTAATTTTGGTAAACCACAGAAAAGACCTAAGAACCCGCTTAAGTGTACGTGATCACTAATTCCACTGATGGTATTAGACATATGCCACCTTGCCCGGAGGGGCCTAGTTCCCAACGGAATATTTTTAGGATACGGATGTTGCACATCGATTGAAGAACTCGTATCCTGATAATGAACATTATTAAGACAATATACCGCGTGATCAAAAAGTCAGTATAAATTTGAAAACTTAAGAAACCACGGAATAATTTAGATAGAGAGGTAAAAATTGACACACATGCTTGAAATGACATGGGGTTTTATTAGAACAAAAGAAAACACCCCATATTGCTAGATGCGTGAAAGATCTCTTGCGCGCGTCGTTTGGTGATGATCGTGTGCGCAGCCGCCACTATAGTCATGCTTGGCGTCCCAGGTCCCCAGACCTACAAAAATGGCTCAAGTGGCTCTGAGCACTATGGGACTTAACATCTTAGGTCATAAGTCCCCTAGAACTTACAACTACTTAAACGTAACTACCCCAAGGACATCTCACAACACCCAGCCATCACGAGGCAGAGAAAATCCCTGATCCCGCCGGGAATCGAACCCGGGAACCCGGGTGTGGGAATCGAGAACGCTAACGCACGACCACGAGAGGCGGGCCCCCAGACCTCAGTCCGTGCGATTATTGGCTTTGTTGTTACCTGAAGTCGCAAGTGTATCGTGATCGACCTACATCTCTAGGGATGCTGAAAGACAACATCCGAAGCCAATGCCTCACCATTACTCGGGACAAGCTTCACGGTGCTGTACACAACATTATTCCTCGACTACAGCTATTGTTGAGGAATGATGGTGGACATATTGAGCATTTCCTGTAAAGAACATCATCTTTGCTTTGTCTTACTTTGTTATGCTAATTATTGCTATTCTGGTCAGATGAGACGCCATCTGTCGGACATTTTTTGAACGTTTGTATTTTTTTTGGTTCTAGTAAAACCCCATGTCATTCCAAGCATGTGTCTCAATTTGTACCTAGGAGGTAAACAGCATAAACATTGGCTTGATAAACTGAGTAGAATTTTAAGAGTTTTAACGCCAAGATCTTTTTTATAGTCCATTCGATACGTTGAGGCTGATGGATTATAAATAATCAAGGAAATTCTCCGGTACCTGGTTAATAACACATTTTCCGTTTCATGTTATTGTTCAATTTTGGTAGTGACGCTGTATCGCTTATTGCAGAATCGTTCATGATTGGCACTCCTTACCCTGAAAGCAATTACCCTGATGATTGCTACAATTTTTTACTGACACCGTGGCTGTATCGCACTTTAACATTTGCATACAGAAACGGAACTTTCGACATATACGGTTCTTCACATCTTCATGTAAGACTGAAGTACTAAACTTATGTTTTGTAGTTTCGACATACGTTGCTCCAGGGCACGTAGTAGGTGTTACTGTACTGTTGTATAGTCGCGACATACGTTGCTCCAGGGCACGTAGTAGGTGTTACTGTACTGTTGTATAGTCGCTCGTGAGCGAGAAACAAATCCTACTGCTATAACATTAATAGTTCTGAAAACAAGCCCTTGTTTCACAGACACTTCATCTGTAACAAACTCTGTAGCACTTCCTTTAAAGGATGTCATTTCAAATTCCAAATTGCTACAAAAATTCGTGACTCAAATAATTCCCAGGATATGTTTCTCATTTTGCGGTACAGACTTGGACTGACGAACTGTATATCGTAACTATTTTTCTTCCGTATTTCGTCCTATCTAGCGCCTTTCGCTCCCCACCATTTCTTGAATATCTTGGAATCTTCAAAGTACCTCAGTAAAATACATCAGGAAACTTGTCTAAGTGAGAATTCTTTAATGCTGGAGTGCATCTGCCTTTTCAAAATATACGTACCTATATAATATCAGAGGGGGATATCTGAAGGTCGTTCCCTCCACGAGCGAAAGCCAATAAGAACTAATACCGTAGTATGAATACTCTTTAATCGAATTCCCCCACTCATTCTAACCCTTTTGATCCTTTCCTACTAGCAGGTAATTAATTGACATTGAGCCACACGTTTCGCAACTCTGCAACGTAAATCGAAAGAACCCGGGGAACTTGGCTATGATACAGCCGATATCACAAGACTTCATTACTGATCGCAGTGAGTATTCCGTTCTTTAGCGACCTATCGCAACCCAGTAGAAGTGGAAAACCAAAAACAACACTCAGTAGGATAGAAATCTGGATGTCTCAAGAATGACTTCTAAAGTAAATAAGTAGTGATAAAATACAAGAACGTGTTTACATTTACCTATAGTGATTTATTGTTCTGGAAAGTAGAGAACTTTCTAGCACCTCATAACAGTACGTTTAGTATCTGAAAGCTTTCATTTTTTGTTTATAGTTGTTTTGCGCCGAGCTCTGTAGCAAGCTGTGCAGCGTAGTGCTTAACGTGACTTGGTGGAATGCTGACGAATGCGGGTCGCCAGTTGTCATTTCTGGAAAGATCTTGAAATATCGTATGTTCTTAATGTTTGCACATTCTGGAATATTCATTGTCCTTATAGATAACAGCATCGTGGAATTTTCTATGTTTTAGTAAATAGCTGCACTCTCCGTCCAGTGGTTCAATTCCGTTCTGGTTATACGTTTGTGTCAGTAACAAACGTGGTTTCACTTCTAATTGTTGTGCTTCATTGCTGAGTCTCCATTCGGATTAGGACTTGATTGCGGTTTCCACGCGACAATATCGTCGGATACATCAAGAGACAGAAACTGATGATATGTACAAGTTCTGTGTAGCGTCCGCTAGCTTCCTCGAAAGCTCGGTACTCGTTGACAACTTTTGCTTTCTATTGTGAGATCGTAGCATGCCATACTACGCTAACGGTATAAAGATAAAGGATTCTCTAGTTTGCCGTCGGGTGTCCTCTAGGGATATAACCATTATTACGTTTCAGAGTGAAAGTCACATAACTGCATAAGGGGAAGGTACCAGGTTAATAGATGCTCAATGTCTCTGCACAGAAAATCCCAGGGTTTCCTCCATTATGTAAGAAAAGAAATCCAGATTATACACTAGTTTAATGCACTGCTAGCAACAACTCATCGAACAGGAAAGACAGGTAATTTCATATTACAGGATCGCCAATTGGAAACAAACTTTTAAAAATCTCCGAGGTAAAATTGCAGTGATTGTGTTTTTTTTTCACTAAATATAAAAGCTAAGTGCTTCGAATTTTGTAGAAAATTTCCAGAGCAGAAAAATGTTAAAACTTTTTATCGTTTTATGTAAATTTTGTGACAAATTATGGCAAGTCATGCACACAGGTCATGAAACACTCCAGTCACAAGCAGAATTTCTCGAATGGAGGAAACAGAATGAAACAGTGGCAGAAAATTCAGCTCTTTTACTAGAATAGTCAGAACCACTATTTTAAATTTTGTTCTAGACAAGACATGATATGATAACGGAATAGAAACTGTACGGTATTGTATCGGCCTTCCGACTGTCAACAAGTAAGTGGAAAACATGCAGGAAGCAAAACGTACAATACCAATGGAATATTGCAGTAAAATCAGATTTGCTTGGAAGCAAGAAAAAAGCTAAAGGACAAAATATAGAGATATTGTAGGTCTGTTGCCTTTTTGTTACCACGTACAGGTTTCGCAAATATACTTTTGGTTGGTTAATCCACTATTACAGAAAAAACTATGATAATAAGACAGAGTCGCCACCAGCACTAGCCCATCCTAAATATCAGTAATGACTGAACTGAAACTTGAGTTGAATAATTAGTTAAATGGGAAACATTAACTTAATTTAAATTAATTGGGTCAATTTATGAATGTAATTAATATGCCAATGGCTTGATATATTACTCATTCTTCTTTAGTTGAACCTACTGCTTTCATGAATTTATAAGGTTACAGGTCTTCTCAGGGAACATACAAGAGCACAAAATCACTAAATTTAAATATGGGAAACGCACTTAAGCAATCGCAAACGAACGCAAAGGACAGAGGAGGTTAACTTTCACGAATCAGATCAATTCATTGAAATAACACATTAAAATTCGAGGGGGTGGGGTTGGGGCGGGGGTTGGAGAAGGGATATTCAGCTAACAGTAAAGCAAAGGAAAGGCATGATAGGCAGACGTTAGGTTTGATGTTTGAACATAAAATACGGAGCATCATCAATTGAACTGCTGATAAAATGAGACACAGTTTGCTGGTATTCATGTCACGCAGTCATAAAATTTGTCTGATATCTACTGCTCACCCCTGTCGGGGTAGTTTAAGAACCAAACAGGTGACAAGATCTCAGGAGCCAATCGTCTTATGGAACTGCTCTAGCAAGAATTTTCAATATCATGACAGTGTTACTTTAAATGTAATCATTATTAAAAGTTGTGAATATGTAAGCTGTGTAAATTAAAATTTTGATTTCATGTGGTTTGGTTACCAATGACCATGTTTTAGTTTCAAGTGGATGGTAAAATAAAGAAAATGTACTCAACTACCGCTAGTTTAGATTACCGCTTCACAAATGAATATTAGGTATCTACTTATGACTTCTCGAAAGTAATAGAATTACTTGAGTCATCAATCGTGTGGTACGCACCGTCTATAGAAAGATGTAAGTGAATAATCAGATGAGCACTACATATATGACAGGTAGTGTAATTTGCTGGGACGAGCGGCAGGTAAGAGATTAGCCCTGCATAAGTTCTTCTGGTCAATGGAATCCGTCGGTATTATCCACTCAGCTGGCATCTTCTGTGTTCTCAGGTCGCTACAGCTGCCGCTCAGTTGTCACATTATATATCAGAATGTTTCAGAAAGTTAGAGAATGTTCTCTGAGTGTATCGGACAGCTGTCTCCGAAAGTTCTCCCTCTTCCGTCACGCAAACGTATAAAATCTCAATATTTCCTACTCTCTTCTCTCCCAGAGTACCGAATCAGGATATCGCATCAGAGTGGACAGTTAGGTTTCTCCGCCAGTCGTCAGTGTTGTACTAAAGCTATTGATTTTCGTTGTTCCTCTCTGTTCTCCCTGGCAATTTCTCTTTATTCTCCTGCTAGTCTGGGAAGTTTTCTAAATGTCTCTAAATCTTTTCGCTTTGTGCAGGCGTCTCTCAGAGGCTACTGCGTGTCAGTCAACCTTTGAAGTAATTTGTTGCTTCCACCTGGCGAAGTCTGGTGGCTAGGATCCTAGGCTACTACTGCCATTATTTGTTGAAGTTGGTGGTCAGTCCCCTTCATGTTTGAAAAGTTTGTGGTCCAGCTCGTCAGCAATTTCTGGCCTCTTTTCAGCGCCTTCGGAACTATTTATCAAACCTACTTCTTACATAATAGGCAGACCTCCTGTTCAAAAGCAGCAACAAACCACCGAGTTTGGAGTTGATCACATCCAGGACGATATTGACTGTTCCGTTGCTCGAATATCCTTGTCAACTGCTGGAGGGTTGTGACCTGGATCGTCGGTGGTGGATTATAAGTAATAGACTGTTGATCGAATCATTAGGAACCTACCATACAGGAGCGTTCACCAAAATTACTCTCCTTGGGGGGCTTCCATATTGCGATCAGAATATGAGTACATTGGTGCATATGCTTGAAGGATTCCTGTTGAATTTTCTTTCTTTGCTTAATAAAAATTAGTTGAGTATCAGTAATTTAATTCTTTTTTTTTACTTGTTTACACTGGAATTCCCTCCCTTTACTATTCTGCAGTAATAGGCAAAATGTCATAATTTTATCACTATTTTGTTCTTCTTTTCGCCTCATATCCTATAACCCTATTATATGACATTTTATTTTATGTAACTCCTCATCCAACGTCGCTACCCGTTTTCAGATCCTAAAATTCTACAGTTCATCTATCGTTTCTAAATGAAACGTCACAGAAACAGGTCGGTTTCTAAAATGTATAACAGTGGTTATTTAGAAGATCTTCATGTAGCACGGTGTAGACGCAAAGAAAAGCTGGATTTGTCCTATGTCTTGAAGCCATGAATTCCTTCAGAGTACTACTCCCAATATTCTTTCACCCTGGCCGACAATTGAGGTCGCAGAACCACACGCTTGGCAGTAGGGACTTCCCCGCCTGTTTCTATAGTATACGAGTTTTCCTGGGCCAAAAGAATTTGTCAAGACACGTGAACAGTGTGTATCTTTTGCGTAGCTATGCTTATACCAGACAAAGTTCAGGTCCGATTGGTGCTAAACCTCGGAGCCTGTGATCATACGGCTAATTTGTCTACTGATCACATTCCTGCAGGGTTTATTCGTCATTCTGATCACTTAGTCAGCCTTTATGCATCCATAATACATTTAGTAGAGAGAGGAGCAGCGTGAACTGGGCTAATGAAATGCGTGGTGGTGGGCAGCCCATCACTATATGTTTCCCACAAAGCATAGCATCTCGATTTTTACCTGATGCATACTAATAAATGTAAGGTTTGAAATTTTCTTTTTCTTTTGTTAATGATTGGCAAAAGATAGGGTGCGATGCTAATGGACTCAGAGATACCAAACGGATTAATGATTAACTTAAACTGTATTTAAATATTGTAATAGATGTTAGTTTAAGAAGATTAATTCTGTTGACAGCGGGGTTAATGAATGTGAACAACCAGTGCAATGGAATGAAGACAGGAAGGGATCGATCGTAAAATTATTCAGTAGACACAAGAATTCTCCTTAGGTGATTTAGGGATCCGCAGGAAAGACTTATTTGGCTGATCAAGTCGGTATTATAGCATTGCTACTAATGTACATCTTACCAGTTCTTTTGCCGGTGCCTAAGTTGTTTACTATAAGCTTTACTAACAATACGCCTTGTAGTAGGCAGGTCACCATTGGTGGTGCCGATTTCTGGCGACAATAGAGCTAAAAAAACATAGGGCCAACTACATCATTAGGAGCTGCAAATGGTAGTTCCAAATAACTGTGTCGCAGGCAACATCTTCAGCTGATACAACCGATGTAGACGGCCTTTCTAATACTATCTAAGTAGACAGCAGCTATGATTCCCAAATCAAACGTGCTCTCTGCATGGATGTGGATCCACAGCAAAAAACTCTGAAACTGGAGTGGAATACTACGTCTGGTTAACGAAGGACGGCCACCTTTTTAGTGCCTTTAGACATATTGGTGCATTACGTTCATATCTAGCAAACCACTCATCTTTATGGTAAATGTAAAACCTATAATTTATATGAGTGTTGACTGCCACATCTGATCATTATTGAGATTAAACACATACTACAGCCGGTCAGAGCCAATGCACACATTACGCAGTGATACTAAGACACTCTGTCTCAGCTGTTACGTGCAAAATAATCTTCGTTAGGTCGCAGGATTATCGCAGTATAGGAAATTCTTAGTTTTCCAACAACGATTATATTGCAATGCGATAATACTATTAGTGACAGCAAGAGGATAAGTGAGACTTAAAGTACATACCTAATGCGGGACTATGTATTGTGTAAATGATAGAGCATTACCTGAAGGAAATTTGGTTGACAGGGGCAGATGAAGAGCTTCATTACGAAGATGACAATGATGAAAGACGATGATGGTGAGATATCGGTTAAACTGTGCAAAACACACACACACACACACACACACACACACACACACACACACACACACACACACACACACACACACACACACACACACACACACACACACACACACACACACACACACACACACAGAGAGAGAGAGAGAGAGAGAGAGAGAGAGAGAGAGAGAGAGAGAGAGAGAGAGAGAGAGAGAGAGAGAGAGAGACACATTAAGCTTATTATCTATTCTGAAACGTAAGGTAGGAAGTATAAAAATTGTTTGGTATGATGCAAATAATTGCAGCAGAAAAATGTGGGTGGTTGATCACTGGACTAAAATAATAAGATGAGGCAGCTGCTTTGAACCACATTAACACATACAGTCTAAAGGTGTAGCTGTAGTCCGGATGCTGCCAAAGATTTTAAAAATCTTTACCACACTCATCTCATCATAACCTAAACAGAGTGCAGATCTGCTTCCATACAGTACCACTCCTCGCCCACACGTGGAGCAACGACGCCTTTTATAGTTCGTTCACTGCACTGTAATTAGGAGATCGATGTGGCGAATATTAATGTTATATACGATATATGCAGAAAATCACTATCTTGGCATGTTAAGATGCCAAAAACTGTTTTAAATTAAACTAATTTGGGAAATTAAAAACTACCAAACACGAATTTCAGAAATATGTCTCATAATAATTTGTATGAGCACCATAATCTTAAGACGTGCGTACATCTATGCCTAAAAGGCAAAATCTCTTTCGCTGCTCAATAGTTATCCCCGATTTTGTCTACAGTATTCGCGTAGCAAACACGGTTAGCATATACAAAGTTTTTCGCAGTTACCAAGGCAGCGGAGCAGATGAGACGACACCCACAGATGTTCCTCTTACAACGTGAGAACCTTAATGTTCTATAGGACCTTCAACAAATCTAAGACAGTTGAATTATATGGAATATGCAAGATACTCTTCTCTTACTGCATCAGATTGGTAACAAATATTGTATTCTGCTAAGTACAAGGTTCATGTGTACAGAAAGAATTGAACAATTTGACATAGTGGCCAAAGAAGCCTTTAGAGGTGAAAGAGCACTAGTAAGCGCCATTCACCTATAGTTTTATCCCGGCACCGAGCAGTAATGTCATTCTTTACTGGGAGGTAGAGTGGCTGGAGGTGAAGGTTAACAAGTACGCGAGCTGTGTAACTAACTATATGTCCTTGGCGTTCTTCCTCCTGGTAACACAGTTGGGATGAAGACTCATTCGCGCAGCCCCATAAAGTACTTCGTCTTCTTACTATATACTTTTGATCCGATCCGAAGATCGACTCACTTGGAGGACTTGTTGAATACGTTTCACTGTATGGCATACCTTAACAGAGTGCAGAACTCAACTTAAATGGAGTAAGTCGTGTGTTTGGCTGTCGACGAGGCAAGTGTAGTACGAATTCTAAATGGTCGTGAACTGTTGGGTCTACAGCCTAAGATTTTAGGTTGGGGCTTTTAATTTGTTGCAGACTGGTTCTGTTTTAGCCCATTTGTCTACCGTCCAAAATTTTGTTTGTGTTACTTTGCACATTTATTTGTGTCCTTTCCCTTTTAACTGAAAGTTTTATAACTGGCGATTGTATTGTTCGTATTTGTGTGTGTGTGCACGCTTACGCGGTCATGTTTTCTTTTATGACAGGCATATTTTGACTATCTGTCTCGCGTGTGT